>NC_132785.1:80929118-81558118 GCF_048418805.1 Vulpes vulpes | reverse complement strand
ACTTTGCCTCACAGTGATTATTAATCCTCTCTCATTTGTCAGGTTCTCACTTACCAATAAATCTTTTTTTTCTCTTTATATATTTTCAGAAAACAAAAAATTAAATCACATAATTATAGCTCAGTATAAATCTTTAGATAGCAATATAACTGGTGGATTATTCTTACCAAAATTTCAACACCTATTACAATTTTGCTCTTCTAACACAAAGTAACATTTCTTTTTCTTTAGGTGTTTAATGCTGGAGTTAAAGAACTATAGTTAGAACATGAGTAAAACAAACTTCAAATTAAATTATCCCGTGGGTAAAGAGTATTCTCTGCACAATCTCTGAAAACATTTTAAATGAGGAGTGACAATTGTTATTGTAGTGCTTGACCTGATGTCACTTAAATTGTCAGAGGTGATATCCTCTAAAACAGACATTTGTAATAGAAGCACTGAGAAGAACTATTGCTTTTACAAAACAAAGATTTTACGTGGAGTATTCTTTCTGAGGCTTTGAAAAGTCAATTACAAAGTTAAAAGCTAAAAAATTGCAATTTTCAAAGCATAAAACCATATACTTTTAGCTTTATGCACATGTATCCACTGAACAATGAGTGGATCTAAAAAAAAATATTCTGAAGACCCACAAATAAGCTATATGTGTTGTTATTTTATGTCTATATACATAAGCAAAAAGGAAAGCTATTTTCAGAAACAGTAAAATGTGAATCAAAATTCATTTCCACAAATCATTTTAAGATTTAACTATAAAAAACAAATTACTTTATGTTATAAAAAATAGACCTATTATGCTCAACTATAGAAAATCCCAACATAAATATAAGTACTTGTTTGAACAACACAAATAATCTTGAAAAATCTACCTTTGTTTTTCACTTTTGAAATGAACTCAACATAACCTTTGCAACTATAATTATTAAAATTTAGGTGATCATCCAAGTCCAGTATTTGCATATCTATCACCTTTGGCAGGACAGGAGATGGGAATAAAAGACAACAATAATAATCTCCTTCTATATCTCCCTGAGAATAAATGCATGGGATCATATATCTGTTACTCCTCCTCAATGTCTTCAATCTCTTCTTTGTGTTATAAATAGCAAACATAACTACAAAATAGTTTTCCATGTAGGACCTCTTGTATAACTTTTTAGTCAAATGACATGAAAAATTCACACATTTTTTCCCTAAAGATATCCACAATATCTCATGATGCTTGTGATATTGAAATTAAAGAGACATATCTTATAAGAAAATATTATATTTTGTTCTATTTTGTAAATTAAAATATCGTATTGCATTTATACACCCTACAGCTATAACTTAAGTGAAATTTAAATATTTATTAGTATTTCTCAAACAGGAAAAAAAGTGGATACCACTATATTCCCGAAATATATTTTGGGCAGCCCAGGTGGCTCAGCAGTTTAGCGCTGCCTTGAGCCCAGAGCCTGATCCTGGAAACCCGGGATCGAGTCCCATGTCAGGCTTCCTGCATAGAGCCTGCTTCTCCCTCTGCCTGTGTCTCTGCCTCCCTCTCTCTCTCTCTTTTTCTGTGTCTCTCATGAATAAATAAATAAAATATTTAAAAAATATATTATATTTTATTGAAAACAAATGAACAACTGTCGTGTCTTAAATAAATACTTGAAAGGCAATTGTAGAAGCTCCTAATAAATTACATAGCACAGAGCAAAAACTTATCTTTTGAATACTGAGAAGTAGTTTTGTTTAATTAAAACTTTAAAAATCATTGGTCCATAAAACTCTAGACTCAGAAATCAATACCCATATGTATGATTTATTTTTAAAGCCAACAGAAAAATTGTTTCCCAAAATGTTGTGTGAATTTAAACTGCCTGTATAGGGAAAACATATTGTGGTTAATTGAAGGAGATTTCCAAAAAAAAGTAAATAAAAACTCTTAATCTTAAAAGAATATATAAAAAGATTTGGCAAGATGTCGATATGTCTCATTGCTCTATTCCATGAGTTGATGTAAATAATACCTTCCCCATAAGAGTGGAGAGAACCTAGAGCAGCACCATATTTTAGCAAAAATAATATGCATTTTCAACACATTCAATAAATTTATATTTGGCATACCAATAACTGTCTAGACTGAATACAGTTATGAAGGTCAAGAAGAGAGTCTTCTTAAGAAATATTTTAGTTTTAAAAGAGATAAGTAAAAGACAGTATTGATGCAACCCCAACAAACCTCTTTAGGCAAAAACAGGCCAAGAAAAACATAGGCATCTTCTTGTGGAATTTTGATAAAATTGTGGATTAAGAACATTTGTAAGTTTCTAGAAAGCTTTAACTTGTGGCATATTGAGCCATTGAGAATTTGGAGTTAGCTTTCCACTATATAGCACTTTCTCAAGGGCATCTCTTGTCTCACTTTTGAGAGAGAAGTTTGAAGTACTGTCTCTCTACCCTCCTATAACACGCTAAAACAAACAAGGTATACTTTAACAAATCCATTTAATATATCCATATTAATATCAGTAAATAATTTCAGATTAAAACATTTTTACAGGTAAAGGTTACTGTAAAATGATACATGGCATTTTAAATATGCTGTACTCAAAACCTAGCCTGAATATGTAAAAAGTAAACATAGGTAGAAGTGCACAGATAATTAGAGAAATCCTTCTTTAGTATAGTGAGATATTTAAATAGTGAGATATTTAAATATATTTCCTATTAGTTGATAAGCAGATGATTTGCAAAACAGTATTGAAAAAGATAATTAACAAGTATGATATTGTCAACTTGTAAACAATTTTGCTTTCAACAGTTATAATTGGTCATTTGCAAATACCTATGACCATATACATGTATTTGTTATAATGCAACTCTCACCAAATTTTATCAACAAATTTTTGTATATACTATATTCTCTAAATGCAAGGCAATTTAATTCGAAGTTAATTTCCAAATAAGTTTAAACCCTAAAATATAAGTAAATTAAACTACTTTATTGAATCATGTAATGAGGCATGATATAAATCATGTCAAATACAAATTATAATTTGCATTGTAAAATATTTAAAGTCAAAGATATCTAAAACACCACTCATCAAAGCTATCTTATATCATGGAGGTGAGGTTTCACAGGATATGCACAACAATTAATGTTATTTTAAAGAGGAAAAGGTAAATATTCTTGATTTGGCAGGTAAAGTTTTTACTGCAAAAAAAGTGATATAAGTAACTGAAGATTAAACCAGAAGTAAGTTGAAGGAAGCTTTTAATAAATACAAAATGGGAATAAATGAAATAGGAAACAAACAAGAAAATCAATGAAGCTAAAGGCTTGTTTTTTGAAAAATGCCAAAAATAGTTTTCATCTATGATTTAAAAAAAAAATCACACCATGATTACCAAATAAAAAAATATGTGTGATTAATCAGGAGTGAGGGAACTCTTATCTCATAAAATTAAACCTTTAATTTCATTAATTTAAGAGACTCTGAAAGCATTCTATTTATAATCCGGAAGACAATAAGATGATGTTTATCACTAAGTTTATTTAGCATTGTACTGAATGTCCTAGCCTATAAAATAGGAAAAAAAAAAAAAAGATTAAGAGTATAAAGATTTGAAAAGATGAAAATAAAAGAATCATTACTTACAAATCATGTGATTACCTATTTACATAACCCAAAAAAGATTTATAGTCAAAAATATTTATCAGTGATTTTAACAAATATCTCAATATATAGAATTAATTACATTTCTACATAATGCAATTGCTAGCCTACAAAAAATTGAACTACATAATTTTAAAAGTCACATTTTACTATGCAAAAATATATACTGTATATAGATTTATGCAAAAGAATCATAAGAAGTCTACACAAAACAATATAATTTTACTGAAAGGCATTAAAAGGTTTACACAAGTGGAGATATCCTGTTTTTATTAATAAGAATATAACATATCAAATATTAACTTATTTAAACTGTTATACATTGTAAAAATCCCATCTGAATTTTTCATACAACTTCACATGTTAATTCTAAAATATACATTACAGAACAAAGGGCTATGAATAACTAGTGTACCTGTGTCCATGGTTATAAGTAATCTTAAGGAAATGGTGTATGTCGTACCAGATATAAAGATATAATCATAAAAATAATTTAGCATTCCTACAATAGTAAATAATTCAAAATAGAATAAAATAAAGACCTCAAAGTCAGATCCACTGTTGTATCAAACCTTGATATGACTCTAAGGTAAAATGGCAGATAATAAAGGAAAGGAGAAACCTTTTAGTAATTTCGGCTAGTTAAATTAGCCATATTAGAAAAAAAAAAAGGAGATTTTGACATTTGCTAAAATCAATTCTAAATAAAGAGCCTAGAAAAAAGCTTTTACAACAGTAAAATCTTTAATTTTTCTTTTAAGAAAATATAAGGGGAGGGGCACCGGGGTGGCTCATTGATTAAGCAAAGGACTCTTAATTTTGGCTCAGGTCATGACTCTCAGGTAAGGAGATCCAGCCTTGCATGAGGCTCTGAACTGGGCTTGGAGCCTGCTTAACATTTCCTCTCTCCTCTCCCTCTGTCCCTACCCCAAACCCTACTCTGCTCTCTCTCTGAAAGAAAGAAGGAAGGAAGGGAAGGGAGGGAGGGAGAGGGAGGGAGGAGTGGAGGGAGGAAGAAGAAAGAAAGAGAAAAAGAAGAAAGAAAGAAAGAAGAAAGAAAGAAAGAAAGAAAGAAAGAAAGAAAGAAAAGAAAGAAAGAAAGAAAGATTTTAACAGTATTCATAAAACACTGAAGTATCAACAGCATTAATTTTAAGAACAGTAGTTAATCAAAGACATTAAAGAAAGTACAGTGACCTACAAAAGGATAGAAAAGATTTTTAAAATTGTAAAACAAGGGGCAACTGAGTGGTTTAGTTGGTTAAGCGGCTGCCTTTGGTTCAGGTCATGATCTCAGGATTCTGAGATAAAGGGCTCCTTAGGGCTCACTGCTCACTGGGGCATCTGCTTCTCCCTCTCCCTCTTCTGTTTCCTCTGCTTATGCTCTGTCTCTGTCAAATAAATAAATAAAATCCTTTAAAAAATGTAAAACAACCCTAAAGCATGTATTTTTATAAAACATGAAGAATTCTTTAAACCAAAAATCGAAAGTATAAGGGCAATAAATATTAAGAAGTTAAATCTTAAAATTTCCCATCAAAAGAAAAAGTTTAACTCTGTTTTAACAGATGTTAACTAAACTTGGTACACAATTATTTCACTACATATATATGACATATATATTATGTTATACTCTTAAAACTAATACAATGTTTTATGACAGTTATAGCTCAATCATTTTTAATAAATAAAAATAAATAGGTTAATTAGTCCTGTTTAAAGCAAGGAGACTTCTCTTTTCTAAAAGTGTTTACTTAAACAAAACATGTAATTGTAACTTCTTTTTCTGTTTGAAATGTATGTAAATCTCAAGGATCTGAAAGCCTTCTCTGACATGTAATCATCAAAGATAGCATATCACCTCCCTCTTTCGTGGGAGAGTAGGAGCTCAACGTCTGTGGGCATTTAGCTCCAAGTTGCAAAACTGTCTCCTGTGACATGGATATAAGCATTTTTTTTCCCTTTGGATAAGGCCAAAGGGCTAACACAGTCTTCCAACTATTAAGTGAATTTAGAATGAACTATGACAAATCATATGTCAAGTCCTCTTACTTGAGGACTTGTTATTGTTCATCTTGAGAACATATATGAAGTGGGTTATATTCACTCAGTTTCATTCAAGGGGAAATTTCTTTCTGTCTGCAATTTCTGGTAGATAGTAATGCATTCACATTCTGGTTTAATGCTTATTCATTAATTTGTTTTCTTTCTATTCTACCTTGGTGGAGTGGTTTTCTGGGTTGAAAGGAGATTATTTTGAATTATCTTTTCCCAACAACTCTGGTGTTGAAGACTGAATCTGGCAGTATCTGAATTAAGCAAGACCAGATGAAGGTCTGTGGCCATACTACAGTCAGGTAAGAGATCCTGAATTATAAGAAGCCTCCCTTTTAGCTCTCCTTTCTTTTGGAATACTAGTTGGAGAAAACACTCTTTCCAAATAGGGGATTTTATTATTGAATAATCATGAGTCATAAAGGCTGTAAAATCTGACCAAGATCACCTTATAGTTGAAAAATACAAGAAGCAGGAATGTTGTCTGCAGGTTTTTCTCTTAAAAAGCTCAAGTCTGTCATATTTGAAATAAGTATATGATAATTCAAACTTGCAGTGACCAAAGGATTTTGTTGTTGTTGTTAAAGATTTTTATTTTATTTAATCATGAGATACACAGAGAGAGAGGCAGAGACACAGGCAGAGGGAGAAGCAGGCTCCATGCAGGGAGCCTGATGTGGAACTCAATCCTCCCGGGACTCCAGGATCACACCCCCGGCTGAAGGCAGGTGCTAAATCACTGACCCACCCAGGCGTCTCAACAGCTTTTTAAAAATTATCTGAGAAAATTAATGTTTTTGCTGGGATTCTTTTGCAGACCTCTTCCAAACAAATTACTATTATATAGAATCAAGGTCATTCTTAAAAAGAAAAAAAAAGTTAAGTTGGCTTAGCACAAGAAAAGATTGAGAAAAGTAGAAGAGGAAATGAAGGAATTAATGGCTTTGTCCCTTTCACAGAACCCACCTCTTCCTTTCTCTTCCTATCCCTGCTTCTCCTGTATTTCATTATCCCTCCCTGCCTCCTGACACTAGGGAAGTGGGGCAATGATTATCTTTTACTGATTCCCTTCAGTATTACGTTTCCCTTAAAAAAAAAAAAAAAAAAAAAGCAATGAAGCCACAACTTCTTTAGCTGGTAATGAACTGCCTGCTCTGTTTGAAAACACAGATTCATTTGCCTGGTGGCTTAGCTCTGAGTCCACTCCAAGTTTTAGCCCAGATTCCCCACACGATGTAGCTAGGAAAGCAGATAAGAAAAAGAGACCTGATCAGGAACTAACAGAGAACTTGGATAAAAGACTGTGCTCCCATAAAGGCCACAGGATGGATCAGTGCTCCACTAGTCACCAGGGAAAAGGCAAATGAGTAAGTCACTAATCTGATGAATATAAACAAGGAAGAAGAGAACAAAGTGCCATTTAATTTATATTTTTCCCCTATTTTAGTGCAAAGAGAACCAGTCTTATTTGGATCATCAGCAACATTGATGCCATTGAGAAGCTACCCCTGGATTCAAGGTCCCTTTATGATCTATGTGAATTTAAGATAATTGAGACTAATATGAAACATTGGAATAATACGTACTTCAGCATTGTTAAGAGTTAATGAGATAATTAATGTAAATCTCCTGATATATTTTTGGCACACAGAGGCATTTATTTTATGATAGATCTTATTAAGGTTGTAATTATTATAATCATAATTTACCAATGCATTACATGTAATAAGAGCATCCGACTCCACATTTAATAGGTGAGATGTTATAATATTTGAAGAAACATCACTGTCATGAACAATTAAGTTATCTTTTATTCTGAAAATAAAATACTAACAAATCGAGTCGAAGATCCAGCTAAATTTTAAATATACCCAACTGGGATTTTTTTTTAAGATGCAAGTGGGGCAGAATAATTTATTGAGATAGTAACTTGTGTTTTATTCTCCCTCGCTCTTTTTTCCCCTTTCAGGAAGGTAGTGAAACTGCTAATTTCCTTGCCCCAGGAGAGATTTGTATTAGTAGGTAAGTAAGAGTATCATGAGTACAACTACTTTCCTGTTTTTATTATTATTATTTTTTAATTTCTAGGCACTTGATGTTCCTGAGGGTATCTTGTTAATATAGAAGAGAAACAGGTGGATGGCTTTTAAATTTCTGAAGCAGAGAGAAGGGAGATTACCCACAACTCCAGATAGACCCCAATGTGGAAACCATACTATATCTGGCTCCTGTCAGACAGAGTAGGATGAAATATCTGAGTGTTGCCCTTAAGATACCCAGAGTTTGGACTTCATAGATACCACTATTAGCAGGTCAAAGTCTAACTTATAAGCAGAAGAGCTAAAAAATTCAAGAGTCTTTATAATCTGTAAATTTAGAATACAGACAACCATGATGAGCTAAAGAATAAAGACACTTTCTTCAGTTTTGAAGCATTACTTAAGACTCCTTGATTCATGTGCAAAGAGCCTCACTGATGACTAAAGCTGATTTTTTCTAACAGGCTGTCAGCACATGGGTTCTGAGCCATGTTCAATTTAATTAAAAATACAGATTTTCTCTGATATATTATTATATCTGGCATGGTAAGTTTTGAGAATAAAGCTCACATACACAGAGAGCTTAATATTTTAGTATAACAATCTATCACCTAAAGATATCAAAGTACAACAAATGATTTTATATGTTGTATACTATGCATTTGACAATATTTAACATTTCTTGATACTTATGGCATCCTATCCCTTTTGATTGGAAAAATCATTGCATTACATTTTGATGATCCTGTTGTTTTAACTGGACAGTGAGGATCAGGAGCCTTATCCTTCAGCCAGCTTCCACAAAGAACCATCAGTCCTACATGAGCCCTAGGTTATACCACAGTGGGGTAAAGGCCACCTGGGCCTGTGATGTTGACTTCCCCTGATCCCAAGATGGGAGATTAATATGGACCTTGTTCTTTGATGCTACTCCCTTCCTTTTCAAACATCTGTATAAAACCTATACTTCAAGTGTTTTGTTTAAAAATTGATTCAATTGAATTAAACATCAAGGTGAGAAAATAAGAAAAAATGAGTATAAAAACCTCAGACTAACTTGAAATATATCTTACAACATAGATGTCATGCTGAAGGGCTGGTTGATTAGAACAGACATTTTGAGTTCAGTGATCCAGCAGCCCTGAGGAGTACAGGGACAGAGCTGCCAACTTAGGGAAACACACTTTCCTATCTGACTCACTGATAAATTGAAGTGCTACTGCCAAGGCTCTAATTTCAGCACCACTGTTTATTGTCCTTCCTCTATAACACTTATAAGGTATGGCTCTTCCTGGTCTTCCCAGCTCTGCTTGGTGCCTTGGGAGGAGCCACAGAAATGCAAGCCTTCTACTTGGTTTAGGCACTGAAAAATACCATAGGCTTCCAGCACAGCTGCTTCTCAGAGCTGTTGATTTGCAGTATAAAAATTGATCCAAGTTATTTGTTCTCCATCTGTGCCATGGTTTGCTCTTGCTCCTCCAATTAAACGGTGTTAGCTAGCTCCTGCTAGTATTCTTTTGCTATTTTCTCAGTAAGTGGAATTGCATGTTGATTGTATTGCCTCTCTAGCCCTTCTGCATCTATGGAAAACATCATCATCATCATCAACAGGAACATAAATTTCTAACCTGTACAATGCACTTATCTTTATTCTCTTATCTTTTAGTGATTTTAGTGCACAAGTGGTTGGGGCAAAAAATGGATGAGTGAGAGATCCCCATGTAAAAGTATGTATGACATTCATTCTTATCAACATGCAAAATTGTTTAAAGCAGTATTTTAGCCAGATGATCCCTGACCACCCTAAGTGATCAACTTTAATCAAGAGTTATCTGTCATTCTTCAGATTAAAAAAAAAAAAAAGCTCTATAATAGTTGGAGGGTGTCTCCCACGCCAGAGAAGACAGCATTGTTGAGGCACATCAGGCTGAGAAACTACATGAATGGAAATTCTAAGGCTTATTTCTATCTGTAATTTCTATAGTTTACATTCATATTTTTGAAATTTAATGAATGTTGAATTGTTGAATGAATTGATGAATAAATCAATTAACTTACAAAATATAGAAATCGAAGAGTAGGGCAGCTTGGGTGGCTCAGCGGTTTAGTGCCACCTTCAACCCAGGGAGTGATCCTGGAGACCCGGGATCAAGTCCCACATCGGGCTCCCTGTGCATGGAGGCTGCTTCTCCCTCTTCCTGTCTCTCTCTCTCTCTCTCCCCCTCTCTCTGTGTGTGTGTGTGTCTCTCATGAATAAATAAATAAAATCTTAAGAAAAAAAGAATCGAAGAGTAGGCAAACGATAATAGGATGAAAAAATCTTATGGAAAGGAAACTCATATATTTGATGCCACCAGAGGGTCATTTATCATGAGGGAACTAAAAACATAGACACAGGCAACACAAATATTTTTTATGTACCTTTGTGGCATAAGCTACTTTTTCCATGTAAATGACTTTAATATTTAAAATAATCATGCCTTATATATTGTTGATTTTATATTAAGTAAAAGTTTTTATGATAGGAGGGGGAAAAACTGCATGGACAATATTCGTAATCGACTGTTTGCAACTCTCATTCCTGAATGCTTATGGTGGAAAGGATTAATTCCGGTGTCTATATATAACTGCACTTCAAGAAACAGTGGCTATTGTGCTGTAGGTACAAACCTAAGTCAGCATCTTCCAGTTCTGACTGGTAATTTTTTTTTATCCTGTCTGTGTTTATCTTCTCCCCTTGGAGCAGCCAAGGGATACATATACTTTCTATTAGGTAGAAAAGGAGTAATGGCTTTCTTAGTCTGAGCTCAGCAGCTTAGAAGTCTGCAAGTACAGCAAAAAGAAAAAGGAAGAAGAAAAAAAAAAAAAAACAAGAAGCTTGCCCCAGTTTCATTTAGAAACATGCATCTTGTGTTCATTTTTTCATGGAGACAGGTGAAATGCACCTTCTATATGCAGTCTCTTGAGAAAGAATTATACATCTTCCAGATAAACCAGACCAGTAGGAAAGTAAGAGTTAGAAACTGGGAATTATGGGATTAGATATGAAGATCATTTGTCGCCATTAGATCAAGTCTTAATTCTAAAGAATCTCTTTTTTAAAAAAGGAAGTTGTCACAGAATAATGTATCATTCACCTTAATTTTTATTCTTATTTATGAATATGTTGTTCTAGAAAATATTTGAGTTAGTGATAACAAAACAAATAAAAGATACAAACACTGGGACTTACTTTTTTTTCTTTCTTTTTTTTAAGATTTATTTATTCATTTATGATAGACATAGAAAGAGAGAGAGAGAGAGGCAGAGACACAGGAGGAGGGAGAAGCAGGCTCCATGCAGAGAGCCCGACGCGGGACCCGTCCCGGCACTCCAGGATAGCGCCCTGGGCCAAAGGCAGGCGCCAAACCTCTGAGCCACCCAGGGATCCCCTACATTTTTTTTTCTATTTAAAATGTTTAACTCATAAAATAATGTGGAATAACTATTCCCAATAGACTGAATTTTATCACAACTTTACCAGTTGAGATATTTATAGTAAGAAAAGATGGTTTTAAATCACTATGTAATATTATTTTACTTAAACTTAGGTATATAAGATGTACAAAACTTTGATTTATTAGATTATTTGCAATAAATTTTTCATAATAAAATTTGGGCTTGAGGTTTTAGATTTAGTGAGTTCAACCCTTTCTGAAGTTCCCCCCGCAATGTTTCTGAGAAGGTGATGTCTCCTTGGCAATTCAGACTCCCCTGGAATGGTAGCCAGCCTCCAAGATGTTCCTGGGTAATTTCTGCCTGTTGCTATTTGCACCCTTTTGTAGTCCCTCCAACATTGCTAATGTTGGACTGTGTGAACAGTAGAATATGACAGGAATGATGGTATGCCTTTGTCGAGATTAGGTTATAAAAGTATGATTTCTGTTTTGATTGCTCTCTCATATATTTTTTTCCTTGAGATCACTTACTTTGGGGAAAGATTATCTTGAGCAGCAGCCCATTTGGAGAGGAACAAAGACTCTAGACAACAGCTCTGTGAACAGTTTGGGTGAGAGTGGACCTTCCAGCCTCGTTCAAAGTTTCAGAAACTACAGCTCCTGCCTACAGCTTGTAGAATTTTGTGATAGATGGAATTTAGAGTCACACTACTAAATTATGACTTTCTGGGCTGTCAGCACTTTTAACTTATTTTCAGTTTTGCTTTGTTGACTCCTTTCTCCACTGAAATACTTCTTTATCTAAGTCTACATCTCTATCTCTATGTACTATTATATCTATATCTCTATATCATCTATGTCTGTATCATTAATCTCTCTGTATACATATAACTCTATACCTGTATCTATATCTAATATCTACATGAGACAGAAGAGGGAAGAGTAAGAGATCATTGCACAAAGTATGTATTACATTTGTTTTAGCAACCTACATAATTGTTCAAAGTGATATTTTAGCTGTATATAGTGACTACATTGTTATAAAATATATAAATATATTTTTTTTCTGATTTAAAAGTTTGATTTCTTCTGATTTTAAAATAAATTCAAATATTTCATGTGGTTTAAAACTAAAACTATTATGACCCTAGGTCAACTGTATGTTAACAGAATTAATGATCTAGAGGAACCAATCTATGCCTGGATCTCTTACTCTCAGCAGCTATATGAGAAAAGACAGTGGTTTTACTGGAGTAATTTGTTATACAGCAACTAGTACAACTGGGTTATTTTTCTCCATTCTATATTAGAGCATAAATGAATTATTTTAATGACTCATGTGTAAAAAAAAGGAAGAAAAAGACTTATAAAGAACACCCAGGATTTATTATAACTTTGTCATTTCCTATGTATTTTAGGACTATTTTCTTCTTCTACAGAAACACTGCTGAAAAAGTTACTTTGTAAACTCCATAAACCTTAGCTGGGGATTTTTCAAAGTATGTCACGTCCTTCCAGGTTTTACAAAACAAAACAAAACAAAACAAAACAAAACAAACAAACAAAAGCACGTGTCAGCCCAATTTTGTTTACTGTCAAGGAATTGCTATCAGAGGAGGGGTCACAACTAGAGCCTATGATGCAAATCCAGTCCTCTACCTTTTTGTAAATAAAGTTTTATTAGAAAACAGCTATATCCATTCATTTACTTCTTATATATGGCTGCTTTCACTGTATAACAATAGCAGTGAGTAATGGAGACCTCATGACCTGCATGGTCTATTATCTGGCCCTTTCCAGAAAAATAGTTCATAGATCCTTGGCCTAAGCCAAGTCAAATAAATCTGAAGTGAATTTCATTTGTTCACATTGAACTCATTAAAATAAGGCAATGTAGAAGAGATTCTATGGAAACCCATTTTAATAAAATTAATGTGTGTGGTGTGTTCTTTTTTACCTCCCACCTAAAACTAAGAGTTAATCATTTAAAAGAGTAATAAAAATTATCTATGACTCAATTTCAGACTATCTCTTTTACTTTGGTAAAATTTTCTCTTTTTTTTTTTAAGATTTTTATTTATTTATTCATGAGAGAAACACAGAGAGAGGCAGAGACATAGGAAGAGGGAGAAGTAGGCTCCCTGCTGGGAGGACCCAGGGATCACCACCTGAGCCAAAAGCAGACACTCAACCACTGAGCTACTCAGGCGCCCAAAATTTTGTTCTTACTCTTGTTTTTGTTTTGGTTCATTTTGGAATACGTGAAGGTCCAAGTTATAATTAAACCCTTTATATCACTAAAGTGTCCCCAAAAGACATTATTTAAACAGTAACTTATTTTCTTTCTGAAAAGTCACTCTTCCAAACATTTTAATATTGGCTTTTATGGGTTACTAGAATAAAATTTGTTTAAATGTTTGATGTTGTAGCATGAATAATGGATTAAATAAATTCTTTAGCAAAAAGTTAGGTTTTGAACCTTCCAAATATCATCTTTATGACACAAAACTCACATATATGTATTATTTTATAATAATTAAAGTTCATATTCCTGGATGATGAGATTGACATGTTTTATGAACTGGGGTATTATGATGGGTTAATAATACTGCATCCTTTAAATGATTATAAATATATAAAATTAAGACTTGAAATAAACTACATAAATGTATATCTGACAAATGTTTTCAATATTTCATCCATTTTACTTCTAAAGTAGAGGCCAGGTATAATCATTTCAGATTATTTATATTTATTCTTTGTTTTGTTGCATTAATTAATATACACCCATAATATCAGTCTATTTTCAAACATGTAATTCTACCAAAAATTTTTCAAAATTAATTCTATTGGCAATAAGTGGGTAGATAACTTACCAGCACAAAATGCTCTTGAAATATATATGCTACTTGTAAGTGAGTGATATATTGTCTCAAAAGAGATTATAGGCATACATATTTTATGGGGTAAAAAGGAAAATCCAGTTTTCCAATGAATATTTATAAAAATATGAGATTTTTTCCAGTATTAAGTAATTGGAAAGCAATTTAATGTTAGAAATGTTTTAGTTGCAATGGAAAATCTGTAAATTAAGGCATCATATAGGAGGATACTTATCCTTTACTCAAGAGATAGAGAGATAAGCAATAGAGGCTATAAAGCAGCTCAAACATATCAGCAGAAACCTAGATCTTTGTAGTTTTCTTTTGCTCTGTCACTGTCTTGGTTTTAATCTTCATACAGATGGCTATCACTACAGATGTAATCTATTCTTACTGGCCTCCCAAGTATGAAGAGGCAGAGGTCAAAGCTCTTTTTCCCATTGTTTCCTTGATTTTCAGTGAGACATTTTCAAGAGGCTTTATCTATTCTTTCTGTTTCTTTGGCTAGATCTGCATCACAGCAGCTCCTAGTTGGAGGAAACTCCACAAAGACAAGCTTGATAAAAGATAATGCAATTATAACATGACTGGCTTAAGTGATAATGGTTATCTTAGAAATTTGGGTACATTGTTTACCTAAATATAATTGGGTTCTATTGGTAAGAAAGAAGAGGTCTGTGGATGGGTGGGGGTAAAGAAAAGATAGCTACAGTTTAATTAATACACTACTTAAACAGAAATACAAAATAGGAAGTATATATTTTTATTTGTTTTGAAGCCTAATTATGAAATATTATAATCTTTAGTCAAATCTAGGATTAAAAACTGAGGTTACTTACAGCAATTAAGCATTCTCAGACATTAGATTTTAAAGTACCTTAGACAATTCCACTCAGGTCCCTTAATGGATTATAATATTAATATATAGAATATACATCATTTCTCAGTTCTGACTATAAAAAGCAAATATGTTTGTACAATAATACTTTTTCAAATAACTTTAATGGAAAAAAGCTGACTGTATTTCTATTAAAATTTTACTTAACTCTTAAGTGTATTTCTATAATAAATAAGAATTTTAAGTTAGGTGAAATGGTAAATACTTTCTTTTTTTAAGACCATTTTTTCTGTTGCTAAATAAATTTAGTCAGCAATATTGTCTGTACTAGTATATAAAATAATGAATACTTCATTTAAATATAATGTTGAAATTTTCACCAGCTTTAAAATAATACCAAATTTTGGAATAAATCCCAGATGTTTCTAAAGAATCTAGCCAGTAATAGCTTAAAATTGTGAAGAAGGAAGAAGATAAGGGAATAATCAAAATGTTTTGGTATTATAAACTTTTTAATTTGGCTGTGAGTAATGGAGATATGTAGTTATGTATAGTACCATGACACTTTTCAAATTATTTAATAATGAACTTATAAAACAGTAATAACAACATATAACTCATAAGGGGAAATGGTTTAAACTCAGATGAGATAAAAAATAAAAATAGCCTAATTTTCAAGTATGCTCTTCATCTTAGGGTCTGATTGATGGTCACAGAAATGCTTCTGGTGAATACTAAATTCTTGAGATGATGAGGTTCTTTATTCAGAACAATAGGGCATCATTCAAATTATTATTCCAGGCCTTATTTTCTATTTGGTTTATTTCCAATAAACTTGGTTCTTTTTACCAAGAACATAAGCTTAACAGTGGATAAATCTCAGAGGCACAAATTATAACTTTAAAATAGTATATGGCTAAGTGGTCCCAATAGGGATAGAACTACTCACATCACAGTTTTTTCTTAAACCTTCCACTATACAGGCCAGCCCTGAAGCATCTACCTATGACCAAGTAATGATACTTAATGGAAGCATTTCCTTTTGCATTTTCTGTCCTAAATTCTCCTATAAGTGTATCCAAAAAAAAAGACTGTTATATAAATAACTCTTTAAAAGTTGTCATAAAATATAAAACATCTAAGGATGTAAAAGAAAGCACAGAAAGATTGGCTGTCAGCTGCCCACTCATAAGGTAAATCAAAGCTACAAATAATAGAATCTTCCCTTCCAGCCCAGCTGTAACATCTCTCTATCTTTTGTCCATTTACCTAATAAAATATCAGCATCTTAACCTGAATTTATATGAAAATATGAGAATTAATGTTGAACTTCAAACAAAGCTAAGTAAATAAAACTTGAGGTTATATATCATGAAAATGTTATGACTTATTCTTTTCCCTGGAAGAATTAAAGCTATTTTCAAAATGATGTGGGTCAGACAAAGGGGACCTCTTTCTAGAAGTATTGTGTGACTGGTACTTTACATAATTGACCCTTCTGGATAAAATTGTTGGTTAAAAACAATTCTTTTAACTTTTTATCTGGAACTGATATCCAGAATTTTATCCAGAATTGTTTCTCAGCCAGTAAAGCATACATTATGTAAATTACCGCATTGGTCAGAGTCAAGTCAGGAACACAAACCATACTGTTATTTTAACAGAGACACTGTAAAATAAAGTATTCTTAATGTAAATGTGACAATATGAATAAATCTTAAAGAAATTATACCATGTGAAATAAGCCAGACACACACAAAAAAACAAATATTGGATGATTCCAGTTATATGAGGTATGTAGAATAGTCAAATTCATATAGACAGTGGTTGTCGGTCACTAGAGGACAGGGAGGAAATGGGGTTATTGCTATAAGGGGTGCAAAGTTTCAGTTTGGGATAAAACATTTTGGAGAGAGTGGCAATGTTTGTACAACATTAAATACATATAAATGTACTTAATGCTACTTGAACTATAATTTAAAATGATGAAAATGGGACAGCTGAGTGGCTCAGTGGTTGAGCATCTGCCTTTGGCTCAGGTCATGATCCTAGAGTCCTGGAATTGAGTCCCATGTTGCGCTCTCCACAGGGAGCCTACTTCTCCCTCTGTCTACGTTTTTTCCTCTCCTTCTGTGTCTCTCATGAATAAATAAATAAAATCTTTTAAAAAGTGATCTTTTAATAAAATCATTAAAAATGGTAAATTTTATGTTATATACCACTGCTACAACAAAAATACATAAAAATAATTGTTAACTAGAGAATGAGGAAAGGAAAGAAAGAATAAGGTATAGGTAATTACTGCATGAAGCAGCAGCCAATGGAGGGTGGGGGAAAAAAGGGAAAAGGGTGAAAATATTAATACTTAGTATTCTTAGAGTAAGGGACACATGGAACTTATATGAAGACCTTGGAGGTAGAACACTGCTTAGCTAATACTAATCATTAAGAACTTGGAAGAAAAACTCTATGGAGCTAAAATCCAGGAATTTAGAAAGTGTACACCGTAGAGCAGGTACTGATATTTCTGAGAGGACAAGATAACACTGATTTTGAAGTCACTAGTAAAACTATACACGGAAACCCAATGTTGCTATTAAAACAAATGCTGTCAATTATTACTTTGAAAGGAAATGAACTAAATGCTCCTATCAGAAGACAAAAGGTGAGCAGCCCGGATGGCTCAGCAGTTTAGCGCTGCCTTCAGCCCAGGATGGGATCCTGGAGACCCGGGATCGAGTCCTGTGTCGGGCTCCCTGCATGGAGCCTGCTTCTCCTTCTGCCTGTGTCTTGGCCTCTCTCTCTCTCTCACACACACACACACAAATAAATAAAATCTTTTTTTTTTAAAGAAAATATAAGGTGACAGAATGGATTAAAACAAACAAATAAAAGAAACTGAGACCCATCAATATGCTGCCTACACGGAGTCACCCATTTTACATCTAAAGACACCTGCAAATTGAAAGTGAGAGGATGGAGAAAGATCTATCATGCAATTGAATGCCAAAAAAAACCCCAAGTATATATATATATATATATATATATATATATATATATATATATATATATATATTTGGCATATATATATATATATATATCAAACAAAGTAAAGTTTAAAACAAAGACATAACAAGCAACAAAGAAGGACACTATATAATAATAAAGGGGACAATCCAACAAGAGGATATAACAATTGTTAATATTTATGCACCTGACATGAAAGCATCCATATACATAAAACACTTAATAACAGCATAAAAGAAATAATCAATAGTAATACAAAAGTAGTAGAGAATTTTAACACCCCACTTACATCAAGGGACAGATCATCAAAACAGAAAACCAACAAGGAAATCTTGGCTTTAAATGATACACTGTGCCAGATGGAATTAACAAATATATTCTGAACATTTTCATCATAAAACAGCAGAATCATATTCTTTTCATGTGTACCCAGAACATTCACCAGAATAGATCACATATTAGGCCACGAAACAAATATCAACAAATTAAGAAAAAAAAAAATGAAGCCATACCATGCATCTTTACTCAACACAACACCATGAAACTAGAAATCAACCACAAGAAAAAATCTGGAAAGAGCAAAAATACATGTAAGTTAAATAACATGCTATTAAACAATGAATGGATCAACCAAGGGATCAAAAAAGAATTTAAAAAGTACCTGGAAACAAATGAAAATGAAAGCACAACAGTCCAAGATTCTTCTGATGCAGCGAACATGGTTCTAAGAGGAAAGTTTATGGCAATACAGCCCTGTGTCAAGAAGGAAAAAAAAAAAAATCTCAAATAAATAATCTAATCTTGCATGTAAAGGAGCTAGAAAAAAAGAACAAAACTGAAACCAAGTGAAAGGAAGGAAATAATAAAGATTAGAGCAGAAATAAATAACAGAAAATAAAGCAACAGAACAAATCAATTAAACCAGGAGCTGGTTCTTTGAAAAGATTAACTAAACTGATAAACTCTTAGCAAGACAAATAAAGAACCCAAATAAGCAAAAATACTAACAAAAGGGGAGAAATGGGATCCCTGGGTGGTGCAGCAGTTTAGCTCCTGCATTTGGCCCAGGGTGCGATCCTGGAGACCTGGAATCGAGTCCCACGTCCAGCTCCTGGTGATTGGGGCCTGCTTCTCCCTCTGCCTGTGTCTCTGCCTCTCTCTCTCTCTGTGACTATCATAAATAAATAAAAATTTAAAAAAATAAAAAAGAAATAAAAGAAAGGGAAGAAATAACAACCAATACCACAGATATATTTCATAATACAGAATATTATGAAAATCAATATTCCAACAAAGTGGGCAACCTGGAAGAAATGGATAAATTCCTAGAAATATATATACCCTACCAAAACTAAAGCAGGAAGAAATGGAAAATTGGAACAGACCGCTCACCAGGAATGAAATTGAATCAGTAATCAAAAAACTCCCAAAAAAGAAAAGTCCAGGACTGATGGTTTCACAGGTGAATTCTACCAAACATTTAAAGAATTAGTGCTCATTCTTCTCAAACTATTTCAAAAAACACAAGAAGGAAGACTTCCAAATTCATTCTATGAGGCCAGATGGAACCTTAGACCAAAACCAGATGATAACACAACAAAAAAAGAAAATTGTAGGCCAATATTGTGCATATATATAGATGCAAAAAACTGCAACATGATATTAGCAAATCAAATCTAACAGCACATTACAAAAATCATACACTAGGCCCAAGTGGAATTTATTCCTGGGACGCAGGTATGGTTCAATATTCTCAAAACAATTTTATATGTCATGTCAATCGGGGAAAGAAACAAACAAATGACCATTTTAATAGATGTAGATAAAGCATTTGGCAAAGTACAATATCCATGAAAAAAAACCCTTTGAAAACTAAGTTCAGTGGAGGGGGCGGGGCTAGATGGCGGAACAGCAGCGTCCCCAAGTCACCTGTCCCCACCAACTTACCTAGATCACTTTCAAATCATCCTGAAAACGTACGAATTCGGCCTGAGATTTAAAGAGAGACCAGCTGGAAGGCTACAGTGAGAAGAGTTCGCGCTTCTATCAAGGTATGAAGATGGGGAAAAAAATAATAAAGAAATAAAAAAGCATCCAAGGGGAGAGGCCCCACAAGGAGCCGGGCTAAGGCAGGGGCGAGTGGAGAGCCCCGTCCCGGAGAAGCAGGAGCTGCACCAACCTTCCCAGAGGGAAAGGGGCTCGCAGGGAGCTGGGGCAGGATCCCCGGAGGGGCCGGGATGCCCTCAGGCTCCTGGGGTCACTAACAGAGGAACTGCACCCCGGGGAGAGCGCGCCACAGTCCGTGGCCGAGCTCCCTAAAGGGCTGCAGCGAGCGCCCGGGGGCCTTGGGGGGAGCCCAAGCCTCGGAGCCCAAGCGTCGGCTCGGGCAGCAGCTCTGTGAGGACCGGGCTGTGCAGCCCCGGGAGCAGCTCGGAGGCTGCTCGGGCGGCGGCTTTGCGGGGAGGGGGCTGCGGGGCCCCAGGAGCATGATTCCAGCGTCGCAGGCCCTGGAGCCCAGGGCGCCGGGGGACACAGCCCAGGATCCGGCGCTCCCTCGGGAAAGGTGGAAGCCGGGAGGGCACAGGACAGCAAGGACGCTCCTGCGACTGGGCGGCCCCAAGCTGCGCAGATCGGCGCCCCACCCTCCCAGCATCCAGGACCCTGCAGACTGAGAGCTGTGGTAGTTACTGTGGGAGCTGACTCCAGGGCCGGACAGCTGGCCACTGCCACTGTTGTTGTTCCTCCTGGTGTCACCTTGTACCTGGGACTGGGCAGGGGCCTCACAGGATAAACTCCCACTGAGCCTTGCACCTGGCAGGGGGATGGGCAGCTCCCCAGGTGCACACACTTGAGAATCAGCACTGCAGGCCCCTCCCTCAGAGGACCAGCTAGAAGGACAGGGGAAAAGCAAGATATTGACCAAGCAGCACTGGAAAGTTCCAGGGGAAGTCGAGGGATTTACAGTATATAGAATCAGAAGATACTCCCCCTTGATTTTTGTTTTCTGTTTGTCCCCCCCCCCTTTTTTTTTCCTTTTTTCTTCTTCTTCTTCTTTTTTTTTCCTCTCGTTTTCTCCTTTTTCCAGTACAACTTGTTTTTGGCCACTCTGCACTGTGCAAAATGACTAAATGGAAAAACTCACCTCAAAAGAAAGAATCAGAAACAGTCCTCTCTCCCACAGAGTTACAAAATTTGGATTACAATACGACGTCAGAAAGCCAATTCAGAAGCACAATTATAAAGCTACTGGTGGCTCTAGAAAAAAGCATAAAGGATTCAAGAGACTTCATGACTGCAGAATTTAGATCTAATCCGGCCAAAATTAAAAATCAATTAAAAGAGATGCAATCCAAACTGGAGGTCCTAACAATGAGGGTTAACGAGGTAGAAGAACAAGTGAGTGACATAGAAGACAAGTTGATGGCAAGGAGGGAAACTGAGGAAAAAAGGGAAAAACAATTAAAAAATCATGGGGATAGGTTAAGGGAAATAAATGACAGCCTCAGAAGGAAAAACCTACATTTAATTGGGGATCCTGAGGGCTCCGAAAGGGACAGAGGTCCAGAAAGTGTATTTAAACAAATATAGCTGAGAACTTCCCTAACTTGTGAAGGGAAACAGGCATTCAGATCCAGGAGATAGAGAGATCCCCGCTAAAATCAATAAAAAAAAAAACGCTCAACACCTCGACATTTAATAGTGAAACTTGCAAATTCCAAAGATAAAGAGAAGATCTTTAAAGCAGCAAGAGACAAGAAATCTCTAACTTTTATGGGGAAAAGCATTAGGATAACAGCAGACCTCTCCACAGAGACCTGGCAGGCCAGAAAGGGCTGGCAGGATATATTCAGGGTCCTAAATAAGAAGAACATGCAGCCAAGAATACTTTATCCAGCAAGGCTCTCATTCAGAATCGAAGGAGAGATAAAGAGCTTCCAAGATAGGCAGAAACTGAAAGAATATGTGACCACCAACCCGGCTCTCCACAAAATACTAAGGGGGACTCTGTAATAGTAGGAGGAAGTCCAAGGAAACAACCCACAAAAACAGGGACTGAATAGGTATCATGATGACCCTAAATTCATATCTTTCAATAGTAACTCTGAACGTGAATGGGACTAATGATCCCATCAAAAGGCGCCGAGTTTCAGACTGGATGAAAAACGTAAAACCCATCTATTTACTGTCTACAAGAGACTCATTTTAGACAGAAGGACACCTACAGCCTGAAAATAAAAGTTTGGAGAACCATTTACCATTCAAATTGTCCTCAAAAGAAAGGGGTAGCCATCCTTATATCAGATAAATTAAAGTTTATCCCAAAGACTGTACTAAGAGATGAAGAGGGACACTATATCATACTTAAAGGATCTACCCAACAAGATGACCTAACAATCTGTAAACAATGGAATATTACTCAGCCATTAGAAACGACAAATACCCACCATTTGCTTTGACATGGATGGAACTGGAGGGTATTATGCTGAGTGAAATAAGTCAATCAGAGAAGGACAAACATTACATGGTCTCATTCATTTGGGGAATATAAAAAATAGTGAAAGGGAATAAAGGGGAAAGGAGAGAAAATGAGTGGGAAATATCAGAGAGAGTGACAGAACATGAGAGATTCCTAACTCTGGGAAATGAACAAGGGGTGGTGGAAAGGGTAGTGGGTAAGGGGTTGGGGTGACTGAGTGACGAGCACTGAGGGGGCAGTTGATGGGATGATCACTGGGTGTTATGCTATATGTTGGCAAATTGAACTCCAATAAAAATAAATTAAAAAAAAAAAGAAAACTAAGTTCAGAGGGAACATATCTCAACAAAATAAAGGCCATATATGAGCAACCTAGAGTTAATATCATAGTCAATGGTGAAATACTGAGAGCTTTTCTCCTAACGTCAACAACAAGACAAGGATGTCTACTCATACCACTTCTACTTAACATAGTAATGAAAGTCCTAACCACAGTAATCAGACAACATAAAGAAATAAAAGTCATCCAAATTGGTAAGGAAGAAGTAAAACTCACTATTTGCAGATGACATGATACTATATAAAGATAACTCTAAAGACCCCACCAAAAACTGCTAGAACTGATAGATAAATTCAGTAAAGCCATGGGATACAAAATCATTATCAGAAATCTTTGCATTCTTATACACTAATAATAAAGGAACAGAAAGTGAAATTAAGAAAACAACCCCATTCACGACTGAACCAAACACAACAAAATATCTAGGCATAAACTTAACCAAAGAGGTGAAAGACTTGTACTCTAGAAAACTACAAAACACTGATGAAAGAAATTCAAGATTATACAAAGAAATAGAATGACATTTCATGCTCATGTGTTGTAAGAACAAAATTTTTAAAATACCTACACTACCCAAAGCAATCTACAGATTTAATGCAACCCCTATTAAACTACCAACAGTGTTTTTCATAGAGCTAGAACAAACCATCCTAAAATTTGTGTGGAACCTCAATAAACCCCCCAAATAGCCAAAGCAATCATGAAAAGGAAAAATAAAACTGGAGGTATCACATTTTCTAATTTCAGGTTATATTACAATGTGGTAGTCATTAAAACAGTATGGTACTAGCATAAAAAATAGGCACATGGATCAACAGAATAGAACAGAAAACTTATAAATATATCCACAATTACATAGCCAATTAATCTTTTACAAAGGAGTAATGAATATACAATAAGAAAAAAAGTTTATTCAACAAATGGTGTTGAACTGAACAGCCACATGAAAAAGAATAAAATTGGTAAATTTATTTTATTGGTAAATTTCTTTTACCATACACAAAAATAAACTCAAATAGATTAAAATCCTAAATATGAGACCCAAAACCATTAAAATCCTTCAAGAGAGCCAGGCAGTAATCTCTCTGACATCTGTCATAGCAACATTTTTCTAGTTATGTCTCCTGAGGAAAGAGAGATAAAAGCAAAAATAAACCTTTGGGACTACATTAAAATAAACAAATTCTGTGCAGCAAAGGAAATAAAAAAAACATATTTAGAAGGAACATAACTTGACATAATAAAGGCCATATATGAAAAACCTAACATGAGTAAAACCAAAAGGCATCCTACAGAATGGGAGAAGATATGTGAAAATGACATATCCTACAAAAGCTTAGTATCCAAAATATACAGAGAACTGATAACAACTAATACTTCAAAAAACAATCCAATTGGGCAACCCAGGTGGCTCAGCAGTTTAGCGCCGCCTTTAGCCCAGGATGTGATCCTGGAGACCCGGGGTCAAGTCCCACATCGGGCTCCCTGCATGGAGTCTGCTGTCTGCTTCTCCCTCTACCTGTGTTTCTGTCTCTCTCTCTCTCTCTCTCTCTCTCTGTATGTGTGTGTCTCATGAATAAATAAATAAAATCTTAAAAAAAACAATCCAATTAAAAATGGGCAGAAGACATGAGCAGACATTTCTTCAAAGAAGACGTACAGATGGCCAAGAGACACATGAAAAGATGCTCAACATCACTCATCAGAGAAATGTAAATCAAAAACACATGAGATATCACCTCACACTTGTCAGCATGGCTACCATGAAAAGCACAAGAAACCAATGTTGGCAAGAATGTGGAGGAAGAGGAACCTGGATCATACCCTGACCCAACTTGAGCACTCTTGGGAATGCAAACTGGTGTAGCCACTCTAAAAACAGTATGGGGGTTACCAAAAAAATTAAAATTAGAATTACCATATGGTCTACTAACTAATTCCACTACTGAGTATTTGCCCAAGGAATATGAAAACACTCATTTGAAAACACATATGCAGCCCTGTATTTATTGCAGCATTATTTACAATAGCCAAACTGTAGAAGAAGCCTAAGGATCCATCGATAGATGACTGGATAAAGAGATGGTGTATATATGTACAATAGAATATTTACTCAACCATAAAATGAATGAAATTTTGCCATTTGCAACAACAGGAATAGAGCTATAGAGTTGTGGCCATTTGCAACAATATGGATCGGTGTAATGAATGCTGAGTGAAATAAGTCAGTCAGAGAAAGATAAATGCCATATGACTTCATTCATATGTGGCATTTAAGAAAAAAACATGAGCAAAGGAGAATAAAAAAGAGAGAGAGACATACACAGAGAAGCAGACTCTTAACTATAGAAAAAAACAAAACAAAACAAACAAACAAACAAAAACTGATGATTACCAAGGGGGAGGAGGGTGGGAGAATGGTAGAAATTGGAGATGGGGTTATAGAGTACTAAGTAGAATAAAACGATCAACAGAATGCTGTTGATATGAAGAAGCAGGAAAAAAGCAAAAAGGCAGTTTCTTTCTTGGCTGAACCTAAGAGGTTGTCAAAGAGAAATGTATGTCACAGAATCATGGCCCCAGCATGAAAGAATAGTGTACACAGGTAGGACAGGGAGATGAAAGACCATAGATTAAGGTCTGTTGCAGTCATCTTTGAATTGCAATAGATTCTAGCACAGTATCATGAATATGGTATATGCTTATTAATATTTAGTGAATAAAAAATAGTCATTTCATGTCTTTAATCCTTTTCATTGTCTTTTGTTATTGATATTATGGAAGAAACATTATGAATGATATGGTCCATGATCTTTAAGAGCCTATGATCAAATTAGAAGTACAGATTTCCTTTATTTTTTTATTTTTTTAAGATTTTATTTATTCGAGAGAGAGAGAGAGAGAGAGAGAGAGAGAGATAGGCAGAAACATAGGCAAAGGGAGGAGAAGCAGGCTCCATGTGAGGAACCTGATGTGGGACTCGACCCAGGACTCCGGGATCATACCCTGACCCAAAGACAAATGCTCAACCATAGAGCCACACAGGCATCCCAGACTTCCTTTTAAAAGTTGGTTTTATTTGTATATTTTAGGCTCCATGTGATTTGTCTAATCAGAGATATCTCCTAAGTTACCACATATAGGTGTAAAATATAACCCTAACTCTTTTACTTTATTTCTCACCATAAATATTCCAGCCTCTCTAATTTCCACATAAACACTAACACAGCTCATTATTATGACCTTAAGGATACCTATGAGTAATATGCAGTTTCCAGCAACAAGTGATCTTTTTAACTGGGTACATTTTAATGGAAGAGTTCACAGCTGATTAAAACCATCTTTAAAACTCTTGCAAGTAAGAAGAAAAATTCATAGAAATTCAGTGATGCCAAGGTTAAAGAGAATTAAAACTCTCAATTATATTAGCTCTATGGTTAAAATGCATGAGACTAATGAAACATTCATTCAACAATGAGTTTATATGCTATTCACTGATGCAGCTATTCTTAGTTTTTCAATGATATGCTATATTGAAAATAATTAAAAGATGAATGATAGTCTTGGAGACAAAAATAACAACAGGTGGCTTTTGTTGTGTAACTGAATCATGAGTATGAGGGAAAATAGTTTCCTTAGGACATTCTCTTCTTACTGATTTATGTTTTATTCACTTAAACAAATGTAAATATGTATTGTCTTTCATTAAAATTATTCATTTGTTTATTATTACAGTTTGGAAAGTAAATACTGTATGATTATCAGAATTGAATAAGTATAAAATATCTTTAAAAAACATTAGACATTAAAAATTCAAATAAAATATATAAATCAATGTAACTGAAAGATTCAGCTCAACACACAGACCTAACTATACATTGCAAAACACATAGTATTCTCCACATCAGAGACTAAGATATCTGATCTTCAAACCCCAATGAAGGCCTCTGAGTCAGCAGCGCAGTTTAGTCAAGGCCAGATTTCAGTGGTCCTTCAAGAGACTTTTTTTAGAATTGTTACAGAGATGTTAGGTTCTTCTGGGCACACCTGTTTTCTTCCCACCAGATCCCACTGATTAATAACAACCTTACCTGTTAGGAATTCCTTACTGCACAACTGGGTAAATCAAGTCAGATTCACAAGGTTAATTTTCTTAGTGTAACTTTCTCTTAATTGGTCGCAGGCTTGGCTGAGTTCTATTCCTGTACCTATACCATTAGGCCCTTTGAACTTGACCAGAATCACCAAGACTGACCAGAAACCTGTTACACTTCAATAAATTGAGGGTGGGAGAGTAACTTACCTAAATGAGCTTATTGCAATAATATAACTAGTAATGATTTTACTACTTGCAGCAAAAAAGCAGGCACTTATTTAGTCCTCACTATTGCTGGTGCTGAGATTCTATATGCACCATCTTATGTAATATTTACAATGATCCAGTAATAGAACTACCATTTTCCCTGAATTAGAAATGAAGAAACCAAAAAAAAAAAAAAAAAAAAAAAGAAATGAAGAAACCAAAGGTTAAAGAGACCAGAGATGGAATATTATTCATCCTTTAAAAAGAAGAACATTCTGCCATAAGTGACAACTTGGATGAACTGGGAATATATAATATTCATTGAAGTTAGCCACTCACAAAAGGATAAATACTGCTTTATTACGCTTATATGATACATCTAAAATAGTCATGCTATAGAAACAGAGTGGATTGATGATTGCCAGGGGCTGGGAGAAGAGGTAAATGAGGAGTTGCTATTCGCTAGGTATATAGTTTTCAGTTAAGATGAGTAATTTCCAGAGACCTGCCAAACAACACTGTACCACTATAGTTAATAATAAAGCTGTATTGTGCACTTAAAAATTTGTTAAGAAGGTAGTTCTCAGTTTAAGTGTTCTTGCCATAATTAAATGAAATAGACAAAGCCACCTCTATAAAGTCACAGAGCTAGTAAATGATTCTTAAACTTGGCAGTGTGGCCCCAAATTCATTTCTTTAACAAGACAAATGTGTACATGAGAAGCAAACAATGAAAAATAATTTACACATTATCTTACTCTTATCACTAGCAAGAACATTAGTTTAAGATAGATAGAGAGGAATTCCCTAAGAAAAGCATTATATTCAAACATATATCATTATAACTCTTATAAATCAAGATTTATTTTTCCTATTTGCTATTAATATTCCTTTTATAAGTTCTTTATATCTGACATGTTTTGTTTCCTTTAATAATATAGATATACTTAAGAAGAAATTATTATGGCCAGAATACCAGCATAATTTTATGAATTAATAATAATAATGATAATAATAATAATAATAACAAATTGCTAGTAAATGTATTTATTAGCAGAAAAATATACTTTATAGAAAAGCAAAAAAAGCAAAGTAAAGATGTTGAAAATAATGTTTTAAATTATGGTTTATTTTCCTTTTCTTGACTCTTGGGAAATATATAAGATGGATATGATATAATGCCCAACCCAGAACTGCAGTTCTACCAAGGCTGGATAGGCTGGAAAGACAGGCAGCTGTGCTGCCACAGAGGGCGTATTTGATTTGGTGCAGAGTTGGGAAAAAACTACTCCCAGGAACATTGTTAGAAATAATAATAATATTTGTGGCAAATAATAGAGGAAAGAAAACATCACATTTAGGCTGTGGTTATGATACTAGTTGGGGCAAGCAACAGACCAGCAAGAAAGGCAGAAATTGAATAGGCATATTCAAAGAATGAAATACCTATCGTGTCCCTTGACAAGGTTACACACATATCTGGTGGTTTGGAAAGCACAATATTTTGCATACACTCAATGACATCAGGAACTCCTCCTCCCTAAATATGTGCATCTTCCTGACTGAATAGAAAATAAAAGCTGTGGTAGATTGGAAGCTTCTTGAACTTTCAAATGTGTTTTTAAAAATACATGAAGATTCATCAGCAAAGGGTGGCATTCCCGGGAAGCCAAGATACTAAGAAAATAAATAAAAAACAAAACTGAACAGAATTATCAGGAACTGCATCCAATGGAACAGAAACAAACAAACAAAGCCCAAACAACTATGTAATTACTGTAGGCGATTGATCCAATACAAAGAATCAAAAAACAAAGGAAAACAAAATATACTCCCTTTCTTCGACTTCTCTGAGAAGAGGAGAAGAAGTTCAGTGTCCAAATTTGGCATATTATCTAAAATATCTAGTTTTCAACAAAATCTTTTTAGCAAAGAAATAAGGAATTGAGACGCAAATACAGAATGAAAAAAATAGCAACTAATAGAAACTTTCATGAGTGGCTCAGATGAACATTACAAAGACTTCACAGTAAGTGTTATAAATATGTTCTATGAACTAAGGGAAATCATGTTTAAAGAATTAAAGGAATGCCTCAAAGATATAGAAATTTAAAAAGTTAGAAATTTTTCCTCAAGAAAAGAAATCCTCAAGTTGAGAAGTGTAAGAACTCTAAGGAAGGGTTTGCTAGTGAGTTTTATCAGCCGAATTCAGAGGCGGAAAGAAGAATTAGTAACCTTAAAGATGAATCAACAGAAATTATCTAATTTGAAGAAAAAAAAATAGAAATAATAAAGAAAAGTGAGTGAGAGACCTGAGAGACACCATCAAATGTACAAACATACACATACTAGGAGTTCCAAAGGGAGATGAAAGAGGCAGACACAATATTTGAAGAAATGATGGCTACTTTTCATATTGGATGAAATATAACAATCTTCTCCTAAGTAGGAAAAAGACAAAGAGATTCATTGACATCTTCACAGTTCAACTCCGAAAGCCAGACACAAAGAATAATGTTTGAAACAACTCATTACATACAAGGAAGTGTCCTAGGATTAAGAGCTGCCTTCTTATCAATAACAATGGAGACCAGAGGCGGAATGACTATTGAAAGTACTGCGGGGGGGGGGGGGGCGGGGGGGGGAATAATATCTGAATCAAGAATCCTATTTCAAGCCAACAATCTTTCATAAATGAAAGAAAAATAAAGACATTCCCTTAACAAGCTTTAAAATAAATCACTTTTAGTATTTTTTTAGTATGTCTACTAAAAAAAGTATTCAAGTTGAAATGCAGTAATCCAAATCCATATGAAGAAATAAAGAGTTGATATCAAGATAATTTTGTAGGTTACTTATACATGTGACTATTATAAATAAACATGTACATTCAAGTCTTTAAAAAAGACAATTATGTAGGTAAATGTAAAAGATTACATAAATATAAAATTAAGTATTTTTGCTACATTTTTTCTCTTACCTGACTTTTTAAAAACAAGTTGATTAAAAACAATTATAAGATTTTACTGTTGGACTTATAATATGTAAGAATATGTGTAAGACTATATAATTACATTGTTTTTTATATAATAATAAAGAGCAGAAAGAAGGGGCTGTATTGCAGGAAGGAAATGATACATGGTAAAAGAAATACTGAAAACAGTAAAAAGGGTTAAACACACACACGTACAAGCACACAAATCAGAGGGAATGAGTAATCTTAAAGTTATTGTATTTTCCTGAAATCAAATGATTGTTATCTAAAATAGATTCTGAAAATTCGAGATGTATATTCTAACCCCTAGGTTAAACACTAAGAAAAAAACTTAAAACTACAATTAAGAATAAACACCGATAAAATGATAAAATAAGAAATACCCCTTTATCCCAAAATATGCAGTAAAGGGAGATTAAAGAAACAAAAAAAGCTAAGAGACATACAAAAATGCATAGCAGATGACATAATCCATCATATCAGTAACAACAATAAATGTAACAAGATAAATGCTTCAATCAAAAGTCAGAGGTTGTCAAAATGGACAAAAATAAATCAATGAACAAAATTGGAGATCAAATTTATAGTCTAGTTAAAAATAATTGAAAGTAAAAGAACAGAAAAACTATACCATGCAAGCAGCACTCACAATTGAGCTGGAATGATCAAAGTCAAATAAATACAATTTAATAAAAAATGATTTTAGAAAAGATGAACATTATCTAACAATAAAAATGTCATTTTTGTTTCAGGAAAATATAATTGTAAATATATATGCACAAAAATGAAAAAAAAGTAAAAATACAGTCCTTAAACATAAGAAGAAACACTAACCAAGAATTATTTATCTAGCAAAACTATACTTTCAAAAATATAAAGATAAACTCAAGTATAGATACTTCCAGATTTCATTAGATACTCTGAATTTTTGTTAATAATCTATTCTAAAAGATATACAATAAAACTCCTTCAAACTACAAGGAAGTGGCACCAGATATAAATTGAATCTGCAAAAGAATATCAGAAAGGCTAACTATGCTACAAAATTATATAGTTTTATATAATGTTTATATATATATATATACATTTTATCAACTTTAACAATTTTAGTTACCACATATTTGTGAATTTCTCAAATCTATAAGCATAGGGGAAGAGGATGGGAAGGGAGATATATGGATTCAAGAAAATAGCACCAGATACTGAAACCAAACACAATATTATCTCTTCTATCCATTTATGATATTGAAAATCATCTAGAAGACATAATAAACATGCAACTCAACTATCTGTTATAATAGTAGAGCCCACATCAGAATGGCAAGGATGCTTTTGAAACATAGACTTGATTAGATATAATTTTTTCACTAGAAAATAAATATAAATATTATATAGCATTATGCAAATGCCTATGCATTTTGAACTATAAAAAACATACTACAAATTAAAATAAATACTGGAAAGTGAAATATGAACATAAATGTAACTCTGTTTGGGTCATACAATATGAATGTGTGTATGTGTGGTGTCTCTATGGAGTGTCTCTAGTTAAATATTGACCTATTAATCATCTGCCATTGCTTGAGTTCTACCACTTATCTCTCCTTTTTCTCATAGGTAAAATTGCAAAGCAATATTCCCAAACTCTAATGATGTCATAATAAAATGAATTAACACATCTAAAATACTTGGAACAGTAGCTGAAATATTCTAAGCATTAAATATTTCACCTAAATAATCTGAAAATTTTATATTTACAATTATATCAATATTTTTGTTTAAGCAATTAAAATGACTTTTAAAGGGTCATCTATCTGGGTGGTTCAGTCAGTTAAGTGCCTGCCTTCAGCTCAGGTCATGATCCCAGGGTCCTGGGATCAAGCCCCACATTGGGCTCCCTGCTCAGCAGGGAGTCTGCTTCTTCCTCTCTCTCTGCTTTTTGTCCTGCTTGTGTTCTTTACTGTTATCTCTCTCAAACAAATAAATAAAATCTTTTAAAAATGACTTCAAAAATGATAAATTCAATTTTACTGAATTTTATTTAAATGGAAACTCCTAAACATCTCTTTCGGTTTTATGTATTGATCTCAATTGCAATAATGAATAATTCAAAGCATGCCAGAGAAGATAAGCCAGGCAGTTTCAGATGATGTTCTATCTTTAAAAATGACAAAAGACAGAATTAAAATGCAGAACAAGAAATGAAACTGACTGTGGACACAAGGACTTAAAGGAAATAAAAAATACTTATTGATTCATATTATTATACACTGTTAAAGATGATGAGTTACTTGCTCTGTGTATAGATATCTGAAAAAATATGTATCAGTTATAGAAAATTAGGTGAAGGTTATGGGAAAAAAAAAGATAGAACTCTCAATATATTGTTCTGAACAGTCTGTTTGGAAGGAGAATGAATGGGACGCCTGGGTGGCTCAGGGGTTGAGCGTTGCCTTTGGCTCAGGATGTGATCCCCAGGTCCTGCAGTGGGCTTCCTGCATGGAGCCTGCTTCTCCCTCTGCCTATGTTTCTGTCTCTCTTTCTGTGTGTCTCTCATGAATATATATATATATATATATATATATATATATATATATTTTAAGTAAGGAGAATGGAAGAGATTGTTCTTTCAAATTTCTTTCGTTAATGGCTTCACAATTGCCCTTGGACTTCCAGACTTGATACCTAGGATGTTTGATTCAAATTACTTCCCCCATTCAATTTCACCTCTAATTAGATCGTTTTTCTTTGGCAAACTGTGCAACATGCTTTCCATTCCCACTGCTAACACTGCATTGGAGTTGCACTGTCTATTTAATTCAAAGGCCATTCTTTCCTGTAGTTCTGATTTGGCAAGTTGGCATAGATGTTCCCTGGCTTCACAGCAATGTGATAGAGGCCATGTGAAGGTCCAAATTAAATTCAGCACACCATTATGAAAGTATGAATTCATATTTTTATGTTAAAACACTATGATACAGTGGGGTGTAAACTCAAATTACTGTTAGAAAGTACAAGGCAAAGGGTCTTCTACCTCTTAGGAATGTACTCACTCCCATGAGAGGATCTTGATCAAACTCTACTTTCATTGGGATAACTTCAGAGACAACCTCTGAGCAGCACTCTACCTCTCTTACTTTAATTTATCCTAAACACACTATAAATTTACTCTTTCTAATTGCTATTTTATCATGTTGCTAACTCACTGAATGACCTACAATGGCTTCCTATTACTACCAAATAATGTCTTAAGTTCCTTAAGACAGTTCCTTAAGTATACATTAAGATGCATTGCAATTTTCTCAGGGCTTAGTCTTCTGGCTGCATTTTCTGCACAGAAGCATTTCAGCTTGCTCTATTCATAAACTCTTTTCTTTTTTATCAAAAGTATCAATCATCAATACTCATTAAATAAGAATTACCTAATAACTGCCAATGTTTTGGCACCTTTCCTTTTTGCATAACATATATATTAGTTGCTAATGATTTAAAAATAAAATAACGGATTCTGAGCTTCTCAGGCAATTGATCCACTTTACTCCAGAAAGTTCTCTTTATATTACATCACTGGGGAATACTGAGAGCCTACTTATAAGTTTGCTTATTATATCCATAGTTAAAATACTTTTGAATGTTACTGAACAAATTTCCTCAGATACTTACCTAACATTCCTCAAATCTTGATTCTGTTACTCGGAATAGTCATGAATAATGCCCACATAGATATACAAGCCTATTCTTAGCTGGGCCGCACCACCTTGGTCAGAGGTGTTCCCATAATTACATTTCTATTTGATCTGTGTGAAATTAAGTGTATTTTGTTATTATTACTTAATGTTGTCCTTGCTTAACCATTTAAATTGTCTTCAAAAGGACTGAACTAAAGTAATCATGAGAAAAACAGATAAATTCATCAGAAGATATTCTACAGAGTATGTGTTTGGTGTGCCTCTAGATGGTCATAAAAACCAAAGAAAGACTAAGACAGTTTCAGAGACCAGAGGATTGTGAGGACCCATGACAACTACATAAAATATAGTACCTTAATTGGATCTTGGGGCATAAATACGAAAGACAATATTGGAAAAACTGGTGGAATCTAAATAAAAACTGAATTTTAATTAATAGTGATACAATGTTGCCAGTGTTTTCTTAGTTTTGACAAATATATGATGGTAATGTAAGTTAACAATAGGGAAACTGGATGAGAGATAATGGAAATCTGTATTATTTTTGTAACTTTTCTGTAAAAGCTGAAGTCACTGTAAAGAAAAATGTTTATGAAAAAACTCAGACTCTGATAACTAAAATGGAAAGTTTATGCACAGAAGCACACCGAAAAAGAGACACAGAGCATTAATTTGATGCCATGAAGCAAACACTTATCATTGGAGAAATTATGGAAATTCCCCGTTTTCTTCCAAACCAACAACTAATAAGTGATTTAAAGAAATCTGAGAATGGCTGGTTGGTAAAGATATATTAATGCTTTACTAGTGAGAAATGCCTGTCTACCAAAACAATAGATGGCTCAAGAAATTGACCAGTCTTTCACAATAGACAAAAGGAATATGGAAGCTCTAATAAGAGCTGCTGTAACCAATTCATGCTCTGCACAAAATAACTGAATATCATTTTGTTTGAAACATATTGTTAAATTTCTGAGAAGTTGCTTATAAGGCAACATTATTCAATTAAAGGAAAAGATAACTAGAAATTTTGTCAAATGAAAAAACTTCAACATTTTTAGAATATCAAATTTTGACATTTAGGTAAGATCTTGAGTCACTAAAACTATTAGAAAAAAGAAAATGTCATTAAACACATGGATATCAATAATTCTGGGTCAACATTTATTGGAAGTATAAAATTCTACATTTGTAGATACTTTAGGAATTTGTAAAATAATTCTGTGGGCTCTATATATTTTTAAGATTTATTTATTTATTTTAGAGAGAAAGAGGGTGTGTGTGTGTGCATGTGAGTAGGGGGAGGGGCAAAGAGAGAGGCAGAGACTCTAAAGCAGATCCCTTGCTGAGAGTAGACTTCATTGTGGAGGTCCATCTCTCAACTCTGAGATCATGACCTGAACTGAAATCAAGAATTGGAAGCTTAAACTACTGACTCACCCAGGTGTCCCACTATGGGCTATATTTTATGTTTATGAGTACATGGCAATGATAATATGACTAAATCTGAATAAGTAAAAATGAACTTTCAATATGCATAAAAATTATAACTAGTCAAAAAACACTATAGAATAATTTAATCAGCACTGTCTTAACTTTCTTTGTGGTATACAATGTCCTATTTTATATATATGAAGCTATATATTATATACATAATACATATATATTCATTTATAAATCAATATATAAATATATTCATATATATCTATACAAACATAAGTATATATGTATGTATTTTTCTTTAAAATAATATTATTTATTAATTCTTAGCTAATGGAGCAGTTTCCATTTGCTTGTTCCTAGTATATATAAATATGCTTAAAAATTTTGTTTTCAAAAATATTACTATGATCTCCTATATATATATACTATTTTATTATAGTATTTTAGATAATTTTCAACAGTTTTCTATTTTTAAAATTGGTGACAGTATTTTTTTGTGATTTTTATGAATTTTTTTCTTCTATCATTTTATTTCAGTGACTTGTACTTAAAATAAAATGCTAGACAGATATGGTTCTCAAACATAACATATTAAAGCCAATTTTTTACCAATAAGCAATTATTTGAATAATCAGTAGATTATTATTTTTATCAAACATTTTTCTACATCTCCTCTATATTTTCTACTTTATAATTAAAATAGAAAAACTAATTTATGCCATATTAAAATTAATTTATGCCCTATTAATTTTCTTTTAAAATATTTTATTTATTTATTTATGAAAGACACAGAGAGAAGCAGAAGCACAGGCAGAGGGAGAAGCAGGCTCCATGCAGGGAGCCCAATGGGGGACTCTATCTCTGGTCTCTGGGATCACGCTGTGGGCTAAGGTGGTGCTAAACTGCTGAGCCACCCAAGTTGCCCATATTAATTAATTTACTATTTAGTTTATTTATTTATTTATTTATTTATTTATTTATTTATTTAGATAGTCACACAGAGAGAGAGAGAGAGGCAGAGACACAGGCAGAGGGAGAAGCAGGCTCCATGCCCCGGGAGCCCGACGTGGGATTCGATACCCGGTCTCCAGGATCGGGCCCTGGGCCAAAGGCAGGCGCCAAACTGCTGTGCCACCCAGGGTTCCCTATTAATTAATTTTCTAATGTTAAATTAAGTATGCATTCTTCATAATGCAAAAATCAATCTGAATGTGGTATACTATCCAATGTATATATTGTATTAGGTAGCCAATACCTTATTTTAGATATGTAATAGTGCTAAATATGATCCTAAACAAGATAAACTTGCTTTTTTTCTTCTAATCTCTGTTTAGTTTTTCTAGCTCCTTATTTGGTTATGTATCATTTTATAAATGCATAAAAGGAAGACTAACTTCTGTAATATTAGATTAATCCTTTAATCCTAGGAAGTGATGTCTTTGTTTCTAGGAATGTTTTCCTTTAAATAGATTTCATTTTTAATTTATTTTTATTTATTTATTTTTAAAGATTTTATTTATTTATTCATGAGAAACACAGAGAGAGAGAGAGGGAAAGAGAGAGAGAGAGAGGCAGAGGTATAGGCAGAGGGAGAAGTGGGCTCCATGCAGGGAGCCCAATGTGGGACTTGGTCCCAGGGCTCTGGGATCACGCTCTGAGCTACAGGCAGACATTCAATCGCTGAAACCACCCGGGCATCCCGATTTCTTCTTTTATTAGGAAAGTAACCTCCAACTCTCTATTAGTTAGTTATTGTATGGTATATTTTCTAGCCATTTTATTTCTCACTTTAAAAAAAATATTGCAACTTCATGTATCTTTTGTAAAGAACTTATTATTAGGTTTTATTGTTTTATAGTCTAAAATATTTCTTCTATAACTGGTGCATTTGGTTATTTACATTTACCTAAGTTGCATTTATTGGGTTATATTTATCATTTATTTATATATTTCCTATATTTACTCCTACTCTTTGTTCCTTTTCTCTTTCCTTTTTTTTTTTTGTCTCCTTTTGAAAGAATGAAGGAGTCTCTTTTATCATCACCCTTTACACAAGAATCTGAAAGTTGTAATCTTTCTTTGTGTTCTTTTAGTCATAATTTATCTGTAAAAGCCAACAAACTATTCAACACATGAACAGAGACATATTAGGTCATATTTTCTCTGCCATCCCGGTTTGGAATGAAGTATATAGTTTTGATCACCCAGCCTATTGTGTTGTATTTGAAAAAAACTTTTGGTTATTATAAGCTACTAAGACTATTTGTTTATTATTGTTGCATCATAACCATATATATATATATATTTTTAAGATTTTTATTTATTCATTCAGAAGCAAGCCCCATGCAGGGAGCCCAATGTGGGACTCGATCCTCGGTCTCCAGGGTCAGGCCCTGGGCTGAAGGTGGCACTAAACTGCTGAGCCACCGGGGCTGCCCCATAATATATCCTAATTCATAAATTATTACCAGCTGTTAAGTATTATTATATAAAAGTCAAAGGTGTGTTTGTGTGTGTGTGTGTATTCTGTAAGCAACTTGTTATAACAGGATGGAAAGATGATAATCCTATTTATGTAGTGACATATTATTTAGTCAACATGTGTCTATGGAAACTTTTAAGCATATCAGATATAAAATGCACTTGGAAGTCTAGAGGAAGAGTTAGAAATAGAATGCTACACATGCGATTTGATTTATGTGCCCATATTTGGTAAAGGAATATAAGGCAATACAAGCAATAAATAAATCAAAAAGAATTGACTATTTGAAAGCAAAGATGGAAAAGACTAGAGGAAGCCCATAAAATTAGCAATTTGCAGGTTTGGAAGTGACATTGTTCCTAATCTCAAATAATACAAGTCAAATTTGAGAAATGCTTTCAGTGATAATTGCCAATTAAACTCAGTGCTGTGCCAAGTATAGAATGAAGTATACTATGGTCATATCCATTAGTTATAATCACTGAATCTGTATAAATTTCTCAGAGGTAAGGTCCAATTAATGAAGTGCCATGAAATAAATTACTTCGCTTAGAACAAAGAACTTAGTGGAAAGGAATTAATCTTTAGACTCTCCTACTCAAGCCTAATAATTAAAGATAACCATAATTAATCCAAAAGACAGTCATATGGGAAAAATTACAGAAATATGAAAATATATTTGACACAGACCTAACTAACTAAGGAGCCAAAACTATTAGACTTAAAAAAAATGTAGGCTAGGCAATGGTTAGACAATGTTCACTTAGACATAATCAGTAACTCAAATTTTATTTAAAAATTATAATTATTAAGACTTGTACACTTCAAACATACCATTAATCAAAAAATTCTTTTCAATGACTAGAAGAAAATAGAAAGAAAAATGTTTCATATATCTGATGAAGGAATTATATCTAGAATATATGAAGAACTCTTACAACTCAATAATAAAAAGAAAATGACCCATCTTAAAAGTGAGCAAAATATTGGAGTAGACATATTTGTAAAGAAGATAAACAACTGGCCAATAAGCATTCAAAAGCTGCACACATCATTAGTGATGAGAGAAATGTAAATCAAAACCACAATGAGATATCACTTCCCACCCACTAGAATGGCTATTATAAAAAGATAATGAGTATTGACAAAAATGTGAAAAATTGAAAACCTCACATATTGTGACTGGGAAATGCAAAATACATAGTAGGTTTGGAAAATAGTTTGTTTTAAGAGCATCAAACATAGAATTTCCAAAAAAAAAAAACATAGAATTTCCAATTTTATTCAGAAATTCCATTTTTGGGTACCCAGTGGAAATATGTGTCCACTCATAGACTTATTGGCAAATGTTCATAGCAGCATTATTCACAATTACAAAAAACTGTAAACAACCCAAACATCCATCAATTGATGAAATAGTAATGAACGTGGTATTATGTACAATATATTTTAAATTTGGACTGTAGTGATGCTTGCACAATTCTATGAATATGCCAAAAATCACTAAAATGTACATTTTATACCAGTGAATTTTATTATATATAAAATATGTCTTTATAAAATTATTAGTTAAAAAAAGAAGTATGCTTCATAGTAACTGTAGGTATGGCTATTAGGGCATATGCTTCAACCAAATATATACAAGCTGTCTAAATATTTCAGATTTATCTTACAAAATAATCAGCTTGGACTAAAAGACATTATGATTGTAGCTTTAAACTGTTGGGGGGCAATTCTCCATAGATTTGTTGTGTTTCCGCATGTCTTGTGGAGAGGGGTCTTTACTGCCCTTTGTTTCAGAATACTTTTTCAAGAACTTTTTTTTAATTTTTTTTATTTTTTTTAAGAATTTTTTTAATACAAAACAGTTATGAAAGAGATAGTGAATCCTTCTGTATAGAAAAGGACAAATTTGCTTATAGTGTTGGAAGATAAAGAAAATATCTCCCTGCACCACCTATTCTTTATCCATTTTTCAGCCAATAGACATATGGGTCCTTCTCATAGTATGACAACAGCTATTGCTGCTATAAATACCAGGGTGCATATGCTCCTTTGAATCACTATTTTTGTGTCCTTTGGGTAAATACCTAGTAGTGCAATTGCTGGGTCATGAGTAGTTTTGTTTTTAACTTTTGGAGGAACTTCCGTACTATTTTCTAGAGTGGCTGCACCAGTTTGCATTCTTACCAACAGTATAGGAGGGTTCCCCTTTCTCCACATCCTTGCCAACATCTGTTGTCCCTTGTGCTGTTCATTTTAGTCATTCTGACAGGTATAAAGTGGAAATTCATCATAGTCTTGATTTGTATTTCCCTGATGATGAGTGATGCTGAACATCCTTTACAGACCTTCATCACTATATATGAAGTAAGTTGAGAAAACTCCTCACCCACCAGGTGCCTAGTATCATGGGAGACTAAAAAAGTCACTAGAGAATAAATTATTGTACCCACCAAATATTGTGTAAAAATATAACAGATGCCCTTGAGTATGTGTCTGTTATGAAGCAGGAATAAAAATACATAAGAAAACCACCATGAGAAATGGAGTGGAGAGTCTATACCAGTAGTTCAGTCCTTTCACAAGGGGCTTTGTTTGATTTACAGATTACACATTCCAGTATAGGAAAACATTAAATGTTACGAATATCAGTAGTAGTAGGGGAAATACAGCATTTTGATTAAATGATAAACTTTTAAGAACATAGCACTGAAAATAGACAAAACTAGCTTTTAGATTCATTCATGCATTTATATAACCAAGTCTGAGGTAAGTCTGGACTGATCTCTATTGATGTTTGGTACATAATGGTTAAAAACATAACTTATGGGAAAAAATTACTATAATCAAATAACTCAGTCTTTGGGAATAATTCCTTACCCACATTCATAAATACTTATCAGTATGAATGCTATGGCCAGCCTAAGAAATAATTAAGGCCAATCACCACAAAATGGTATATCACTTCCTTATTTCCTATCTGCTTTTGGACACTACTGGGAGTAGGCCAGAAAGCCCACAGAGCACTAAATATCTGATGGCACAAGGTTCATGTTGGGGATCAACATTTCTTATTAATCTCTAAAAGAAATTCTAGTAATGAAGTATAATCCACCCTATAGAAAGAAGGGGAAAAAAGAACCAAGAGAGAAGAGGGAGAGGGAGGGAAGGAGAAAGAAAAAAGAAAGAGATAATTACAGACAATAAATCTCCCTGACACTCAAGTTCCTGTGGCTTCACTTTAGAGATGAGATTATTTTCTTTCTTTATGACAGAGCTTTGTATCTACACCAAGAGTAGTAGAATATAAACTTTTAGTATAACTGTGGCTTCTACCCCCATAATTACACTTATCTTTGCCTACATTTCAGAAGGTGCCAAAACAGACAAAGTGGACAAGACAAAGGGAGGTGAAACAGAAACGAAAAAAAGAAATGGGAAGAAAAAAAAAAACTTATCAGCATGTAGAAACACAGAAGTATACATGCACAGTTGATTACATTTATAAAATAAAATTTTGCTTAAAAATAAAATGATTTTCTAATCTAGCAATCTTGTAAAATCATAAATAAATGATTGATTTTCAAATACAGTGCTGATATGCTACGTTTTTCATACTTTTTATCTCTTAAATTTATAATAGTGATTCTTATCAAGTGACAAAGTGTGTAATTGAAACAATTAAGAACTCCCTCCTTTACTTCTAGTTATAATGGACTATTCATTCTGTAGGAAGAAAATATTTTATATAACAGAAAAACTCATAATTTTAACAGCTCATATTTGAATTGAATGAGGAAGGTTCAATCAATCTCACATCTGGAGAGAGAATGGCATTTGGTGAAGCTTACTAGTATAGAACAGAATTATGATGCTGAATAATACATAGTACTGGTGATTTTCCTGGTTTGTGAATCCTTTCCAATGTTTAGAATGGCAGATTTTTTTCTAGCATTGTTGTGAATTCAATCCAAAGCCAATTGCCATTACCATATCCTCTATGAATTGCTTTTATCCATTCTAGGGACATTCAAAAAGGACAAATATTGTATAATGATGACTTGGATTCCTTCAGTTTCTTTGAGCAATTTGCAGGACAAAAAGTTCAAAACAGATTTTCAAAAGCTTCTTTTAATCAGAAATGTAATCTATATGTGATCTTATAAAATTATATACATATATACTGCTTAACTCAATTCAACTACTCAGTATTTTAAACTGTGATATAATTCAGAGTAATAAGTTTCACAATTATGATGAATTTCATCAATTATGATGAAATTTTTAATCCCACGCACATTGAAAATCCTATATACCAATTCTAAATTGATAAGATACACAGTATAATACAATGAGTTAGGGATCACTAATTTAAATTATCTTGTGGGTTAGGTGTTGAACTCAAATTACTATTATCTTTTACATAACAAAACCAAACTGAGAAAAATATGGGTCACAGACTCACAGAAGTTTCATTTTTGCAGTGTGTGTTCTTTTACCCCATTCAATTATATTACACAAAATGTGTTGATATTATAAGTAAGTTTAGTATAACTTCAAACTACAGCAATATGGAGCCTATCCAGAGTGGCTATGTATATATTTGGTATTTCTACGTCTTTTGGCATTGCTTAAACATCTATCTGGAGTGCTGTAATATTATTTTCATGATTTATCCTATAAGTAATATTATTTATTATAAATTCCATGACTAAATGATAGATACTATATATGTCATAAATATAAATTATATCCAAAATATATCATAAGTGATTTTAATAAATAATAAACTGCTGATTTTTCTAAAGAATTATAAATGTGAAATTATTAGAAGCCTGTTTCGTTACAATATAGAAAACCCAGACTTTCAAGTCGACAAATGAAAATAGCTAATTAATGTAGAAGAACTAAGCTACCCTAGTCTAGAATACTTATTTTGCATAAAGAAAATGTTTCATATGTAGAAATATTCATATAATTTTATACATAGCAAGAAACTTGGAATTCCAAATATAAGTAATATTTTGAATTTTGCTTTAGTTCTATTGCTACAATTAAAAAGGAAAATGCTATGTAAAGTATATGAAAAATATATTGTTAGATTGTTATATCCTATACTATACCCATTAATTTCTTGTAAATGAAAACTTTTTGGAGAAAATATACCCAATTACTAAGGCAATTTGTACAACTGATCATATGTGTTCATTTTTAAGTTATCAAATTTCTGAAACATTGTACCTTGTTGTGTCTTCAATTTGGAAAAAAAGTGTATAATTTCCAGTACCTTTTGTATATTAATTTTCAAAGAGAGTGCAAATCATCATTTTACTAAATTCCAAAAGCTTCACTTTATCAAGAGAGTTTATGAAATGCACGTATTTAGTTCATCTTTTTTAATAATACTGTAGAAATGACAAAAAGTAATTTTTAAAAAGATAATCACTACTACAATAGGAAAGTAAAGTAAAAGGAAGGGTGTTTTTAACAAATGTAATTTGGCTGAATTTTCCAAGGTTAGAAAACAAAATGAATGCGACTGCTACAAAGGAGTATAAGGGCCTACTTGAGGTCTTTATAGGGATACTCCAACCTCAGAGGTCCAAGAAAAGCAATGAGTAAGAGAATATCTTAAGGTGATTATTTGAGTGATGAATCTGAGTACCAGATTTGAAGAAAGTGGGGCTATACATAGAAACTGATAGAGGAAACATATCACTGAGAGCAAAATATGAAGGCACAAAGGAATTCAGTACTTCCAGGTAGACATGGAGCCCAGAAGGAATGTTTATCTAGCAGGAAAACAAGTTATTTAAACAAGAGATTGGTAGTATTACTTGTTCCTTACAATCAAAGCTTCAGAGGTAAACTATGTTACATAAAAGTAATTTTCACAGCCTGTATAGCTTGTCTTTAATATTTTCTATTTGGTGACTTTATTGAACAATGTTTATTTATAATTTGACCCAGTGAATATGCATTACAATTAATTTTTTTCTAAATATGAATAAAGCATTCATTGATATCCTCCTTTGTAGGTAGAATTCTAAATGAATAACTGAAGTAAAACATATAATGTGAAGACACAACTTTGCAAAAGCCGTTTGAATCCATTATAAATATTTACATATTTTTGCAACTTTATAAAATATACAATAAGAATTCCAGTATGTATGTGTGTATATGTATGTATGTATCTATTCATCTATGTCAATATTGTTTAGTAATTACCAAAAGTGTAATATGGTTCAAATTACCAAAAGTGATATATAAACTGTGACTTAAATATTTATATATTAGAGAGCACAGTTCAAATCTTATATTAGTAGGATTCATACACAAAAGTTTATATAGCTAGTAACATTTTTTAGCTAATACTTTTTGATTTGATATCTGTAAAACTTTGGTTATGTATATACATTTGGGAAATGATATTAGTTAACAGGCAAATTTTATAACAACCTGATGATTTATAATTATAAAGAAAGTAGTGAGTTTCTTTATTAAAATAGAATCTACTGTTCTTCAAAAAATAATTCTAATAAATGTTGGTTTACACTTAAATTATTTGTAATCTTTCTGTTGCATGCATTTTATGAAGTCAGACTGTTATGAAAAATCTTATTATTTTAATATATTTAAATATAAATGTTAAAAATTAATCATTGTTATAATTTGAAAGTTAAACATTAAATGAATTCTATTCTTTCCATAAAGTTTGAGGATTTAAGAAAATCTTTTTAAAACTTAAAAATAAAGTGTTCCTACATTAGTTGAATAAAATAAACTAGTCCCATATTGGTCCCACAAAATAAACTGGTCCCAATTGGCATAGCACACTGCAATTTTACTACAAAGTGCATTATCTAAAGAGCAGGAGTTTTTTTTCTAATAATAAAATTGCATTGTTCAGTCATATTTTGTAATTCTTTTGGTAATATTGGTCTGTAGTGTTTGCTTTGATATATGCTATTTGTAAACACAATGCTTCTTTCCAATTACTTCTTTGGGTTCTTGGTAATTAATTATATGAGATTAAACCTAACATGGTTGTTATAGTTTATCAAACTGAGGTCAAAATTGCTCGTGGATATTAGATATTTAAAAACATGTATATTTGTACTATTTTACCCCTTGCCAGAGAAAATAATTAGGGTTTGAATATAATGTGTTTCAGTAGAGAGCTCTGTGGTTGACATTAAATCCATCACTTGAAACCCTTGTTTATATTTAACTGTCCATAAGAATACTTTATCTGAAGTATCATTGATTTACTATAAAGCCAAAATGGCTTTATTTGATAAAAGCAAGTGCCTAATAATAAAAATATACATTTAAATTCTAGTCTTTATGACATCAACAAACTTTCCCAAATCTTTGCTTTGACCCTAATCTCTTGCACTTTCTTGAATATTTTTCAAACACACCATTCTGTTTATTTTCTAATAATTTGACATGCCCATCTGATTTAGGTTTTTATTTAAATTCCAGTTAGTTAAAATACAGGGTAATATTAGTTTCATGTGATTTCATGAATAATATAGTGATTCAACACTTTCATACAACAAAACCCAGTGGGAGAAGATGGGAGAAAGGGAAACCCTCTCGCTCTGTGGGTAGGAATACAAACTAGTGTAGTCACTATGCTCATTTGATCTTGAAACAAGCTGTCTCCAATTGTTGAAAAACTATTTATACCAACACACTTCCTTTTACCATACTACACTCCCAGAGTTATTCTGATGTCTTGTCACTCTTAAAGTTTCAATTTCTCCAAACATCTCTTTTCTGGAACCACCTATATGGAATTAAAAGAATTAAAGATCTGTATATAGTAATCTTTACTTCCCTTTTCATTTATTCTTGTCTGTTTATTCACCCTAGAAGAGAGTATGCTCCAAGGACTGTGTCACCTACCTTATACATCATTAGCTCCTTAATACCAAATACCAGGTTTCAATATATAACTTTTAAATGATTACAAAAATGAATACAAACATCACAAAATTTTTAAATATTTGTCATCACTAAATATCCTACATCATTGGGTAATGCATTATTTTTTACTTTTAGTTTATACATTTTTAAATTCATATATTCTATCTTTATGATAGCCACATGTTATAAAATACACAGAATGTAAGTTTTCTATCCTAAAATTTATGTGATTATTTTTAGTTGATGGCATCTTAAATTAAGCTTTTCTTTATTTTTGTTATATTCACTTTTCCTTTGTTAATTAGGGTGATAAGGAGAAATTGTATTGTGAACCTCGTGAAATCATTTTTATTCTTCTCATAAATCACATTGGAAAACATTAAAGTATGTATTGGTTGATTAATAGTTTTTTGAAACCAATATTAATATTTTGTCCTATTGACAGAAAGAGAGAGAGAAAGAGAAAGAGAGAGAGATAGAAAAAAAAGGAACAAAGAAAGGAAGGAAGGAAGGAAGGAAGGAAGGAAGGAAGGAAGGAAAGATGGCATGTTCTACTAACTGAACCAGCCAGAAGTGTACTTATGATGAGCATCTGTTGTATAGAAGTGTTAAATCACTGCCCTATATACTTGAAACTAATGTTGCACTTATGTTAACTAACTGGAATTTAAATAAAACCTTAAGAAATACATTAGTGGGGTACCTGGGTGGCTCAATTGGTTAAGCATACGATTCTTGGTTTTGGCTCAGGTAATGTTTCATGTCATGGGATTAAGCACCACGTCAGGCTCCACATTGAGCATGGAGCCTGTTTGAGATTCTCTCACCTGTGCCTGAAGTTACAGATACGAAACCATAAGTGTTCTATGTATCTTTAACACAGAAAGCCATTACCTCTTATTGTGGAAATTTGTAATATTGTTTCTGTCTTTAGGGAATATAAATTATAAATTATCTAATGTAGACTTTACCTAATTGCCTTTGGAGAAATAAGTAAGCATACCTATGTTCCTAAAATTCTAAAAAAAAAAAGCAAGAAATTGAACCTTTATTATATTAAGGAATATGGATACAGTAACCAATCATAGACATGTTATAAATCCATTTTCATATAACTAAGATAATTTTTTGGTAAACTAATAATTTTGGTATTTCTAAAGAACTTCAATTTATCAGTATTAACTGTATTATAAGCATACATTTTATTTTACCTCTTTTTTTAACTTTTCTAAATGAATAGAGAGGCTTATAAGTCAAATAAAATAATATCATTTCTATATAATTTTTAGATTATTTTATTAGTAAATGTGTTTTGTAGTATATTAGCTTGCTAATACTTTCCAATGCATTTAGGTAACTTAAAACCTTAGATTGATAAAAAATGATGTCAATTAATGGATATTATTGAATAAATAATTTCTAATAAGGAGATAACTCTGAAACATTCAGTATAAAACATAAATTTAAACTTATATAATTTGACTCTCATTTTAAAATTTTATAGAGATAGTATATCTTTAGGTATTTTACTGATGTTTGTCACTTAGGATGAGAAATATATGTGTGGCTGTATAGTTTATATGTGCTAATGGCCTTATAGTCTGCTAAGTGCTTGCATATGTCGGACAGTCCTTAACTGTTCACCCCACTCCCAAGTTTTCTCTGTGAAATGGAAGTCAGTTACTTTGGCTAATGTGAATTAATGTGAGTTTTTTAGTCTATATTAAAAGAAATAGTGACAGAGAAATACAACTACATATATGCTTCTGTTTTTCATGAAAAAAGAGCACTGTGTTCTACAGTGTTGAATTTCAGACACATCTTTGGTCTGCAGACCAAAAATAATTTATATTCCCTAAAGACAGAAACAATATTACAAATTTCCACAATAAGAGGTAATGGCTTTCTGTGTTAAAGATACATAGAACACTTATGGTTTCGTATTTACAAGTTTGGACTTAATAAAATCACTACAGAGCTGCTGTCTATGTAGGTTACAGCCATCAATGTTTACCATATTTAAAAAGTAAACCATAAAAATTTAAATATGTATTTGCCCATTCATCTGAAGATAGCAGTGATGAACATGGTACACTTTAACAAAGTAACATCATAGTATAATTGTGAAAATAGTCTTTACTTCATGAATTCCTTGAGGAAGAACTGCTGATATAGAATAAAGTATTAGTTTGTTTCAGAATAACAAAGGACAAAGCTTAATAAGTGAATTTTATTTATTTTGCCTATAATGACTGAGTTTGTAAAAAAAACAATTAAATACGTTAAAATCAAGTAAATTTAACTAAATTTTGATGGGCTTGTCTCTTTGGTTTAGAGATGAATAACAATGGCTATAATATAAAAGTTTTTCACCTTATGCATAATCTGTCTTGCTAGAAAAAAATTCAATGTCTTAAAATAAATTTTTACACTTTATGTTGACTCTTCTTATTTATTTAAAGAAGGAATAATAGTGATTTTCCACTTAGAGATGAATCAATGTATTTTTAATGATTTATGCTGATTTTTAAATGTCTTATTATCACTTTGTTTCAACAGTTAACAAAGTATTATTTATAGTATTATCTTAATTAAATTTAAAATTCTCCTTTGGCAACTTAAAAAAATAAACTGCTCTTGATTATAAAAATAAAATATCCTTTACACAAAATTACTTTGAAAGGTCCTAGAAGGCCCTTGGAAAATTATATATATTTTTTTCTTTCTAAGAAGAAAGAGTTTTGAAATATGATAGTTTGATTTGTTACTATTGTAAACATTGCATGGGAAGAGTTGTCAAATCAGAAGAAGTTCTTTGCCTATCCTAGGTCAAAATTGTGTAGATAAAATATTGCTACTATAAATGTTTCAGAAAGTCTATATTTCATTGGAAGTCCCGAAGGATTTCAATGTCCTTACCACCCATGATATGTTTTTAATCTCAGAGTAATCAATGACTAAATGTGTTTATATAATACTTAAGTATGCACCTTGATATAAAGTTTTACTCTCTTCCATCATGCTAATATTTGTTACCTTGATATATTAACTATAGTCATTAAACCTCTGTCATTACAAGTAGTTTTAATTTTACTCTGATTCTGGCTTAAAGTCTCCAAATTATAGGCTGGAGTTTTGTGTTCTTAATAAAGATGGAACATCTCTGAGCCTCATGGAAAAATATTGTATTGGGTATTTAAAAGTATTGCAGCTTCAAAGGATGGATTCTTGGGCTTCTGAGATCATGAAACTTAGAAACTTTCAGACTGTCCCTTTCAAATTAAGTAAAAATTTTCAGAACTCTTCTTAGTCTGGAGAGTTTCTGAAAGCAGACAACTTATCCAAGATCTAATGAAACAAAAATTGTGTAAATGATATGAACTCTGAGGAAAAATTTATTATGGTATTTATTTGGAATATAGAAAAATTTTAACGTTCTTTTTTAGCATATATGAGAGATCGATTTCTCTTCCATCTTAAACTCTAAGTAACTCAAAGAAACTTAGGAAACTCTGGTTGCTTAAACTAAAATGTTTTTTTAAATGTTTTTTTTAATGTTATATAATTCTCAGCAATCCCTGAGTATTCAGACCCTACTAGGCCTTTTTATTTTTCTTGGAAATATATTTATTTGCAAATGTTTAGTAAGCATTCACCTACATATTTAATAGGATATTAAAACAAATCAATTGTGTAACTGAGATCTTACCTAAGAAGGTCATTCGTTTAGTCAGATGGAACAGATCATTTTTAAGGAAGGAAGAGGTTGGCTGTTTTTAGGAAGCCAATGCCTACAGAACCCTCTCAGAAAAAACTGGCTGGTATGTGGGTTACAGAGTTCCAGCTTGACTAGTAGAGAAGGTCATGTACTGGTAGGTCAAGAACTTTGATCATTTGAAAAGAGGAATTCACCTAAATTTATAAATATTGAAGGTTAAACCTTGTAGAGTCTGTAGCAAATAGTTAAGGCTTTTATGAATCTGATTCAACTTTGTTTATGAAGTATTTTAAATAGTAGCTGAGTAAATTGTGGCTTGAAGAGTAGTTGTTCAATACTGTGGCTCTAGATTTGTAAAGTAAACTCAAGAAAGAATATATGGTGAGCTGACATTCCTGTTGCACTTATACAAGGAATCAGAACACCTGGTGGCAGTTTTTTGTGCTTTATTTATTATATCAGAGGTAATCTTTAAAAAAATAATAATATCTGTAGTCATTATGATCACAGGTAAGGAAGCTATCAGCAAAAATGGTAAAACTTTGAAACAGACAAAAACTATTTCTGAATGTAACATCCAGGATTAACTCCTGAACTATATACAATTCTATATATTGTAGAATAATGGATGATAATGTACATGATTTTTCCCCAGAGTAATGCAAATGGATTTATACCATGATTTAGAACTGATTTTTGCCCTCTAAATATTGACAGATTGTACATCTCTTTGTACATTTATTTCAGCATTCCTTTCAATTTTGACATTTCTTGTTTTAAAAAAGGTGGCATTAGATTTGCCTTTGATACATTTAATATCAAAATATATTAATGTGTCATTGTTTTAAAAAGAGTGTGACCAATCAAACATATTTATTCATCAGTGAAGATATCAAAAACAGGCTCAGATTTTAAGAAATCAAAAAGTAGGTTTCCAGTGAACACTTCAAAAATTACTTTTGTCTGGTACAATATTACTCTCAGGAAACAGAGAAATTACTTAAAACACTGGAAAAATCTAAATTATTCTTTATATAATTTTATATCTAAATCCAAAGGTGATAATTATTTTTGAAATTGAATATAATTATCTATAATAAGACTTTAATAACAGTCTATTCTAAGGTTATCGCTATAGTTAACAAACACTAGAAGAGGGATAAAAAATATTGTGATTACAGAGACTCAAATAACACTAGATTTTGACAATAAAAGTGAAATAATGTATTAATAGTTTTAAAGGGAATATTAGGCTAATCAGAAATTTGTATGTATACATCCCTATAGTACTGAATAATACAAGATAAATAAAATAGCAACTATATAATTAAAAACAGTAAATTTAGGGAAAGCAAAATAAAAAATAAAAACAGAAAACATAGAACTAAAACATGGCATATGATAAAGTTAGAATTTATAATTAGTGGGTAAAGGCTATATTTTTCAATAATGTTTGAGTTGCCAATTTTATTTGTAGAAAAAGTATGCTAATTATCTTAATTGATAAATTGTGCTGTATCATCCTGAAAACTAAAGATACCGCTTACTTGTATCACTGTGGGCCTTTCCCATAAGAAAGAAAGAGGCTGATTAAAAAAAAAAAAGAAAAGAAAAAGAAAAAAGAAAAGAAAAGAAAGAAGAAATGGGAGACCAGCCTTGACAATCCTTTGATAAAACCAATTAGACCATATAAACAAAGCTTCATTTAGTTTATTTTGCAAGACTAACTTCACTTGGGTCATTTTTTTTTTCCAATGTCTCTAAAATCACAGGCAAAATAAACCTTTTTCCTAGGTTGGTATGAGGTAATGAGTAAGTCCCTATCATTTAAGCAATTCTAGCATTATAACCAATTACTGTGAAGATGAAACAGTCACTGCTTTCTCACTTTATAAGTTGCTTTATAACGATCTCCCCTTGAGTCTCATTCCATCTTTTGATTGGAGTGCCCCCAGCTAGCAAACTGTCATTGTGATGTGTCCGCAATAAACTTTTACTAATTATTACTTCAGTGATTCATTGATTTTATCTCTCTTCTAAACTTTTAACATGCTAAAAGTTTTATATACACTAATGCAAACAAATAGTACACTTTGGAGAAAGTTAAAACTAGTTATGGATGAAGGATAAGAAACAAGCTTTTTTTTTTTTCAAGATAAAAGCTTGTGTTTCAGTCATTTTTTAATGCTCATACCTTTTTCTCAAAAAAGTGCCAGACACTGTTTTCTGCTTTTAATGGATTTTATTTATATACATTATCTTTGTTACATTTATTCTGAGTAGGATATCCATTAATGTAAATAGTATTTATATTTACACTTTAATTTTCACTAGTTTTGCTTCTAGGCAAAAACAAACCCATCATCTTTAAAGAATAATAATATTTACAGCACTAACTAAAGATTTTAGAAAAAGAATAAATGGTTTCCACAGTGCACTACTATTATTCTTTGTCATCGTCTTGGAAGTTGAGTCTTGTGACATCTGCACACTGTAGGAGTAATTCTGGATAGCTACCATAACCTTATCCCAAAATGGTCTGTTATATATTTAACCTTAAAACACCAAACCACTCACAAGTTGGAAAATGTGTAAGAAAATACACTTTCACAAGTTTGAAATCAAACAAATAAATGGAAAAATGTTCAAATATATGATTAAAAGTTGCAACCATCAATTTACAAGTGTATTTATAACTAGGTTCAATATACAATTAAACGGAAAGAGAAGGAGAAATTAGGAATACAATTCCATTTAAAATTGCACCAAAAATAATAAAATATTTAGGAATGAACTTAACCAAAGAGGTGAAAGGTCTGTATTCTGAAAATTATAACACATTGTTAAAAGAAATTAAAGATTACACTAATAAAAAAGATATTCCACACTCACGGAATGAAAGAACAGATATTTTTAAAATTTCTATAATACCCAAAGCAATCTACACATTTAATACAACCTCTATCAAAATACCAACAGCATTTTTCACAGACTAGAATAGATAATCTCAAAATATATACAAAGATCGATGGAATGGAATAGAAAACCCAGAAATAAACCCACAATTACATGGTCAATTAATCTTCAACAAAAAGGCAAGAATATGCAATGGAAAAAAAATTTCAACAAATAGTGTTGGAAAAACTGGAAATCTACATTCAAAAGAATGAAACCGGACCACTTTCTTGTGCTATGCACAAAAGTAGACTAAACACGGATGAAAGGCATAAATGTTAGACCTGAAACCATTAAAATCCTGGAGGTGAACACGTGTAGCAACTTCATTCTGGATATGTCTCCTGAGACTAGGGAAACAAAAGCACAATTAAACCATTGGGACTACATCAAAATAAAAAGCTTTTGCACAGTAAAGGAAACAATGAATAAAACTAAAAGACTACTTAATGGGAGAAGATATTTGCAAATGACATATGTGATAAAAGATTAATATCCAAAATACATAAAGAACTGATATAATTCAACAGAAAAAAACACAAATTATCTAATTAAAATGGGCAGAAGACATGAATAGACATTTCCCCAAAGAAGACATCTACAAAGCCACAGACATAAAAAGGTGCTCGACATCCCTCATCATTAGGAAAATGCAAATCAAAACCAGAATGAGAAGTCACCTCACACCTGTCAGAATAGTTAAAACACACACACACACACACACACTCACACACACACATACACACACACACACGACAAGTGTTCGCAAAGAAGTGGTGAATAAAACCAACCAACCAACCAAATAAATACATAAAATAAAAGCCCTCGTGTATGTTGGTGGGAAGGAAAACTGGTGCAGCCTTGCGGAAAACAATATGTAGGTTCCTCAAATAATTAAAAATAGAATAACTATATGATCCAGTAATTACCCAAGAATACGAAAACACTGATTCAAAAAGATGCATCCCTATTTACTGCAGCATTATTTACAATAGTCAAATTATGGAAGCACTCCAAGAGTCCATTTACATATGAACATACATACACACACCATGGAATATTAGCCATAAAAAATAGTGAGATTTTGCCATTTGCAACAACAAGGATGGACTTAGGCGTTATAATGTTAAGTGAAATAAGTTAGAGAAAGACAAATACCATATGATCTCACTCATATGTGGAATTTAAGAAACAAAACAAATGAACAAAGAAATCCATATAAACCAAAAAACAGAATCTTAACCATAGTGAATAAACTGATGATTAGCAGGGGGAAGGTAGGTAGAGGGATGGGTGAAATAGATGATGAATATTGAAGAATACACTTATCATCATGAGCACTGAGTAATGTAAGGAATTGTTGAATCACTGTAATGTACACCTGAAACTAATACAACATTCTATGTTAAGTATACTGGAATTAAAGATAAAAGAATAAATAGTCAATAAAAAAAGAACAAACAAACAAACAAAAAACAACCCAGAAGTGCCTATAAATAGAGGAATATTTAAATCAATTACAGCATGTTTATGTGATGGAATTATATTTAGTTGAAAAACAGGAATGGAAATACATACATGTAATATTGAAAAGATTACAATGATGTAATGAAAATGCTAGATTACTAAAACTGTGTACATAATTATAGAAAAAGATACATTGTTAAAATTTTCTAAACACACCCATATAATTTTAAAAATTAAAAAAATATTTCAGTAAGAGTATGAAAAAATACATAAATAACTTATTTATTCTAGTTTTTAGAGAAGGATATGAGACCTGTCTTTCCAATGACCTCCCATCACTTTGTCCCAAGACAAGATATTCCCATGACACACACATTTGTCTTCTTGGAAGAGATGTAGATAATAGCAACTAAATGATCATTGGGCCATCCTCAGTCTTCAACCTATTCTCTTATCCCTCTCTCAAGTGCCTGTTTGGAGTGAGGAAAGGTATAATTACTAGACAACTCTTAAAATAAAACAACTATATCATAAATTAAAACAACAGTATTCCTATTGCCTATTCCTTCCTATTTTCAAGCAGGGCTGGCCTGTTTTCACAAAGTTTATTTCTTTAAATAGAACCAAATCTTCCAATAATGAGTATTGCATTTTTTAAGTGCTTTTATCTGAACATATTCAGTTTATCCTAAGGTTTTCCTCCTATCATCTTTTAGAATGGTGAATTATATAAATTGATATTTCTAATATTAAACTATCTAAAAATTCCAAACTAAATCTTTCTTGGTCATTTGTGTTTTTATTTTTTACACACTAACTGATTCAATACATTAATGTGTAATTATTTTTCTTATTTTTTAAGCATTTTATTTATTTATTCATAGAGACACACAGAGAGAGAGGCAGAGACACAGGCAGAGGGAGAAGGAGGCTCCATGCAGGGAGCCTGATGTGGGACTCAATCCCACGTCTCTGGGATCACGCCCTGGGCTGGAGGCGGCACTAAACCCGCTGAGCCACTAGGGCTGCCGTTTTAATGTGAAATTAAATACTTGCAATGTATAAAGTGAAAATTCATTGATTATGTATAGGTTGGGCATTTTTTATTTTTTTTATTTTTTTTTTTTTATTTTTTTATTTTTTATTTTTATTTTTATTTTTTTTGGTTGGGCATTTTTTAAAAGATTTTATGCATTTATTCATGAGAGACACACAGAGAGAAGTAGAGACATAGGCAGAGGGAGAAGCAGGCTCCGTGTGGGAAGCTCAATGTAGGACTTTATCCCAGGACCCGGGAATCATGACCTGAACCAAAGGCAGACGTTCAACCACTGAGCCACCCAGGTGTCCTGTATAGGTTGGGCATTAAATTCAAAGATCATTTATTAACTAATTGAATGAGATTTCTTCATTTTCTTATGAGATTTTTGTACTATGGGAGCAGGGAGGAATGAGGAGCTAATTACATTATTTTTCTGGAGAGAGAGAAAAAGAGAGAGAGAGAGAGAAAGAGAGAGAGTGAATGTCAGAGGGAGGGGCAAAAGGAGAAGGAGAGAGGCGTGAGCAGTCTCCACACTCAGTGTGGAGCTCAACGTGGGGTTCATCCCCTGATCCTGAGATCATGATGTAAGCCAAAATTAAGAGTAGGACACTTAACAAACTGAGCCACCCGGGTGCCCCGGCACTAATTAATTTCTTACTAAGGATGGCAGTTTTGGTGAATAAAAGAGACCTGACCTGATCCAAGAGAGTAATATAAAGTTACTAATAGTTTTTGACTCCCTTCCTTCTCAAGGGTAGATGGCATATTAATTAAACACATTTTCTTATATTCTAATTCTCTTATAATTTTTTATAATGTTTACTTTTAATAAGATATTTTAGTATTTATCCTAATGTTTTTCCAATTACTTTACCCTTAAAAGGTTAGTATCATCAACAAAAATTTGAAAGAGAATTAATTCTTCTATCTACTAACACCCTATGTATTTTGAAAGACATGCACTAGACATTTATTGGATGCAGTCACATCTTCATATTACATATTTTTGATCTCACAAAATGTAATCTATTTAATGTACAATGTTCTAATAATCCAAATGATGCAAAAAATATCTACGTAGTGAGTTTAATGAAAAAATATAATACACTGGTACACATATCACATGGCCTAATTTTTCTCTCACCCAATGAGAATGTGAAACAATGCATTTTCAGAAATCCTAAGGATACTTAAATTTTACAACACCTATGTGATTTTCATATTTTTGTATCAACATGTATAGTTGGAAAGGCAACTCAAATTTTTATGGTATCAAATAAAAATAAAATAGCATATGAACATATTTGATTTCTATACAATTTCTAACTGAATTTTATGCATAAATGAAGCTGACATGTACTTATTTAAAAAATTGAGGCATTGTAGTGGCAAGAATACCTCACTATTTATTTGCCCTACAGGTGAAAAATCATTGAAAAAATTACCTAGCAAAAAATATATAATTTAAGTTGAAATCTCAGATTATGAAAATTCATTACATTGTTCCCTTCCCATAAAAAATATGTGATTTATTTGATAAAAGCTTTCAAATATATGTTTTTAGCTTTTTGTATAAGTTTTGAGAGTAGCTAATTTTCAAATAGTTATTATTTTCCATTTTATGTTGCTTATTGTCATATGCATGTTAAGTAGTTTTTAAAGTCAGTTTCATTATAATCATTGTAGACATGATGAATAGAATCACTACTTAATTTTATTCAATTATTCTTATTCAGTCTGCTATTCTAAGTATACTTTGACTAATAGTTTTGAATTTCCCTAAATTATTATAATCTCTGATTTTTCTAAAGCATTATTCATTTTAAAGTTCTCTAATGACTAATGAATTGACTGGATAATTAAGAAAAAAAACTTAAAAAAAAAAAAAAGAAAAAAAACTTGAAGTGAATCATACTGCTTCTGGGCAGAGTGGAAAGTTTCTATATTTTTTTTATAAAATTACTTATTACAAATCTTGGTTATATTAGCCTTTTTTATCAACAAAGGAGATTTGATGGCTTTTCTCTTTTCCTTCTTTCTTTTTTATAAGTATTCACTTAAGGTAAATATAGGAATATCATAAGTATGTGGAGATTCATTCTTTTTTTCAAAACTATTTACTGAATGTCAGTATTTTGCCAGGAATATAATAAATATTTTTGAATGAATGCCAAATGGCTAGACACAGAGGTGATAAAATAAACAAAAGCTGTGTCAAATAAGAGTCCATTAGGGAAAGACAGATGATAAGAAGAAGACAATAAATAGCAAAATTACAGACTGCAACTTATTGCATGAATAAAAGAAAACAAAGTAAAATAGAGCTTGTCTGAATGGTAATGGGAAGACAGTATTTTATATAATGCCATCTGGTAAGGTCTTTGAGGAAGTGGCATGTGACCAGCAGTCCTAATCCCAGAACAAGATAGCTATGTAACAATCTGAAGGAAGAGTGTTCCTGGCAGTCCAAAATAGAGGTATTACTGTCCTGAGTTTGAATGATGCTGTTGTGTTGGACAGATTCTTTAAATGGAGTAAAGAAAGATTTGTAGAAAAAAGTCCACAAGGCAGGTAGGGCCCAGATGATGTATGGCGGGGTGAGCCACATAAAGCATTTGAATAGTATTATATATCCAGTGGAAAAGCACTGAACTGATTTAAAGAAGTAAAAAAAATATGTATTTTTCTAACACAAACAATCTTATTACTAAGAGAGGTACAATACTTTTTGTCACACAGAACAATCAAAAACTGTAAGTAGAGCATAAGAGAAATGAGGCTGGTGGATAAGTCAATAGCGGTAAGAAGAATGAGAAGTGAAGAGATTTGGAATATATTCCAGTGTCAGAACTAGATGTGGAATTGCCTGACAGAGTAAACAAAATGTTTAAAAAATGAGATCAAACCAAGGTAATTAGATTTGAGCTATTATAAATACTGACCTATAATCAGTTTGATCAGTCAGAGTGAAATATCATTCTATTCAAAGGAAATAACCTTAAGGTGAAAACCCTTTCACAAAAAGGAGGCTTCTTCCTTTGAAAAGTTGAAACGTCCCCAGTCAAATGTGTCTAGAATGCTGATAAGGAAATAAGAGGAGAAAATTCAGAGATTGATAAAAATTAGAGACAGAAATTTGTCATTCATACTTATAATGTAGAAGTAGCAATAGCAACTGGAAATTATTAGCATAGACTTTATTAAAACATTCTAAAGTCAGAAAATCCTGAGATGACTGTGATAGTGGTAGGGGATAAGAAGTTTGAAGATTAGTATGTGGATTTTGAAAGTTAAGTCCAAGTTCAGATATGTTCCAAGGATTATCTGCTCAAATTATGAAAAAAACTATGAAAAACTCAAGTTCTATAAATCATTAAGACAACTTATTGTTTACCTTTTATATAGCCAGAATTGCTAATTTTTTTTTAATACTTGAACCGAAAGCAGTATGTTTACCTCTTACTTTATGTAAAGCTTAAGACAACACAGAAAGACAGTGAGAATAATAAATTCTGTTGTTGGTGAGAGTGGCCTTATGATTTTTTTTCTGTTCTTAATTACATACTTATAAATTACTAGAAGAGAAAAATTTTAGCTAATATCTATGGCAAACCACTAATTCTACAAATGAAAAATAAAGTTTGGAGAATTTATGTGAATTCACTTTAGTTAATGACAACCTGATGTATAATTTACAACTAAACATCTGAATTCTAGGTAGAGATTGCTCCTGAAGGCATAAATATTTTTTAAAGATTTTGTGTATTTATTCTTTTGAGAGAAAGAGAGCACCAGCAGTGGGAAAGTCAAAAGGAGAAGCAGATTCCCTGCTCAGCTGGGAGCCCAGTGTGGGGCTTGATCCCAGGACCTGGAGATCACAACTTGAGCTAAAGGCGGATGCTCAACCGTCTGAGCCACCCAGGTGCTTCCTCAATGCTTCAAAATTTAGTGATATTCTCATCTCAATTTTTAACAAATAGTAAGAGAAAAGGATGTAATAGTCATATTCTTTTAACAAGAATTTTTAGCTTAAAAATGACATGCAAGTATTTCTAATTCACACACATACTACTCTGAGTAAGAATAAGGATCCTATTTTAAAGGATCTGAGTTGGAACTTGAATAACATTAATAACATAATTGATATTATAATATTACATCAGTTCTGTACTTAAATCAAAATTATTTATTGTGTAACAAATATTAATATATTCTGGGTCAAATAAAAATATCTCACGTAAATTGTTACTGTAAATAACAAAAAATATATTTTATACAGAAATGACACTGGACTTAACTTTTTTTGCTGAACATATTTTTAATATAAGAAAATGGTAACTTTTACAGTAGATTCATCTATCTCCATGGGGAATAATGTTCTAAGATGTGTAGCAGTACAGGAACTAGTATAATAACAGGACCTAAGGGAAAATTAATGTTTTAGCAAGATAATGGTAAACATGGTGTGAGTACATTCATTCATTCACACATCATTTATGCTGATTCTAGTGAAATAAAAGTACAATAAATTTATATTCTATTTATCTATAGAATTTTATCTATATAATTGGCAAAAGTTTTAAGGAATTTTATAAACAATAATTTAGCATTTGTGAAGTGAAACATCTTGTATAAAAATTCTGAAATATAATTTAGTAATATATATCAAAAGCTGTGACAATATTAGTACAGTTTGAACTAGAAATTCATCTTGTAATAATTGAAGCAAAGAAAAAAAGTAAACACAGAAGTATGAATTCATCAAGAACACTAGGAAGAAATCCCACTTAGTTAACACTAAGTCCCAAGCATTTTCCTAAATGAATTAACATTTCTGATTGCCTGATTTACTTTTTTGATTAAATAAATAGAATTGACCTGATTTTGTAATAGTCTGTATTATGCAAGCATTTATCACTGTAATGGTTTTCCTTCTCCTACTACTCAACTAATTAAAAACCCATGGTCAGGATTCTTTTCTGCGGTTGATAAATGAGCATTACAGAATGATTACAATTATACACAAATCTGTGTGTGTATGCAAATGGAATTGATAGAGATTTCTGACTCCAAGATGAAAACAATCAATTACTCAATATAAAGTATTGCTAAATTTAAAGGATATAAGAATTTTTAATCTTGAGGTACATTTGATTCAAAGTATAGTTCAAGCCCATCATTTCTTTATTGACTTTTGTCTGCACTTTCATTGCAGAAAGTAGGGCTTTGAAGTTCTGTACTGTTATTTCTTACTATCTATTTTTGTCTCCAACTTTATTAATAATTGTAAAAATGTTCATATTACCCAAAATGATCTGTAGATTCAATGTAATCCCTACTAAAATCCCAACGGCATTTTTCTTAGAAGTAGAAAAAAGTCCTAAAACTTGTAGGAAACTACAGAAGACCCTGGATAGTCAAAACAATCTTGAAAAAGTAAAACAAAGCTGGAAACTTCACATTTCCTGATTTCAAGCTATATTATAAAGCTATAATAATTAAAACAGCACTGTACTGAGATAAAAACAGGCATGAAGACTAATGAGTCAGAATAGTGTGCAGGCATAAACCCACATTTATCAGTCCACTAACTTTTGACAAGGGCACCAAGACTACACAATGAGGAAACAATAATCTGTTCAGTAAAGGATATTGAGAAAATTAGATATTTACATGCAAAAGAATGAAACTGGATCTCTATCATACACTGATCACAAAAAATTAACTTGAAGTGGATCAAACACTTAAATGTAAGACATGAAACTATAAAACTCTTAGATCAAAACATAGGGGAGATATCCTTGGCAATGATTTTTGGAAAAGACACCAAAAGCACAGTAGCAAAAGCTAAAATAAACAAGTGGAATCTGTTTAAACTAAAGAGCTTCTGTACAACTAAGGAAGTATTCCATAAGTTGAAAAGGCAACCTAAGAATGAGGAAATATTTGCAAACCATGTATCTGATAAGGGATTAATTTCATATAAATATACAACTTGATAGCAAAAAGAAAAAGCAAAGAATCTAATTTTAAAAATAGGCAAAAGGCTCTGAACAGAAATTTTTCCAAAAAACATGCAGATGGCCAGCAGGTACATGAAAAGATGTTCAATATTACTAATCATCAGCAAAATGCAATTCAAAAGCACCATGAGGTTTCACTTCACACCTGTTAGGGTGTCTATCATCAAAAACATAAGAGATAATAAATGCTGGAGAGGATGTGAAGGAAAGATAACCATTATACACTCTTGGTGAGAATGTAAATTAGTATATGCACAGTAGCCATTATATAAAACAGTATGGCTGTTCCTCAATAAATTAAAATAGAACTAACTGCCAAATGATCCAGTAATTCCAATTCTGTAAATATATGTGAAGGAAATGAAATAAGTAACTTGAAGAGATATCTGCACACCTATGTTCACTGAAACATTATTCACAATAGCCAAGATATAGAAACAACCTAAATTTTCTTTGATGTTCATATATGGATATCATCCAGACATTAAAAAAAACAGGAAATACTGCCATTTGGAACAATATTATGAACAGTGAACACAGATGGCATTATTCAAAGTCAAGTTAGACAAAGAAAGACAAATATTGTATGGTTTCACTTATATATAAAATCTAAAAGAAAAAAAATGCAAAAATTCTGTTATTTCCCTTCATAATTTAATTCAGTTCCATGATAAAGGAAATGGCATAGAACAAAAGCTTACATTCAATTCATTTATTACTATCTTTTAAAAATTCTACTGGAAGAAAATTACCTGCAAATATGGCTAACAATTTCTCTCACCCTGTCTGAGCAATGCTCCTCCTCCCATCAAGAGGTGGAGGTATTTCATCGTCTTTTAATCTTGACTCGTTTTATAACATACACTTTCTAATAGGAAGTGACAGAAGTGATTTTCATAGGCTTCTCAGCCTATTTTTAAACTAAGAAAACTTTCAGGCCACATTTCACTCTCTTAGAGCCCCATCCCACTGTGTAAGAATTCTGACTACTCTGTTGTAGTGTTCTGGCTGGATTCCAGCATTTCTAGGTCCTCCAGAAGAGGCTTCGGCCAGAAGAATAAAGCCATCGTAAATATCCGGCCCCAGTCAATCTCTCAGCGAAATATAGCCACATAAATAACCCCAACTGATACCTTATGGAGCAAAATAACTGTACATTTGAGCCTCATTATGCGGTAAAGGATTAATTTTCACCAAGAAAGGCTTTGTCTTTGCCCTGGCTCCTGTGAGGTAACTCTGTACCTTTGGAAACCTCTGCCTTTTCCTGGGGACCATTGGCCATGCTAGATAGTCTATGTTAACAACATGACTTAAGATGGGGGCCATGCAGGCCGTAGGGTACCAGGAAGGCTTCCAGAAGGGAGACTAAGGCTATCCATGCTAGTGGTCAGCAATGTCCACACAACCACTTCCCTGTGAAAACTCTAGATACCAAGGTTCAGGAGAGCTTTCCTGGTTGTCAGTGCTCTATGTATATTGTCACACAACACTGGCAGAAAATTAGGGAGTATCTGAATGGCTCCAGTGGGAAACCAGAATGAGAAACTCTGTGCTTGAAGTCTCCTAGACTCTGCCTTCTGTGCTACTTTCCTTGGATGACTTTAATCTCTATCTTTTCACTATAATAAACTATAATTGTGAGAATACTACTTTTACTGAGTTTGATGGGTTCTTCTAATGAGTTATTAAACCTGAGGCTGGTCTAAGAGGCCCCTGTAGTTGTATTTAGTATCAGATTGAGATTGATTTTGGAGACCCGAGAACATGCAGTTGATGTCAAAAGTGAAAGTGATCCTGGGGACTCGAACTTTGCACCAACTCACAGGGATATGAAAAAGAATAATGTCAAGACATTGAATTTGCTATAATTTATTATACATCAATAGATAGCCAAAACACAATTTAAATAAATTCTTTAATTTTTAAGATAACTAAACTAAGAGTCATTATAATAGAAACCAAATATCATCACTAAATACATGCTTATCAACATGAACCCATTTCTCTTAATTTGATATGTTAATATGGAAAATATCACCTATATCAAAGTATACACATTTAAAATTTATTACACTTAGTGTCTTTTTTTTCACTTATTCCATATGGATAATAATGTGTGTACATACATGTGTATATATGTGTGTACATACATGACTGCATGTGCTTCCTTTTTAGCGAATTGAAAGAAGATGATGACATGTAGGGAATATATATTTCATAAGGTTTTAAAATGACTAACCATATAAAATAGCTTAAAAATTGACGGAAATTTAGGGGCATTTGGATGGCTCAGTTAGTTGAGCATCTGACTCTTGGTTTCAGCTCAGGTCATGATCTCAGGGTTATGAGATCAGCCCCATGTGGAGCTCCACATTCAGTGCAGAGTCTGCTTGAAAGTCTCCTTCTGCCTTTCCCTACTCACTCATGTGCTCTCTCTCTCTAATAAATTAATAAAATATTTATTTTAATTACAGAGATTTAGAATAAGAAAGATATTAGTAATAATGTAATTGTATCACTTTATTTTCAGTTGAGAAAGTTAAAAAATATATATAAGTAATTTACCTTAGGTCATATACCCCACAAAGCCAAAACCCTAAGTTAGTTCACCTGAATGTAAGGTTTTCTCAACCATTCCATGCCACAATCTTAACACAATTTCACAGCAAAATAAAAGAATATATTTTAAATAAATAATAAAAACCCATAGAAATTGTTAAGTTTTCTAGCTAAATACCTCATACAGGGTTAAATGGAGCATTAAACAAAATGGGTACCTGAGATAACAGATAACATTCTATCATAGTCCATGTTACTACCAAAACCAGAGTGACTGACTTCTTTTTTTTTAAGATTTATTTATTTGTTTGTTTGTTTGTTTATGATAGACATAGGGAGAGAGAGAGGCAGAGACACAGGCAGAGGGACAAGCAGGCTCAACGCCAGGAGCCTGACGCGGGATTCAATCCCCGGACTCCAGGATCGTGCCCTGGGCCAAAGGCAGGCGCCAATCCACTGAGCCACCCAGAGATCCCCAGAGTGACTGACTTAACTTAACTTGAAGTCTCCTAGACTCCTAGACTTTATAATTGCTCCCAATTATAAAATATGAAAAATGAATAACTGTTTTATCTAGCAACTAACCTGCTTGTAAATATGGCCAAATGAGAAAAATCACATGGAAATGCCATGCTAATTAGAGTAGCATAAGAGAGAATTCTGACATGAATGTCCTAGATGAGAAAGCAGAAATGAATAATTTCTTGTTAGGCCATATCTCCAGTGATAATCAAAACCAAAAACTGGAAACCTGAATGTATTTTAAGTAATTCAAACAGGTGGACACACTCAAGATTATGAAACAAAGGATACAATCTGGCTATAACATGAAAATATCAAAGATCCTAGACTTTCACCCAATAGAGGCATGGTGAAAGAGATGTACCCATATTTAAATACTTGCAGCTATCTAGAAATTGAAATAAGCACCAACTAGTAATAATGATAGGATATCAAATTTAGATGGTCAAAATCTGCATACTTATGCCTTAATTTATATGTAAAATAGTTAAATAATTTAATTTTTAAAATAATTTGACTTTTTTATTTGAGTTCAATTTGCCAATATAGCATATCACCCAGTGCTCATCCAGTCAAGTGGTTCCCTCAGTGCCCATCACCAGTCACCCCAATCCCCCGCCCACCTCCCCTTCCACTACACCTTGTTCGTTTCCCAGAATTAGGGGTCTCTCATGTTCTGTCACCCTCACTGATATTTCCCACTCATTTTCTCTCCTTTCCCCTTTATTCCCTTTCACTATTTTTTATATTCCCCAAATGAATGAGACCATATAATGTTTGTCCTTCTCCAATTGACTTGCTTCACTCAGCATAATACCCTCCAGTTCCATCCAAGTTGAAGCAAATGGTGGGTATTTGTCGTTTCTAATGGCTGAGTAATATTCCATTGTATACATAAACCACATCTTCTTTATCCATTCATCTTTCGATGGACACCGAGGCTCCTTCCACAGTTTGGCTATTGTGGACGTTGCTGCCATAAACATTGGGGTGCAGGTGTCCTGCCGTTTCACTGCATCTGTATCATTGGGGTAAATCCCCAACAGTGCAATTGCTGGGTCGTAGGGCAGGTCTATTTTTAACTCTTTGAGGAACCTCCACACAGTTTTCCAGGGTGGCTGCACCAGTTCACATTCCCAATAACAGTAGAAGAGGAATCCCCTTTCTCCACAGCGTCTCTAAGATTTGTTGTTTCCTGTCTTGTTAATTTTCCCCATCCTCACTGGTCTGAGGTGGTATCTCACTGTGGTTTTGATTTGTATTTCCCTGATGTCAAGGGATGATGAGCATTTTCTCATGTGTTTGTTGGCCATGTGTATGTCTTCCTTTGTGAAATTTCTGTTCATGTCTTTTGCCCATTTCATTATTAGATTGTTTGTTTCTTTGCTGTTGAGTTTAATAAGTTTTTTATAGGTCTCGGATACTAGCCCTTTATCTGATAGGTCATTTGCAAATATCTTCTCCCATTCTGTAGGTTGTCTTTTGGTTTTCTTGATTATTTCTTTTGCTGTGCAGAAGCTTTTTATCTTGATGAAACCCAATAGTTCATTTTACTTTTGTTTCCCTTGCCTTCATAGATGTATCTTGCAAGAAGTTGCTGTGGCCAAGTTCAAAACGTGTGTTGCCTGTGTTCTCCTCTAGGATTTTGATGGGTTGTTGTCTCCCATTTAGATCTTTCATCCATTTTGAGTTTATCTTTGTGTCTGGTGTAAGAGAGTGGTCTAATTTCATTCTCCTGCACGTGGCTGTCCAATTTTCCCAACACCATTAATTGAAGAGACTCCTTTTCTAGTGGATAGTCTTTCCTGCTTTGTCAAATATTAGTTGACCATAGAGTCGAGGGCCCATATCTGGTTCTCTCTTTTGTTCGATTGATCTCTGTGTCTGTTTTTGTGCCTGTACAACACTGTCTTGAGATCTCAGCTTGCAGTACAACCTGAAATCTGGCATTGTGATGCCCCCGGCTTGGGTTTTCTTTTTTTAATATTCCCCTGGTTATTCGGGGTATTTTGTGATTCCACACAAATCTTAAGATGATTTGTTCCAACTCTCTGAAGAAAGTCCATGGTATTTTGACAGGGATTGCATTAAATGTGTAAATTGCCCTCGGTAGCACTGACATTTTCACAATGTTAATTCTTCCAATCCATGAGCATGAAATATTTTTCCATCTCTTTGTGTCTTCCTCAATTTCTTTCAGAAGTGTTCTGTAGTTTTTAGGGTATAGATCCTTTACCTCCTAACCTTTTGGTTAGGTTTACTCCTAGATATCTTATGCTTTTGGGTGCAATTGTAAATGGGATTGACTCCGTAATCTCTCTTTCTTCAGTCTCATTGTTAGTGTGTAGAAATGCCAATGTCTTCTGGGCATTGATTTTGTATCCTGCCTCACTGCCCAATTGTTGTATGAGTTCTAGCAATCTTGGGGTGGAGTCTTTTGGGTTTTCTAGGTACAGTATCATGTCATCTGCAAAGACAGAGAGTTTGATTTGTTCTTTGCCAATTTGAATCCCTGTATTTCTTTTTGTTGCCTGATTGTTGACTTCTAGTACTACACTGAATAGTCCATTGTACTATTTGAATGGTTGTATCTTCTCTCTCATTAGTGTCCATGAATCTCTTTAATTCTTTTCCAATTTCCTAGTTGACCCTTTCATCTTTTAGCAGGATGGTCTTTAACCTCCATGTGTTTGAATTTCTTCCAAATTTCTTCTTGTGATTGAGTTCAAGTTTCAAAGCATTATGGCCTGAAAATATGCAGGGGACAATCCCAATTTTTTGGTATCAGTCAAGACCTGATTTGTGGCCCAGTATGTGGTCTATTCTGGAGAAAGTTCCACGTGCACTTGAAAAGAATGTATATTCAGTTGCATTTGGATATAAAGTTCTGGGGCAGCCCAGGTGCTCAGTGGTTTAGCTCCATCTTTGGCTCAGGGCGTGATCCTGGAGACCCGGGATTGAGTCCCACGTCTGGCTCCCTGCATGAAGCCTACTTCTCCCTCTGCCTGTGTCTCTGTCTCTCTCTCTCTCTCTCTCTGTGTGTGTGTGTGTGTCTCATGAATAATTAAATAAAATCTTTTTTAAAAAAAGAAACATAGTATCTGGATATAAAGTTCTGTAAATATGTGTGAAGTCCGTCTGGTCCAGAGTATCATTTAAAGCTCTTGTTTCTTTGGAGATGGTGTGCTTAGAAAATATGTCATTTGTAGAAAGCACCATGTTGAAGTCTCCCAGTATTAGTGTATTATTATCTAAGTATGTCTTATCTTGGTTATTAATTGATTCATATACTTGGCATCTCCCTCATTAGGGGCATTAATATTTATGATTGTTATGTCCTCTTGTTGGATAGATCCTTTAAATATGATATAGTGTCCCTCTTCATCTCTTGCTACAATGTTTGGGATAAACTTTTATCTATCCAATGAGGATTGCTATCCCTACTTTCTTTTGAGGACCATTTGAATGGTAAATTGTTCTCCAACCTTTTATCTTCAGTCTGTAGGTGTCCTTACATCTAAAATGAGTCTCTTGTAGACAACAAATAGATGGGTCTTGCTTTTTTTTTTTTGGGGGGGGGAGGGTCTTGCTTTTTTATCCAGTCTGAAACCCTGCATCTTTTGATGGATTCATTAAGCCTTAAGCCCATTCATGTTCAGGGTTACTATAGAAAGATATGAATTTAGGGTCATTGTCATACCTATTCAGTCCCTGTTTTTGTGGATTATTTCTTTGGGCTTTCTCTTTCTTTTATAGGTCCCCCTTAATATTTCTTGCAAAGCTGGTTTGGTGGTCACATATTCTTTCAGTTTCTGAAAGAATGCATGTTCTTCTCATTTAGGATCCTGAATATATCCTGCCAGCCCTTTCTGGCCTGCCAGGTCTCTGTGGAGAGGTCTGCTGTTAATTTAATAGTTTTCCCCATATAAATTAGGGATCTCTTGTCTCTTGCTGCTTTAACGATTTTCTTTCAATCTTTGCAATTTGCAAGTTTCGCTATTATTGTCAAGGTGTTCAACAGTTTTTTATTGATTTTAGGGGGAATCTCTCTATCTCCTGGATCTGAATGCCTGTTTCCCTCACGTTAGGGAAGGTCTCAGCTATGATGTGTTCAAATACACTTCTGGTCCTCTGTCCCTTTCGGCTCCTTCTGGAACCGAAATTAAACGTAGACTTTTCCTTTTGAGGCTGTCATTTATTTCTCTTAACCTTTCCTCATGGTCTTTTAATTGCTTTTCTCCTTTTTCCTCAGCTTCCTTCCTTGCCATCAACTCGTCTTCTATGTCATTCACTCTTTCTTCTACCTCATTAACCCTCATCATTAGGACTTCGAGTTTGGATTGCATCTCACATAATTGATTTTTAATTTAGACCTGATTAGATCTAAATTCTGTAGTCATGAAATTTCTTGAATCTTTTATGCTTTTTTTCCAGAGCCACCAGTAGCTTTTTTATTGTGCTTCTGAATTGGCTTTCTGACATTGAATTGTAATCCAAATTCTGTAACTCTGTGGGGGAGAATACTGTTTCTGATTCTTTCTTCTGTGGTGAATTCTTTCTAGTCATTTTGCTCAGTGCAGAGGGGCTAAAAATGAGTTGTACTAGAAAAAGGAAGAAAACAAAAGAGAAACAAAAGAAAAAAATAAACAAACAAAAAACAGGTGGTGTACCTTCTGGTTCTACATAATGTAAATATCTCGGCCTCCAGGATCCCTGGGTGGCTCTGCGGTTTAGCGCCTGCCTTCACCCGGGGCCTGATCCTGGAGTCCCAGGATTGAGTCCTGTGTCAGGCTTCTGCATGGAGCCTGCTTCTCCCTCTGCCTGTGTCTCTGCCTCTCTATATAATAAATAAATAAATAAATAAATAAATAAATAAATAAATAAATAAATAAATCTTAAAAAAAAAAAAAAATCTCTCGGCCTCCCCTGGAGCTTCCAGCGCTGCTGGGTCAGGGACTTGCTCTTCCCCTGTCCTTCCAGCTGTTTTTCTGGGGGCAGGGCGTGCTGTGCTGATTCTCAGTTGTGTGCACCTGGGGGAGCTGCCCCGCCCCCTGCCAGGTGCACAACTCAGTGGGAGCTGTTTATCCTGTCAGACCTCTGTTCCCTGGCAGTCCGGCTCCATCCCAGGCACAAGGTGATACCAGGAGGAACAACACAGGCTGCAGCCAGCTCTCCACTCTCCAGGTGGAGAGTCCCCCAATAACTCCCGCAGTCTACCAGTCCGCATTGGCCTGGATGCTCCCGAGGGTGGGGGGGTCTTGACCTGCACAGCTTGGGAGTGCCCAGCAGCAGGAGTTTCCTCGCTGTCCTGTGCCCTTCTGGCCTCTGCCTGTCCCAGGGGAGGGGCGGGGAGAGCACAGGATCCTGGGCTGTGTCACTGGCTCCCTGAGATCCAGGGCCTGAGCTGATGGGCCTCTGTGCTCCCAGGGCCGCTGAAGGCAGCAGGGCACCGCCGCCCCCTCCACCTAGAGCCCCCTCCTGACAGTCCAGCTCCTCCCCGAAACCCCACTGGGTGCACACTCCAGTCCTTTACCGAGCTCGGCCCGTGGTGTGTGGTTCGCTCTCCCCAGGTGCACCTCCTCTGTTAGTGACCCGGGAACCTGGGGGCTCCACTGCCTCTCCCGCAGTTCTGCCCGGTTTCCCTGCTGAGCGCCCTTCCATCCGGGAAGAATCCGGTGCAGATTTTTAAATTCCCTGCTTCTCTGGGGCTGGGCTCCACTGTCCAGAGATTCTTGCCACCCCTCTCAGCCCGGCTCCTCACAGGCCCCTCCCGCACTTGATTCTTACTTACTTAAATACTTACTTACTTACTTACTTATTTATTTATTTATTTATTTATTTATTTATTTATTTATTTATCTATTTATTTATGATTTAGTTTTCCTGTCTTCCTACCTTGTTAGAAGTGCAAACTCTTCTCTCTGTAGCATTCCAGCTGTTCTCTCTTTAAATCCCAGGTCGAATTTGTAGGTTTTCAGGATGATTTGAAAGTGATCTAGTTAAGTTGGAGGGGACAGGTGACTTGGGTCCATTCTCTTCCGCCATCTAGCCCCGCTCCCCCAATTACTTTACTATAAATTTAATCTTAAAAATAAATGCAGTACATACATATCATAAAGCACATTCTAGCACCTATTGGATAGCCTTCGGGGATATCTAACACACAAATTTTGTATTTGAAAGTATTTTATTATTTTTAACTTTACTGTTTAAAACTAGCCAGAGTTCACTTAAGCAAAATAATTTTCTTAGTTAATTGTGCTCTATAATTCATATGATAGTTAGATGGAATTTTTTTATAGCTACCATTAAATATACTTTTTAATTTAAATTGCTACAATATATATAAATTGTTGATTACTTACATGTATTTTAGCCTTCTGTTTTTTGGCAATGGTTTCAAAGTGAAACATAGTTTTAATTTTAAAACTTTCCCTGGAATTATTTCAACATTATATGATTACTCTGAGGTATATTTGAAAGAGCATTTCTATGTGTACCTGTCTTATATTCATTGTTCACCACATGGTTGAAGAATGCAATGAAAATACTGAATACTGATTCATGGACTAATAACTATAAAATTTTGAGACAAAATATTAACAGGAATTGAAAAAATCCTTTTTTTAGCCAAATATTTATTTTATGAATCAAAATAAACCTGTAACTTTTATGTGAACAATACCTGTTAATCACAGAGCTGGATCATGTTTCCCATACTCAATTTTCACTTTCAATTAGATATAGTCATGTAATAAGTTCTAGGCAATGTAGTAAGAGCAGCTACTTTTTTGATGAACACATTTCCAGGGGTGTGCATGCTCTCTCTCTCTCCATATTTTATATTAAATATATATAATATGTATTAATATACATAATATAGTATGTTTTATTATAACATACATGCATAATACTTATAATACATATTCCTCCATGATCTCTCTATATTTATGTAATATTATATATAATGTATGCTATCCATTTATAAATTCCTTTTTTAAAGATTTTATTTATTTATTCATGAGAGACACAGAGAGAGAGAGGCATAGATACAGGCAGAAGGAAAAGTAGGCTCCATGCAGGGAGCCTGACATAGGACTCAATCCTTGGTCTCCAGGATGAGGCCCTAGGCTGAAGGCGGCACTACACCACTGAGCCACCCAGGCTGCCCCATTTATAAATTCTTATGTGCTCTTTCTCTCTTTCTCAATGTTTGGAACCTAGAGATGGAAGTAATATTCAAGACCATCTTTGAATTTTATGTTGAAAGTGTCCCTATGATTCCTGGTCTCCAGTAAGTCCCACTTCAAATTGTTACAAGAGCAAAAACCATTCATTTCTTTTAAGCCACCTAATGTTCTGGGTATATTTCTTAGTATAATGTAGCCCAGAAAGATTATTGTATAATTGTGTACTGAAATATATGTTTTAAAAAAATAAAAATTATTAATGTTTAATAATTTCATATTATTCGAAAGTAAATAGTATCTGCATATAGATGGCAGATAGATTGATTTCGGAGGCTGAAGAGGAGATCATGATAATAAGTAACAAAATATTTAGTACATATACTATCTACAATAACTGGAAAAGCAAATCAAATGACCACTTGGACTGTAGCTCTGGGAGCCAAGCGTGGAAAAAGTTGGTACATTTTTGAACATTGACAGTTGCTTGCTGTGTTTAGCAGGATAGTGAAAGAAAGATGAGCTTAGGCAAGAATTAGCCTGTTCTCATGCAGAGATGAAACTAAGTTACATCTATAAATGTAAGACTTTTCCAAATGGGAGAAGCAAACATCTTCTGGATCTAAACAACAGAAAATATGATGAGAAAGGTTATGAGCAAAGAAGATCCATTACAAGTTCCCCGAATACAAGGGGACTTGGCCTTGAGCAAAGCTCTGATTAAGTATGTTGACTTCCCACACAGGCTATTGTTTCACCTGGCTCAAAATTTTCAATTAAATTAAGAAAAGAAAGAGAGCAATAAATCAAAGAAAGTTGACTTGGTACCTTAAGTTTAAGGGGAAGAAAAGTATGTGTTATTAGCAACACATGAAATGAAGAGTGAAAATAAAAGAAACATAATTAAAAAAGACATTTTACTTAAAAATAATTTTAGACTTAGAGTAGAGTTGTAAAGTTTGTCAGGACAGCTCCTTTATATTTTTCAAATAGCTTCCCTAATGTCAACAGCTCATATAACCTCTGTACATTTTACATTTACACCCTGCTTGTCGTTTCTAGCACCTGGCACCCACTCATATATTCTGCATTTTTATAATAATCTTATTTCAAAGCATATAAATGGAATTAAATAATATGTGACCTTTAGAGACTGGTGTTTTAATCTAGCATAATACACATAGTGTATATCCAAGTTGTTGCAATTATCAATAATCTATTCCTTTTAATGCTGAATTATATTCCATGATATGGATATATCACAGTTTGTCTAACCATTCAGTCGCTGAAAGACATGCTGGTTATTTTCAATGGTGACTATTAAAAATAATGCTACTATGAACATTTGAGTAGGAATTTTTTTGTGAATATAATTTTTTCATTTCTCTGGAATATATGTCCAAAAGTATATTTACTAAGTTATATGGTAGGTAATGCTTAGTTTTGTTAAAAGACTGTCATATTTTTTCCAGTGTAGCTATATCATTCTAGATCCCCACTACCAATGTATAAGTGACTCAGGTTCTCTGCATGCTTGTCAGCATTTGGTTTTGTCAGTATTGTATATTTTAGTCATTCTGACAGGTATGTAGTGGCATTTCATTGTGGTTTTAATTTGTATCTTCCTAGTGCCTAATGATGTTGGATCTATTTTCAAGCGCTGTTTGGCATTTGTGTGTCCTCTTATGTAAAATCTATATTTGTTTTTCTTTCCAGTTTTCTTTTTTAAAATATCGTATTTATTTATTTGACAGAGAGAGAGAGAGAGAGAGAGAGAGAGAGGGAGAAATTGGGACTTCATCAAGATAAAATCTTGTGTACAGCAAAGGAAACAAATGACAAAACTAAAAGGCAACCTGCAGAATGGGAGAAGACATTTGCAAATGACATATCAGATAAAGGGCTAGTATCCAAAGATCTACAAAGAACTTATCAAACTCAAAACCCCAAAATCACACAATCCAATCAAGAAATGGGCAGAGGATATGAATTGACATTTCTCCAAAGAAGACATATAAATAGTTAACAGACACATGAAATATATATGAATATATAATGGAATATTAATCAGTCATGAAAAAGAATGAAATATTTCCAGTTGCAATGACATGGATAGAACTAAAGTGTATTATGCTAAGCAAAATAAGTCAGTAAGACAAAGACAAATACCATTTGATTTCACTCATATGTGGAATTTAAGAAACAAAACAAATGAACACAGAGGAAAGGAAGGAAAAATAAAGTAAGATAAAAAGAGAAAAACAAACCATTCGAGACTTAACTACAGGGAACAAACTAAGGGTTTCTTGAGGGGAGCTGGTGTAGAGAAGACATAGTTGGGTTTTGGGGACTAAGGAGGGCATTTGATGTAATCATGACTGGGTGTTATATACAGCTAATGAATCACTAAATTCTAACCCTGGAACTAACAATACACTATATATTAACTAACTTGAATTTAAATAAAATCTTAAAAAAAAGTTTGTTGTTCATGTATATGAAAATGTGATTAATTTTTATGAATAGATCTAGCATCCTAAGAAATTTATCAACAAATTTATTAATTTTCAAGGACTTTGGAGATTCTTTATATTATTCTAGGTATACCATAATGTTATCTGCAAATTATAACATTTTTACCCATACACAAACACACATTTTTGTGTCTTCCTTTTCAATCTATGGGCACTTTGTTTCTTTTTCTTGCCTTAATGTACTGACATCCAATGTAAATTGATTTAAGAATGGCAACAATGGATATTTGTTCTCAAACTTAGAAGGCGGACCTTTAGTCCTTCTCCATTGAGTACAATGTAAATTGGAAATTTCTTTAAAAAAATAGGTGATCTTATCAAGTTGAGGACATTTTCCTTTATTTTCATTTTTTTAAATTTCATCCCTCTATTTCTACTTTGCTGATAGTTTTTAAAATAAATTAGTGGTAGGATTTTTCAGATGCCTTTTTTGAATTGATAGGATTATGTGATTTTTTTTCCCTTAGCCCCTTGATATGGTAGATTATTTGATTGGTTTTCAAATATTGAACCAGCCTTGTATACCTGAAATAAATTTTATTTACTTTATATACAATTTTTATACAATTGTGGATTAAATTTGCTGATATTTTACTGACAATTTTCATATTTAATTTTATGATAGATATTCTTTTATTGTCGTTTTTTTGGTCTGATTTTGATACCAGGGCAATTCTGGCCTCAAAAACAAGTTGAGAAACTTTTTTATTCTCTTCTGTATTCTGAAAGAGATTGTGCTAAATTGCTGTTAATTCTTAAATATTTGAAAGTTAGTGATTATACAGTGAAATTATCTGATAATTGTTTTACAAGAAAATTTTAATTACAAATTTTGTTTATTTAATGGGGTTGTAAGACCCCATTACTTTGTTATCTATTTCATTTTTGTTTAGTTTCGTTAGCTTGTAGTTTTGGAAGAATTGATCCATTTCTTCTAAATTGTTGAATTTATGAGTGAAAGGTCGTAAAGCCTTATTGTCTTTTTAATAGCTACAGTGTTTGTAGTTCTATAGGAATGGTCTCCTGTCAATCCTAATAGTCATAATTTATTTATCTTTCTTTTCATCTTTTTTAGTCTCTTTACTTTTTTAGTCTTTCAGCTTTCATTTCTGTTTTTATCTTTTTCAGTTACTGGCCCTGTTTATTTTTTATTTTTTATTTTATTTTATTTATTTATTTTTTTGGCCCTGTTTAAAATTTCTTTACATATGGGTTAACTCCTCCCCCTCCCCCATATGCTAACTCTCCAGAGAAAATATTGTTCTTGCAGTTCTCCTTGCTGTTCCCATTGTTATTTTTATATGATGCTTGATGGCCTGGTGGCAGGGATTGGGAGATGGAGCATTCTCTGGCATTTTGACAATGATTCAGTATTAAGTAGGTACTCTAAGCTTGTTTCCTGAGTGTGGTCTTTACAAAGGATCCTGTATACATAAATTTACCATAGCAACTAAAGCAAACTATCACAAATCAGTGGCTTAAAATACCACAAACTTTAATTATTTCTTATCATTTTGAAGGTCAGAAACCTGTACCTGCCAACTCATTGGTGAAGTTGTATTCTTTCTACAGGAAGGGAAAAATCTAGGTCTTCAACTTTTCCATTTTCTAAAGGAATTCCTTGGCTAATGGTTGTTTCTTCCATCTTCAATATTCATCATTCTACCTTCTGGTTCTGTTATCACAGCTCATTATTCTGACTTTTGTACTTTAATAGTTCAATGAAATATGTATTGTAATCCCATGGTACACTGGATTCTCTGGAGAAACTGTCCACAAAATTTTATTTTAGAAAAAAATTGTTGGTAATTCTATATTAGTTTCCTATTGATACTATAAAGAATTATCACAAATTTAATGGTTTAAAAAATATAAATTTGTTATGTTACAGTTTTTGGGATCATATACCAGAATGGATCCTGTGGGCTGGAATCAAGGTGTCAATAGTACTATGTTCCTTCTGAATACTACAGGGGAGAATCTTTGCATGTTGTAGGTACTGAAGGTCCCTTGCATTCATTAGCTTGTGGATCTTTACTCTATTTTCACAGTACACTATTTTTTTTCCTTTAGTCATGTCATTTTATCTCTTTATCTGACTCTGAACCTTCTACTCTTCTCTTAAAAGGATCTTTGCAATTGCATGTGACCCAGAGAGTGCAAGATGATCTCTCCTTGTATGGAGAACTTACACAGATTGTCAAAGTTCATGTAAGGCAACATATCATGGTTTCTGGGATTAAGATGTGGACAATTTTGAGGCCAGTATAGAGCCTACTATGCTGATCTTGTTCCACTGCGATGCTGGAACTAATACATATTCCTGCTCTTCTGTAGGTTAGAGCTATTTTTTTTTTCCTGTTCCTGTCTCACAGCTGCAATGAGTTTCAAAAATGTCCTCAGGCTATAATTCCATTTATGTTGATTATATATATATATATATATATTTTTGACTGGACTCTATTTCTCTGCTATAAGATTTTGACAATACCCTGCAAGAGTGAGCCTAGTGGAATGAGGAGTTAAAATCCTATGCTTATCTTTCTCACAAGGATTATATGATATTACGTGGAATGTTTCAAAAGAACCTGTGTATATAATTATTTGGCTTTTATATTTAATATATAGAACTACTGTATCACAACTAGAAAAGTATGTGTATGAATATTTAAAACACTTGGACAGCTGCATGCAAAAGAATGAAACTAGACTACTTTCTTATACCACAGACAAAGGTAAACTCAAATGGATTAATACCTAAATGTTTAAGACCTGAAATCATAATACTTCTAAACAAAAATAGGCAATAAACTCTTGAACATCAGTCTTACAATGTTTATATGGATATGCATCCTCAGGCAAGGGAAACAGAAGCAAAGATAAACTATCAGGACTATACCAAAATAAAACTTTTCTACAGTAAAGGAAACCATCCACAAGATGAAAAGATAGTCTACTAAATGGGAGAGTATACTTGCAAATCATACATCCTTTAAGGTGTTAATATGCAAAATATATAAATAACTCATATAGTTTAATGCTTCCTAAAAAATTAATCCAAGTAAAATATGGGAAGAGGACCTGGACAGACATTCTTCCATGGACAGGCAGATGGCCAACAGACACAGAAAAAGATGCTCAATATCACTAATTTCAGGGAAATACAAATCAAAAGCACATTGAGATATCACCTCACACCTGTTACAATGGGTAGTGTAAAAAGACAAGAGGGATCCCTGGGTGGCTCAGCAGTTTAGCACCTGCCTTCGGCACAAGGCATGATCCTGGAGTCCCAGAATCGAGTCCTGCATTGGACTTCCTGCATGGGGCCTGCTTCTCCCTCTGCCTGTGTCTTTGCCTCTTTCTTTCTCTCTGTGTCTCTCATGAATAATAAATAAAATCTAAAAAAAAAAAAGACAAGAAACATCATGTTTTGGTAAGGATATGGAAGAAAGGAACCTTTGTGTACTGTTGGAATGTAAACAGGTGCAGCCACTGTGGAAAACAGCATAGAGGTTTCTCAAAAAATTAAAAGTAGAAATACCATATGATCCAGTAATACCACTTTTTCATATTTACTGGAAGAAAACGAAAACACTAATTTGAAAAGATATATGTACCCCACGTTTATTTCAGCATTATTTACAATAGTCAAGATACAGAAGCAAGTTAAGCATCCATTGATATATGAATACAGAAGAAATATGTGGTTTAGATATACTCAACCATAAAATAGTGTGAAATCTTGCCATTTGTGACAACATGGATAGACCTAGAGGGTATAATGCTAAGTGAAATAAGTCAGATAAAGAAAGACAATTCCATATGATTTTACTTACAAATGGAATCTAAAAGACCAAACCCAACCAAACTGACAGACTCAGAACTACAGAGAACAAACTGATGTTGTCAGAATGGAGAGGATTAAAGTGATGGGCTAAATAGGTGAAGGAGATTAAGAGGCCTAAATTTCCAATTATACAATAAATAAGTCATGGAGATGTAAAGGAGACATAGAGAATACACTCAAATAATACTGTAATATTTTTTATGATGACATGATAACTACACTTATGGTGATCATTTTGTAGTGCATATAAATATCAAATAACTGTGCTGTACACCTGAAACTAATATAATATTGTATGCCAACTATACTTTAATTAAAAATAAGCAGAAAGAAAATGTATTTGGATAATAAATAATTAATGGATCAGAAAAAAAGATATATCCTTACCTCCTCTAAATTCTAGTTAAAGTTAATGACTAAACATCAAAAAGTAAACCAGAATTAGCCAGTAGCAAATAATTTCATGATCTTGCCTGAGAGATATCTTTCTAAGCATATGAACAAGAGAAGTAAAAAACACAAAGTTCACTATACTTCAGCAAATAAGTATTAAAAACCACTACATACACACACATGCGCACATGCACACACATGTGATACAAAATCGTGGGCAAAGGTATAATATGAACTATTCAAGAAGTTAATAGAGGTATAATATTTTTCATAATAATGTTGGTAGACATCTCAAATATTAGGGAGTATTAGTGGTATAAAATATTCTAACTAAAAAAAATATATTCTAACTAATCCAATAGAAAAATATAACTAAAGAATTATCACACACTTAGAAATAAGTAAAAATTTTAAAAAAAACCTAACGGTATCATTATTGAGTTGAAAGAGGCATTCTAATTAAATGCTAAGTGATCATGAAATGACTTGACTTCCCTGGAAATAAATTTGTAAGTATTTATTATGCCAACAAAATTCAAAATTCTAAATACCTAAAATATTTAATGTATAAACTAAGGAGTAATAATGTGAATAATGAAATGTTCAAGCACAAATAATACTTTCATAACCCATGCCCCATTTATTTGAGAAAATGCCATGTAGACAGTCTTATAAATAATTCCCAAGCCATACTATAATGGTAAAAGGATATTGTGATTCAAGAATTTATATAGAAAGTAGACCCCAAAGCAAAAGTGAATTTTTTGTATCAGTGTTTGTCCATCTGAGATGGGAGGCATTAAGGGAAAGACAATAAACCCCTAACAAAACCTATCAAAAAGCAGTAGAAATGCAGATTTTGTGTTTTTCATATATTTTTTTCAAACTTTTAAAACTTTCCATCATAAATATATGTTTATATGAAAAATCCATATTGTCTTAAAAATGCTATTATAAAACTTCAAAAAAATAATTTTGACTATGGTCCAGTTTGGGTGGTATTTACTATTATTACACATTTTCAATGTTTTAATTATGACAAAATATAAATATGGGAAATGAAATGGACATAATGTAGGACTGAAAACTTGTGTGTTATTTACATCTTCTTTACGGTGTATGTATAGAGAGAGACAGGGTTTAAGAAACAGCTTATACAGTAAGGAGTATGAAAATTATGTAGAATAAACACTACATATATGTAGCATATATATATAAAGTTGAATTATATAAAAGTTTGCATTCAGAGCATAAAAATTTGGAGGTAAGAAATAGTGGACAAAAGAAGAAAAATGAAAAATGGATGGAGCATGCAAATTGAGTTATTCATTCTACTAAAATACATTAACATGAAATCCATCTACAGAGAATGACTTTAGCACATGATATACTTTACGACAAAATAACATTCTCAGATGCTTTTACCAAATGGGGAATATCAAGCGTGGAAAAGTGACCTAACATAATTTAAGCCTTAACACTTGTTCCAGAATTGCCACTGGGTCTATCAACCACCTGTTCAATCATTTCAGCAACTGGTTGTGTCATAATAGAGATGCAGCTGTTTCTTTTCATACTCCCTTAGGTATTAAAACCATGTAAAAACCAAGCAGCAGAATTTCAGATTTAGAATAGATCAGTCATAAAGTTGGGACTTAAACTCTCAGTATGTCCATAATCATTTACTGAGCACCCACAATGTCTATAGCAATATACTAAGTGCCATCAGAAAAATAAATAGACAAAAAGGACAAATTGAATTCCTATACTTCAAAATGGAAAGCATGCACTTGAAGATATAAGATCATTTATATACAGTATATATCAGTAATGAAAAGTATTAACACATGAATTTGAGCTTTGCATTATTTAAATAACAGAAAATCATGAATGGAAGTATTCAAATTTATAATAATCTATGACAATTTCTCTATCTTAGGACTTTTTTAAGAAATAGATTTCATTTAAAAGAACGGATATTTTGATGCAGATTCTGAACATGTATAAGCTTTTTTCTATTTACATGGTATTAAAGAAAATTTTTGAAACACATAAATAGCCTAAGAAATCAGAAAATAATCTGATCTCTAACCTAGTCCATTTATTTTTTTTCTCTTCTCAATTACTTTGTGGAGGGACAATTTCTTTCCTTATACTCAGTTGTCATTATTCTCAATTTTATTGCCCCTAGTTTTGAGGGACATTATATTCATTAAATTAAGCATGGAAGAATATCTAAGAATAGTTTTTTTTAGATATATATATAGTATTCTAATTGCATATTTAAAATAAAATTATGACTTTGCAATTCCTATCAAAATGTAAACATTTTTCACAGAGCTAGAATAATTCTAAAATTGATATGGAACTTCCAAATCCCAAATAGCCAAAGCAAACTTGAGAAGGAATAACAAAGCTGGAAGTATCACAATCCCGGAGTTCAAGTTGTATTACAAAGCTGTGGTAATCAAAACAGGCTCACACTGGCACAAAAATAGATAGATCAACAGAACAGAATAGTAAGCCCAGAAGTAAACCCACAACTATATGGTCAATTAATCTCTAACAAAGGAGGCAGGAGTCTGCACTGGGGAAAGGCAGTCTCCTCCACAAATGGTGCTGGGAAAATTGGACAGCTACATGGAAAGTAATGAAACTGGATCACTTTCTTAAAAGAAACTCAAAATGAATTAAAAATCTAAATGTGAAACCTGAAAACATGAAAATCCTAAAAGAAATAATAGACAGTATTTTTCTTTGATATTGGCTGTAGAAAGTTTTCTAGATATTTTCTAAGGCAAGAGAAATAACAACGAAATTAAACTATTGGAACTACACCAAAATAAATGGTTTTTGTATAACCAACAACACCATCAACAAAACAAAAAGGCAACTTACTGAATGGGAGAAGATATTTACAAATGGCATGTACAATGAAAGGTTAACATCTAAAATATATAAATAACTTATTTAACTCAATACCCAAAAACCAAATAATCCAATTGAAAAATGGGCAGAGGACTTGGATAGACATTTATCCAAAGAAGACTCAGATGGCCAACAGGCACATGAAAGGATGCTCAACAATCAGAAAAATGCAAATCAAAACCACAATGAGATATCACTTTACACCTGTGGGAATGGCTAGTATCAAACAGACAAGAAGAGTTGGTGAGGATAGAGAGAAAAAGGAACCCTCATGTACTATTGATGGGAATATAACTAGGTACAACCACTGTGGAATACAGTATGACAAATTCTCAAAAAATAAAAATAGATTTACCATATGATCCAGTAATTCCACTACTGAATATTTACCTAAGAAAACAAAAACACTAATTTGAAAATATATATGCAGTTCTATGTTTTTTGCAATAACCAAGATATGGAAGCAACTCAAGTGTCCATCCATAGATGGATAAAGAAGGTGTGGTATGCATATGTGTGTGTACACACACACACATAATACACACATATGAAATACTACTCAGCTATGAAAAAAGAACGAGATCTTGCCACTTGCAACAACATGGATGGACCTAGAGGGTAAAACGGCAAGTAAAGTAAGTCAAATAGAGAAAGATAAATACCACACGATTTCACTCATATGTGCAATTTAAGAAACAAATGAATAAATAAAAAATATTGTACACCTGAAACTAATATAACACTGAATGTCACTATATTAAAACACACACACACACACACACACACACAATAACTTTCAGTTTGTAATTCCCTTTTCAAGACTCCTTCATGTGTTAGTCACACAGCAGGTACCTCTCTTGCTGATATTCAGTTATTTATCTTATAGAGGAAATAGGTCAGAAAACACCATGGATTTTTTCCTTTTGCCAACCACCACTTCTTAAGTACTCATTTGGGAATCCATGACCAAAAATATAGCCGATAATATCAACACTAAGTATTGCTTCTAATGCATATATTATGTTCAAACAAAAGTTAATAATGAGAAATATTATCTGAACTAGAGCTAGGAAACCAGCATTGCAGATTTGCCTGGAATTAAAAAAAAATGATGTTAGCAACACTTGTGGCCATATCAAAATTTTTGCTTATTCTCAGATTTCCCAGGCTCCAAAACATCTCCCAAGTTAGAATGTAAGCAAATTGAAAATGGCATGTAATCAAAATTGCAAAAGAAAAGAACCAGGACATGACTGGTTCTATGAAGCCTTTTTGCAGTCCTTTGGAAACATCATTTTTACTTAAGTACTTATCTGAAATTTGTTCGTGCAGAAATCATTCAAGTAATTAAAATATAGAAACTATTTACTATGGTAAAAAGTCACTTTCATAAATTATTTCCTTACTTTTCCTTATAATTTTACCAATTATGTATACAAATCTAAAACTCTAATTAAATTATGATTTTTTTTTTTTTTTTTTTGCATTTTACATGCATAGGATTATACTGGGTTTGCAAGTCGCCCAAAATAGAAAGTGTCACATCTTGCTGAATTGATTACACCATAGCCTTGATTTGGGCTCCATTCGATAGCAGCTGATTTGGGTGGGACTTCACTAACATAAAGTACCAGGTAGAATGACTAAGTAAAATAAGTAAAGCACAATATTGTCTCCCCAGGTATCCAGTAAGGTCTTTTTTATGTGATGGGGTCTGAAGAGACAGCATTTTTTTTTTTCCTGATTGCCAGAAGGATTAACGTTGTGATATGCTCACTCAGTCCCAGTAAACTTTAGCTGATAAACAATCTCCTGAATTGTGTAAGGTAATTTTTAGCAGCCTCTACTGGTGGAGGCTAAATAGTGTGGTCACGGTGGTTGATAGGGACCCTTTTGCTTTACCAAACAATAAGACACCATTTATTTGGTGAAAGCTTTGAACACCTGAGGATAGAGGTGCATACGCTAAATCCTGACCTAGGTACCGGAGGCAAATGGCAGGGGGAGCTTAAATTTTCTTGGGAGAGTACTGCAAATATTCTTGGGGCAGTTCTTGTCATATAAATGTAATTAGTCATATTCTTTAGGTGCCCGTGGGTTAGAAAGGAAGGAGTTGGAAATGTCCAAGATAGCATACCAAGTGTCATCAGTGTGTGTAATGCATTCAGTTATAGCACTAATCTTCAAAACACAGGGACTAAGGGCCAAAATTGAAATTCATTGGTGATAATCCCCCATAAACCTCTACCTCCATCTGGCTTTTTACCAGTGGTATAAGGCTTTTATATTGAGATACCATGTTATTGTACTACATTTGTAAAGTTTAAGTTTTAACTCAAAGCTGTGATTTTCCTTTCTCCCTCCTGGGATTCTATACTGTTTTTGTTGGACTGCCTGAGAGTGAGGTGCGAGATAAATTGTGGAGCTATTTGTGGGTGCCATTAGCACTTTCATGCATGAGTTCTTCCTTATCAAAAGAATCCTTTCAATCCTTTAATATTTTAAGAGAGAAATCAGGAAAAACATCAATGCCACTACACATTTAGCAGTAGAAGTGGTTAATACGATAAACTGAGTTGTCCCAAAGGGTACCACCCACAAGGTCATGCTAGCTTCCCTTGCCACTTCATCAGTTCATCTAGGCTCTCCCTTCCTCAAAAATGAATAGGTTGGTGATTTGGATATCTGCATCCAACAGACTCATAAAAACTGATTATTTCCCCTTTCTGAATGAAGTTTCCCAGCTTACACAGATGGGTGAATTCATATCACTTTGGTCCCCATTATGCCATTGTGGACAGTGAAACCTCAGCACCACCTCTCTTGCATGCATTCATACTTGCATCCTTTCTTTATCTTCTTAAAACGGTTAAACTCATTAGGAAAGAAGGAGAGATTAGAGGACAGAGGAGTGATTGACTCTATTCCATTAAACAAGATACATTGACTTTTGGTTCCAACATTATGACAACTGCTTGTAGCTCAACTAAATGAGCTTGTAATGTTTTTGTCTAACCAAAGTTCTATATCATGTGGCATGGTTGTCATTACTAACACCATTTATTTGGCTTTGGGAACTCCCTTACTAAGAAGCTATAGCCATATGCTTCTAGATTGGGGCTGTGGGATTTGTTCCATTTGGCTGACTTCTGCTTGACTCACAGAATGGTATCAATTTTTGAGTAGTCTTTTTAATATGGGGCATCTGATGCTCCGTTCTCAAAACTGTTATCTCTTAAGCTTTTATCCATTTTCAACATAAGGGGCAATAGAATTTATTTAGATTTCTTTGTACTTCTTTCTTGCTCTCCAGTGGGTTCCCTTTATTAGCATGTAAACCCAACCCAGAGTAGTAAGAACCTAAATTCTAGTCAATCTTTTTTTCCTATGTTTTCCTGTGTGAGTTTATCTGTCTCAAGAAAAACTTCATTAGAGGGCAAAAGCTCCCTTACCCCAACTAGGATGAGAATTTGCATTGCCACCTCCCAACTGATCCGAGGTTGGAATGATGAATTCAACCATAAGACAACATACTTGTTGCCACTGTTCCTTAATAAGCATTACATGTCTATGGTTCCAGAAGGAAACACTATTTCTCTTTCAAGGCTATATACAAACCTCCTTTTTTTTCCTAGGATACACTACATTTTTCAAAGCTGTCAGCTACGCACACATCCTTGGGAAAATAGTGCAGAAAATAGCCCATGTCTTTCTTCACAAAATACTTGGAAATGCAAGAGATCCATGAAGAATGGTTTCCTAATAATATATTCTTACTGTTTTTTTTTTTCACATTTCTTGAGGGATGTTTGTTAAAACCCCTCATTTTATTATCAGACATTTGCATAGTTTAATATTTAGTTCTGAGAATTTATCATGGCCCTACCTTAATCATGCAAGTACAGTTTTAACTTGGATAAAACATTCTTTCTCATACCTGTGCTACTGCATTACTTATAACTACCTTCATCCTAAGAAGGGGGTAAAAGGAGAAATAATGAACATTTAAAAAATTATAGTATTATAGTGTCTGCTTCTGGTGGGTATTAGGCCTTGTATATCCTCTATCATTTAAATCACAGAATGATCAATATGTCAACTATTATTTTTTTCAACTTGGAGAGGAACAGCCTGACAGTCAGTAATATACATATGTTATCCCACAGCACCATTCGATTTTTAATTTGGGCCTGTTAATCTCAAACTTTTCTGTGTAATTACATGTCTTCAGGCAGAAATCTTTGGTTTGCTCTGCATTGATAATTTTGCTTTCAACGCTTTTTTTTTGGTAAATATTATAATGTCTTTCAGGCAGATTCTGAATATAACAATAAGTTGTTATGGTCTTCTTATAGCCAGTTTTGGAGCAAAAGTTTTTGTCATGCTAGCATAGGATCTTATAAAAAAAGAAAACATACTAAACTCTAAGCTTCAGTTTCCTCAGATATAATTTGAGAATATATCCGATTTCCCAAGATTTTTGTAAATATGAATGAAGCAGTACATAAATGACATATATATATAGTTCAATATGTAAGGCATAGTATACCTTCAGTCAAGAACAGCTTGTTATCACTTACAAGTCTCTGTACCAAAAACAGAAGAAAAGAAAAGAATAGATTCCAATATCTACATTTTAAAAGTAGCATTTACAGGCAACTTTTTATCCAGATCACCAAGTAACTTCAGGGATTTATCTGAAGCTAACAATATGTTTTAAAAATGTATGATATTTATAAACTAGGATTTCTAACAAGCCAAAATAGATCACATTAAGTATAATGACAGAAAAATATTTTGCCTTCCCATGATGGAGGTGTGTGTGGGGGGATAGACAGTAGCACCCTAAAATATATACTATACAAACATTACATGTATATAAAAGTCTAATGCACCCTCTCCAAATCATGCTATTCATTATTTTAAATAAGAATTTGTACTTTTTAGAAGGTTCTCAATTTGCTTATTTAAAATATTGCTAAATAATCTTGCTCCATTCCAGGCCCAAGTATATAAAGAAATAGCAAAATAAATTAACATTGTCTTTATGTCCTTATTCATAATGTTTATTTTAAGTGTCTGATTATAAAAATATAATAAAATGTATCCTGCTAGGTGAGTTTTATAAGTGCTTCTGTTCTTTTCAATTGCTTTTGCAGGCATGCCAGAAACAATATGTTTTAAAGCTGGCATCATAACATACAGAAATGAAGAGTCAGGCTCTTTTAGGCAAGATATTTGTCAGCACTTTATTCTAAACAGATTATCATTCATAAAGGGTTCATCTGCAGTAATATCTGAAATAAGTATCAGTTAAGTACATTTGTTTCCAAAATCTAGACAGTATTATAGTAAACATTATACTTTTGGACCATATAAGTGAATGTTTCTGCCAAGCAATTTCAATCAACTGTAACTTTTTTGCAATTTTTCCCCTAGTGCCAGTTGAAACTGCTTAAGCTCCACCACCTCCATTAAATTCTCATATCCATTAGGACATGAGATTAAGATGGAAGCCAAGCATTTTTTCATCATAATTCTCATTAGCATGACATTTTTTTATGTTTAAAACACACTGAAGATCTCAAAGGTGTTTACATTATAACTTAGAGTAATGTTTTATAATTGTAATAATCAGTCACCCACTCCTGAAATGACAGAGGTTGAGTACCAATGAAAATTTTGAAATAAGAATGAAACAAAAATAAAAATGTTTTCTTTTCCTCATTTCCTCAGAAAAATGACCTATATTTAGTATCTGACTGCCCTAGAAATAACATGGGAGAAAAACAAAAAAAATTACAGATTTTTAAAAAGATTTGATTTATTCATTCATGAGAGACACAAAGAGAGGGAGAGGCAGAGACACAGGCAGAGGGAGAAGCAGGTTCCATGCAGGGAGCCCGACGCGGGACTTGATCTCTGGTCTCCAGGATCACGCCCTGGGCTGAAGGCGGCGCTAAACTACTGAGCCCCCTGAGCTGCCAAAAATTTATAGATTAAAATTAATCACCAGAATTATTTATATCAATTTTTCATATAATTTCCTTCTATGTATATTCTGAGAAATAATTAAGGCATCTAATCCATCATGCTTTTGATATGATTTTAATTTTTATTTTTTTTAATTATTTACTTAGATTTTTAAAAATGTCCCAATAGACTACTCATGTTAAGGCATATGAATATTGGGATTTTTATTCTGCTCTCAAAGTATCCTAATTAGACACAAAGTAATCAACATAAGATTTTCTAACAGGTTAAGAAATTATAGTTCATATGTAATATGGAATATAGAAGCATTTGGTTTACTCTAAATAACTGGAGGATCTTGAAGATGAAACATCTGTAGATTATGAAATATTTATAGGAAGTGGGTAATTTTCTTCATTTTGTATAGCATGTAGTATATTGTATGATGTATTGTATGCTATAAAGTCTCATTGATGCTTACCAATTTATTATTGATGGATATAATAACCACAAAAATTTTAAAGTAAGCCAATAATAAGTACAGTTAATGTGTAACTATATAAAATAAATCATACTAAATTGGATTTAGGTGATTTGTAGATGAGGTTGCCTAGGAAGCCACATTCATAATCACTTCTTACAGTGTAAAAATTGTTTTAGAACACAATTAACATGCCTGGTTAGAAAATAGTTTTAATTTTTATAGGATTGTGATCTTAGGAGAAATATTTAGAATTTTTTGACATTATTATAGTTTACTGGAAATGTCTTCAATAGGCTAGGTAATATAATGTAGCAGTACAGACCTTTCGTAATCTGATTCTGCTATGTGTATGATACTTAATCATAGGATATAGAGTTCAAATAGGCTCCCGTGTATGTGTGCATGTGTGCGTGTTTTCCAGAGGGCAACAGGAAAGGGTAAAGCGTGAATCAAAATTAAACCTGATTCCTTCTATAGCATGTGATCCTTTGGGGTTTATTATCAGTTGCTGCCCACGTAAGGTCTTGAGCATTGTCATGACCCATCATAAGCTAATTTTGTAATTTATTAAATGTCAGCTGAAGGAATAAATTACTATCCATAGGAATCAGACCAGAAAATGGAGAGGAAAACTAGCTGTACATGGTAATAGATGGGAATTTACTACCGAACTAGGCAGGATGATAATGAATTATCCAACTAAATAATTGTCATAGTTTAGCTTGCTTTTTTAAAAAAATATTTTATTTATTTATTCATGAGAGACACACAGAGACAGGCAGAGACATAGGCAGAAGGAGAAGCAGGCTCCTTGCGGGGACCCTGATGTGGAACTCAATCCCAGGACCCTGGGATCATGACCTGAGCAAAAGGCAGTCACTCAATCACTGAGGCATCCAGGCACCCCTCACTGGCTTATTTTTAAGGTTTTAGTACATAGGTCCTCTCTAAACTTAAGAGTGACTATTTTGAGATGATCTGGAATAGTAGCTGGAGAGTCTATCACCTTAATTTGTGTACTATTTCTGAATAATTTTATTTAACTGTAATTTGATTATCTCTGTACATTCTTTTTAAGTTATTTTTTAATTTTTTTTAACTTTCTGGGGATAAAGATACTCTTTCAAAATATGCCTGGCATTGAATTTATGGAGCTTTTTCTTTTCCTTTTATTTTTAAAAAATATTGAGGCATAATAGACATATAGTATTATATTAGTTCCAGGTGTACAATATACAGATTCAATATTTTTATATATTGCAAAATGATCACAATAAAATGTAGTTAATATCTGTCACCATATGAAGCAATATTTACTCTTCACAACTTTCAAATATGTAATACAGTATTATTAGCTACAGTCATCATGCTATCCATTACATCCCCATGACTTAGTTATTTTAAAATTAGAAGTTAGTATCTTTTGATGCCATATAACATAATGAAATATAATAGATCTTTTTAAATCTAGATCTGCAAGTGGATATTATGCCTAATAACAGGATGTATCATCAAAATAAGCTTTTGAGTATGAGTTTATATGAAAATTTTGGAAGACAGGGACACCTGGGTGGCTCAGCAGTTGAGTGCCTTCGGCTCAGGGCGTGATCCTGGAATACAGGATCGAGTCCCACACTGTGCTCTTTGCGGGAGGCCTGCTTCTCCCTCTGCCTATGTCTCTGCCTCTCTCTCTCTCTGTCACTCATGAATAAATAAATAAAATCTTAAAAGAAGAAAAGAAAAGAAAACTTTGGAAGACAATGAGTATTACCTTACATTTAAAGTGATTCACATTCTTATATGTGGTTAATCAAGCTGTTTTCTATTTCTATTTCTGCATATTTGTATTCCTCAAAGTCATGTTGAGATCCTAAACCCCAAGGTGCTAGCATTAGTAAGTGAAGTCTCTGGGAAGTGCTTAAGTTATAAGGGTGAGGTCTTGAATGTTTGAGATAGTGCCCTATAAAAGAGATTCTACTAAGTCCCTTAGCCCCCTCCACCATGTGAGGGTACAAAGAAAGGTCTCCAATTGGGAAGAGGGCCTCACTCTCCATGCTAGTACCCTAATATTGGACTTCTGGCCTCCAGAACTGTAAGCCCTAAGACTCTGCTGTTCATAAGCTACCTAGTGAGAAGTATTTTGTTTTATCAGCCCAAATAGACTAAGACAATTAGGAAGATCAGTCAAGAAATGCCTTACTTACTTGGTCCTCTACTTACAAAATATTCCATAGCAAGTATTATTATGTATCTTGTGAGGTAAACAGAATTATTGTCATATTAAGAATAAGAGAAATAACTGGTGGAAGGTTGTTAAGAATTATTAACTAATAAGAGGGGGGGCCTGGCAAGATAGCGGAGGAGTAGGGTCCCCAAGTCACCTGTCCCCTCCAACTTACCTGGATAACTTGCAAATTATCCTGAAAAACTACAAATTCAAACTGAGATTTAAAGAGAGAACAGCTGTAACCTACAGAGAGAAGGGTTTAGGCTTCTAACAAGGTAGGAAGGCGGGGGGGGGGGGGGGGGGCAGTAAAAACAATCCAGTGGGGGAGGGGCCCCGCCAGGAGCTGGGCTAAGGCCCAGCAGGGAGAGCCTCAGGGACAGGAGAGCCCAGCCCAGGAGAAACGGGAACTTTAAAAATCCACACAGGATTCTTCCCGGATGGAAGGGCGCTCAGCAGGGAAGTCATGCAGGACCGCAGGAGGGACAGTGGAGCCCTCAGGTTCCCGGGGTCACTAACCGAGGAAGTGTAGGGGGTGGAGCATGCCACACCCTGTGGGCGGAGCTCGGTAAAGGGCTGAAGCCCGCCGGAGGGTCTCGGGGAGAAGCCGGTGGGTCAGGCCCGGGCTCCGGGCGGAGGGGGCTGTGCCCTGTTGCCTAAGGAGCTGTGGCCCCAGAAGCGCAATTCCAGCAGAGCAGGACCTGGATCCCAGGGTGCAGGGGATCCTGCGCTCCCCCGGGAGAGATGGAGGACGCTCCTGCCCTGGGCGCCCAGAGCTGTGCAGATCAGCGCCCCCGCCCCCGGAGCATCCAGGCCACTGCAGACTAGAAGCTGCGGTAGTTACTGGGGGAGCCGACTCCAGGGCTGGAGAGCTGGCCGCCGTCACTGTTGTTGTTCCTCCTGGTGTCACCCTGTGCCTGGGAGGGGCAGGGCCAACAGGGAACAGGGGCCTCACAGGGTCAACAGCTCCCACTGAGCCTGGCACCGGGGGGGGCGGGGCAGCTCCCCCAGGTGCACACACCTGAGAGTCAAGACAGCAGGCCCTTCCCCAAGAAGACCAGCTAGAAGGACAGGGGAAGAGCAAGTTCTTGACCCAGCAGCGCTAGAAGCTCCAGAGGAGGCCGAGGGATTTAAACTATATAGAACTAGAGGGTACCCCTCCTTCTTTTTTCCCTTTTACCAGTACATCTCATTTTTATTTATTTTTATTTTTTTAAAAAATATTTTATTTATTTATTCATGAGAGACACAGAGAGAGAGGCAGAGACATAGGCAGAGGGAGAAGCAGGCTCCATGCAAGGAGCCCAACGCAGGACCTCATCCAAGGACTCCAGGATCACACCCTGGGTGGAAGGCACATACCAAACCGATGAGCCATCCAGGGATCCCCCTCATTTTTATATAAGACTAAAAATTTCCAATATTTTTTCTCTTTTCCCACCTTAACTACAATATTTTAGCACCTCTTCATTTTTAAGTGTCTTCCTTGTTGACTTTCATATTTCTACAATTATAGGTCCTAGATATATTTTCAACTTCTAGATTCCCTTCAACATACTCAATTTAATTTTGGGAGATATATGAGATATATTTTTTGTGTTTTGTGTTTTTTGTTTTCTCTGTCTCATCTTGTTCCACAATGGCGGAAGTTAATACCTTCTAAAACATGACCAGCATGCACCCAGAACCAAGTGGTTCTAAGTAACCATATTGTGCTGGTTCATTCTGAGAGATTATATTCTCTCTTCATTCCCATTGTGGCCCCCTCTTTTATCTTGTTTATGTTTTAATGGTCTGTGTTGAGGCTTTCTACAAGTATTGCTGGTTTATATAAATTTCGGACTGACCATCTTCTAACATACAGAACTTAATACACTCAGAACCAAGAGGATCACCCTCTAGGACCCCTCAGGTAGACTACATTCTCCCTCTGCTACAACTTCATCACCACCACCATCTCCCATCCCCCCTGCTTTTTTTTCTCTTTTATTTTTTATTTTTCTTTATTTTCCTCTTTAATTTTTCTTTTTTTCTCTTCTTTTTTTATTTTTTTTTCTTCTACAAAAAACCCACAGCAAATATCATTCTCAATGGGGAAATACTGGGACCCTTTCCCCTAAGATCAGGAACAAGACAGGGATGTCCATTCTCACCACTGTATTCAATGTAGTACTAGAAGTCCTAGCCTCAGCAATCAGACAACAAAAAGAAATACAAGGCATTCAAACTGGCAAAGAACAAGTCAAACTTTCCCTCTTCACAGATGACATGATACTGTACCTAGAAAACCCAAAAGACTCCACCCCAAGATTGCTAGAACTCATACAGCAATTTGGCAGTGTGGCAGGATACAAAATCAATGCCCAGAAATCAGTGGCATTTCTATACGCTCACAATGAGACTGAAGAAAGAGAAATTAAGGAGTCAATCCCCTTTATAATTGCACCCAAAAGCATAAGATACCTAGGAATAAACCTAACCAGAGAAATAAAGGATCTAGACCTCCAAAACTACAAAACACTCTGAAAGAAATTGAGGAAAACACAAAGAGAAGGAAAAATATCCATGCTCATGGATTGGAACAGTTAATTCACATTGTGAAAATGTCAGTGTTACCCAGGGCAATTTACACATTTAATGCAATCCCTATCAAAATATCATGGACTTTCTTCAGAGAGTTGGAACAAATCATCTTCAGATTTGTGTGGAATCAGAAAAGACCCTGAATAGCCAGGGGAATATTGAAAAAGAAAACTTGAGCCAGGGGCATCTCCATGCCAGATTTCAAGTTGTACTACAAAGCTGTGATCATTAAGACAGTGTGGTACTGGCACAAAAACAGACACATAGATCAGTGGAACCCTTGACTATATGGTCAATATTCGACAAAGCAGGAAAGACTATCCACTGGAAAAAGGACAGTCTCTTCAATAAATGGTGTTGGGAAAATTGGACAGCCACGTGCAGAAGAATGAAACTAGACCACTCTCTTACACCATACACAAAGATAAACTCAAAATGGATGAAAGATCTATATGGGAGACAAGAATCCATCAAAATCCTAGAGGAGAACACAGGCAACACACCTTTTGAACTTGGCCACAGCAACTTCTTGCAAGATACATCTATGAAGGCAAGGGAAACAAAAGCAGAAATGAACTATTGGGACTTCATCAAGATAAAAAGCTTCTGCACAGTAAAAGAAACAATCAAGAAAACTAAAAGACAATCTACAAAATGGGAGAAGATATTTGCATAATACCTATCAAATAAAGGGCTAGTATCCAAGACCTATAAAAAACTTATTAAACTCAACAGGAAAGAAACAAACAATCCAAGCATGAAATGGGCAAAAGTCATGAACAGAAATTTCACCAAAGAAGACATACACATGGCCAACATGATAAAATGCTCCGCATCACTGGCCATCAGGGAAATACAAATCAAAACCACAATGAGATACCACCTCACAGCAGTGAGAATGGGGAAAATTAACAAGACAGGAAACAACAAATGTTGGATAGGCTGTGAAGAAAGGAGAACTCTTTTGCACTGTTCGGGGAATGTGAACTGGTACAGCCACTCTGGAAAACTGTGTGGAGGTTCCTCAAAGAGTTAAAAATAGGGCTACCCTATAACCCAGCAATTGCACTGCTGGGGATTTACCCCAAAGATACAGATGCAGTGAAATGCTGGGACACCTGCACCCCAATGTTTATGGCAGCAATGTCCACAATAGCCAAACTGTGGAAGGAGCCTCTGTGTCCATCGAAAGCTGAATGGATAAAGAAGATGTGGTCTATGTATACAATGGAATATTACTCAGCCATTAGAAACGACAAATACCCACCATTTGCTTTGATGTGGGTGGAACTGGCGGGTATTATGCTGAGTGAAATAAGTCAATTGGAGAAGGGCAAACATTATATGGTGTCATTCATTTGGGGAATATAAAAATTAGTGAAAGGGAATAAAGGGGAAAGGAGAGAAAATGAGTGGGAAATATCAGTGAGGGTGAGAGAACATGAGACACTCCTAACTCTGGGAAAAGAACAAGGGGTGGTGGAAGGGGAGGTGGGCAGGGAGATGGGGTGACTGGGTGACAGGCCCTGAGGGGGCCACTTCACGGGATGATCACTGGGTGTTATGCTATATCTTGGCAAATCTAACTCCAAAAAATATATATAAAGGAATTATTAACTAATAAGAGAAGATTAACTACTAAGGGGTAAAGGATACTTCAAAAGAATATGGGGATAGCAGGTACAGAAAGAAGCCAACATTTCTAGGGCTAAGGCAGATTATCTAAGGCAGGAACAAATTTGGAAGAGCTTCCTCAGCTCCCACTAAGGCTGAGACTCAGGCCTTAGTAGAGTGGGTTTTGGCAAGACCCCCTGGATAGTAGGGAACTTCACTAAGGTGCTGCTTGAACTCTAATAAGCTACTTGCTGGGGGACTGGTGAGGTTTACAGGAAGTTGCTCAAATACTCTGAGAAGATGCACTAAGAGTCACTGGTGGAATGCTCTGGGAAGCTGCCTGTGAGAATGACACTGTAACTGGGAAGCTACTTGTGAGGGTGCTCTGAAACTCACTCAGAGTGAGGCTCTTTGGAGGTTGTACAGGCCATTAGCCACTGTGTGCTGCAGGCAGGAAACAAACAAAAATTAGGAAGGGTGCACCTTTGCCCTCCCATGTAGCTCCAGCACCTTCTACTGATCAATGCTAACACTGCACCATCTGGCAAAAGCACAGCAGGACAAAGGCAGCTGGATTTGCTGCTGAGTGGCAATAGACTGATAATTGTCACACCTTTGTATTTGTAATTTCTCCTGAATGTTAGCATATTGTCAGCCTCTTGAGGGCAAGAGCACTGTCAAACTTCTTGCCCCACCCCTCATGATATATATGCCAAAAAAAAAAGAAAAAAAGAAAATGATTTTAAAAAAGAAAAGGATGAGGGAAATGATGTTTGGAGATGATATGTGGCATATCCAAATCATTTAGCTTCTTCACTATGTTGTTTCCACAGAGGACTGTAGTCTAGTATGAAATATGATAATCGTGTCTCCTTTCAGACATCCACAGATAATACAAGCAATTCTCCAGTGACTATTACATACTATGATGGTAATGAGAACCAGCCAGTATCCCTTCCTTGAAGATAACTCCTCCCTCAAAAGACCCCCTGTGTTCTTGTATCTCAACTCTAGTTCCCCCCACAGGGGAAGGCAAATGAGAATTGAAACAACAGTTTTCTTGAAATTGTGCCTTGAAATCTGGTCTCACAGCTTGCTGTTCTCTGAACTTCAGAATGTAGGACTTTGACAGTTTGTTTTTCTCAGTTGTGGGCTATACTAGTCAATTCCGCAAAAACTAGTCAATTTCTCTGACTTGGCAATTCAATCTTCCATGATCCAAAATGTAATGCATTCTGTCATTAGAATTCTAAGGGATTGTAAAGATCAACATTGCATCTGCTTCATGAGTCTGAACTAAACTGGAAGGGAGAAGAGCATCAGGAAAAAAAAAGATACACTGTACTTGCTCTTACTTTTGCCTACTCTTTGAATTTCATTGAGTAATAATCTTTTTCACTATATTTTAAACTTTGTTTTATGTATTCTACAGGGCAATCTGTCTTATGAAGAGTTATTTGGGGAACACCTGGGAAGGAATTTTCAGAGCTTTCTCAAGCCTTCATGTTTAAAGAGTCAATGTAGGGGCACTTGGGTGGCTCAGTGGCTGAGCATCTGCCTTTGGCTCAGGTCATGATCCTGAGGTCCTGGGATTGAGTCCCATATCAGACTCCCCACAGGTAGCCTGCTTCTCCCTCTGCCTATGTCTTTGCCTCTCTCTGTGTGTGTCTCATGAATAAATAAATAAAAAATTTTTAAAAATAGAACCACTGTAATGCTTGTAAAAAGAGACTCAAGAGTGCTATTCAAAGGAATCTGATTAAGTGAAACTATTAGAGAATAAGGTAGAAACAGGAATCTACTTTTAAAAATCAGCTTAAATATTTCTTAGATTCACAGTCTACAACTGAAGAGGGTTTGCTGTGTACCTAATAAATTTTAGCATATTTTATGGAATCTTGAAACTTTCAGCCTCAGTAAATTTAATGATCTCTCCAGTACTATATTCATAAAACTCTGCAGTTTTTTCTTGAATATGAACCACAGCATTGTAGAAAAACAATTTAAAAATGTTAAAGAAAAAAAGTTATCAATTTTTCTATAAAAGTAGAACATAACTCCATGTAAAGAAAAATGACAAAACATGTTGCTTTCTCTAAGAATTACTGACAAACTGTAGCAATGGAAATACTGTATTTTGAGAATTTGAAACAATGAATTTCACGACACGAAAAATGTTATTATTTAATATAAGTCAATTACCTGATGAAATGAAATCTGAAAATTTCACAAAGGATACTTTCTCAGCTTAAATGACATCTATTATATTTTAAATAAAGCCTGATAACTTTTATGCATATTTTACCCATTAGGAAACTCTGAGGTAGAGGGCATTTGTTTTTGGCTACTCAGCCCCTAACTCTGCCCCAAGCATAGTTCTCTACACAAGAATTTTGACAAATTTATATATATGGTGGGTTAATGATCTGTGAAATACTTTTTCATTGGTTTGAAATATTTTTCTTTTCAACTTTTTGACTACTAAATTGATCTTCTATATTTCTTTATGCTCTGTGTTTCTTTAGAACCAGTTCTAGCTTTGCTTTTTGTTTCAAGTGTGGCATGCTTTTTGTTTGAGATAACATGATGTACTAAAGAGAGAGAATTGGGAAATATAAAAGCTACCTACTAGACCTGTTTGTTCAACCATACACTGTGTAATGCAATGCAACAAATTATTAAAAAAATACTTGTTTAATTTTTTAGCTTCTCAATCTACTTTATATACATTGTCTAATTTCATCCTCAGAGCATCTGAGGAGAGATAAGGCAGGTATACATGACCTCATTTTCCTGAAAAGAAAAGTGAAGCTAGAAAGAGATAAATTTTTGTTTCCTAATTAATAGTGTGAGTGTGTTGTTATATCAATATTACCTCTAATACTTCTATCACTATGATTCCATATGTTTATATCACTTACAGGTCAGGAATGCTTTTTCCTTCTTTCATCCAAAGTATATTACTATGCACAACAAAACATTTAAATGCTTACCAGCTTCAATTAGGAAAGAATCGACATATATCTCATGATAGTCTTTAATGGGAAGCAAACTAGAAGTCACTGACAGTGCAAAAATCAAAATAATTCTGACTAGAGTTTTTAGAATGGACAAAAGGATGCAGAACTCTGAGATACAGTGGCAGCTATTTTTTAACTTACTTTTTTTTAAGATTTTATTTATTTATTAATGAGAGACACAGAGAGGCAGAGACACAGGCAGAGGGAGGAGAAGCAGGCTCCATGCAAGGAGGACAATGTGGGACTCCATCCCAGAAATTCAGGATTACACCCTGAGCCAAAGGCAGACGTTCAACCACTGAGCCACTCAGGTGTCCCTTTAACTTATTTTTTAAATTGTGGAGCCAAGCTCTGGATTCTAGGAATCCACAAAAGTTAGAATGGAGACTTGGTGTCATATTTTTCTCCTTGAAGGTATATATCAATTTGGTTTATCTTCTCTAAGAGATTTTACATGGGGATGGGAAAGAACTGGACAGAAAATAAGACTCACCTTGCTCTTTAAGTCACAGGAAGTATAGCAAAAGGCAGAAATACCAAGCTAGAGGCAGGATGTTAAATTAGAAAAATGGAATATTAAATTAGGAAAATTTTGGGATGCCTAGGTGGCTCAGCAGTTGAGCATCTGCGTTCAGCTCAGGGCCTGATCCCGGAGTCCCAGGATTGAATCCCACGTTGGTTTCCTTGAGGGAAGCCTGCTTCTCCCTCTGCCTATATCTCTGCCTCTCTCTGTGTGTCTCTCATGAATAAATAAATAAAACCTTTAAAAAATAAATAAATTAGGTAAACATCATATTATTCGGACTTCAGCAGAGGAGTGGTATGTATGTATTTCTCAAGACCTAATCTGTATGAAGACTTTCTTAAAAATGAAATAGTTTGTAATAGCTATTTCAAGACTTCTGGAAAGGATAATTCTCTGCAGTGTTTTCTTTTGCCCTTTCAACTGAATAAATCAAAGTATCTTTTTTAATATGTTCCAACTATTCTACTATGCATACAAAATGTGAAACTTCTGGTTTTGACCTTTCAACCAGAAGGTTCTGGAAGTGTGAATATTATTATTTCTTCATCTGATGAGGCATTTTGTTTAACAGAAAGATGTTGATCTTGCCTTATTTATCACCAGGGATTTACTGGTTTAAGACAGTAAAGCCTGGCAAATTCACTTTTGCCCAGTGCAAGCTGAAGGGTTAAGTGATTCTTACCTTAGGTCAATTACCTTGCAAAAAACACAAATGGACAAGGCATTCCATATATGAGTACAGAAAAAAAAAAAATTACCTAAGACAATGATTTTTTTTTTTTTTTTTTACTTTTTAGGAACAAAAGAAATCTCCAACATACACCTTCAATGAGCTCCCACAATTAGATTGAACAAAACTTCACTGGAACACTACTGTCAGAAAACATGATAAATAAATTCAAAATATAGAGTTGTCACATTTTGGTGAAAGAACTATCCTCCAAAGCATTGTTGTTCAAAATGTAGTATCACTTGGGAGCATGGTGGAAATGCAGGTTCTTATGTGCTGCTCCGAGCCTACAGAATCAGAATCTGAATTTTATGAATTATTATTCTTGTGTTAAATCTCCTAGACAGACTGTTCTGAAAAAAAAAATTGTATCCTAGGATACCTAATTTGATGTATAGTTTAACCGAACCTATAACATAGCACAACTAATTAGCAAGGTATTTTTGGAGTCATTTTCGAATGAATATCTGTTTTTGAATCTCTTGACTGAAAGCCAAATCTGCATAATATCAGTTTACTTAGCTTATGTCCAAACAATCAAAATTCTTTTATAGGGACTTCACAGAGTACATATGTATACATGATTATATTCAGCTGATGATGTATATTTCAAAGAAATAATAAATATGGCCCTTTTAAGTATATATGCATTTATATTGTAATGTGCTCTGACTGACCAAAAACAATGAGTAAAATATACTGATTAAAGTCAGACTCAGTATATATTTGATGCATGACTATAGAAAACTTTCTCAAAGGAAAACACACATAATTAAGAGCAGTGAAGAACAAAGGTAAGAAAATGCTATTAGAGATGTTTAGATGCCTTGAAACAATTTTTCTCAAAAGGTGAACTTAAGACTGGGATCTGGGATCACCGCAGTTACCTGTTCTCAATGCAAGTACTTAGGCTCCCCTACAAGCCTGCTAATGCAGTCTTTGTATATGGGATCCCTCATCTCTGTTTTTTAACTTCTCGGTGATTCCTAAGCATATTAAATTTGACACACATTGACTAAGAAACAAAACAAAACATACTTTATTGTTAGGTCATACAAAATAAACCTGTCTCAGTCACTGATAGTTGGTTGAAAAAGAATTAATTTTCTCAGTCAAAAAATGATCCAACTAGGTCTTTAAAATACCTACCTCAGAATACCACTTCCAGAGACGAGCTATGATCTCTGCCCTCTATGAATTCTGATTCTTTCTAGTATTTTCACTTTATAAGCTTTATGGGAATACATTGCTCTGTGAATTCCTAGTGGGACAGGTAGTATACTACCTGACTTCTTTCTTTTTATGGGAGCCACTCTTTCACAGCCCTGCTTTCATTTGACTGAACACTGCAGGAAAATTTTCAGGGGTACAATATCTTCTTATACCAAGTAGTTTCTAGAACTGGCTCTTAAAAAGGGAGAGAATAAAACAATGGAAAACTATGGAAACTTGGTTTCAGTTCCAACTTTTCTGTCAATTAACATAACCTTGGGAAGTTCACTTAACCCTTCTCATCCCATATTCGCAGCAGGAAACAGCTAGATTAGAATGTCCCAAATGTCCCTTCCACTTTATCAGTCTATGATTCTAAATAAAATGTATTGAAATATTGATCCTAAGGAATACATAAAAAAGCTAATTCTATTAAGCAATAGGGGTTATTTTCTCTACATTTTAAAACAACTCACAAAAGAAAATTCTTTTAGGATGATTTATGTCAGAAACTTTTGGTACAGATTTTTTTTCAGATGTCTCCTTTTAAGCGACATATTTATATCCAGTTGCTGCTTGGGCAGGGTAACTAGTGGAACTTTCCCTGGAGCTGAAGTTGCTGAACTTCTCCATTAATCACATCTCAGTTCATATGAAGTTCAGGGTTGTAACATCACAGCTCACAATACAAAGCTTACAGTGGATTGAGTTCCTGGTTTTGTTTTTTGTTTTAATTATCGTGTATGCCTTCAGATTAAAAATCCCTCCAATAATCCAGCCACAGAGTTATTCAAAGGACAAAATTTTAGCCAAGTTTTCCACACATGAGGGAAACTAGGCTATAATTTTCTTGTTTAATGAATAATTTATCACCTTATATATCACTGCAATTTTGATCTCACAATACATTTGGGGAAATAGGTATTTGTTTTTCAGTTCCCTAAAAGTTGATTACAAGATTGTTCTAATTTTTTTTTGTTTAAAAGATGTCTAGATAATTATGACAAGGTTTTTAATTATTTATTTTCTTTATATGAGCATTCAAATGTATTTCTTTTTGTTCACATGTTGGTAAGTTTGCCATATATATTCTCCTTTAGCTATTTAGCCATTAATATTTTCATCATGGTTGGTGAGTCATGTTATCTAGTCTTGGGACTTCCACAGATTTCCTCAAAAAATGAATAATCATGGGTCTTTAGACTAAGTGGGGACAGTTGAAATACAAAGCATAGAGTCCTCTATTCAGAGGTTGTACTTGTGTAGGGGGTCTCAGTTTCAACTTTAAATTTTTGACTTCAGTAATCATTCTAATAATTATAAGTAGCAAGGCATTGATCAAAACATTATACATTTAATGCATTTAGATAATTTATAAATGTCTAAGGTCCAGATTTATTGCAAATGACTCAATGAAATGGATGCTGGGTATTTTCTTATCAGTTTATATATTTAGATGATAATTTCTGAATGCTGCAATGAGAAAGCACCAAGGAACTTTTGAAAATAAATAATTAAATGCAAACAAAATAATTTTTCCACAACAAAGTCACTTAATATTTTATTTTTTTTTCACTAAATATTTTAAACTTTTGATTTCTGTGCCAATAAAGAAAAAGGGAAGAAAGAAACCCAACAAGGTTATTTATTATCAAAAATCATTTTAATGATCTCTCCAGTGACATCTAAATGAAGTCTTCTTCAATTTTATTGAAAAAATGCACTGGAAACCACTCGACTTGCACATTGATTTGTTACACAGGGCTTAAAGTAAAATTAGACACGAGCATTTTGATTTGCCACTCTTTTTCCCTCTTTTGAATTTCAGTAGTGATTAAAGTAAAAGAAAAATGAAAATAAAAGAAGTCTTGAAAATCAGATTCTTGCTTTCCTGTATCATGGGGATTCCCTCTTTTAATGATCTAATCGAATGATTGCATTTCTTATTGAGAAAAGTTTTTGCTTGTTTTGTTTTCTAACAACTATACATGTGTCTTTCACATTTTTAATTTTCCTTTGGAGGTTTTGTGTGTGAACCCCACCTACTGTGCACACAGGAGAGCAAACATGTACATGCTTGTACTTGGGTACACATACCCCCATCACAACCAGTTCAGAACTGTATTTTATAATCCAGAATACTTTCTATTTTACATGTAGCAGCTTATACCCTTATTTTTTTACCTTTATGATCAATATTTCTGTTTCAGGTTGGCTATGCAGGATATAGTTTGCTCCTAAAAATTTACCGCTCATATCTGCTTTCCTCAATTCCTGAAAATGACTTTCTGTAAAGTTTCAGTTCAAAATCATAATTGGGTGCATTAAAAATAAAAGTATCCTTGTATTTAAGAATGTTCTTATTTTATTTAAAGATAGAGTTAAAATAGGTTATATTTTCCTCTAAATGCTTATGGCCTAAAGAGACAAATTTAATTTCTTGAATATAAATAAAATTCAAATCAACATTATGCTGCCAATCATCTTCCAAATAATAGTGAAGAGGACTAGAGAATTTGAGTGTAATGGAAGGCAAGTGAAGGTGATAGCAAAAGGGATTGTTAAGTAATATGGCTTCTCACCCTCTCTAGAAGGATTTAGTGATGTGCAAGTAGGAACAGTTATTCTTACAATCTATTCATCATCAGAAAAACATGGTATACATATTCTGATTTTTTTTTTCTGGAGAACGCTGACAAATGCATGGATGCTTCCTGGTTACTTAGAAAATTAAAGGTGCTCCTTCAGCAAGTTAAAGTATATGAAACAACCAAACCAAATAGGATTCTATTTGCTTCCTGTTGGGGAACATTCAGTTGCAGCCTTACAATGGTCTACAGGGTGGCAAGGTATTTATTTGTCATGCTGATTAGTCAAATTAAAGTTACATATGCATTCAGGGGCTGAACCATCCAAGAACTAGTGATGTAGTAATGAATTTCAAGCATATGGCAAAATACAAATCAGTATCTACGTATCAAACAATTAGTAGTGTTTAAATAAAAACTGCAAAATATTACTAATCAGTATCTACGTATCAAACAATTAGTAGTGTTTAAATAAAAACTGCAAAATATTACTAATCAGTATCTACGTATCAAACAATTAGTAGTGTTTAAATAAAAACTGCAAAATATTACTAGTTTCATCTAGTTATTTTTAATTAAACTCTGTATGATTCAAATATTTTAGGCCACAAATGAGGAAATTAAAAAAAAAAACTCATTGCAAAATGTGATCTATTATAGCTACTTAAAAGTAAGAGATGGTGTAATATAGATAATTTGCAAAAATTAACTGTAAATATTCTTGGATCTATGTACCTTCATTTGTGGTTCTTCATACCAAAAAGTATTATTTCCTAACTCCCTGAAGCTTGGCTTCAGCTTTCTCTCTCCAAATACTGTGACTACCAACTGTACAAGTTCCTGTTAGTTTATGGGATAAAGAGAAATTCTTGGAGGAGAAATGAATTGTCAATCCTGAGGCCTTCTTAGACATCTTAGGCAACCTAAACTAATCTAGCAGCTGACCAAAGAAGCATGATGGAGCACAGTTGAGATCAGAATGATGGCTGAGCCAAACACAAATTACCAATCTATGAAATAGTACGATAAACAAATATTTTTTGCTTTATTCCATCAAAATTTTGCTCAGTTTATTGTATACTATGATCAATGGAAATATGTATCTGATATAGAAGGGGTTTTCCACTGATCCAGTAATATTATGCAGCCATAAAAAATGAGATCATGTCATTTGTTACAACATGGATGGACCTTAGGGTATTACACTAAAAAATATTAAGGCAGACTGAGAAAGATAAATACCATATGATTTCACTTATATGTGGAATCTAAAAAACAAATGAATAAATAAACAAAAGAATCAGACTGATAAATACAGAGAACTGATAATATTATGGCAACCTGTTCTATAAAACCTTTTTTATCATCAAATAAGTTCATCTTTGAACAGATTTTCTCTAAGTTGCCAATTTTATATGATTATAGGGACTAGAGAATATGTTTCCTATTACAAATAGGAATTTTTCTTGTAGAATACATTCTTTATCCTTCTTATCCATCTTAGTTTCTGTATCTATTTGTTCTCTCTCTCTATTTTGCTGTAATTTTTTGCATGTTTCCCATACCTTTGAAGAATTTGCTAGATAAAGCTAATTCATTATTTTATTTCTAATTCAATTTGTTAATTGAATTATAAATTCAAACTAAGTTGTTCATTGTATATCTAGTTCTAAATGCACAGTAATAGTATGGGAGATATCTTTTTCCTTCTAACCTCTGGTTAACAAAGCCTTTTTCTTATTATCAGATCAGTGGAAAAATCCCCTCTTTATCAGATAACTAATGCCAGAGGGGAGGGAAGAGGAAGGTGGGCAAAAAGGGTAAAGGGGAGTGGGAGATAAAGGCCTCCAGTTATGGAATGAATAAGTCATGAGAATAAAAGGCACATCATGGGGAATATGATCAATGATACTATAACAGTGTTGAATGGTGGCAGGTGCTAGCTACACTTGTGGTGAGTAGAGCATAATGTATAGAGAAGTTGAATCAGTATATTGTACACTTAAAACTAATCTAACATCGTGTGTCAGCTATACTTGAAAAGGAAATTGAAAAAGATATTGCATTATTTTATGAGTGCCTTTAACATTGGGACTAGTAACAGAAACAATATTAAAATAGTTATAGGATTTTAATTAGTATGACTTCTAACATAAACATGGTACTATTTTTCTGGAAATTCTGTTCCATATTAGATTACAAAATAAGAGTATAGATATTGAAAGGAATAGAGATGATATGATTATTTTCAGATAATATGATTAAATATTAGAAATATTAGAGATCAACAAATCAACTAACATAATCACAAAATTCAATAAGGCAGTTGCATACAAATTAATGTACCAAATTCTGCAACATTTATATATACAAATACAAAATAATTATAAAATACATTAAAAATCTCACAGTAATATTAGGTGGCATTAAGCAGGCCCTGTTTAAAGTGCTTTACAGAACCTATGAGTCTTACAAAAAATGTTATTTTTTTAAGATTTATTTATTTATTTATTTATTTATTTATTTATTTTTTATGATAGAAACAGAAAGAGAGAGAGAGAGAGAGAGAGAGAGAGAGGCAGAGACACAGGAGGAGGGAGAAGCAGGCTCCACGCTGGGAGCCCAACGCGGGACTTGATCCTGGGACTCCAGGATCGCACCCTGGGCCACAGACAGGTGCCAAACCGCTGAGCCCCCCAGGGATCCTCATAAAAATGTTATTATCCTCAAAATTCAGGTGAGGAGACTGAGGCTCAAAACGTTAATAGGCCATCATCACATAGCTACTGAGGTAGTAACAAGATCCTTATGCCAAGCCAACTGATTCTAGAATCTATTTCCTAAGTTTCTTATACTGTCCCTTGATCTCAACCACAGAGACAACACAAAATATGCAATACCAAAGCCAAATTTAAAAACTTTTCAGGATTCATCCAGAAAAAATAAAATGCTTATAGAGCGTAACTGGAAACATGGAAAGCATGTCTATTTTCCTATCTTTATAATTAGCACAGTACTGGGTACATTTATTAAGCACTAAATAAATGTTAGTGAATATATAAACTGATAACGTTTAATGTTGTAATAATGCAGGAAAACAAGCATTCTCATTTGTTGTTGGTTGGGTGTAAATTTGCATCATGTTTTAAATGAATATTTTTACATTAATATTTAAAATAGAAAATGTAATTCTTTAACCAGGAAATCCTCTATTTACAATTTTATTCTAGATAAATTTTCTACATTATGTAAGAATGCCTTTGGCAACAAAGAAGTGAAAACTTGATAAATCACATCTTAAAAATAGAAATTCGTGTTTTCGCCATATAATTGGACATAGGCAATGTTTGCTATTGATGAAGTAGTTTCACAATATAACTGGTTTTGAGGTTCTAGCATTCTCTTCTGACATACTTAGCATCTTCTATCTTTCTCCTTCTCTTTGTTTCATTATGGTTTCAACATGTCAAACTCTCCTCCAGGTACCAGGTCTGCTTTCCAGAGAAGGAGAAGGAAGGGAAAAGGACAGCAACAATACACTCTTTTCATACTTGTCACTTCAATTGGAGAGTAAATTATCTTTCCAAGTGCCTCCCCCCCCCCCAGATTGTATATGGTTTAGAAATAAGTTACTCTAAATGCAAGAATTTACTTAGCTTTCAATTCCAAGTTGATACTGTCTACCAGGCTCTCACAATTAATGCTGGGATATATATGTAAAAAGCTAGCCTTGTGCCATCTATAGGATAAGAAAAAGCTAGAAAAATATCTCGGTAACTATTGATAGGAGATCAATGATTATATGGTCATATATAGAGAAGAAAGGAGAAAGAAGAAGTAGAAACCCCTTAATTATACACTTTAGATTTTGAGTGAAGGGTTACAATAGCTGGCTTTTTTTTTAAAGGTTTTATTTATTTATTTATTTATTTATTTATTTATTTATGTATGTATGTATTTATTTGAGAGAAGGAGTATGAGCAGGGGGAGGGGAAGAGAGAAAAGAAAAAGCAGACTTCCCACTGAGCAAGAAGCCCAATGAGAGGGAGCCTGAGCTAGATCCCAGGACCCTGGGGTCATGACCTGAGCTGAAGGCAGATGCTCAACCCACTGAGCCACCCAGGCATCCTGCAGCATCTGATCTTACCTCTCATATGATGTTATGATGATAGAAAAAAGGCTAAAATTAGGAAACTATATTAAGATATTGAAAATCATAAATGATAGTCTCATGTTCATTCTGTTTTTAAAGTGCATTATTTTCTGCTAAAGTGAAGATATATACACAGGTTAGCTATCATGACTGCAAATGTCAACAATATTTCCTAAGAATCTGGCAGCCGGTATGGTCTAGCCTGTGATATATGGAGCAAAGACCCAGTATCACAAGATACTGAATATGGTGAACTAATAACACTAAATAAAACACTGATACATATACTTATTTTTCTCTCATCTTCCTTACCCCCAAATTACTCTTTTTTTCTCTTGGTTAGCCAGGATATTTAGGTTAATATGCTTGCCTGTCTGTATATTTATTTGCACTTTCAAGTTTTAATCAGCAGTATTTATTACTTCAATATTTATAAAGTAAAAAGAACAAAGAAGCATACAATGTTCTATTGCTGCTTAAAAAAGAATAAAGCTTTTTTTTCCCACCCATAAATATTTTAACCCAACTGAACTAGTCATAGAAAGATAGATTTCTAAGCCCATATTTTAGCATCATAAATTGATGGTAATCTGAGGCATGGTCCATTAGATGTGATTTATGCTTCTCGTTAAATATAGCTATAGCAATTTTTTTTTTTGCAAAGAACAGTTAATAGTAAACAAGTTTACTCTGAAGAAATTTAGATTCTCTATAAATAACACTACTATGGGACTTCAGCACTTCTACTTCTGCAATGCTAATTAGTAGACCAACTCATGGTATGTTTTGAATTATCTAACAAACAACTTGTTTAATATTCTTTGTCACAAACTAAGCAATGCAAAGAAGTTATAAAAAGCTCTTTAAAATCTCATTAAAATCCTGAAATTAAAAAAGACTCTAAGTTTGAGGGAAAGATAAACTAAAAGTTTCTGAAATACAACATTTTCTTTTCTTTTTTTTCTTTCTTTTTTTTATTTTATTTTTTTAAGAATAACATGATCCTAACAGAAGTCATGCCTGAAAATTGCAGGTATTTTCCACAAGAAAAATTTAGCTGACTATAGAGTCATACTTACATAGTGTGATATATTATGTTATGATTCAGAATATAATCATCCTCCTTGGCCCCTTTCATGGAGTACTTTATTCCTCCACCCTGTGGGTGTTGTATTTGGTTGTGTGACTCACTTTAGCCAAAAGAATGTTAGGGACTATGACATACATACATTCAAGCAGGCTTTATCTGTCTTTGCATGGATTGGTTTGTTTTCTCTTAGTGCTCCTGTGCACAGACATGAGGATTTCACTTCCCAGATAAGGTACGATCTTTCAATTTGGATCTAAATATCAATTTAGGGCTAACCCACATCTTGGAGGGAAACCTAATTGAACCACTAGAGCTTAGCAGAGTCAAACCAAGATGCAACTGATCCAATTGTCCAAGAGCACAAAATAAGTGGTTGTGCCTTTAAATCACTTATAGTCTAGGTTGTTATGCAGCATTGCTACAACCAAAAGATAACTTACACAAATGGTTAGCATCCCAGGCTGGTGAATAAGGGAAACATATATAGTCAAAATCATTTCTGGAAATTTTTCAACCTTTTATTCCTAAAATGTTTTAGGAACAAAAATTAAAATACATTGTAGTTTTGCATAAACACCCTGTAATACGATTAGATAAATGCATATTTCAAAAACATGTAAAATAATACATATCCTAACTATCATTTTATACTACTACATTTTAAACATCAGAAATGCACATCCTATGGAAGAAACTTATAGTGATAACCACTGAGGAATACCATGACTTCTGTCTCATGAATACTCCTGGACATGTATTCATTTTATAGGATTGCCTCCCTAATAAATGGCTACTTTCCTCTTCCCCTATTTTTTTTTTTGCCTGAGTGTGCATCAAAACTCCTCTAAATAACTCTGCAACCAACATGAGATCAATATATGTGTACTAATATTTTCATCATGTTTTGTGAATCTTAATTAAAAATATGTACACATTCGATTATGCAATCATAGTTCTGTTAAGTGGTATTACTGCCAAGAATTATAATCCATGTGCAATTCAATTTTAGATTTTATTCCTAAAAACATTTTTAGTTATATTTCATAATGATCTGTATATGCAATATAATTTCAATCAAAATCACAATATATTTCATGAAACTAACAAGGTGATTCTGATATTTTTATAAGGATCAAAAGTAAGAAGAAAGCAGACCTAAGAATTACATAGTCAGTCAAAATGAGCAAATTGTTGATAGAGGAATCCTTACAGGATATACCGATATTATAAAGATCCTAGTAAGAAAATGTTGTATTGGCCACAAAGCAATAAGATAGTAAATAATCTAAAACCAAATCCTTTCATATTTGTAAATTTGATTCAACAGAGAATCCATTGTAGATCAGAAGGAAATGACAAATTATTCAATATATTTTATTGGGTAAATTGGTTATCCATAAAGAAAAAAATGAATTTGAAACTCTCTATATTTTGTCATGCTACTTTAGATGGATACAAGAAGTAAATATGGAAGACAATTTTTAATGTTTATAAGAAAATATAAAATTTTAATCACAAAATTATCATAAAAATATCAACTAGAGCAATAGCAGCTAAACAATTTCCAGGGCTCACACAGAACACAAAGATATTTAAGCTCCAGCCAGCCAAAGCTAGGAGTGGAGATTCTTGTTGATCACCTGAGACATTCAACAGAGCAAGTACACACATAGATTGCACATTAGTAGCAGAGCTAAACCATCACAGAAGTAAAGCTAGGGCAGGGACAGATCTGGAGTAGTTTTACTCTAGAGGTAATTTTTGCTAAGCATCACCATTTGCACCCATATCTTATTATTCTGTAGATACTCAAAGGAAGCCATATGCACATTTCTGGAGTTCTTTTCTTACATAACTTCCTCTCTGGGGGAACACAGTCTCATAACATCCAGCCCCCTGAGCCAACTTTAACTGTGAGCTCAGTTTCCCCACTTCAACAGCACTATCACCCTGGAATTCCCCTCCACTGTAGTCCCAAGTGTGCTCCTAGGAAGAAAATCAGAGCAGCCACTGGGCTCATCTCAAATGCCATCTTTCTCTCAGAGATAACAGTTCTTCACAGACTATTATCCAGAGCCCTAAAACTTTTGTTTCACACACTTCATACAGTTTTCCAACTGTGTCTGGTGATAGAGAAAGCAATTTTTGTATAATAATGATTTCTGCAGAAGGAAAAGTAAGGTGAGGAAGGAAGTTTTAGGTAACCAATCTAGTAATAGTCATTTGATGATGAGTTTATGAATGTATTTTTTTTATTTTTTTATGAATGTATTTTTATTTTCAAAACTCCTATATCATAAACACACACATATATATGCACATACATTTTTAATTAAATATTACAAAATGTGAAAGACTGATTACTACATACGAGAGAGGTAACACTGATTTGACAGTCTAATGAAAGTTGAGCTGATGCATAGTACTACTTTCATGACCTACTTTAAGGGCAGAGTTTCAAGATTGGCCAGTAGAATGCACAGAAAGAGTTTAGAGAAAGATAACTACAGGCTTCTGCCCCTGAGAAATAGGGCTAATGTTTGTGCTTTTGCAAATTTATGAAAGACTAAGCCGTGCAGAGATTTGTAAAGGGAATCAATCAAACTTGAATTTTGACATAGGAGTTTGACATGCTCATAAGACTTCAAAGTAGAGATATAGTAGAGATATTTTGAGTGAGGTTGGGGTAAAGTATTAATTTGGAAGTATTTGTGCATGAATGTGATTTAAATCTAAATATCTAGATAAAATCATCTAAGGAGTAAGAATAATTACAGAGAAAATGATGTAGTCAGAGCTCTTGGACATATCCATACAGACAGACTTTCTGTAGGGTGAGGAGTTAAGAAAACAAAAACAAAACCAAAAAACTGAAGAGCAGAGGGTCATATAGAAGAAAAAACTAGCAGAATACGGTACAATGGAAGTTTGAAGAGAGAAAAGAAGTTGCTAATCAGTTATCTCAGAAAATAGGTAATAAGGAAAGATGAGGAAACTAAATAAACTAGATTCCATTCTATGCTACTCATTTTGGCAAACAAAACAAAACAAAACAAAAACCTGAAACATCAAACCTATTTAAATGTGGTAATAGAACCAGTAAGACAAGACAAAAATGTAGTGTTTTGGAAACCACATAATTTATTATGTATATTAGAATTTAATTTTGTAATCGTAATAATTTATCACTGATGGTGCTTGAATTTATTTATTTATCATCTGAAGCTTTGTATAACCCAATTATTCATAGAGACAGGTTCCATGCATTATTATATAACTTTTCCATTGTAATGTGACTTTGTAAAATGGAGCCAGTCATTCAGATTGTCAACTTACTCACCAGCATAAAATCTATTTCCCTTGGTAGTGCTAATAATAACACAATAGTTCTTCTAGGTAGACAGACTGTACAAGTCATTTACTTCTGTCTCTATTAAAGAAGGCTACAACAACTGTTATCTCCCACCTGAAATATCCTAAAGAAAAAGTTTCAATTTTAAAGGTTAACGCAACATTCCATCCTTTTATCTACACGCAGGCATTGTTCACACTCTCAAGAGCCTTTTTATTTTGGTTTACTGGAACAATGAATAAAAAATTTATGAATTTACAAATAAACTTCAGTTCTTTAAGTGGTCAACCTACATGCCTACTTGAAATGTTCACCATAAAGGACAATAAAAGAGCTTTGATCTAAGCAGGCAGAAATTCTCTTTTTAGCACTTTTTCTGTTTTAAAAGCTTCTTAAAGATGTTATTTTACAAAGACTTAAATAGCAAAAGGGAAGAGTGATATACAAGACTGTGAGCTCTTGGGACGCCTGGATGGCTCAGTGATTGAGCATCTACTTTTGGCTCAGGGTGTGGTCCTGGGGTCCCCGGATTGAGTCCTACATCCGGCTTCCTTCGAGGAGCCTGCTCTGCCTCTGCCTATGTCTCTGCCTCTCTTTCTGTGTCTCTCATGAATAAACAAATAAAATCTTAAAAAAAAAACCCACAAGATTGTGAGCTTCTGAAAGAAAAATAAGTAAGAAGACAGGACAGCCTAGGTAACTAGAAACAAAAGCTCAGATTCTCTAGCCTGACTAGTGAAGGTCTTTCTCAGTCAAAGCCAGGAGGAGATGACGTTTCTTCAAATGTGCAGACCCCAGTGCAAAGCTACAAACAGCATGAATATTTCGAAAACATGACACAATCAAATGGACAAAATAAATCTCTGTGTATCAAGCCTAAGTAATTATAGATCTAGAAATCATTGACAAAGAATTCAAAGTGTATCAAGCTCAGTGATTTCCAAGAGAATATTGTTTAAAATACCAAATAAAATTGGAAAAATGACTTATGAGCAGAATGAGAATATTGATAAAAAGAAACAATTAAAAAGAACCAAGTAGAAATTCTGTTTTATCTTGTATGAAATGACAACCAAAAGAGAACGAAGATGACTATATTTATCAGACAAAATAGACTTTAAGTTAAAAATTCTCACAAAGGAAAGAAAGCTATTATATATATAATTAAGAAAGAGCCAACTCATCAGGAATATAATAATCATAACAATCATAAGTATGTATCCAAGCACCAAGTATGTAAGGCAAACATTCACCTATCTAAAGGGAGAAATAGATAACAGTAATAGTAAGATACTATTACCCTATTTTCAACAGTAGAGAGCACATTCAGGGAGAAAATCAGTACAGGACAGCGAACTCAAACAACACCATAGTCCAAAAGGACCTAATAGATATATACAGAATATTCTACCCAACAGCAGCAGAATGCACACCCTTCTCAAGTGCATATGAAACATTCTCTGATAAATCACATTACACTACAAAATAAGTAGAAATTTATTTATTTATTTATTTATTTATTTATTTATTTATTTATTTATTTTTTTATTTTTTTAGTCGAAATAAATTTAAGATGATTGAAATACCAAGCATCTTTTCTGACCACAATGGAATGAAACTAGGCATAAATACCAGAAGGAAAACTGGAAAAGTCACCAGTATGTGGAAATTAAACAACACACTTTTCTGCAACAATTTTGTTAATGCAGTTCTGCCAGAGTCTTGATTTTATCCCCCCAACATCTGTATTAGTTTTTGACTTGTAGAACTGTGAGATAATACATTTGTTTTAAACCACCAAATCTGTGACAATTTTGTTTTTTTACAGCAGGAATAGTAAACTAGTATAGTTCCTACTCATTTATTGCCACATTCCCAGGTTATAGAAAATTTCTCTAGTGAACCTGGTATACTATCTCACTATAGTCAGAAGTCTTCACCATGTAAAAACTGAGAAAGCTCCCACAATTTATTAGGTCCCATCATAGAAGAATAGGATATTTTATTTCAGAGTTTTACTGGGAAAATGGTATGTTCTTTTTTTAAGAGCTTTAATTTCACTTATATTTTTACTCAATCACTATAGGACATTGTAGCTAGTGAAAAAAAAATAGAACTTTGTCTTGAAAATTTATCATTGCCCAATGTCTTTCTTGATGATGTCCTTCATGGGTCTATGTCAAAATGTAGAATCACTACAAAATAATAATATGGAACAACATGCTTTAGAAAATCAGCAGGCAGTTTAAAAGAATGAGACAAATAGGAAACCACTGCAATCTTCTTACTGCATGGGAGACTTTTCCATTGCTAGGCTCCTGCAAGTTGGACAACTTCTCTCTGGCTCCTGTAGTACCTGGTAGCCAACAGCATCAGTTCTATATTGGCTTCCTGGTAACAAGGTTTCCTTCACTATTAGAAAGTAGAGCACTCCTATGAAAACTTCCACAAGTAAAAATGGCATTAAGCAAAGAAGCAGTTACCACTAATTTATACAGAAAAATTTTTGAACATTCTCAGATCCCCAAAAATAACCTCTGTTAGGCTTTTCTGATACTTTAGGACACATCTTACTAACAGATACACAAAATAAATTGAGATAAAGCCAGGTGCTCATAGACACAGTCCAAAACTATGACAGCTTGATGCTGAGATACTGTGTGGTTCCTGGAGAATGAGCTTAGATGGGCCCCTCTCATTGCTCAGGGTATATGTTGCCTCTCTACTGGCTCACTACAAAACAAACATTGACCTTTATTTTTGCTTTACCCTTTTTTCATAAAAGCAAAATCCTCTTTGGATTTCTTTAGGTTAGAAAAAAAATACTAATGAAAGCCTTTTGCAAATGTGAAGTGGCATAACATGAACTTTCAAAAAGTAGGGAAGAGCTGTGTAGAGATTACTATTTTCTACTATCTTGGGACATTACTAATAGTTCAATATAAGGCATGACATCTACTGGTTAAAGGTTTTTAAAAAGAGTCTAAAGAGAAAAACATGAAGGCATTGAAAATGTAGAGGCGGAAAAAGATCAAAGAAGAGTGGAAAAGAAAAGTTTAGTTGTAGAAGAAAAAAAATAACTGCACTTCTAATTAAGAGTTGATATCAAGTTGACACCATGCAGGATGCTTGCACAATTGAAAATAATCGAAAATCTATGCATGCTTTTTCTTTTTATTACATATTTTAGACATGTGGAGAATCACCTGACATACTTCCAAACAGTGTAATAAACTAGATTTTGCTGTGTATAGATTCTTCATTCCCATTAAGGTGGGATATTTGAAATAAATATTTCCTATCAATAAGGAATGGAAATTTTTAGAAACCAAAATTTTTGTAAATTCAGAGGAGAGGACATTTCTTATTAAATGTATATTTTACATTCATATTTTAGGAAAGTACTCAATTTATCACTGCCACATACATCTTTTGAAGGGCTAAGAGTCATAATTTTTATGTTTACTTTTACAACTACATTATAGCGAGGAACAATGTAAGAGATTATTAGAAAAAAAGTGTTCTTCAAGACGGAAGAAATAATATATTGTATGATTTACAAAGTTTTGATCTAAGTAAGTCTAGACATTTTTTTCTCCCATCGTTACTTTCAACTATGATCATTAAGTCTCTATTTCCTGATCTGCAAAATACATCTGGATGATCTCACAGGTTATTAGTCACTCTCTCATATTAAATCTTAAAAAAAATCAATTATGCTAGAAAACCCAGTTTTACTGTGGATGTAATCCTATGCAATCTACTCCCTTCAGGCATACCCGGGTTGGTTTCTTACAGTAGCTGTAGTGAAAAGAGAGCATTGGCCATTCTTTCACTTCTCCGCTTACCCCAGTGCCTAGCAAAGGAAGAGGGTAGGTATCCTGATCTTATTCTGAGAAATAGTCTTTCCCTGTGTTTTGAAGATTCTCACTACTCTGGTATTGAGGCTGAGATGAGTAATAGAAGAGGCAGGTAACTTCATTTATAATCTGTTTATTTTGCTTTGGTAACAATTTATCTATGTTTTCACTCCTGCTTATTTTGCTTATGTCTCCTACTAGTGGCCTCAGCCCAAAATGTTCATGAATGTCTAGCAAATATATTTAGCTTTACTCTGTTCCTTCTTTCTATGGGGAGCTCTTTATAAAGGAGCTGCTCTGTCTAAATATGGCTTCAGGAGTAGTCCATCATAAGCCATCTCTAGGTAGTGTGCCACTCTTACTGGTGCAGCAGACCCTTGGCAGTCCCCTGAGCAATCTCTAACCTTCATGGCCCAAAATAGAGGCAAAGGAAACACTAAGTAGCTCTCACTGCCTTCTTCTCAGAGGTGCCACTGATTCTTCTTGTTTCTCTGCGTCAGGCTGCTATCTCAAGCTACACTGCCTTAAAAAACCAAACAAAACACACTAAACCCTGAGTCCAAGAACATGTGTCAGTTCACCCAAAGAGCTCGTTTATAGTAGCATGAGAAAGATTCTGAGATTCAATGCTCAGTTATCTTCCAGTAAGAAAATGAGAGACTAGTCTTGTACCTTACAGAAATCTCCAATTTCTGTCTCTAAGGTGAACTTTTACCTATACATTTTTACTCTGCTTTGTGAGGAAAGAATCTCATTTCTTCTTCAAATAGGCAGGGTAACTAAAACCATTCTATTTCTCATTTGGTAATCTAGGACTTCCTCTCTCTAGTTACCGTCCCTGATATTTTGATTATATACTATAGCGGGGAGTGGGATAGAGTAGGAGAGTGAGGAGAAAAAGAGTTCACTGTGAAAAACATGGTTTAATCTTGTTTGTAAGCACTGGAAGATAGTGTGTGGTTCTATTTATGAATGGACTTTTAAAAAATATATGGCATCAAGTATTAATTGCTTATGACTGTGGACTTTAGTGCTATTTTGCAGGGCATTAGAAAAATTCTCCACTCAGTATCCTGTCATATACATATCCCTTCAACCTATGCTAGGCTAAATGTTTTTTTGTTTGTTTGTTTGTTTTATTTTTTTTTAATGTGTGACTTCTGTTGTCTCTCATCCCTGCTCTGTTTTTCCCGTCTTTGGGGAGTTGTAACTTCACTTTACAGTTTTTCTGGCCAATTTAGAATTATTAGCCCTTCCAATTTTCTTATATTTCACACAAAAATTAATTAATAAATATTCTCAGGTATACCTTCACAATGTTCAGAAACTGGAGATTTTTGGCCTGGAATACTGGTCCTGCACTGGTTTAAGCTATCTTTAACTCTCTTCTGAATTATTGCAATAGCCTCCTAATCAGCCTGATTGCTGAAACTCTAGCTTTCCATCCTTCAGCCAATTCTCTACAAAGCAGATAGATTCATTCTTTTAAAAGGTAAATCTCATATTTTACTTCATTAATGTATTCTCAAAATCCTCCAGGGATTTCCCATGTAATTCGGAGTGAATCTAAGACCACAGAGTCTGTCCCTCTGCCCTACTTACTTCTTTGCTGTTCTTAAATGGTTGGCACATTCTAGCTTCAGGCCATTTGCACTAATTCATCTTTTGGCTTGGAGTTATATCGGCACAGATATGTACACAACCCATTCCCTCAATAGCCTCCAATATCACCATCAATATGAAACCACTCCTGCCTGATTCCCTTACTTAAAATTTTAATTCTACCTTGCCATGTTCATTCCTAGCTTTTATCACTATTTTATTGTTCTCTATACGCCTGATTATCTCAGGACCATTTATTTACTTAGCAAAAGGAATATTACTTATTAATGACTGATTAATAAAGAATCACCAAATATCAGTGGCATCTAACAATTGAATTTTCTTTTTTATGCATCTGTGGTCAGCTGTAAGTGGACTTTCTTGACTACTTTTGGTTGTCACTTTTGGCCTACTGTGAGTTTTACTTCTATAGTCCATGTTGGAGAAGCAACCTGGAAGCTACTTGGAATAAATTTTTTTTGCAATGACAAGTGACCTAAGAGATTATATTTTCTAAGAGTTGTGCATACTGACTGCAGACATACATTTTGAGCACCTATTTGCATTATACCTGCTAATATCCCATTGTCCAAATTAACTTTGTGTGACTTTTGTAGGCCAAATTCAAGGATGGGGAGATGCATATGGAGCTGCATATACTCTGCCTATGGAGACAGAAGAATGCAATTTTTAAATTATGAATATATCACATGTATGCAGATAGAACTTAACCAACCACAATAGGTGAAAATATTTGGATCTCATAATTATAAAAGTATTCTACTTTCTTTTTTTTTTATTTATTTTATTTATTTATGATAGTCACACAAAGAGAGAGAGAGAGGCAGAGACACAGTCAGAGGGAGAAGCAGGCTCCATGCACCAGGAGCCCGATGTGGGATTCGATCCCGGGTCTCCAGGATCGTGCCCTGGGCCAAAGGCAGGCGCCAAACCGCTGCGCCACCCAGGGATCCCGAGTATTCTACTTTCTATTATACTTATCCAACTTTATACAATTAAATCAGACAAATATAAAAAATTTCAAGTTTCTACTAAAGTTTCTAATGAGACTTCCTTCTCACTCTGGCACTGGTACTTGCTGTCAAAGGATACATGAGATGTAGAAAAGTGAAAGAAAAGACACAAGAAAGTCTTCAACAAGCAAGTTAGTTAAGCAGAGATTCAAAGGAATAAAAATACAAAAGTTTTCAGATAGTATCTAAGTTCTCCTTTAGTCTCACTCCCCAAACAACTCAGTCCAAAACTGTTAAAGATCGAATGGCAGAGGCTTTGTAAGAGCACCAGTAGGGGAAGAATGTCTGTGTGGGAGAGGAAAACCATATGTTAAGATTGCTTTTGAGAATATTCCATCCTGGCTTTTTAATTCTATTTTCCTTACTATTTCTTATCCATGTTATTTGACTTGATGACAATATATTTCCTGATAAACTTGTTTGTTGCACCTTACCATTTTATACATTTTCTGATTCATCATTTTACTTTTTGCTTTAATGTTATTCTTTCTCTGTGTGTTTATCTAGTCTATATGGAAGCCTAGGTGACCCCTACTTTCGGAAGTCCCATGATATCTGAATATATTTGCAAAGATGGAATTTGTTGTTGTTGTTGTTGTTGTTCTCAGTGTTCTGAATGTAAACAGCCAACCTCATGATGTGAAAACCTCATAATATGAGACTATATTAAATCCTCCTATGAAAATATTTCATTAATTTAGCTAGTATCTGTCCTACAAGGCAACTCAATTGCAGGATGATTATGTAGGCTCCTGGCCAGATTAAGAGGTGACTGTTTTTAGGTCCAACAATGTTTCCTAGTCTAATCATTAAGTTATAGTAAAATAACTTGGTACAAATTGCATTATCCATTCATAAAGAATCCCTCATGAGAGGGCTAGCCATGCCAGACAGTCCAAAGCTTCTAAAGTAGACAGAGTAAACTACCAGGTATTTTCACTTCAGTACCTTAACATATAGACACTCTATTCCATCATACAATTCTCTAAGACTGAACTATTCCCTATTTCTTCTATTCCCTCATGACTCTTTATGTACATATTTTATATGAGAAAGAAATCACAGCTATATCTCTCCTGAATGTATTAGTTTAAACTCATCCTTTGTCTTTTAGTTTATTTTTAGTATATGCCATAAATATACTTGAACTATTAAACATGAAGACACATTAACTAATATGTGAGAACAAAAAATAGTTACCTTTGACCATAGGTCATACAAAGAGATCATAAGTTTATTATTTAAAGGTACTTGATACGGATAACAGAACTTTATTATATTCTAATTTTAGAGGAGTATAGGAAAAGTACTGAAGAGGATATGCAGGGATGTTAATTTCAACTTGGTTTCTGTCTCCAAAGAATCAATGTTTTAGGGTTCGGGGGCATTTTAAGCCTTTTGTCCAATTTTGTAAGTTTTATAATAAGGATCAAATAGGATAAGTCACTTACCCTAGAGTAGTAAGTTCATTGTCTTGAATTCCAGACTTTATACTACACTACTTGTGTCATTAAATAGTTGCGTTTTTTCATATAGTTCATAATTCCTGATCTTTGCTTATAAGATAAAATTAAAATAATTTTGATTGTGTTCTTAAAGTATATGATTCTATGAAATTAATTTGCTTACCTAATACTTCTCTAGGCCCCCACTGGACATATTTTCATTTGGAATATCCTTTAATTCCTTTCTACTCATATGGAGAATAAAATAACTCTAAAGTACACTGAAAACAGCCTAGAATCCATCCCAACATAGCTGGTATTGCTCTACTGCCAGTCTTCTACATGACACTTACGGAGATTTGCTGTACTTGAAATCTTCGAAGAGTGCATAAAGCACATCACTGCTTAAAGTTTTATATAAATAAATACTTATTGATTTTGCTGTGTGATAGAGTACCTCATTTGTGTCTTTGGTTGCTTTATTTATTCCTTTCCCCTTTATCAATTTTCTGAGAGAAAAACATTTCCAATCTGGGCTGGAAACCTCTCCAGTTACATGCCTAATCCCTATCACTTTTCTTTAGGTTCACTATAATATTCTTACATTTGTCTTACCAAATATCATTCATAACACCTAGAATATAGTAGCTTTTGGAGTAGTTGTTGAATAAATTCATGTTTTAGAGGATTTCTATCTTAATAGTTTGAAGTGAAGCAAGTAGCAATCTTAATTCTCCCACATATTCACCATCATCCTCATGTTAATAAGACCAAACATTTATTTTTTTTTTATAATTTTTTGAGACCAGGGATTTTAAACTGTAATAAAGTTTTCTAGAACACCACAATAAAACTGTCTCTTAAACTGTCTCCCTCACATCCTTAGCAGCTCTAGAATTTATATACAGGAAGAACTTAATGGTAGAACTCTGTGTGCTCAAGGAAAATGATAAGGTAAGGGTGTGCTGGAGGTTTACTTTAGAAATAGGTTTTCTACAGCAACAGTGACAGATAACTCAGAAAACTGCAGATATCTGAGGAAATGACAGGAGAAAATATGATGTTGGGAAACAAAAGGTAATATTTTAGGAGAAATAATTTCACAGAGACAGAGAGACATTAGAAGTCCTGTTTTAAAAAAGAAATTAGTTTCTTCCATCTTGGAAAAATATGAGGCAGGCCTAATTTTAAACTTTGGAAGGTTTACACAAGGTTACAAAAAGAGGGCAGCCCTGGTGGCCCAGCGGTCTACCGCCTTCAGCCCAGGACGTCATCCTGAAGACCTGGGATCTAGTCCAACATTGGGCTCCCTGCATGGAGCCTGTTTCTCACTCTGCCTGTGTCTCTGCCTCTCTCTCTCTCTCTCTCTCTTTCTGTTTCTCATGAATAAATAAAATATTTTAAAAAGACTACAAAAAGAGATTCACATATCACATATCCAGATATATGAATGTACAAATGTTATACATATATAAATGTTATATACTATTAAATATGTTCTATTCTTGTCCCTTGATAAGGTTACCTGACATTTTATGTAATAGTATGGTAGCTAGATTTATTTACTGAACCCCTCTATTTTCATGGAAACAGAGAAGGCATAACCATTTCCTAACCCTGGACTATACTCTGTCTTACGTTGTCCCATAGGAATCACACTCCATGTATGTGGGCATAGCCCACATAAACTCCATCCAAACCCCCACTATTTGAGCTTAAGGGTACCCAAATGAGCCTTAATTATGAACTTTGGGAAGGTAAATTTGTGGAAGACAACTGAGAAGATGTTAGACATTGAGCTGAAATAAAATGAAAATATTGGGAATATTCTCTTGCCCATATCCAAACAGTAGAAGAGCTAGAAATTATAGATTAAGAAGTTTGGAGGGCAGTCCGGGTAGCCCAGCGGTTTAGCGCCCCCTTCAGCCCAGGGCGTAATCCTGGATCCCGGGATCGAGTTCCACGTCGGACTCCGGCACGGAGCCTGCTTCTCCCTCTGCCTGTGTCTCTGCCTCTCTCTCTCTCTCTCTCTCTCTCTCTCTTTGTGTGTGTGTCTCATGAATAAATAAATAAAATCTTAAAAAAAAAAGTTTAGATATTCTGGTCAAGGTACAACCTGATTCGGAGAGACGAATGTGCAAATGTTAACGCATTCAGTATAATTTGGGAAAAATCATTTTTTGTGACTTTAATATACAAGTAAGTTGATACCACCTATGAGGTGTTCCTGATTATGTCATTTTTTCCTCATATTTTTATCAATCATCACACTTATTTTGAATTAAATATAAGTGATGACTATTAAATAACTAATTTTCTGAAATAATATATCTGAAGTGTTGCAATAAAATCATCTTGATTGCCTATAAATGTCCACTTAAAAAGTTATTCTTATTTTATTAAAAACTCCTTAAAATAAGGTTAAGTATCATTAAATATTTTCCATTTTTATGGGAATATAGTTAACTTTTAAGTTCTAAAAATACACATTAACTTAAAAACTTTTCATAGAAAAGCCACTGTTGTAGATGCATCTACAAGATACATTGTGACAAGTTATAATGCAAACACAAATTCTTGGTTCATTTTTTTATACATTTGTATAGATAATAGCACAGCATGAAGAATCAGAGTTGAATTCCTATCTACAAGTGGACACATTCTATCTGTATGATATTGGGCAAGTAACAGTCTATTTATGAGATTGTTAACTAGTTTTCACAGTCCATTTTCTTCTTCTCTATACTATATTTGTATCGAAGGACATGATTAGACTATATTTAATATGCCGCACCCATTAGAATAAACAGAGAGCCCCCTGTGAGAAACAACATAGCTTGGACACTGGCTGCCTAACTTGCTTACATCAAGCCCCATGCTCCCTGTGCTCTGGCAGGACTGCCCTTCTTGGTCCAGCCTATCTCAGTCCCAGCATGGCAGGCCTCTCCCCTAGAAGACCAACACAAACCACTGCCCACCACACCACATATCTTGATCAGAGAGTTCCACAGGGCCTCAGTTCTGATGAAATTGATGTCAGGTCTCATTTCACAAGCATACCTAGTTAAAACTCACCACATTCAGGCCAGGGACCAAACACTACCCACAGTAGACAAGTAGAACCTCTGCAGGTGACTGGCCTGAATGACAGAGAAGCCACAATACAACAGCAGAGCAAAGGCAGCACACACCAGAGACACTCCCTAAAGTGCCAGGTCCTGGGTACTACATGACTTAATCATAATATCATTACTGTCAGGAGCAAGAGCTATAACTGGATTTTCTAACACAGAGAAGGCAGAGACTTAGACAAAATGTTGACAGAGGAATGTATCCCAAGTGAAAGAGTAAGATAAGACCACAGACAGAGATCTAAGTAAAATAGATTTAAGTAACATAACTGATGGAGAATTTAAAGCAACAATCATAAAGATATTCACTGGGCTTGAGAAAACAAGCTATCAATAAGACCCTTACTACACAGATAAAAGAGTTATAATTGATCAGAGATGAAGAATACAACCAACAAGATTGGTAACAGGCTTGATGTAATGAACAGCAGGCTAGAAGAAGCAGGGGAATTAATTCATAACCTAGAAGAAAAAATAATGGAAAACAATGAAGTTGCACAAAATAAATAAATAAAGACTTATGTAACATGAGAATACACTAAGGGAACTCAGTGACTGTATCAAGCATAATAACATTAGTATTATAGGAGTCTCAGAAGAAGAAAGAGAAGTGAACAGAAAATTTACCTGAAGAAATAATACCTAAAAGCTTGTAGTTAATTATTGTAATTAAATTTATAAAATATAGTTATTAAGAAAAAATCTTAAGCAGAAAGACAAAAGTCAGTAATTTATAAGGGAAGGCTCATATGACCAGCAGGATATTTCTCAACAGAAAGTTGGCAAGCCAGTAGAGAGTGACATGATATATTCAATGTGCTGAATAGGAAAAATATGCAGCCAACTATGCACTATCCAGGGAGGCAATCATTCAGAATAGGAGAGATAAAGAGTTTCCCAGACAAACAAAAGCTAAAGGAACTCATGACCACTAATCTAACCCTGCAAGAAATAGTAAAGAGGACTCTGAGTACAAAGTAAAGACCAAAAGTGACAAAGATAACAAAGGATCAGAGAAAATCTCTAGAAACAATAACAAAATAAGCAATTAAATGGCTATATATATATATATATATATATAATTACTTTGAATGTAAATAGTCTAAACTCACCAATCAAAAGATGTGTTAGAATATATTTAAAAATGAGACCCATCTATGTGCTGCCTATAAGAGACTCATTATAGACTTAAAGACACCAGAAGATTGAAATTAAGGGGGAAAGAGAGCCATTTATCATACAAATAGTTGTCACATAAAGGCTGGAGTAGTAATTCTTATGTTGGACAAACTAGACTTTAAAACAAAGACTAACAAGAGATAAAAAAGGGTATTATATAATCATAAAGAGAACAATCCAATAAGAAGATACAACAATTTTAAATACTTATGCACCCAACATGGGAACACCCAAATATTTAAAACCATCAATAACAAACATGAAGGAACTAGTTGACAATAACATAATAATGGTAGGGGGACTTCAACAGCCCACTTACATCAATGGACAAGTAATTTAGACAGAAAAGCAACAAGGAAACATTGGCTTTGAATGACAAATTGAATCACAGCAACTTACAGATGTATTCAGAACATTCCATCCTAAAAAAAAAAGGTACAATGCACATTCTTTTCAAAGCGCACATGAAACATTCTCCAGAATAGATCACATATTAGGTCACAAAACAGGCCTCAACAAATACAAAAAGACTGAGATCATACCACAAAGATTTTCTGACCACACAGCTATAGAACTATAAGTTAACCACAAGACAAAAAATTCGAAAGACCACCAGATATGGAGATGAAACAACATGCTACAAGAAGGAAGTATATAGCAATACAGGCCTGCCTCAAGAAGCAAGAAAACTTTCAAATACACAATCTAACTATACACCTAAAGGAACTAGAAAAAAGAATGACAAATGAAGTCTAAAGCTAGCAAAAGGAAGGAAATCATAAAGATTAGAGTAGAAATAAATAACATAAAAGCTAAAAACAAACCAAACAACAACAAGAACAAAACCAATGAAATCAGGAAATCGTTCTTAGAAAAAAATAATAATATTTCATGCTCATGAATTGGAAGAGTAAATAAGATTAAAATGTCCAATACAAAGCCAAAGCAATCTACACATTTAATGCAATCCCTATCAAAATACCACCGGCATTTTTCACAGAGCTACAAAAAACCATTCTAAAATTTAGACCCACAAAAGACCCCCAAATACCCAAAGTAATCTTGAAAAAAAAAAAAAAGAAAAGAAAAACTGTAGGCCTCACAATTCTGGACTTCAAGTTATACTACAAAGCTGAAGTGATCAAATCAGTATGGCACAAAATAGACACATAGGTCAATAGAACAGAATAGAAAACCAAGAGAGGAATCCACAACTATATGGTCAATTAATCTTTGATAACCCAGAAAAGTATATCCAATGTGAAAAAGACAGTCTCTTCAATAAATGGTGCTGGGAGACTTGGACAGCAACATGCAGAAGAATGAAACTGCATCACTGTTTTATACACACAAATAAATTCAAAATGGATGAAAGACCTAAATGTGAGGTGGAAAATCCTCAAAATCTTAAAGGGGAACATAGGCAGTAATCTTTTTGACATAGGCCATAGCAATTCTTTGTAGATATGCATCCTGAGGCAAGCAAGGGAAGTGAAAGCAAAAATGAACTATTGGCACTTCATCAAAATAAAAAGCTCCTGAATAGTGAAGGAAACAGTAATAAAAAAAAAAAAAACTAAATGGAAACCTATAGAAAGAAAAAATATATTTGCAAATAACATCTGATAAAAGGGTACTTATCCAAAATCTACAAAAAGTTAATCAAATCCAATACTCAAAAAATGAACAATCTAGTTAAGAAATGATTAGAAGACACATATAGACATTTTTCCAAAGAAGACATCCAGATGGCTGGGAGACATATGAAAAGATACTAAACATAATTCATTATCAGGGAAATACAAATCAAAACTGCAATGACATGCTCCCTCACACCGTCAGAATGCCTAATATTAATAACACAGAAAACAACAGATTTTGGCAAAGGTGTGGAGAAAGGGGAACCCTCTTAAACTGTTGGTAGGGATGCAAACTGGTGCAGCAACTCTGGAAAACAGTATGGAGGCTACTGAAAAAGTGACAAATAGAACTACCCTATGATCTAGCAGTTGCACTACTAGGTATTTACCCAAAGGATACAAAAATACTGATTTTAATGGATACATGCATCCCTGATGTTTATAGCAGGATTATCACCAAATAGTGAAATTATTGATAAAGAAGAGGTGGTATATATATATATATATATATATATATATATATATATATATATATCTCCCTCTCTCAAATGGATAAATGCAATCTTTAAAAAATAACTTTTGACACCTACAATTGAGTATCAATTGAAAGCAAGGTCTGGGTCATCAATATTTACTATATTAGAATATTTCCATCAAAATAAGGAGTATAAAGGTTTGATTTGTCAATTCTAACTGCATTGGAGAAAATGAGGAAAGAATAGTACACTATTAAATTTACCAAATTTCTTTGCCAGAAAGCAATAATCTGAAGTACCACTTCAAAATAAGTGTGTCTATGTGTAAGGTAGGATGCTTTATAAATGCAAACTATCAATGATATTTTTTCAATCAACAATGCCAGTGTCAGTATTGAATTACCCTTTTAAAATCTGTATGGAAAAGATATTTACGAAATTTTTATCTCATAAAGAGATGACCAAAAATTGTGAAGTAAAACATCCTAAGAAGGTGGCTATCTGGCAGTTAATTAGTGAACATATTGTTTTGTTACTCTGAATTCTGTGATTTGTTGGTATTTTCAACTTTAATATATTTGTTGTTATTTCTTTTAGCATTTTAACTAAATATTATTTTTAACCACTATATATTATTGGTAATTTTGTATTCCTTTCCTTAATGTCAACCCACCAAAATTACATCATCTTCAGACCTCCACAAAATCTGTATTTATTCCTCTCTATGCTTAAATATGAAAGAATGAGAACTAAAGAAACATGGTAAAGTGTAAAATCATGCCCAAGACTAAGTTTGAAACTCATTTAACTCATTTATTAGCTGTGATACTGACAAGTGATATAACCTCTTTATGCCTGAATTCCCTCCTCTAACACTGAGAACAACAAAAATTTACCTTATCAAGCTGTTGTAAAGATTATATGAAATGATTAGGAGTGCCTAGCATATAATAATATTTTCTGGAATTTCAGGGTTAAATTTTAACAGGAATTCTCTGCAGCATATTTATTACTGTGAACTAGGATATATTTTAGAAATCTGTCTTATATATTAAATATCTAACAAAGGAAATAATAAAAAGAGAGAATATAAGATAATACAGTATTTTTTTTTCTGGAATTCTGAGAAATCTGAAAAGAGATGTTATGCACTGTTTTCCACATTTGCTTGCATGTTCTTACAGCCAGTAGAAATCCTCACAAGATAAGATTGAATTTCAAATATTTTGGTGGAAAAATGCAAACAATTAACTTCAAATGACAATAGAATGCACTAAGACATCAATGCTACATTCTATTCTGTTAAATACAGTTATTGTTACATATTTTTTTAATTTTAATTGTGTACCATACCTGAGATTACCTTCAATGTTCATGTTTCTGTTCTAGCATAATAAGTTTTCTATTTCAAATACTGATATTACATGGAATTAAAATCATATATTGGAACTGGGCAATAGCATTGAGATGTAGGCAATACATTAAGATACAAAATAATCTTATTTTGAATAATCACAAACAAATTATGAATTGTTTTTTAGAGTAGGAAAATGTGGACTCTAAGGGAAAAATGTTAAAACTATGCAAATAAATAATTCAACTGAACTTGTAATTTTTTCAAATTTGTTTATGTGTTTGTTTTAGGCAGCGAGGGAAAAGAGCCTGATGTGGGGCTTGATCTCACCACCCCGAAAACACGACAATGACATCACTACCTGAGCGGAAACTAAGAGTCAAAAGCTTAACCAACTATATCACCCAGGCACCCCAATGCTCTAATTTTGGAATATATGTTATTCTTAAAAGTTTACTTCAAATAAATTGAAAGCTATTACATAAAACTAGATTACTATCTCAATGACATTAATTGAGCAAATTAGAACAACTTGATTATTGATATAAAAGTATCAGATTTATAATTCACAAAAGTGTTATCTTCAAAACTATATTTTTATTCTAGATGCTTTTACAAACAGTATGAATTGTAATATTTTTTAAAGATTTAATTATTTGATTGAGAGAGAGCAAAAGCAGGGGTAGAGACAGAGGGAGAAGGAGAAGCAGACTCCCTTTGAGCAGGGAGTCCCATGTGGGGCTCAATCCCAGGCCCCTGGGATCATGACCTGATCCAAAGTCAGACACTTAACCAACTGAGCCACCAAGGCTCCCCTGAATTATAAAATTTTAAAAATAATGTTAATAAATAAGCAAAAATTAGCTAAGATATAAAAATTAAGGTCAATTGATATTTTGATTAAATATATATCTTTCTTTTTATAGAAATATTTTTCTGGAGAGTAGAACCCCTAAATATGCAAGACTCCTAAATCTGATATGACACAGTGTGCCCTCAGGATTGGAATTCTAGTCATCCTTTGTAATGGCCCTCTTCCCATTATTTATTGCCTTTATTTAACTAGAAACTAATTATTTGAGAAACATGCCAATATTGATAAAACATAATTTCACAGTGTAAAATTAATTCTAATATTTTATTCTGGACTGCATTTATTTACAATAATTTTCAAAATTTTACTCCTTATCAAAATTCTTTACATAAAATTAAATTAAACATATGGAAAATGTAAAATTTGTAAAATATAAAATTCCATATATATGCATGATGTATGTGTGTATATATGTGTAAATATCCCATATATATATATATATATATTTCTGCACCATACGATATTTGAATAACATTTTTTTAAATTCCCAGAATATCCATGATATGTTTACAATGAATGTAACTTGAACTATCATTCCTTTTTTTCTCAATGGAAAAATAAGGAGAAATAAAAACTAAATCTTTTTCTCTTTTGAGATAATAAAAATGGAAATATATTGCTATCTTTAATATACTCGGGTAAGATTAAATGTTCTTTAGAAAGCATCTGTAATAGTTTCTTGCAACCGGTGTTTTTGTGTAAAATTAAAATCATCATCAAGTTTATAAACGTCATTGTCATTTCATTACACTTTCAGCTTTGGATTAAAATTGTAGAGTTGATGGCAAGTGTAAGGCTTTAAGACAATTTTTGCAGAAAAATGTCTTTCATTTGTTAATTATCATAAATTCTCAAATAAAGATCTAATGAACTCAAATTACTTTGTAACTAAAATCCTTACAATAATAACTTTGTTATATTGTTTTTTTTTTTTTTAAAGATCACTGAAAAATTCTGGCTCATGGTTTTCCTTTTCGTACTTTAATTTCCGATGTTAGAGATGTAATTTATATGCCCAAACTGACAATGTATGTAGTTTGTATCCTTTCTAAAATTACTTATCATGTATTACCTCAATAATTTGGTATAATTACACATATTCTAAGTGTTCTGTGATGCAGAAAATAATATTAAATATACTTACAAAAATTATCAATAATGTTGGGAAAGCAACTATTCATAAATAATACTATATTTTTAGTTTGTTTAGAATTTTTTAACCATCAAATCATAAGTTATAAGTTTTATTTCACTGTTTTTTTCTTCCCTTAGCTTTTTCTTTCTTTTATCAAAGCTATCTTTAGCACTGCTGTGTGACCAGCACTCTGACAGACATTCTCTGTCCTCCATCTATTCACAATCATGGGATGGACAAATGTATAAAATAATCAGGATTCATACATAAATCCATAAAGCATAATTAGAACAGGATCTAATTATAAGTCTGTAAATGATGTGCCTCTCTTTTTTTAGATATAAAGACGGGGCACAAATAATATTGCAGTGAATTTGGAATGATAAGCAGTATCTTATGCATGGGAGAATGGCATCTAGAACTAGGTATACACATGAAAATTGCAAAGCTTCACATGGAAATTATAAAGATCAAATTGTCAAATAAATATAAAAATACTGTATTCCTTGCATTATCATGATATGATTAGGAGGAATGATTATAGCTAATTAATATTGAATTTACCCACTTAACCTTCCTGTTTTCATTTTGCCCATTTGACATCTGTTTGTAGTTATTCACAAATTTGTCACTTTCCAAGGCTGAATCCAACCTGGCACACTTTGACCAAACTCATGGTGTGACTGCACAATAACAGAAGGGATAAAAAGAAGGAGAAACATTTAGTATATTTTGTAGAGGATTCATGCTTTTGGTAATATCTAATAAAGCAGATTGTTAATCTTTTTCTGAGCACTGAAATTAAATTGAAGGAAAGACTGTTTTATTGAAAGGAAATAGCAGGTTTTGTCATCAAGGAGTCCTAAGTTTGTACCAAGGCTTTTTCCTAGCTACTTTCCAATTTTGCTACTTTGGATAAGTTTTGAAACAGCAGGATTCTGATTTTTCTTTATGGAATTAAGAAAGCAACTCACACAATTGTTGAGAGTGTTATATGAGATATCATTATAATAACTAAAACTGATATGAGAAATGAATTATTTTAAATGTTGTATATAGTGCAGGACATATTCTAGGCATCCAACATATTTTTATTGCACTTTATTTCCTAACATATATTAGAAAAAAAATTATGGGGATCCCTGGGTGGCGCAGCGGTTTGGCGCCTGCCTTTGGCCCAGGGCGCGATCCTGGAGACCCGGGATCGAATCCCATGTCGGGCTCCCGGTGCATGGAGCCTGCTTCTCCCTCTGCCTATGTCTCTGCCTCTCTCTCTCTCTCCCTCTCTCCCTCTCTATCTGTGCGTGTGGCTATCATAAAAAAAAAAAGAAAAAGAAAAAAAAGAAAAAAATCCAACATTATCAATGTAAAAATGTTAGAAAAAATGAATGAAAAAAGTTCACTGTTTTTGTGGCAGAATAATGCCACACTTAACTGTTTTACTTTATTTTTTAGAGAGAGAGAGAGTAGGGGAGGGAGACAGGGAGACAGGGAGGGAGGGAGGGAAAGAATCTTTCGCAGGCTCCACTCCAAGTGAGGAGTCCTTTACAGGGCTGGATCTCAGGATTCTGAGATCATGACCTGAGGAGAAATCAAGAATTGAACACTTAACCAACTGAGTCGTTCAGGCACCCAATGATTTACTTTTTGTTCAGATAGTCTGGTATTCCCTCAGGCATTCTTTGGTCTGAAATATTTGCACTGTATATCATTGCTCCCCTCAGCTCCTGTTTTTGCATGAATGTCAAGATGGAAAAGAACAAAAAAAGAGAGAGAGGCAAATCAAGAAACATATTCTTAACTATCAAAAACAAACTGGTGGTTACCAGAGGGGAGGAAGGTGGAAGGATGGATTAAATAGATGAAGAAGGTTAAGGAGTGAATTTCCTGTGAAGAGCTCCTGGTCTTATATGGAAATGTTGAATCACTATACTGTACCCCTGAAACAGATATAACACTGTATGTTAACTAACTGGAATTTAAATTAAAACTTAAAAAGAAATATAGGAAGAACAGTATATCTCTAATATGTGCCTGTGATTTTATTACTTATTTGCATTTATACGTATTTAAGTCAAATTAGTCATATTGAAATTATCTGAAAATCTTAGTCTTTTTTTTCTGGTATTGGTTCTAAAGCTTAATGTGGCTAAATGATCTGTGGAAATAACATATTTGCCACAAAAATATTACTATACTAAATACCAACATCTTAAATACCTTTTGGCAAGCCTCAAAGAAAGGTAACATAAAACTGTTTTTAAAAGGCATAATTAAATATAATGTTAATACAAGCATTCAAGGAGCTTTTAATCTTTTCTTAAGGAAAAGAATAGTCTAGACAGAGGAAAATTTATTTGATTTTCAAAAATAATTGTGTAAGTATGCTTACATAATGCATCCATTATCACTGTCGAGGGTAGAAGGAAGAATGGACCATCATTTTGATATTTCTTACACCTTATTTTGGAGGAAATCAGAGTTTACAAAATAAAATGATTAATAATATTTAAATATTGTTTTCAGAAACAATCATGGTAATGATAGTTGACATTTATTTGTCACTTGTAATATACCTAACTCTAGGCTAAACATTTTACATGACTTATCTCAGTTAACTCCGCCAAATACTGGGAGGCAAATCTCTAGTATTATGCTTATTTTATACAATAGGAAACTGAAAAGTAATTGTCTTAACTAAGATGGTTAATAAAGATTTGCAATTCAAAAAAGACAGTATAGAAGAGTTTAATTGGAGAATTTCTTAGCCGTGTTATGTATTAATAATTGACATTCTGACTTTGTATAGAGAAAGAAAAGAACCAGTTTTGTAGACAAATAAATATGTGAATGGGCCCAATTTACACGTGCTTGTTTATCCTACAATATTCCAAACTGGTTTCTTGACCTCATGATTTCGTTAAACCAACTTGGCAATAAGCATATTCTTTTCCTGTTAATTTTATATATTAACTGATTTGCAATGCAGAGTCATTCAATCATGTAAAAGTATTTACTGTATATTTTAAATTAAATACTGACAAAATCCCTTCCTCTATGAGAACAGTATGCTGTTTGAAGTGGACTAGATGAAGTGGTGCTAATTAAGCCTCTGGCATTCACCGTCACTTCACTGTTTTTCACTTATCCAAACAACGTTCTGCAAAGGGAATTGAGTATTTTAAGATTGATGAGTAGAAGTATCATCCAAAAGCATGAGCATTTCATTACAATGAAATTTTAATATAAATTTTAAGTTACCATCATTATTAATCAGACTAATTTACAAGGTTTTGCCCTTTTTTGTGCAAAAGCATAAATAGATTTTAAACAGAGTAGTAACTCATTAAGCTAAAACTATTACCTTTGTAAAAAAAAGAGGCAAAAGTTATTTGTAAAGTAATAGCCTACGTTCTTACTTTTAGGATTGTATAACATTAGAAAGAGAGCACGTGAGACTCTTTACCCATGTATGGGTGTGTTTAGTATATACACAGCATAGAGATCCTATAAACTATTTAAACAGTAGTAGTATGGCCAAATATGCATGTTAAAGATTTAACACAGAGAAGTTATTTTCAGACTGTGACAAAATTATTTTAGATATAATCGAAACCTCTTGGAAAATGACATGGTACTGAAAATGAAGTTTTCATAGCTTTATTGTCTGGTGTGTGATTTTAAATTAGCTAATTAGTGAGATCTTTTAACTATTGGTTCTGAACCAAATTAAAATAGATAAAGGAGTCCAGAGTAGTAGATTAGATGCAGAGATGCACAAAATATATCTTCTTATAAATGAGCATAAAGCATCCCTTTTGTCTTTGCCCTGCAGGGCATAGGATTTGGAAAGTCAAGCCTGGGCTATGTTTCAGCCCTTAGTGGCACCTAAATAAGATGCTTGGTGTAGGGTAAAGTGGCACAAAATATGTGACTGCCCTGCTTTGTCCTAAGGCCAACATGGGCCTTCTACTATTCTCTACCCCTTGATAAATGAAATTTTGATACTACAACTGTCACAAAAAGAGCAGTTAGGAAAATGCAAGCTTTCCCAGCAGTGTAGAGAAGCCAGTACCACTGAAAGCAAGAGTGGAGATAATAACAAATTCTGTTTTAGGAAGGCAGATCCTAGTGAATGAAATAGAAGAGTCTGAAACCCAGAGGTCAATGTATTTCAGGTTAACTATAGTTACAAACATTTCTCTAACCTGAGGAAGATGTGGAGAAAAATTAAGGTAGGTTACAATCTTTCAATATTGTTCCTTAAAGGGAAGTGAAACTAATTATTCCTCTGTGGAAAACAAAAACAAAAACAAAACCCAATAAAACACTTAAGTATCCCTCTACCAGGAATAAGAACATGGAAATAGAGAATGAAAAGATTTGCCTTAAAAAAATGGTTAAAATTTCAAGTATACAATATATCTTTTAATTAAATAGAAGAAATGTATTATCATCACTACTATTGATAATTAGTTTAAAATAAGCTATCTGGGGATGCCTGGGTGGTTCAGTCAGTAAAGCATCTGCCTTCAGCTCAGGTCATGATCTTGGGATCATGGTATTGAGCCCCTCTCACCTGCTCAGCAGAGAATCTGCTTCTCCCTCTCCCTTTGCCCAGTCCCAGTTCATGCTCTCTCTCTCTCTCTCTCTCTCTCTCTCTCTCAAATAAATACATAAAATCTTTAAAGAATAAAAATAAATAAATAAGTTATCTGAAAAAAGGATAAAGTGCCAGGATATAGTGAAGCACTCTAGGTACATCATTATTGACAAATAATTTTACAGAAAGGATAGTGACCTTTTATTGATATATGTGGTAGTTAATAAATCATTCTTAAGAATTCATTGCAAACTGCAAACTCCTAATTCTGGCGTGCATTCAATAAAATTTTCTTAACATTGCCTAAACATTGCATAACAGTGCATAAACATTGTATTGTGTTTTTTGCTAGTCCTAGGTAATTTACAGATATTATTTATGGCCTATGTTTCCAAAGAGCTTATATGCAAATATGGGGAGACAGACAAGTTGATAATTACCAGAGGATGTCTTAAGTGTTTTGTTGGAAATAAATCAGTGTAAAGGAGAATATAAGTGGAGCATTCAAGAGAGACTTGGTAGTTCAGGTAGGTTTCTAGAGGAGATGATAACTATTGTGAGTTGTGAAGACCAAGTGGAAATTAGCCAGACAAAATAAGAAGGGCTAGAAAAAGAGCTATCATGGATATATGCAGACTGAGATAGGAAAAACCTGATAATATGAGAACATAAAGTATTTCAGAATACCTCAAGGTAAAGCGGGGGAAGAGACAGTGATAAAGGGATAAAGCTTGAGAGGGTAGATTGGTATAAAAGTATATTAATTTTCTATTTATCCTGTAATAATTATCAGAAATTTAGCAGTATAAACAACACAAAGTCACTATGTCACAGTTCTATAGGTCAGAAGTTTGGGTTGACTTGACTGTTTTCTCTGCTCTGGGTTTTATGAGCCCATACCAAGGAGTTGACCTTCTGGGCTCCTATCAAGAGGTTCTGGTAAGAATCTGCTTCTAAGGTCATTCTGGTTGGCAAAATCCAGTTAATCATGATTCTGAGACTGAAATATCATTTCTTTGCTGTCTGCCACACTTTATTCCTCTATACTGCTTACATTCCTTCTCAAATTTTCCTCATCAGCAATGGAAGGTTCAGTTCCTCCAAGCTTTGAATCTAATTTTCTCCTCCTAACCCCTTTCATCTACATATCTCTCCTGTTCTCTCTTCTTCTGTTAAGAGTTCATGTAATTAGATTGGGGCCACCATGATAATCCAGGATAACCTCTCTATTTTAAGGTTAGCTGAATGGTAACCTATTCTCTTCACACCCATAGCTATTGGTGTTTGACTAAATAACCAGAGGATGATCTTGGAGGGAGGGATATATTTGCTAACTGGTACAGAAGGTCATTTTTTTTAAATGTGAAATTAGCTTCATCTTAAAGGAAAATAATTCTGATAAAATATTATAGGTGCAGAAGTAACAAAACCAACTTTACATTTTAGAAAGATCACTAGGACAGCAGTGTACGGTTTGAAATATTAGGGGACAGGGACTGGAGGGCTTCAGAGAGACCAGTGAGAATGCTCATTTAGTAATTAAGTTTAGAAGTGAGCAGGATCATAAGACAATAAGAGCAAGAAGATATGAGAGGGGATAAATTTTAATTGCACTAACAAAGTAAAATATACTGTCCTTTGTTTGTTATTTGAAATAAGAGAATAGATTCAAGAATAACTCTCATTTTTGGTTTAAGTAACTAGATCAATAAGATTAACACTTAGCAAGTATGAAATATACCCAGAAGAAGATCATACTTCAGTAAAAATGAAATATCGTGTTCAGATTTAAAGAAAATGGATTCATTATTTTCTTAGAAATATTGATTTTCATATGCCTACAGGATTGGACAACTTCTAATCAGTTACCAGATACATAAGTTTTGAACATAAAAAGTAGACTGAACTGACTACAAAGATGTGTGAGGAATCAGTGATTGGTACTTCAGAAAATATACATCCATTGAGAATAGAAATCAAAATCATAAAGGTACCTACCTACCTGGCTCAGTAGATTGAGCATGTGACTCTTGATCTTGAGGTTGTACATTTGAGCCTCACGTTGGGTGTAGAGATTACTTAAAAATAAAATCTTTTAAAAAATAAAAATGATGATTTTCTGAAACATTAGCAGAAGAACAGAGACAAAATGAGTCAATAGAGATTGGAGATGGTAGAGGATGAGAAATGAAAAGCAGGAGAGTAGTTTATAAAGCATATAGTTTGGGAATATTATGCAGACATTAGAAAATATGATGTGTCTGGGTGGTGCAGCTGGTTAAGCATCCAGCTCTTGGTTTTGATTCAGGCTGTGATCTCAGGGTCATGGGACTAAGCCCAGTGCTGGGCACTCAGGACTGAGTCTGCTTAACATTCTCTCTCCCTCTTCCTCTGTCCCTACCTCTTGCACTCACATTTTCTCTCTAAAATAAAGAAATAAATCTTAAAAAAGAGAATGTTAGCATTTTGTAAATTTAAAACTGGTAACATATAAAATCATCAAGAGAGATCATTTAATTGAAAACAAACAGTTCAGCAGAGGGAGGGTATATAATTCTCTATTTGAAGTTGATAGAAGGGGATTATATCAAAGTCATTCTCAAAATACTTTGCTCTGTAGAAGAGGAAAGGAATCATTTTTGCATTATTTTCATGTCCATTTAAAACAAAAACATAAGCACTTGTATTATTTTGAAAATGTTATAAAGCAAGGAGGGATATAAGTACACATATATGACTAAATTATCTATTGAAGTGCTGATGTATTAAAAGAATATTTGCTGACATGAGACAAAGTCACAGTCTATACTAATAAAAATGTCTGAATAAGACTTAGAGTACAATGTAAGCTTTGTGAGATGTGATACACACAACAAATACAAAGATGCCTCTGAAATGATTTTCCAAATATTTATTTTTAAAATATATTCTTTTTAAAAATAGGAGAAAACTCACTGATCTTAAAAGCGAGGGAAATATATGCAATATAAGGTAATATGTGAAAAAAGAGTGACATAAATGGAATAATGTGCCTGAGAAAATGGGAGAAGATGTGATTCAGACAACAATTGCAGTTATTGCTGTCTATAGCAGTGAAATCTCCTCTAGTAAAATGGCAAGGAAGGCTATCAGGATGATTGATGATGCTGATAAGTTTGGAGGTGGAAGCCCTGGGAGCCATTATGTTCTCTATTAGGTAGAACTTAAGGTATTTAGCTGAGTGTGATGGGAAAAGTGGCCAGGGCAAGGGCTTTGAGGAATGTGTAGAAATAGCCATTATATGGGCTTTGTGAGGATGGTGATTAAGAGAAAGGTACTGTCTGCTGAGAGTTTTACAAAGTTTCAAGAACTATGATGCAACTATAGTAATTAAGACTATTTGAAAATGATACAAGAATAGACAGAACAATGTCACATAATAGCCCAGAAAAATACCCATATCCATAAATATATCTTACATGAAAGAAGGGCCATTCTACAATGGGTAAAGTTAGGCTTTTTGATAAATAATATTGGAACAAGTGGTTATCTAAAGTTTAAAAAATAAAACTAGATCAATTCTAGGGATGTCGAAAACTTAAGATTGAGAGAAGGGCTATAAAGAATTTAGCTATAATTATGGAAGAATATTTTCCTAACTTCAGGGTAGAAAATTATTTATTAATTTAATTGAAGTATAATTAATGAAAATAAGCTCCATAGATTTTAGGTGCTCAATATGTTCTGACCATCATATACACTTGTGTAAATATTACAGCAATCAAAGTATAAGATATTTTCATCACTGCAGAAAGTTAACTTGGGCCTACTAATTCCCAGCATGTATTCTGATTAGCAACCACTTTCTGATCTCAAACATTATAGATTAGTTTGGTCCTTTCTTGAACTTAATATAAATGGAGTAATAAATTATGTAACCATGTGTGTCCACCTTCTTTTGTGGCAGCTATTTATTCTTTTTTTATTGCTGATTAATACTCCATCATACAAACATACCATGATTTATCAATTCACTCCTTCGAACATTCTTCTACAATTCTTTTGTGAACACATATTTTTATTTCTCTGGGGTAAAACTAAAAATAAATTTCTGTGTCAAAGAGTAGACGTTTGTATAGATTTACTACATAAAGCAGTTTTCCAAAATGAATGACAGGTTTATACTCCCACTAACAATATATGAAAGACTCAGGTAATCTACATTCTTGTAAAAAGTTGGTACTGCTATTTTTTTTTTAATTTTAGGCTTTTTAATGAGTTTTTAATCAAACATAATACCTCTCATTTTAATTTTAAGTTATATTTACCTGGCAACACTGTTGCATTGCACATTGCACCATATATTAATATCCTTTTTTGAGATGTATAAAACTTGTGAGAATTTTTTTCTTATGGATCTCGAGGGGCTCCTTATGTAATATGATACTTGATTTTAGAAAGATACATGTATTGCAAGTATGAGACTTGTCTTTGCATTTTCTTAACTGAACTGTATATTTTACCATGGTAATTGTAAAATCCCTGTCTGATCATTTCTAAATTTGGCTTATCTTTCAGTATCATGCCACTGACTCTTCTTTGTCTGTGGTGTACATTTTCTTGCCTTATCTTGGGTGTCTTGTAATCTTTGATTATAAGATGGGCATTTAGTATAAAAATAACAGTTGAGAACAGTGCCAGTAGTGTTTACCACTGCAAAAGAGTATGCATCTTTTCCTCTTAGGTCACTATACTAGGAGCTGAACCCAAAGGATCTGTAGATAAAATAAATATGGAATTTGTTTATTCCTTATTTTTACACAGTTCATCACTAGATTCAATTTTTTGAACCTGGAATCTGTACTTTCCAGTGAATAGTTCCTGGGAGTGGAACACTTCTCTAATTCCAGTGTTCTGCTTTACAGCTGAACTGGCAACTTCTGGAACTGTGATGGATCTTTCCTGACTTTTAAGACTGGTTTCTAAGTGTTGAGGCTGCTATGGGGTTTCTCTGCTCCTCAGTTGCAGTTTCCATTGTCTGTGTCTTGAAATATCTCATTCAGCTCTGTTGTTTCTCCCCAATTTCAGCAAGCCAGCTGTCCTATAGTTTATCAAGACCATGAATGTCTCATATGTTTTCTTCACAACCTTCCCACCCTCCAAGTTTTGAAGGACTTGTTAGAGATAGTACTTGGCTCATATTGCTTTAGTTTTTATTTTTTGTCCACCCTTTTTGAGAAAAAATTGGTGACTTGGTACAGAGTTACCCTGTGTGTGGGATCTCTCTACATTTTCTGAGGTTTGGTTTATTTAGGGTTCTTTATGTCTTCTGTTTTTTAATGGGTTTCAAAATTCTGATGTTTAGTTTATCCTGTTTTTTGAATTGCATATATTTCAAAATTATATTTGTTGCATTGGTCATCTTTGTATTATTCTTTGAACTGCACATGTACATTACAAATTCTATAAGAAATGCATACTTCATATTACAAAATAGATAATAGGAAATTATAATTCAGGCAATTATTACTTATTCATTAGCTGCATAAATACTAAATAAATGTAATGTTGAGAGGCACTGCTACCTCAAAAAAAAAAAAAAAGGAATTCCATGCACTTAGTTGTAGACTTAGTAAGAACATAAGAACATATCAGATTCCTTTAGATATTCTGCCTTTTACATTCTATTTTCTCCCTAACTTGAACCCTTTGAAATCTATCTGAAGACCCATCACTAATGGACTATATAGAATCAAGTCATTTCCTTAGACAGAAGACCTATAAGAAGCTTTAACCCAAAGAATGGAAATTTACCATCAAGAACACTTTAGTACTAATTAGTAATAAATTTTAAACAATTTTCAAATTTTGAGTTTTCTGACCTGTACTCTGAAAAGTATAAAACGCTGATGAAAGATGGGCACCTGTGTCACTCGGTTAAGTGCTGGACTCTTGATTTTAGCTCAGGTCACAGTCTCAGGGTGTGAGCTCTGCCTTGGGGATTGAACTCCACCTTGCACTCCGTGCTTAGCAACAAGACACTTGTCCTTCTCCCTCTGCTCCTCTGCCATCTCATGGATGAATGAATGAATGAAAACACTGATGAAAGAAATTGAAGACCACACAAAAATATGGAAAAAACATTCCATGCCCCTGGATTACAAGAAGAAATATTATTAAAACATCTATAGTACCCAAAGCATTCTACACATTTAATGCAATCCCTGTCAAATACTAATAGCATTTTTCACAGAAATACAACAAATAATCCTAAATTTGTATGGAACCACAAAAAAACCTGCAGAGCCAAAGCAACCTTGAAAATGAAAAACAAAACTGGAGACATCACACTTCTGGACTTCAAGTTATATTCAAAGCTGAAGTGATCAAAACAGTGTGATATTGGCACAAAAATAGACACGTAGATCAACAGAACAGAATAGATGTTCCAGAAATAAAGCCACAGCTACATAGACAATCTTTGAAACTGGAGGAAAAACTATTCAATGGGAAAAGAAGAGTCTCTTCAAAAAATGGTGTTGGGAAAACTAGAAAGCAACATGCAAAAGAATGAAACTGGACCACTTCCTTACACAATTCACAAAAATGAATTAAAAATGAATGAAAGACCTAAATGTGAGATATGAAATCATCAAAATCCTAGAGAAGAACATAGGCAAAAAAACTCCTTGACCTTAGCCACAGCAACTTCTTATTAGACACATTTCCAAAGGCAAGGGAAGCACAAGCAAAAATGAAACTACTGGGACTTCATCAAGATAAAAAGCTTCTGCACAGCAAAGGATACAATCAACAAGACTAAAGGCAACCTACATAAGGGGAGAAGAAATTTGCAAATGACCTATCAGATAAAGGGCTAGTATCCAAAATCTAAAGAACTTATTAAACTCAACACCCCAAAACCAAAAAAAATCCAGGCAAGACATGGGCAGAAGACATGAATCTTCTTTAAAAAAGACATACAAATGGCTGACAGACACATGAAAAAGTGCTCAATGTCGCTCATCATCAGAGAAATACAAATCAAAACTACAATGAGATACCATCACACACTAGTCAGAAAGACTAAAGTTAACAAGTCGGGAAAAAAAAAAAAGATGTTGGTGAGGATACAGAAAAGGGGAACCCTCTTACAATTTGGTGGGAATGTAAAATGGTAGAGCCAGTCTGGTTAACAGTATGGAGGTTCCTCAAAAAGTTAAAAATATAACTACCCTATATCCAGCAATAGCACTACTGGGTATTTACCCAGAGAATATAGAAACATTAACTCAAATGGATCCATGCACCCCAAATTTATGGCAGCATTACTTATAATAGCCAAATTATGAAAAATGCCCGTGTCCATCAATTAATGAATGAAGAAGAGATTATATAACACACACACACAATAGAATAATCATCATAAAAAAGAATGAAATCTCATCATTTGCAAAGGCATAGATGGAGCTAGAGTGTATAATGCTAAGTGAAATAAGTCAGAGAAAACAAATACCATAAGATCTCACTCATACATAGAATTTAAAAACAAAACAAATAAGCAAAAGGAAAAGAAATCCAGAAATATAGAAATCAAGAAACAGACTTTTAACTATAGAGAACAAGTGGATGGTTACCAGAGAGGGTGGGATGGGTTAAAGAGGTGATGGGGATTAAGAAGTGCACTTGTCATGATGAGCATAGCGTGATATATGGAAGTGTTGAATTGCTATATTGCACACTGGCAACTAATACTGTATGGTTATAATTTCTATGTCACACTATCAAAGTCTACTCATTGTGCAGTGTTAGTCAATGTTTAAGTCCTTATTTCTGTCACTAATATTATTAGAGGTAAATATCCTTGCCTTACTTTTTTGTTGGTAATGAATCTGATTCTATTTAGCCCTGATTGCCAGTGATTTGCTAGATTTCTGTTTAAGAATTTAAAAATTGCTACCCTAAATAGTTGTTTATAGGAAGACATTATATTTTTATTTTTAGTAGTTTCTGATGTTAAGTTCATCCTTGGCAATATAAATAAACCACTTAACATACTAATGAATAAAGTTAGTTATCAACATATGGAAGGATTAATAATGGCTTCTACTGGAACTCAAAAGGAGCCTATCTATCAATCAAAACAAAATAAATTCCATGTATTTCTACCTTATGTGTAATATGACAGAAGAAGGGAAAATAACACTCATTGAGGGATAATTCCCATGTGAAAGTCATTGGTAAAATTCTCCTGATATTCATTATCTCATTCTGTCCTTGAAAAAATATTGTGTACATTTTAAAGTCATTTACTACTTGCAAAGGTAAAACATGGATGATATTGAGAAAATTCTATTTAAATTATTAATAATTTGGTTGGAAATAGGAAGGCTAATAATTTACAATGTTTCTTGTTCTAGTTTCAACAAGTTAACTCGGAGCCACAATTGTCAATGTGATGCTCATCAGAGGCAATGCAGAGCAAATCTTTCTAGAATATCAAAAATAGTAGACATTAAAATCCAATATGCTATCCCCCATATGTGCACTACAAGCCTGAACTCTCCTTTTTCTCACATATGAGCTGGTTTATTATAACGTTTCCTTATAAAAGACGTGTTTCCACTTTTGTTACATCAATTAGTTTTACCACCTTAAACGTTGGCAAAAGCCAGAGATGAGCATCTAGAATTATTTCAAATTCTCCTTCCTTGGTGCTTCTGGAAAGAATCAACACTTTATCATGAAACGGTTGCAAATTATTTGTTCCTACATTCTTTGAAGAAAATAACACTACCTTAATCTGCCAATAGAAGTAATGTATCTCTGACTATTGACAATATTTTCCAGATCATACTATTTAATTTCAAGATATTCATTAAAAATTCAAAATTGAAAAGCAAATATCTAGATTTAGACTAGTATTATTTAATACACTCAGTTAGTTTGACACATATAAATTCTGTCTGCAGATGAAGCCATTAGAATCAATGCAAAGGAGAGAAAATGAGTGAAAATATCAGTGAGGGTTACAAAACATGAGAGACACCTGACTCTGGGAAGTGAACAAGGGGTAGTGGAAGGGGAGGTGGGCGGGGGGTTGGGGTGATTGGGTGATGGGCATTGAGAGGGGCACTTGCTGGGATGAGCACTGGGTGTTATGCTATATGTCAGCAAATTGAACTCCAGTAAAAAAAAATAATAATAATTAAAAAAAATAAGATAATGGGACTTTAGAAGATTAAGGACAGTTTTCTTTTCTTTTTTTTTTTTTTTTTTGTTTTTTAAGGACAGTTTTCATCAGAAAAATTTTATTTTAAAAAGTTAAGAATTTTGCCTCTGTATATAATATGTGAGCATTTGTATTTACATCTGAATTTATGCATTTCTCTGTCCCTTTTTTAACTTGGGTCTACAGTTGTATCAGTATACAGAGGTATAATCTAAATGGTAATACAATCTGCCCACATAAGGCCTGATTAGGCTATTCAGAGAAACTCATACACAAATGCTTAAAAAGTAAATTTAAGTGTCCAAATGACACCTGACTGAATGATTAGTTCTCTGGAATATCCAATGTGGAAAGGACATGTCCATCTTCAATAGTTACTGCTATTTTAAAATATCAAATGTGATAAACTAAAAGGAAAAATTTTAAAAAGCTGTTAGTATCTTGATGTTTACTAATTTAAGCCACTTGCTTTCTCTATTCAAAAAGTAATTCAAATTTGTAAAAAAATATTGTTTGTATTTCATTTCATTTGTAGTCATTCCCTAAAAACTATCACTAACATAATGCTTCCAAATGTTCATAAAGTTGAAATCATCTCCTAAGTGGCCTTGTTTTAAATCTCTCCAAACTGTGCTAGATTGCACACTTAATTTATTTATTAAAGTGTGATCTTTTAGGAAACAGTAACTCCATAATTGATAATTACTACACTTAAAACTCAAAATGCAAGCTATGGAGGTTTTGAAATAGATGGCCTTTATTCTTTCTTCCTTTAGATCCCCCTCTTTCTCCCTATCTATGGACTTTATTTATGACTTGCTCATCAATGGTTTCAGTTACTACCCCAGCTGGTGGTGTGGTTTAAATTTAGCTAGAGACGAGTATGTGGTCACACTTAACTGTGAATCCAAGTTGTTTGACCTAATTCAATGTTTAGCACTGCTGTATCTGTCATTGAAGCACTTTGTTTTTCTTGGTTCTTATTCCTTACATGTAAAGGTCTCAGGAAAAAAAAATTGGTCAGGGTGTTTTTGTTTTCATTTTTGGTAAAAAAAAAAAAGTACCACCACATATTTCAAATTTTCCTAAGATCTCTTATGATGCCTCTGCTGGTAGAAATTATGCGGATGTTTGATTTTCTAGAGAGTCTATGAGAAACATTTTTTTTCTCTCTTCTGTTGTATTGGATGACAAATGACACTAAAATTTAAATTTGCAATGAATATACCAATGTGCAAAAAGTTTGTTGTGGGATACGGATATCTTTATTGTTTCTTTACTAAATACAATTTAAAAATCCCACCAATAGCCTTAACATATTAGTATTATCTCACAGCATATGGAAAGGACATAGCACTTGGGAGCAAAACCGTATTCTTATTTACTCCACTATGAAATGTGTCCGTGGTCATAAACATGACCACGAAACATGATGAAAGTAATCCTCAGTTATGTTGTGATTTCAAGTACATTTAACTACAAGTGGGTTTTTATGAATAATGGAAAATAAGAGTTCTTGTATATAGTTCTACATCATTTTCACTGAAGAATATGGGAAATAAAAGTTTTAATGAAAATATAATTCTTAAAGCAAGTAATAAACAGGAAAATGAGAAGAGTGTTCCTAAGCTCTAGTCTCAGAGCTAGAATATTTACTTAGGGAAAATAGTGTTTTGCAGCTAAAATAGTAAAGCTTGCCATATAAATGTAAACTTAAGAATGATAAAGTTGAAGCTTGTAATAATAGTAGAAATGTCCAGGTTTTGAGATTAGTTGTTTCAATCTCACTTCATTATTTTTAATTCAGTATCAATTAAAATACTTCTCTACACAATGTCCATATTTAAACAGAATTAGCAATGAATTTATAATACCTCATTTTTGTCTTTTTAAAGGTATTTTACTAAACTGATTTAAAATGTTGGGATAGAAAAGAGATGTTTTCTCCTGTTTGTTGCAGGTAATGGGAGGGGTATGAGCACCTATGACGAATTAAAGGAGAAGAATAAGAATACATTGAGTGAATATTTGAATAAGTCTCAGAAGAGGTTTGGAATAAAGAAATCTATGAGTGAACACTGAAATGTATAGTAAGGAAACTAATAATAAGAAAAACTAAAGGGCAGCCTGGGTGGCTCAGTGGTTTAGCACCGCCTTCAGCCCACTGCCTGATCCTGGAGACCTGGGATTGAGTCCCACGTTGGGCTCCCTGTATGGAGCCTGCTTCTCCCTCTGCCTGTGTCTCTGCCTCTGTGTGTGTGTGTGTGTCTCTCTCATAAATAAACAAAATCTTAAAAAAAAAGAAAAACTAAAGAAAATTCCTTTTACTTCAACAACTAATCTATGGATAAATGAATACTTAAACATACTTGAAATACACATATAAGGAACATATTTGAAACAAGCATATATGGAATTTTACCATGAAAGTCTTCCTCACATGCTGGTCTTTATTTGGTTTCTTATACTGTGGAAAAAGCTGCGGACTGTGAAATTTATAATCAGACGTAGGCAGTCATTTGTTCTAGCACTGGAATGGCCCCAACTTTAAAAGGGAAATGTTATTTTTCTTTCCTCTCACTATTACATGTTTATTCTATAACATTTATCAAAATTTTATTAAGTATGATAGGGATGAGTTCAGTGGAAGATTATGATTCATACATGTTTTTGGTTCCTCTAGCCAAAAAATGCTACAGCAACTACCCCCTACACCAATGTATTCTTGGCTCAATAAGAATTCTAAATTTAACAAGGATTAAAAAAATAAAGTTTGCTTTTCCCATAATTACTATTCAATTGCAACCATAACCAGAGCACTGAACTGATTGATTTTGGAATGACATACTTTCCTATACCTGAAAGGGATCTAAAAAGAGGAATGATATTATTTTGATTGGTTATAGTATTGAGATCAATCCTAGCATCATAGGATCAAAGAAATCAAAATGTGATCTGTAATAAAGAGAAAGACTCCATTACTAATGTTTGACTTCTAAGAGTTTACAAGTCCCCATATCTGTGTAACCTAAAAGGAAGGCTTATTTTTTATTCTTTGCCCCCATCTGTGCAATGTGAAAAGAAGGCCCATTTTCCTTTCTCCCCTTGATATCTCAAAATTTCAAATCACATGAGTCTCAGGTAACAACCATGCTTGACCCCTAAACATAATTAAAAATGCAAAACCATCCACCTCCTTCTGACTTCATCACCTTGTCTGCACCTCACTCCTTCTCTTGTTTCATTCTTTACTAAATCTGAACCCTTCTTGAGGAATCTTTTTGGTATTTTACTATGTCAACAAGAACTATGTTTATGAATTGGTGTTATTCATAAACATTCATAAATTCTTAAATGAATATGGGAGAAAGATTGCCTAACAGAGAAGGCTAAATGCCCAATAAGGCACTGCTGCACCAAATAAATGTGATGGATGGATGGATAGATGGATGGGATAGAAGGTGTATCTCTCTATAAAAAAGAACACAGGGAAGTGGACTGAAAACCTTACAATTATATAAATCTATCATAGCCTACTTAATTCATAATTGTTTTAGGGTGGCTTTTGCTCATTCCTTTCATACCACAAATAGCTCCTATTGTAAACAATATTATTGTGAAGTTTATCTTTCAGAACATATCTTTAAAAGTCTGTTAATCAATTCATTTTTTTCCACAGACGCCATTTGGGCAATCTGAGGTTTGTTCCCAGGGCAAACTTACTATTTATAGAAAATCCATATTAATTCACAATAATAGATTTATGTTGAGTTGCTAGAGGACACTTGGAAGACAAGGGTGAGAGTAAAGAAATTAGATGAAAAGGAGAGAATTAATGGAATACTTATATATATATATATAATTTATGTATATGACATACAAATATGTAACATATACATACACAGGCATATATATAATCTCAGATGTTTAACATAAATATAAATACATACATAAAAAGTCTAGATTATAAGATGTAAGTCCAGTTTGCTTCTTCACAGAGAAACCACATTGAAAACAAATAGCAGAAAAATCATCCTGTCAAAAGTTACAGATAAAAGTTAGGTTTTAATATGATTAGACTTTTTAAAGATTAATTTACTTTATTTGAGAGAGAGAGAAAGAGAGAAAATGCAAACAGGGTAGGGGAAAAAGAAGAGAATCTTCAAGCAGATCCCCTGCTGAGTGTGGAGCCAAAGGCAGGTCCACCTTGTGACCCATGAGATCATGACCCAAACTAAAACCAAGAATTGGATGCTTAATCAACAGAGCCACCCAGGTCCCCATGATGAGATTTTTTACTCTGTTTAATTTGTGCATATTTTGCTTATTTATTTATTTAGATCATTTCCAGAACTTTCAATGCTTTCTTCTTTAAAAATTGTTTAAAGCAACAGTAAATCTGCAAAATGTTTTGGGAAGTCTGGGAGTTCATCTTTCTGTGTTTCATACTGGAGAGGAAAAATGCTCAGCAGGACAACTGTTGAGGGCAACATATAATCTTTATTCTTTGTAGTTTTCTTCCATTACTGGCCCATTGAAAGTAATAAAAACACAGTGCAGAAAACCCAACTTCTTCCTCTCCTCCCCCCACACAAAACTAGTATGACTCTGTGAGGACATTATGTACTACAATATTTTAAAACTGTTAAAACCTAAGAAGAAGAAAACAGCAAAAACCTGTTTCTCAAACTTTTAAGTGTTTAGGTATGACAGTACTGACTTCTTTTTGACATAACAGTAACTATGATGTCTGAATTCAGTTTGACAGTTGACTTTCCCCAGGCATTCCACTTTTGTATTCATCATGTAGTGTTGTGCAGCATAAATAAATAAAAAAAAAAAAAACCAGCATTTAGAAACAAGTAAACAGAAGAAGCTGGGCTTGTAATAAAAATTTAAACAGAAACTGTCAACCAATTATGTACAGATACATTTTCTACCTCCTATTTGACATGGATTTAAGTATAAAAATATTTCCCCATTAATTTTGACTTCTTATTTGCCACAACTGCAATTGTGATTTTGATTTCTTTCTTCAACTTTAAACAGTTATCTATATAGATATATAGATATGGATATGGATTTAATATAAAGATTAAAGATTAGCTATAATAGATAAGGAGATAATGGTGGAAGTAGAGACAGAGATACGAACTCTTGCCCTCTTGTTAGAGGATCTTTAATCATGTAGTCACATCAATGATTGATGTTAATGTGGCTCAGCATTTCGAGGATGCAGAGAGTTCAGGAAAGAACAAATTTCTGGGACTGATTTTTGAATTCTACCCTTTCATTGTACTATAACAATAGGCATTAGCAAAGAGTAAATAGGAAAATGTTATTATTACTTCAAATTATTTTCTATTAGCATTGCAGCTTTCCATGCAGCCTATGCCAAATAATACATACTATTTTGCACATTATCTACTTAGCCATGAAAAATGTAAGCTCTAAGACGAAGTCAATCCATCAATACTTAATTATTAAACAGTGAAAACAAACCAGTTTATATAAAACGTTGTCCTTTCAGATTTTAAGTATGTCGGATATCAATACCAAGAATAACTTAAAATACTAAACATCTTAAATGTTAAAAATGGCTAACATAATTTGTGTATATATTATCACATAGATATTCTATAATCATTTCTTAAATATCAATTTTATAGAATTAAAATATAGATAAATAGATGCTTGAATCTATTTTGCATTTCTCCCTTTGGATTGTAATAAAGTTCCCTTGCAACTATGTTTTATAATTTTTTCCTAAATTTGTAATTTTTAACAGCACCCAGAAAATGGGCATATATACTCACATTAAATACTTTTACAAATATCTGAGGGAGAAAACACTAAATTTTCTTCAGTAAAATCTAGAAGGGATAAAATTTAAAATGGCATATGGGTAGAAAGAAGAGAAAGCAGCCAGTAAGAGGAAGGAAGTTTGAAATATAATGTCAAGTAAGTGATATAGGTAAATTATTTGCATGCCGAACTATAATCTTCTGACACCCTAGCTTCAGTGAATTATGGATTACTTGTTCTCAACTATTCTGTGTCCCTCCACATAGGAAGATAATATTTTCCAATTTTATTGAACTCAGGTATGGTCATGTGACACGGTTTGCTTTGGTCAATGCAATATGAGCAAAATGATACATAATTTCTGTCTAGACATTATACAAACCAGAGTGTGCTTCATTCAGTTCTATTCCTTCCTGCCATTTGAAATTTTCTTTAGGAATAACAGGTAGGAGCAATTCTGACAGCTTGTATCCTGGGTAAAAAATAAGATATGTAATACAATAGCAGCTGACCCGAGATGGGCATTTAGCATGAATTAGAAATTATTTTGTTGCTATAAACCACTGAAGATGTAAGATCAGTTTTTTCTATGATGTAGAATACAAAGATATGATGTATATTTTGTTTATTAGTGTGTATACTTGCTCGTTTCATCAGTTGAAATCAGCTAACGAAGCTGAATACCAATTTTCTGGCAAAATATGGTAAGCAAGATGTGTGTAGTATAAGTGGCATGAGGAGATGAACTATAAATCAAGGCAAACATGTAGAAGAGCAGAGAAACCAAGATAATTATTAGCACATAAGCCCCTCCATGACTGATAGAATCAGTCAGAAAGGAATGGGAAGTCTTGCAACTCACGGAATAGCAAATGGAATCACGCTTAGTAGTGAAGGTCCTGATATTATGGCTATGTAGATCACTAATCTATTATTTTAAATAATTATTTCAGCTCTATTTGGATGAAAATATTTCTGGCTAATCTCAAAAGAATACCCTCACAATTGCAATTTTACATCATTTTTTCCCCTTCTACTATGGTACGATTGTCTGATTATCTAAACATACATTAGTGAACCAACTTTCCTTGTTTGTAAAATTAAGGGTTGATAGTACATATAGTATTTGTTTATTCCTTCTGGTAGAATATTTGTAACAGACTGTGCATCAAGCCATAAAATACGTTAGATCTAAAATGTTCTTTCAAAGTTACAGGTAAGCTTACTAAAAACTTTTGGTATCATTGATGTTATAATTATAATCCTTAGTGAAGATGCAAAATGTAAAAAACAAAAATAAAACCCTTTGTTCTCTTTAGAAAGAAACTGCATAATTTGTTTTAATTTTTTTTAACCTTGCAAAAAGATTTTGTAAACATAGAAGAATGATATAAATCCTGGGGCAGCTGGATGGCTTAGTGGTTGACTGTCTGCCTTCAGCTCAGGTCATGATCCCGGGGTCCTGGCTACTTGCTTCTCCCTCTGCCTATGTCTCTGCCTCTCTTTCCATGTGTCTCATGAATAAATTAGTAAAATCTTAAAAAAAAAGAATAATATAAATCCAGAGAAATTTAGATAAGCTATTAGTAGAAAAGTTTCCAGTTATCGTTATTTTATTTTTATTTGTTCATTGGTTCTATGTTTGAAATGAAATTGTATCTTAAACATATCAAATTATAGCATATACATTGCTATAGTGCTCTTGAAACACCAAAAGGGATATTCAAGAAAATTCTAAAAAAAATATTTATAGTCAATCACAAAGTTTAAATAAAATTTGATATAGTTAGTGACAGTATGAATTTCTCTACACACATTGTTTATAGCAAATTATAACTACTAAGCATATTCTGTGCTTCATCATGTTCTGATTATAGTTACGTCAAAAATATGCAGCCGGAGAAGAGATCTCATAGATCAAGGGAGAAAATGGACCAAGAGTCTGAGGTACCTTAGCAAGGTTTGCTGACCACTGTGGAGGGGTCCATTATATAATGACCAAAGACAGCCTGTCTCATGACTGAATGAAACTTAGTAATACTAGAAAAACAACACTTCACAAAGAGGTAGATCTAAATTTTCCAGAAAACAGAAAGTTTGTAAAGTAAGGTTCAGATTTACATGTAGCTATATTCAGGTTGAAGTGAAGACATTATAAACAGAGACATTAAATAGTGAGAGCCAAGCGAAAGCTAGGCTTAAAATAAATCTTTGAAGAAAAACAGAATATTCAATTTGGTCACCATAAATTATCTTTGGTGGGGATCTGTGGAGAGTCAATTTATATCTGTTGGGTAATATGCCTGTTACAGAGTAAATTTTCAACTGGCTTTTTAAAATACATTTCTATTTCACTCTGAGCATTCTCCTCTTCCTTATATTTTGAATCTTATTTAAAAACGTCACCATCACCATTTCAATTCCTTCTCCAATTGTAAAAATTTACCTTTCCAAGTAGAATGATGTTCACAGTAGCATATAGTTTCCAAGTTTGTTACAAAATGTGGCTCTGCCGGAATTTCACACTGGCTGAAAATAGAACTTAGATTTAGTAGTTCTGTGTGCTATCTAGAACAGTTTTGATTATATGAAGGATCAACACCCATTCACCTGGAGAACATGTAAATCAAAAATTAGCAAATATATTAACATATAAATTAATATTAAAATGGCCTTAGCAATATTGCTTCCTAAAATAAGTATTATACTGTTTTAAAATTTAAATAATTGCTGTAGGAAGTTGGATGATTTTTTTTTTATTGCTTACTTTACCTGCTAAAAGATAAATGTTAAATTTCAATGAAAAGTTACATTGGAGATTTAAATTTAAAGGTTAGCTACATTCAAAAGTGCTTTTAAATCTCTTGTGCCATACAAGGTATATATATGTACTATAATTCTCAAATGAAAATTATCTCTACATTAACATTTCGCGTTTTCTTTATAATACGTTTTAGAACCACTGAGCCAACATATTATGCTATAAAATAGTCCATTTGTCCAAATATATATCTTTTGTGTTTCTGACCATTTCTTTTTAGAAAGTAAAGTACAGTATTTGAGGTCATGGGAAATTTATTAATGTTACTCGTTACTCAGGTTTTGTTATTGTGGGGTAATGATAAGAATTTATTCTACACTAAGCACCAAACTCACAAATTTCCTACCTTCTCACATATCTGATCTCAACTTGGATTTTCCATGAATTTTCTTGTAGTCTAGCCACTGATAAGAAATCTTATCAGACCAGAATATTTGTAAGTTTCCTACAGTATAAATTTAAGTGCAACTTAAGTTCAGCAAAGCTAATGTTTCTTAAACTCATGAAGCATTTGGAAATAAATTGGGGAATAAGTTATTTTTCCTTGAGCATTTTCCCTCAATATTCACTTTTATATCTATCCTTATATATTTAATTTAGTTGTATTTCATTGTTTTACCTCTCCTCTATTTTCCTATTCTTTTAATTTTAAGTTTCCATTCATAATTTTAAAATTCTCTCTAAAGACCCGGATAAAAAATCTGCTAAATTCTATAATGATGTCATCTTATTGATTTCTTTATTTAGTTCTCCTTAACTAGGAACATCTGGAAAGGAATGAAAGAAGCTAGAGTGAACACATGTTTTACTGCTGCTAAAAATTACATTATCCAAGGTGAGTTTATCCTTATTCTAATTGTTTCTATTGTTGCAATGGAAATTTTGGAACAAGACATAAAAAATGGTTTTGTGTTTCCAATTGTTAGCACAATGTTGGTGCCATTAGTTTCTGGCAAAATCTCCAGTTCTTCAATAATTGTTTCCTCTACTCTGTCCCAAATTCAAAATAGTTAATGGCAGGCCCTTGTCTTTTGTGTATACATAAATAAAGTGAGTGCCAAAAGGAAGAGGATTCTCATAATGGACAAGCTTACACATCAATCAGTCTTGTAAGAACAGCAATTTTGTCTCCTTGTACTTTGGAAACATTTTACCAAGGCCAAAGTTATCTACTGGCACCAGAGGTAGGATAAAGTGGGGTGGGAGTAATAATGACCAGAAATCTGAGAACAAAGTTTCTTGCTCAAGAACTTTTATATTAGTCTCTACCCATGCATTTCTGTTTTCCTTATTTTCACAATATCTTCAATTGATCATTTATCTTTATCTCACAGCCAAGATGCTTACTAAGGTCCTAATCATCTCTTACGTGAACTTATATACATTTGCATTAATTAACCCATCTCTTAGCCTAAATATTTCCTCTTCAATAGTGGTAAAGATTCTCTCTTATTTGTAAGGGAAGCAGGCAGATTATTTATCCACAATTTTAATGACAATGAGTATTTGTAAAACCATAATGTGATTTGTGTTAGATAATGTAGATAGTGCAAAATAATAACATAACAGAACATATTTGTTACATATTATAAATATATGAATATAAATTCACAAATAGAACTTCATATTTATGCTATATTATATCCACATATCCATGAAGCTATGTAAGTGTATGTGTATATATAAATCAATAATATGAAGGAAAGTAAAATGTGTAGCCTTTTATTATAATTTTGACATTTTGTCTTCACACATTTTTTAGCAATTCTGCATTTTATCATAGGCGATGGTTGTATTTTTCCTGAACAGGAATGTTATTTTATTTAAAACTAAATCCAACTTGACATTTCTATGCATAAACCTTTTCATGTGTTTATGGGATGTGCTGATCTCATTATGTCTGGGGCAGCTGTCACCAGCAGTATCAGCAGCAGAAGTATATGGGTCCCTGACTGCTAAGCATGGGACTCTGCCAGTCTAAATGTACTGTACCTGACATCCAGAAGCCACCATCTGGGCAGCAAGGGCATGCCTCCAGATTCTTAATATTGCAGACATTAACAGCCTCTTGAACAATAAGCTGACTCGGCAGCAGGGAAAATTAGCCCCTGGGAATAGAGGCAGGTGGCCCACCATTTCACCAAACCATGTTGATGGAAGAAGTGCCTACATTCAAGTAATTTCTGAATCTGAGCCAAGAACTGCCCGTTCCCTTTGCCAGCTAACCATTCACTATTCAGTCTCCTCACCTGCTTCATTCTCTCGAGAGCTATACATGCAGTACTCACCAGCTGCCCTGCTGGAGATGGCTCTGCTGTGACACGAGACAAAAACTGGACTCAGAAAGCAGTGAGTGTGAACAACCAGGTAAATCAGTGTAAAGGGAAACAAAGGCCTTTTCCCATTTTTTTTTTTTTTTTTTGTATTCTGCTAGAAAGAAATAAATGTATGCAATGGGAGTGAGCAGAAGCCCTTTATAACAGAACCTGTTTTTCAGGAGTTGCTTGCACCAAAAAAAAAAAATATATATATATATATATATATATATATATATATATATATATATATCAAGGGCTAATTAGAATAACAATTTCCACATACAGTAGATATTCATTAAGTAAAATCAGTAAATACAAAGACTGGCACTCATCAATTTTCTATAAAGACTGTCCCTGTCTCTGCTAACTTCTGTTTCCTTTTACTTGGTTCTTTCTGCTTTTTTTGTTTGTTTGTTTGTTTTTTTGTTTTGTTTTGTTTTGTTTTTGTTTGTTTGTTTTTCCTGCTTACATAAAGACCAGGAGCTACCCTTTTCTTGCCCACCAGCAATCTCTGTTCTATTTCCTTAACATAAAGTTTTACTTATGGACTATCTAACCCTAATTTACTGAATCAAACTTTGTACTTTTGTCAAGACTCCTATACTTTCCCAATATATGTTGTTTGTTAATTATTCGGTGTAATTCTCAATGCTGGGATCTCATTAGAATCACCTGAGGAATTTAAAAACTACTAATGCCTGAGACATACTTCCAGATTTTGATTTAATTGGTCTGGGAAAGTGCCTCAGAATCAGTGTTTTTCAAAAGCCCCTGAGGTGAATCTAATTCACATTTGAGAAGCAAAGCTATACCTGGATTCCTAAAATGTATTTTGAAAGCTTAAATCTAAGCATACATTAGGGAATTCAGTTCATACAGAATTGTAAAAATAATGTCTAGGCCTACAATAGATTCATAGGAAAGAAGAATTGATTTATAGTAGAGGAAAATACCTTCCATAGATTGCAGAATTGTACAAGAAGATTTTTAATTATGAACAATTATATAGGTTCAAAATCAACTATATCTTTGATTTTGAGGAGACACATTGTTGGGTTGACAATAATTCTATATAACTCATTGAGAACTATAGAAATAAATGGTTTTGTTTAGCTAGATTTCTGTAATGGTGATAATTTCTTATTCTTTAATAAAAACATTGTAGGGGTAAGTAAATGATTATTATGTTTTCTCACTTGCCAAGTATTATATGAGACCATAGCACTCTGTTTCTTAAAAAATGAGATCATTCACTACTAGGAAACAGGAAGAAATCTATTAGAAATAGAATAGTTTTCCAAGAATTTGTTGGATTTAACTCTAAACAAATGACAATGATGTAATCGAATTCTAAAAGAGGAATGTACACAAATTAAGAGATTACAAAACAAAACATAAAGCAGTACCACTTTTCAATTCTTTTATCTTGTGAAAACCTGAGTACTCTTAGAGCAAATATGAAAAAATTACTAAAGTAAATTATTTTAAATTCATGTAACATAGAAAGTATTCATCCAAGGTGGTTAAAGAGATCAAAATTGTGTCCTTTGAGAATCAGTCATGAAGCAGTTTAAAGACAATGTGAGGGGATTGTCTGGGTGGCTCAGCGGTTTAGGTTTAGCACCTGTCTTTGGCCCAGGGCGTGATCCTGGAGTCCCAGGATGGAGTCCCGCGTCTGGCTGCCTGCATGGAGTCTGCTTCTCTCTTTGTCTATGTTTCTTCCCCTCTCTCTCTGTGCCTCTCATAAATAAATAAATAAATAAAATCTTAAAAAAAAAAAAAGACAATGTGAAAAACAGAAATCAGCATAAATGCTGTTAGGGCATATTTGTTTCTTATTTATAGAAATTAAAAAATGCAAATTAGTCTCTATCATAAAGGTTGCAGATTTATAGGTACTACTGACAAAATAAAATGAAATTGAAAAATAAAATTTCATACAATGAAATTGAAAAATAAAATTTCATACACCACTGTGAGTTTAACTAATAATGAATTATCCCAGGAAAATGATGAAATGGATCCACTGACCCTAAGTCTAGTGTTTAAATTACACTATAACATCTTTTATATTTTCTTTGAACTGAAAATATTATCAAATAATATTTATGATAAAAATAGTATTAATAATTTCCAAAATTTCATGTAAAGATAGTCACAAAGGCTATTTCTGTAACCCCCAATGTAAATATAATTATATTTACAAAGTCCTTAATTTTTATATAGTGTTCAAAAGCATGGGCTTAAGCCATAACTAAATCTTGTCAAGAAACAGATTTGTTGCCATGTAATCTGCTAAATTTTTATATTTTCTTCATTACATATTCAGTCTTTAACAGCACAGTGTTTTCTTCAAACCTCAGCTTTTGGCAGTTACTAATATAGTAATGGGTAAAAAATGAGAAGAGAATATTAATGAAGGTAATGCTTAGAAGAGCCAACTTCAGCAAATCTAGTAATGAAGCTTTGTTAAGGCACTGAATTTATCCTGAGATTAATTTAACTCACTTGAAAATATGGTGTTACTTTTGAGAAAATATCCTTTCCAGGAAATGTAGCTGCTTAGAAACACAATTCTACTCCATTATAAGAAAACCAAGAAACTAATCATCAAGCAAAATTATAGCCATAAAGCATTTGTACATGCACTCAAAAATAATTTTTGCAAATCTGTGTGCCAAGTACTATTCAGAGTACTTTATAAAAATGCAACAAAGTACAAATTCTGAGAAAAAGATATTCTCTCGGGGAACTAAAAAAATTATGAAATAATAAAAAAGTTACAAAATAAGTTAATTTCAGAGAGTGATAAATGCTATGAAGACAGTATGATAGTTGATAATGCTAACATGCTACCCATGGACTTCTATAGGTTTGATCTGTGATGTATCTTTCATCATTTGATAAAGATTTTGGGTTATTCCAGTGTTAGACTATTATAAATAAAGGTGCCAACACTTGTGTACATGTCTTTATATGGACATATTTTTAAGATTATATTTATTTATTTTTTTTATTTGAGAGAGAGGGCATGAGCAGGCAGAGGCAAAGGGAGAAGAAGACTTCCTGCTTAGCAGGGAGTCCCATGTGGGACTCTATCTCAGGATCCTGGGATCATTACCTGAGCTGAAGGAAAACACTTAACTGACTGAGCCACCCAGGCACCCTTAGACATGTGTTTTTATTTTTTTTAGCTAAAACCTAAGAGCGATGGGTGAGTCAGATAATTAGAATAACTAATATAACGTTATATATATATATATATATATATATATATATATATATATTATAACTAATATAACTTTCGCCTTAAGGATTAGACTCTCAAAAGATATATAAATAAAGACTAAGCTTGAAAAAGGCTTGAATGATTCATATGAATATATATAAACAAAATATTCACAATATATTCAATCACATTCCAAGTTCTTTTAAAGAAAAGATAAAGAAATATTCCTGTTTTCAGATAAGGAACATTGGTGTGGCCATTCAAATATGTGAGAGAACCAAGACATCATCCATACCCTACAGAATCATCTCAAGGTGAGTAATGGTAAATTTTGTCTATAATTAATAACATATAGAGCAAAAATTATCTCCATTTCAACCATATTTTGCATTTTATTTAAGTGATAGGTAAATTATTTATAAAAGATTTCAACATTTACTTAAATATTTTAAACCTTCAACTGTGAATTTTCCTTGCCAAGGAATTTAAACTAACTATACATTAATATACATTATTACATTATTAGGGTTAGCATTTTCATGGATCAAGTATTATTCTTCAAAGGGAAATATCAGCCTTTCTAAACATTGAACAGAAGAGCACTATTGGAAAAAGAAGGTCATTTTAACAGAAATAGATACGGAATGCAATAAAGATAGCAATATTGAAAACTTTATACTATATTTAGTGGGAAAGATCTTTGCTATTTATATGCTATGTTGAACATCTAAAAACTATTTTTGAGGGAGTAGTAGTAAAGAGCCTGCAAACCTGTAATTGATGGAAGTTTTGCTGTCAAGAATAGATTGTGGATCCTGTTTTATAACAACAACAACAACAAAAAGACTTTGGGCATTTAGGGAGGACCTTTTCTTTTCTTTTTTCTTTTTTCTTTTCTTTTCTTTTCTTTTCTTTTCTTTTCTTTTCTTTTCTTTTCTTTTCTTTTCTTTTCTTTCTTTTCCTTTTTTAATTTAACCAGTATTCAAGTTTTCTGAGAACTTATTAGGGAGTCTAATATTTTCTTTCATATTCAACTTAATATATTGAGTTTCATGCATTCTAAGGAGTGCATAGTTCTTGATAAAAAAAAAAAGAAAGAAAGAAAGAAAGAAAGAAAGAAAGAAAGAAAGAAAGAAAACTGGGCAGCCCCCGTGGCGCAGCAGTTTGGCGCTGCCTGCAGCCCGGGGTGTGATCCTGGGGACCTAGGATCGAGTCCCACATCAGGCTCCTTGCATGGAGCCTGCTTCTCCCTCTGCCTGTGTCTCTGCCTCTCTCTCTCTCTCTCTCTCTCTCTCTCTCTCTGTCTCTCATGAATAAATAAATAAAATATTTTAAAAAATAAAAATTAAAAAATTAAAAAAAAAAAAGAAAACAACATGGGACACCTTGGGTGACTCAGTGGTTGGGCGTCTGCCTTTGGCTCAGGTGTTGATCCCAGCGACCTGGGGATCAAGTTCCACATCAGGCTTCCCGCAGGGAGCCTGCTATCCCTCTGCCTATGCCTCTGGCTCTCTCTCCATGTCTCTCATGAATAAACAAAATCTTTAAAACAACAATAAAGGCTTTCATGTTGATTTGTTTCAGTTCTTAACTTTCTCTCCATGGGAAGCCTACTTAAGCCAATTAGGTCTGTTAAGGTTATTGAGAAATACAACATAGGTGATTCTGCAACAGGCCTTGAGAATCAAATTAATGTTCCAGTTTGATATGCATGTGAAATCATGCCTATTGTGTAGATTTAAAGTTTGTGTCACTTTCCTACCTCATTGACATTTACCCAATTACAAGATCATTCTGCAAAAACCATCAGGGAACCTTAAACCAAAACACAAAACTGCCTGAATTCTTTAACAGACTTTTTTTTTTCTTTTCCAAGCTACTTACAGTATAGTATTACTTCAGATCATCCTTTTTTTTTTTTTAAGATTTTATTTATTTATTTATGAGAGAGAGAGAGAGAGAGAGAGAGAGAAGCAGAGGGAGAAGCAGAGGGAGAAGCAGGCTCCATTAGGGAGCCTGACATGGGACTCAATCCCAGATCTCCAGGATCAGGCCATGGGCTGAAGGCGGCACTAAACTGCTGAGCCACCCGGGCTGCCCCAGATCATCCTTTGTAAATTAAGAAACATCAGTAAAAATACTTTAAAATATGTCAGACTGTTGATATGTATAGCTCAAAAGAAATTTCATCTATATTACATGCAAGGAAAATAGACTTAAATCTTGCTTACTCTAGGTCAAAACATATATTAAAAATTTATTTGAAAACATAATTTTGTTATAATAAGAGTAATAGAAACAGCTTTTCCAAAAAACAAACTGGGTAAAACTTAATAACAAATAGGATTGTAAAGATCACATTAAAAATAGAGAGTACTTTAGAATCATTTTTGAGTAAAAATTAACAGAAATTAAAGACAAATGGATCACAATGGTTTAAAAAATACTTAATATTTAAAGCAAGACTGAGATATCAATAAAGCTCCTGAAAAAAATTATGATTCTCAGAAGTAGCTTCAATTTGCAAAATGAAATAGAGAAATCCATAAATAAATTATATTTACAAATAAATTATAAATAAGAAACTTGTGTCTTAAGGTGTAATTTTCTGTTTTCTGTGTGTATGTTCACACATAGAATTAGAAATCAGATACTAAGTAAATCTACAAATATAGCATGTCTTGTATTCATTTAAATTATTCAAAGAAAAAGGTATAGATACATGATATAACTTTTTTAAAATTATGTTTAGTTGCCAAGCCAATAACTCACACAGCAAGCAGGGGTGGTCGGGAAGTGGGCCTCAATATTCTCCTTGTAAATCAACCAAGGCCCAGCTTTCACATCACAACATAGTTTTGTTATTCTTTACCTATTATCAGTGAATAGAGCTTCTTGTGAAATGATAAAAAAATGATATTTCTCTTTGGCAAATAGTCCAAAATATTAAGGGGAAAAAATAAGTGTAAAGAACGCTAAAAAAATACTGGTTCTTAGGAAGATAATAGTATTATATACCTTGAATGTGGAATGTCCTTATTGTACCTAAAGCTATTTCACAATGATGGCCTCAATAAGTAGAGCATATGCTATTATTTAAAAAAATAAATAAATTATGAGTGCAGCCCAGGTGGCTCAGCAGTTTAGTGCTGCCTTCAGCCTAGGGTCTGATCCTCGAGACCTGGGATCGAGTCCCACATTGGGCTCCCTGCATGGAGCCTGCTTGTCCCTCTGCCTGTGTCTCTGACTCTCTCTCTCTCTCTCTCTCTCTCTCTCTCTCTCTCTCTGTGTGTGTCTTTCATGAATAAATAAATAAAATCTTTTAAAAAAATAATACAAATTTTGAAGGGACATACCAAGTATAAGAATTATAGATAACAGATGAAACTTTAGTAAACGTTGAAAAAAGCATTAATTGTTTAATAAGAGTATATGCACATGGACACTTGAATTAATATGACTATAATTTTGGGGAAAATACAAATCTTAGACACTTCCATGAAGTTTTAGCCAGGCATAAGGTCACTGAAGTGAATATCACTTTAAGTAAATGTTGACTTAGATTTTATTAAGGGCATATTTCTTTAAAAAAAAAAAGATTTTATTTATTCATGAGAGACACAGAGATAGACAGAGACAGAGACACAGGCAGAGGGAGAATCAGGCTCCATGCAGGGTGCCCGACGTGGGACTCGATCCAGGGTCTCCAGGTTCAGGCCCTGGGCTGAAGGCAGGCACTAAACTGCTGAGTCACCTGGGCTGCCCAAGGGATATATTTCTTTAAATAAACTCAAACTATAAAGGGAATGGCATTAACTTAACTATGTGTCACAAAATTATTTCCAATGGATTTAAGCATACTCATAGGCAAAAAAGAGTAATCTCTGGAATAAATAATCAAATCAACAAAAATAGCATGATGGAATGTAACAATGTCTCCAACATACATTTAAGAAAAAGGAAGAGAAGGGAATGTCAGGATCTAATTTGGCAAATGATATTTTCATCAGTTACAATCTATTAATTAAATGAAACATGTACAAAATAATACTGGCCTTGGATTTCTATAGAGAAATGCAGAGAGTATTATATTTGTAAAAGACAGCTACCAGTCATTGATTTTTTTTTTTTTAAAGAAAAAGGGATGCATACAGCAGCATACAGCATCCCTTACTGGTACTCTTGATCAGTCAGAAGGTTAAGAAAAGAACACTATGCCATCTGGATGAAATCGCCTGCGTTCCATGGCTACTAAGTTTCATTACAATACTCATTCAAAGAATTGATTGTTCCACATTTTTTATTTCATTAATTTTCAGATATTTAGACATATAAGCTTATGGATAATACTAAAGTAACTCTGTAATATTTACTGTTAACTATATTTAGAATCTTTCAATCTCTTAAAAATATATCCTAATTCTTATACATCCACTAACTATGTTTCATTGTTTAATAGGAGGAGGAATCATAAATATGTGATCTGGGAAATTTTGGTTTTTGGAAATGTCTACAGAGTCAAACATATCCTGATAAAAAGACCTTTAACTAAGTGAGTTCAGTGAATTGGGGGTAAAGAGAATTATAAGAAACCTGGGGAATATTCAAAATGGGGGGGTGTAGGATTGCCTGGGAGGCACCTGTTAGTTCAGCATCAGACTCTTGGTTTCAGCTCAGGTCATGATCTCAGGGTCATGAGATCAAGCCACTCATAGGGCTCTATGCTCAGTGGGGAATCTGCTTAAGATTCTCTCTCCCTCTCCCTTTCCTGTTTTTTTTTTTTTTTTTTTTTTTTTTTTTTTTTTATATGAAAGGGCTTTAAAATCGTCTCTGTATTTAAAAGATCCTTGCCGAACACTTATATGATGATTTAATTGTTTATTCTGAGAAGTTGGGAACAAACTAAAAATCATTAACTAAAGCTACAAAATACATGTGCATCTGGAAAGAACAAAGAACAAGTTGTTGGTCTGAAAACAAAATGTGGCATTACTGTCAGCAATTAGTGTTAATTTTGAAAGCAGGTTTTCATTTGAGTTCACATGTTTTTAATGACATATTCTGCCAAGACCAGTATTCTTGACTACAGCTTTATATATCACATATTGCCAAGTGCAAGCTAAGAAATTAAAAAGGAATTATCCCCTGCCTTAAGATGCCATGAACACAGTTCTTGACATTACAGAAAGCTGATTCAAAGGATTTCAACTCTGTGACCTACCTCTCCATGTCACTTAGGGCTGGAGCTAAGCTACATCTACTTAGTTTCTTTGATAATGAGGTATGACTATTTGTATATAAAATGTGTCACTTCAAATAAAGTTTTCAAAATAAAATACTGGTAGCCTACCAGAATGATGGCATTAAAAATACTATTCCTTTTGAAAAGCTGAAGTACACTAATTTATTCTGAAAAATCAGACCCCTATTCTTTCATAGGGCAAGCAATTTTAAGATAAGTGTTTTCTGAAGTATCCTACTAGTTTTAAGCATAATTTTGCTAGAATTTCTAGCAATACAATTATAAAGTGATTATTAGATAATTATATGAAATATACTTGTGATTACAACTGAGAAATTCATTCATTTTGGATACAAACAAAATAATGTAACCCAAGCTGAAATAAGTAAGGTATAAAAGTAATGATGTCAGGGATAGATCAACCAAACTAATATGAACAGATTTCTGTCAGTGCTCATTCTCTTGGATAAAGTGTACAGAACCTAATTAGAAACCACTGTCTCTTGCTTAACTATATAGACATTCATGGAAACATCCTCAAATAAGCCCATTTTTTTCTAAATATCTATAATGGAAAATGTATGTACATTTCTATTATGTTGCTACCCACCTGGATAGATACCTCATAGAAAGATGCACTCCCCTGAATTATTTCTGTAGCTCTAGGAAGAGTTACATTTATCTCTCTTCATTAAGAATTCTAAGGTCTCAATACTGGCTAGCTTAAGTTATAATTCTATTTTCTTTGCAGGCTTCTTGAAAAAAAAATTGAAAGGGGATTTGGGACTGACAGCACTCAGAACAAAGATATTAAAACCCTGGAGGTAGTAGGGTAAAAAAAAAATAATAATGTGTATTGAAGAAATTGCTCCAACAGACATATCAATACAGGTATATTTCAGTTTTATTCAAATTTCTTGTTCTCTAAATGAAATGGGGGAAATTCTAAGATTTCTGAGAATAGCCTGGAGAATGAGAGGCTGCAGACTAGGGAAAATTAATGAGAAGAAACTTGTAGTCTTAATGGAAAAAGGACTCATAATTACGGTGATAAGTTTAGGGGTGTGATTGTTAAAGAAAAAACCCAGACAGTGAAAATTACTCTGGGATAAATAGCCACTGGATTTATCTATCTGTTTGGTTGGGTGTTTTAAGACCAAGCTAATATTTAGTTGTAAGATGTCGCCTGCACTAGTTTATGCTTTAATTTCTAAATATTTCCTCCACATTTCAACAGTTGATGCTGAAAAGTAGTACTGTCTTTTTTAGATTACTTTGTCTAAATTGAAGAAAAAGCAGCTTAATCTCATGCTTGTAGCAACATGTGTTAAGAAACAACAACAAAGCAAACAAAAAACAGGTGGAAAGAGTCAGAGGTCAGATGAAAAAAAAAAAAAAAAAACAGCATAGATGGAGGAAAACCACATAAGAAAAGTGTAATCCTCCAAGAGCTTTAAATCACTGAAATTTTCATTGGGTTTCCCTCAGCTCATGAGATAGAAACTCTTACTATTGCACCCACTAGAGTAGTACCTACTACTAGGGAGGGAAAGAGGAAACTCAGAAGCCTAAAAGTTTGAGAGATGTCCAGGAAGTTGGTACTTAGGTGGAAGGAGCCCAAGAAATACTGAAGCCACTACATAAGCGTCTTTGCAAATTTGCCCTTCTATAACATATGGGCCAGCTTTTACTTTTCACTACAATCTAACCTCAGCTTGAGCATTGTGACTTGCCAAGCTCCATTCATCATTGCAATGGCATATGAATTTTGACTGAGCTCCTTTTTTGTAAGTGAACCAAATCCAAGTTCTCACAAAAGAGCATTTGACTAAGTTAACATGTTTGGTATTCATCTCTGGTTAGATAGAGTGTAGATGAAAAGGCATGACCACCTGTTGAAATACTGTCACCCAAAAAACCACTTCTTAGGAGCAACTATGGGTGGGGAAGGATCATTTACAAAAATTTATGACTGAAGAAACAATAGCTAGTATCTATAGCAACAGCCCAAAATAAGCTTGAGTTAAAGTTTTTATGTAAAATTCGGAGACTCTTAAAATAATGTTGGATTTGGAAATGTTTTTGTTTTTGTTTTTGTTTTCTGAAGAGTCTGAGATGAAATTTTGAAAAAAACTTGCTCATGAATTTGGAGATTCAACATAGGAAATAGTGTAGTACTAATTACCCATTTGGTTTTCATCATGTCTAGGATTACTTCTGAGGGTGATTTAAGTAGGATAAAAATGAAGACTAACATTGTACAAGTTTATAATAAAGCACCCATATTACTTCTCACTCTACTATAACCCTTATGATTAGTACTCAATCTGAAATCATCAGGGAATGCAACAAGGCCAGAAAGCAGACCTGTCTGGATCATTAATCTTTATGCAAAATTAATCTTATATGTAGAAATATTAAAATTGTTAAAAAAAACTATTCATATGGAAAATTTTTAGAATATTTGCTTTATTGATCAAAGGAGACCATTCAGGGTATTTACTATTCATTATTTTCTTAGATAATACAAATAAAATGTAATAGCACCCATACTGCCAAATTACATATAGAGTTGGAATCATGAAATGAACTTTTTATCTAGATTTCTATTTAACTACAGTGTTTTGCTCTGAACGTAACTGAAAATATGGTTAGGGTGTACAAAGGAGAACCATTGTGATCACATGAGTCTAAGAATAAAATTTAAGAAGACTTTGTGTAGAATAAATCATTAGTTAACTACCTGGTAGTAGCTATTCCATTCTCAGACTTTATAGGAGGAATAATTGATGACCATGTCATCATCTCTACAATTAGCCACCTACCCACTTGACCTTCCTCACCTCTATTCATATGCCAGGCTTAAACGATAGGAAGAACATCTGGGCATCTTGCCTACCAAAAGTCTCCAGGGCTCTTGTTGCTGCTCTGAGCTTAATCTTTATTTAACCTTTGTATTAATGATGAAGGATAGTCTCTCTGTCAGCAGTTCTCCACCTACAGTGCACTTTTGTCACTAGTTCCCAATTTAAACACTTAAAGATCAGGAAGCATGACTTTGCCAACTATGTAACTTTTTTTTGTCTGTTTTCTTCCTCAAATTCCCATATAGCTTCATCTATTAACCTTAGATATGAAATCAAGTCAGATTCTCCTTGTGCATAAGATACTCCCTTGGCATCAATTTGGCACTCTCAGAAACTGCCTTAACTGTTAGCATATCAGTATGTCTCTTATCAAATCTTATTTCAAAATTGTGAATGTTTCAACTTTCAAAAATGCTGATGGCTCATTTCAAGAGGCTGAGAGCACAGAAAACTCTTACTATTTCAGTTGAACCATAAGTTTATTTAATAGCATATATTTTCAAAACAAGAATGAGAGAAACAAAGCTTTTCTGGTGCATGTACCATAAAGTTTAGGTATTAGATACTTTTCTACAAACATAAAAAATATAGAAGCTGAAAAAAGTGCTAATGGGGGTAGGGGGGAATAAGGAGGCAACTTGGTGAATCACTTTTTCAGACACTGGAATTTGTTAGGTATTCTTCAATGAGATGTGAACACATGCTGTGGATTGTAGTTCATGTAGAGAAATAAAATTTCTATTAGTAAGCATTTAAGAAACCTAAAGATGGTAAAGAAAAAAAAAAAAAGAGTTCCAAAAGTGAAAAAAAATCTGTAACAAAGTTGTAAATAATTGTATAGAGTCATGTTTTTTTCTCATCATGTTAACAGCCAGAACATCAGCTGGAAGAAATAAACAACACTAGGGTGTGTTTACCTTGGGCAGAGTTCATACTTGATCAGGAATGATAAGAGCCTCCGAGAAAATAACTGCTTCATGCCTGATAACTCACAAATGTCAGACATAAGAGCCATAACCTCTATTGATTAATGTCAGTTCACATTATCACCATCAGTTAAACAACAGCTATTTTCAAATTCATGCATATTAACAAAGCAAAATGAAAAATGTTTCTAGCCTGAATTTCCATAACAATCATATAAACACATGGGCCTTTATATCGACAAGTTGGAAAAACACATGGGGAGGATGGGTAGCATCAAAGAAGTGTCAACTGGGATAAAAATGATGAAAGAGATCAATCCACTACACTCATGTCAGGCTGTAAAGCTACCTCCAAATACTTCTCCCATATACTTTATCTTCTCTTCATCCAGATTACACACCATCTCATTCTCCTGGAACAGAACTATTGACTCTTTATCAGTACGTATTTTAGCTCCTCAAAGATCTGCTACTTATCCTAATTTTTTTTTTAAGATTTTATTTATTTATTTGAGAGAGACTGAGAATTAGAGATCACAGAGGGAGAGCAAAAAAACTCCCCACTGAGCTGAGAGTCTGATGCAGGGCTCAATTCCAGGACCTCAAGATCATGACCTGAGCTGAAGGCAGGCGTTTAATCGACTGAGACACCCAGGTGCCCCTAGCCTAACCCCTTTCCTTGAGGTTTAGTTATTGGCTCTTCCACAGCTTTTTCTGGAAGTGTACTCTAGTAGACTCAGGAGTTCATTTTTTATTAAATGATTTCTTCCTGATTCAGCTACTAATCCTTCAAGACCACTTAAACCACTCTCTTCATAAGTTAATAGCCACACCAATCCAGTCTCTCAGAAATGGTTAGTAATTCACACAAGTGTATCATTTGATAGGAAATTAGGAAAAGAATAGAGGTCTGATAAGTGGTAGAGCTGTGGCCTATTTGATCACTTACTGATAGTGGATTTGCTGTGATAAGTCAACCCCCCAGAGGGTTCTTATGCTTTGTGTCCCAATCTGTATCATGGGATTTTGTGATTTTCATATCAAGTATGGATAGGAACTTGCTTTGGTCTTTCGAAAGTGTCATATGCATAAAGAACAATATTGAGTTAATGTTCGAGCATCAAAGTCTAAACTCCTGATTTCTAAACTTATCTCCATCTTAGAAAATTTGGCACTGTCTAACCTCCTTACAATATAGATGTTATCCAAAGAAAAAACCAAGTGGCATTTGAGTTTGGTTTCCAAATGTATGAATTAATTTTGGCCAAGGAGGTACATTAAAAGTATTTGCCAATTGAACAGAAGTTTGGGACGCCTGGGTGGCTCAGCTTTTGGGCTGAGGGCATGCCCTTCGGCTCAGGGCATGATCCTGGAATCCCAGAATCGAGTCCCGTATCGGGCTTCCTGCATGGAGCTCGCTTTTCCCTCTGCCTGTGTCTCTGCCTCTGTGTGTGTCTCTCATGAATAAATAAATAAAATCTTAAAAAAAAATTTTCATCACTGGCATACTTATATTTCAAAATAAGATTTCTGTACCCTCTAAATCAACAACGATTAGTAGATATAACTTTGCAATCATTTTATTTTCCTTGTTTTTGAAGTTGTATTGTATCTTTCATGTTATTTTTCACAGTAAAATCCATTTTGAGAATTAAGGCAAATTTTCATTTACAAATATTATTTTTCTGGATATGTACCAGAGGGACTTCAAACCTATTGGATTGGGGTTTATGGCTTTCAAGATCTGGTTCAAGATAAATTTCGAGGTACATACTTATAATAACCCTGCACTAATTCCTCTTAGGCTAACCACTTTTTTTTTTTTTTTTTAGTTTTTGCCTATCCTTTTTCTTTAATGGTGAATATATTTTCTTCACTTCCCAAAATATGGAATTATTATCTTCAAGGCGCAAAGGTAATAATGCAAGGAGCGCCCAGGTGATCAGTCAGTTAAGTGTCCAACTCTTGATTTCATCACAGGTCATGATCTTACCATCATGAGATGGAATCCCACATCACATTCCATGGTGAGCACAGCATCTGCTTGAGATTCTCTCCCCCTCTGACTCTCCCCCAACTCTTTCTCTCTCTCCCTCTAAGATGAATGAATAAACAAAATGTTTTTTTCAGGAAGTAACAATGCTAGAGTTAAAAGATACATGCATTGGACATCTGGGTGGCTCAGTGGTTGAGCATTTGCCTTTGGCTCAGGTCCTGATCCCGGGTTCGGATCAGGTTCCACAGCAGGGTCCCCAGAAGGAGCCTGCTTCTCCCTCTATGTCTCTTCCTCTCTTTCTATGTCTCTCATGAATAAATAAATAAAATCTTTAAAAAAATTACAATCCAACTCTTCCTAGTATATTCTAGCCTTATAGGATACTTAGTAACCCCTTTCTCTAATGATAAAAATCTTGGCTTTCATTATTCTCAATATGTTTACTTATTTGCTCAGTCTTTGAAAACTACATAAAATAGTTTGGGAATTTCCAACACATACCTCTACATAAACACAAATTACAACCAGAATTCAGTATTTGTATACAGTACTTTGTATTCTTTGAGTATATAATAAAAATATCAATTTTCCATTGCTGCTTTCTTCCAAACTGCTAGTGATTTTACTCCTCACCCCAGCATTGTGATTAGGTGATTCATTTATTACTGTTTACATTGCATGTGGATCTTGTTATGGGCTGAATTATGGATCTTCCAAATTCTGTCCCCCTATAAATGTTGAAGTCCTAGCCCCAGTTACCTCAGACTATTGAGAGATAGAGTTTTTTTAAGTGATTAAATTAGAGGGAGGCTGTTAGAGTAAGCCTCAATCCAACCCAAGTGCAGTCCTTGTAATCAGCCTGATTACATTTAGTAGACTACACAGAGAGACAGCAGGGATGCATGCATATGGAGAAAACATCATGTGAAGATACAGTGAGAAGGTGGCCGTCCAAAAGCCACGGAGAGTGGCCTCTGGAGAAAACAAACCTTCCGACACATTGATCTTGGATTTCTAGCTTTCAGAACTATGAGAAAATAAATTTCTGTTATTTAAGCAACCCGTAGCATTTAGTTATGACTAAACAAGTGTTATAGCTAGCAGAATAACATAGGTCTCTCCAAACTAATACTAGCACACTAAAGCAAACTAAGCTTGTGTAATTTTAATTACATATTTATTGTAAAAATGTGACATATTGATATAAAATTTGTTTATAAAATCAACTCTTTTAAACCTGGAGTGACAGTTTCATCACTAATCTCTCTGTAAATGTGGGGAGCAATTAGAGAATGCTGACAGACTGAGCTGTCCCTTTGAGAGTCTTTAAAACTGTGCCATGGATTCTTCCCCACAACAGACTTGAGTTGTCCATGACTGCCTATCCAGAGTGTCTAGCTTCTTTAGAATTTCATCAGAAGGGACCTTACCCATTTTGTTTCATCCTTAAGTTTTTACCAGTATTACCCATAAGAGTTGGATTTTGTTTAGCATAAATTATTTAGCATTGTTCAGATTAATAATAGTTGTCAACCATTGTCAGTGAAAAAGTTTATACAGGTAATGGAGATAAGCAAGTAATTACAGGGAATTCATCAGAAAAAAGTTTTAATAATCTGCTTTACATGGCACAGTCACAAAAGTCTTTAATTTTGGAAATTTTTACCACTGGCCAAGTTACCAATTATAGAAGTGATGACTCTTCTTAGTTAATCTCTAGCAAAGAACAGCTCAGGGAAAAGAATCAGGAAGCCCTGTGCAGGGTGGGTTCTACAAGTTTAGAAGATCCAATCTGAAGGATATGATCTCCAAGTTCAGGGAGGTGAGTACCAATATCCATGTGTTATAGTAATAAACAAGCAGTTATAACTTAGGAAACCAGTCAGATTCTCTTTTAGGGACAGGGACTTTTTACTCTTTAAGACATGACAAAAAAATCAAGTTATAAGCTACAGATATGGAGATAGAGGCTAGAATATTATTCATAGATATTATTTGGCTATTTCTAAAAGATAGATTACTTAATTTCCAATTGACTCATGGAATTAGTCTACTAAAATTACTGTAATGACCTGAATAAGCATCTGTTTGAAGGAGACATGATTAAATGTTTATCTTCAGCTTTCTTACTTCTCTAAACAATCTTAGAGAAAGCACATTTAATTGAGAAGACTGGAATATGATTCTATTTCTAAAACCTGAAAATAGTTTAATATCACATTTCCATCTAAAGAAAACGATCTTTCAGCTCCTTTATTCAGGCAAGGGATGGGGACAGAGTAGTTTATATTGGCCGAGTCCAGAGTACTTTGCCATTAGAAATTTTTTTACAAGGAATATGAGAAAATATAAATTACAAAATAAGAATATGTAACCTCTATTCTGCCAAATATTCAGTGTGCTAATAGAAAATCTCAAAAAGTTAAAATTTACCAAATATTTTCTATGTTTATTATCAATTTGAAGTGCCTACTTTTTTCCAACTTAGTATGAATCAGTCATCAAGGCTTTATTTTTTTGTACGTATATTTTTTACTGGAGTTTGATTTACCAACATATAGTTTAACACCCAGTGCTCATCCTGTCTAGTGCTCCCCTCAGTGCCATCAAGTCTTTAAAGAATGTACCAAGAAGAAGCATTTGGAAGATTTGGGGAATGATTTGGAAACTAACATCATTATAACTCCATTAACATCTATTTTTAACTCAACTCCTAAATGATGACTTTCAAAGATAATATTTCGCATTTCTGACATACAGCAAGCACTCAAACCCAACTATTACTTATTAAAAAATTATTTATTTATTTATTTATTTATTTATTTATTTATTTGGGACAGAGAAGGAGAGAGAGAGAGAGAAAGGCAGAGACACAGGCAGTGGGAGAAGCAGGCTCCATGTGGGGAGGCCAATGTGGGACTCGATCCGGGATCTCCAGGATCAGGTTCTGGACTGAGGCGACGCTGAATTGCTGAGCCACGCAGGCTGCCCCTACATTACTTTTTAAATGCCAATATTTATCTCATATGATTTTTATACACAATAGCAATGATGTATATAAAGTGTTTAAAACAATGCTGGTACACAATAAACATTAAATAAACAGAAAGTATTAAATATATATTTTATAGATTATAGAAATATAGATGTTAAGTACATTGTGTATGCTCCATAAGAATAGAGACATTTTAAGAATTACAAATTTCCCCTATGGAGTTGAAATTTTAGAAGTGTAATGATCAATCAATTTTGTAGATAATTTACATTGCTTTTCAGGAAGCTAATAAACATAATAGGCATTTTTTATGAAAAATAATCATATTTCTCTATACAAATTTGTCATCTATCCTATTGAATACTTAAGAGAACTCAAAATTTATTTGAGGTATAAAAATAATATCCTAATTTTCTCACCTATTAATAACTTTAAAATATACAAGGAGAGTAATTTCATCTTTATAGATTATGTCCCTTACTATACTCACTATATATACAGTAACATCTCTTTTTAATTTATTGAGCAGAATTGAGTTTCATACATAGATACACATATTCACTTGGGGTCAAAAATATAAATTAAAATTTTTAAAAATGACTTTGTGAACCTTCAGAAACATACTATACATCCCATTATTATTTAGATTTGATCAATATCTAAAGAACATAACCAGCTAAGGGACACCTATCTTCAAATAAAAATTACAATAAAAGAATAAAGACAGCATTCCATTGCACTGTGGTGGGGAAATACCCCTTCCCTTACAATAATGTGAACCAAAAGCTGTGTACCTCCAAAATTCACATTTAGCAGTATTATCATGGTTAGCGTTAACTCAGTAGCAAAATAATCTGACAGGGTCATTAAAAAAGGGCTGGAACTGGATAATATGACAGCAATTTGCTAAATTTCAAATAGTGACATGATTATTGGTCTGGAAAAAAGTGCTAATAAGGTGCGTGCTTTCTGACTCTATGCCTTATTTTCAGTGATCTGTGGCTGGATGCATCATAAGCCTCACACAATGATGAATATTGTGGTACATTTATGAATAAAAGGACTAAAAAGTCAAAACCAGACCCATTAAGCAAAGTGACTTTAGAGGCTAAAGTGCTAAATCAAATGAAAAGATCTTATTTGGATTAAAAAAAATAGCATTAAATGGGAGTGAAGCTGTCATATGAAAGAATGAGCCTAAGCACAGGCTCTAATCCCTGCTTTGATAAAAATCAAGGACATCTTGCATCTGTGTAGATTTTGCTATGATGCTAACATAAAATACAAATTGAACTTGACTTTAAAAAATTAGTATAATGCTAAGTAAGAGAGTAAAAAAATAAGAAAAACATTTCAATAATTGAAGTTTAATTTACAATCACATTTATCATTCCAGTTGGATAAAAACAATAACTTAATGGAAGTGCTAAAAGAAAGTTTTTACTGGTTTTGAAATGAATTTAAAACAAAATACCAGAATCATAACTTTATACCTGAATTTTATATATCTTTTGAACTTTGTATGTGGTAGTAATTTATTTTTCAGCTTTGGCTTTAATTTTAAATGATATTAACTAAAAAAAATTAAGTGATATTAACTGAAGAGATACTTTTAATGATTAAATACAATTTAAATGTTTATTACAGAAGGAAACTTGCTTTTCTATAAATGTAAAGAGAAGAAATACAAATTTGAATATCAAAAATATTTTTTCTACAGTATTTAAATATACAATAAAGTACTTTATTATTGGATTGAAATAATCTAATAAATGTATAAAATTTTTCCAATAGTGACATATTGTTTTTAAAGTAAACTGAGTTATGAGTAATTTAACTTCAATACTCAAGATCTTGGGGATCCCTGGGTGGCTCAGTGGTTTAGCGCCTGCCTTTGGCCCAGAGCGGGGTCCTGGAGTCCTGGGATGGAGTTCCGCGACGGGCTCCCGGCATGGGCATGGAGCTTGCTTCTCCCTCCTCCTGTGTCTCTGCCTCTCTCTCTCTCTCTCTCTCTCTCTCTGTCTGTCTATCATAAATAAATAAATAAATAAATAAATAAATAAATAAATAAATCTTAAAAAAATACTCAAGATCTTATTTTTAATCAATTATTTTACTTTTATTTTCTATCCTTGTTTATTGCTTTGCAAACTGTGCATTTTATCATTTTTATAAATAAGAAAAGAATACCTTAATAAATGCATCACCTTTAATCAGAATGCCTGTTTTATATAGCTACATATACATAATTTTTTTGTACAGCAACATTGGGATGGTTAATTTTATGTGTCAGCCTGACTGGCCAAGAGTTACCCAGAGTAAACATTATTTCTGGGTGTGTCCAGTAAAGGTGTTTCCTGATAAGATTAGTAAATTGGTGGATTCATTAGCCTGTCTCCGCAGTGTGAGTAGGGATCATCCAATCCACTAAGTGCTTACATAACAAAAGGCAGACAAAGGAGAAACTCACCCCTTTCTTCATTCTGCTTAATTATTGAGCTGGGACATGGATCTTCTCTTGTCCCTGTGCTCTTACTTCTGAGACCTTCACATCTAAACTATAATATGTACCATGGTATTCCCTAGGTTTCCAGCTTGCAGAGGAAGGACTGTGGGATTTCTTAGCTTCCATAACTACATATGCCAATTCCTTATAAATAAATCTTGTCATATATATTTAATGAAAATCACTAATAAAAATATTGGAATCTCTCTAGTAATCTTTGGCCCTGGTATCTCTCTCTATATATAAATATTTAGTTACAATATAAAACGTTTCTTATTTTCTTATAAGCAAAATATAATAGGATCTAAAAAGATTTATTTATTTGAGAGAACAAGAAAGCATATGCATAAGTTGGGGAAGAGGCAGAGTGAGAGAATGTTCAAGCAGACTCTCCTGCTGAGTACAGAGTCCAAGGTGGAGACCTCTATCCCACAACTCAGGAGATCATGATGTGAGCCAAACCAAAAGTGGGACGTTTAACCAACTGAGCCACCCAGGTGCCCCTCATAAATGCAGATCTTTAAGTATCGCCCTCAAACTTCTCCTGATATTTTAAAATATTGGTGTGAATTCAATTTATGTTTCAGATTGAATTTCTGCCTCATTAGAGTTTAAAATATTTTAGGATTTTATGTTTTAAGAATAAAGGAAAGCCAGTTTTTATCAAATAGACAAATTATACACTCTTGAATTGTCAAAACATTCAAAGATGGGAGATTAAGAAGATGGTTTAAAACACAGATATCAAAGTAAAAATAACATGCAGATAAGAAGAAACATTTTCCACTTTGCTAGAAGCAGCTGGAAACTAGCAACATAGAGAAATTGATAAGGAGGAATAAAATCACCACAGGTAATTTGACTACACTTAGGCTGAATATGGAGTAGACTTGGAATAGGAATTCTCATTATACTCCTTATTTGAGAGATGCAAAGACTGAGGAGTAGATTTTAGTCACGGTGCACTGAAATAAAGAATATTCTTTTTGAGTATTAAGACCGAGTGAATATATTCTCAGAAAAGTTAGTTAACAAAATATCAAGGTAAAAACTAAATTGATTTTTGTAAAATATAAAAATACAGATTTGTTTTCAATAAATCTATAGCTATAATATCAATTATGGTGAGACTATCAATACTTGCCTCAAAGTCTAAGGTAGTGATTCTCAAAATAGAGCACATATTAGAACATATGGAAAGCTTGTAAAACACAAGTAAGTGTGGGGATCCCTCGGTGGCTCAGCGGTTTAGCGCCTGCCTTTGGCTCAGGGCCTGATCCTGGAGTCCCGGGATGGAGTCCCGCGTCGGGCTCCCTGCGTGGAGCCTGCTTCTCCCTCTGCCTGTGTCTCTGCCTCTCTCTGTGTGTGTGTGTGTGTGTGTGTGTGTGTCTATCATGTATAAAAAAATAAAATAAAATAAAATAAACACAAGTAAGTGGGCGAAACCACAGAGTTTCTGATTCAGTAGATCTGGAATGGGGTATGAGACTTTGCATTATTAACAAGTGTCCAGGTCTAGAGAATAGACCAAGAAGAGACACAAGAATACTTTGAGAAACAGTAGTTAGTTCTCGATCAGCTCATTTCAGGAAATGTTTAATGTGAAGAACTATCATACTAGGTAGGGCACTCATACTTGTGAGAGTAGAAATAGAAACAACAGACCTACCCACACCTATGCTGCAGCCATCCTGACACACATGCACAATTTTATGACTGAAAACTTAAGTCCACTCATCCAACAAATGTGAACCAATTCATTAGGAAAGAAGTAGCTATGATAGCTAACTTGAGACCCAGCTATTTTCCAATTTTCTGGGTTGGGGGATAGGGATATTCCTTTAAGAAAGAAAGGAAGCAAGTGAACCAGTCTGATCACCTTTCATACATTCTGGTGACTGGCTCTCACAGAAAACACACTAATGAAATTGGAATTAAAGGAAAGTCCACACAAAATAAATGATTTTAATAGGAGATCTCTAATTCAGGATTGCTTATAGTATATAGTTTTATAGAACTGAATCCTTAGAATATATAGTGTAAAATAAATGATCACTTAGAGTACAACATGAAAATGTTTCATACCTAAATGTTCCTTTTTCTATGTGAGTGATGAAAGACCTCATTAGAGACCATATATATTACCTGGAATGACTAATGTGGGAAGAAAGGACTTGGGAAGATATATATTGCCCAAAGTTCTTTATTTCCATAATACAGATATGACTCAGTAGAACGTTTCACTAACAATTCCAAAAATATACATGAAGAGGCATATGTGTTAGTGGAGCTTTATAGTAAGATCTCTCCAGTTCTTTGTTTTAACATACTCAGCAACAAAATAACTCTTTCATCCTTTTGAGTAGAATAAGGCATGAGAGAGGACAACACAATTTTAAAATGGGGGAATGCTTTGAAAGGACATTTCTCCAAAGAAAAATGGCCAAATAGCACAGTAAAAGATGCTCAACATCATATTATTAGAGAAATGAAAATCAAAACGATGAATACGGGGATCCCTGGGTGGCTCAGCGGTTTAGCGCCTGCCCTTGGCCCAGGGCGTGATCCTGGAGTCCCGGGATTGAGTCCCACATCGGGCTCCCTGCATGTAGCCTGCTTCTCCCTCTGCCTGGGTCTCTGCCTCTCTGTCTCTCTGCCTCTTTCTCTCTCTCTCTCTCTAGTGAATAAATAAATAAAATCTTAAAAAAAAAAAAAAAACAGAACGATGAATGCCATTTCACACCCACTGAAGGCTATAACCAAAAAGACAATAACTAGTGTCCATGAAGTGCAGAAATCAGAAACCTTGTACATTATTAATGAAAGTGTAAAAATTTCATAGCCACTTTGGAAAAGAGTTTGTAAATTGCTCAATAGCATAACATAATTATCATTACTGTTACTATAGCTGACCCAAAAATTATACTTCAAGGTAGATATACTAGGTACATACCACATTAAAACAAATGACCATGTAAAACTTAGAGAATGTATATTCTATAAAATTCTCTTTATACAAAACTGTATAGAATGTATATAGAGTGTCTAGAAACTGATAGAATGTATACTGTATCATACAATAGAAAATGAGAACGAAAATGTTTAGCTGATATATACAACTTGTATGCACCTTGGAACAAGCCATGTGCAAAAGGGCAAATATTGAATGATTCCACTTAAATATCTTAGACAAATCCATAGAGACAGACAGATGAGTGGTTGCCAGAGGCTAGAAAAAAGGAGGAATGGTGAGTAACTTGCTAGTGTTTATAAGATTTATTTTAGGGGTGATAAAAATATTCAGTAATTAGATATTGGTGATGACTACAATTTTGTGAATATACTAAAAACCACAGTAATTTATACTTTAAAAGTAACTATTATGGTATGTGAATTAAACCACATTTAAAAACTAATAAGGGGTAAAGCAAAATATCTCAGATAGGGTAACTTCCTCCTTATGGAAACCAAACAGCTTCATATGTTTATAATCTAAAGAATTTACTGAGATCTCCTAATTAGGTAAGTCTTCTGTGCAAATTTTGGGCTCATTCTGGAGCCCATTGAAATATCTGTTATTAAGAAATCTACTTGGAACATCTCTCTCAGATTTCTGTACTATTTATAACTCTCATTCCACAATAACAAGCTCCTCCCAATACTGAATCTTAATTGAAATTTGACTTTCTTCAAAGAACAGTACTTCTGTAGCTACCTAATATGGAACATGAGCATGTTCATACTCACACGCTCAAGTTCTTGGGTTAGAAATCAGCTTTCTATTCTTAGTTACTCTAACCATTTTCTAAGTATTACTCTTATTTTCTCATATATATAAAACCCTATCTTCTCTGACAAAGTTCTTTCCTTCCATTGATTCTCTCTGATACCACTTTGTTCTGATCTTTGTACTTTCTACAGTTTACTGAACGGTCCACTTCCTATCTTCTCCTGGCACAGACATCCTTATGCAAGTAATGCAACTTTTCAGCTTGTACCTTAAAATTAACGGGAAAGAATGTGATTCTTTCTAGGTTCACCTAATGAAATTTACTATCAGCTTTTTCCTGATTAGGATCCTCATTATATTCACATCTTTGCTCATATCACAAATATGATGAGGGTTCCCAAAATGTGGGTCCAGTTTTAAGAGGTCCAGCAACAATTAAAAAACAAAACAATAACAAAACAAACAAAAACAAGGAGCATGGATTCACAATTATCCCTTTAGGCACCACAATATTTCTTAATTAAATGTGAGACTTGGTGCTGAGACTGAGATTTAAACACAGGTTAAAGTGATTACAAACCCTGTGTTCCATTTGACTAAACTCTTTGGTTCCTTAAATAATTTATCTAGCCAAATTTGGTATAAGAAATAGAGACTCCTCCAACTAAGTAAGTATGGGCTTTTTTTTTTTTTTTCAGGATAAACATAAAATGTCACAGATATGTGAAACTGATTTGATGAAAATTTAAATGAAAATATGATTTGTGCAATTATAGCTGCAAGTTAATGCTGAATTCAAGTGACTCTAGGGGCCTTATCAGAGGTCCCTCAATCTAGAGATCTGTCACTGTTAGACCAGCTGGTTCAAAATGGCTACTCTTACCATTTGCACTTATATATCTTCATTGGTAAATGGTATGTTATGGTCCCAATAAGGTTATATACTGTATTAATGCACTTTTATTTGGCTAGTTCTTTTCTTACATGGTTCTTGTTACAAATATGAGGGAGAAAAACCGACCAAAGTCCTATCATAGAGTAACTTTACATATGCATCTGTAATATTTGCTCTCGGGTCGGTTTTAAACCTTTGAACGGTTACTAGTTTTCTCTGCTACCGAAAGGAATATAAGATGGGTTGCGAGTGGAACAGCAGTCCTTAGAAGATGGTATAAGCAGTACAGTTACCCCGAGTGACAGAATTAGTAACTTTATTTATTCTTGAATGCCATATCCAAATATTATTTTCCCTACATAAACAGTTTCAAACACTTTACAGCTAAAATATTTCAACTCTCAAATTGAGAATATCAAAATCTCTCTTTTCTTCCTTACTAGGAAATCTTCAAAGATGTATCATAAATTTTATCTATCTTTTAAATTCCTTGATGGCAGTGGTTCTCAACCCTGCTTAGCACATTACCATAACCTAGGGAGACATCAAAAAACACTCATGTCTGTGCCCCATCCCAAGCCTATTAAATTAGAATTTCTTTGGGTGGAGCACAGATATTGATATATTTTTAATGCTCCCTTGATGATACAGATCCATAATTGTAAAACAGTGTCAATCTCAAAGTCCATAATCCCAAATGATGACCACCTTCCAAAAAGTCTTTAATGACTTTTTCCAGTGTTATTTTTTTTTCTTAACAGTGACCCACCAAACCACCACAAAGTGTTATATAGATAGATGTGGAGCAAAAATACAGAATTAGACCGGTTCAGTTTGAGCTCCAACACGTAAAGTGCTTGAGGTCATAACTCCTATTCTTAGAACAAGTAAAAGCTATCCAAGGTAAAAATGTTTTGTTTTTGTTTTTTTTTCTTGGACATTTCAGCAAACTGAGGTTGTAAGGGCACATGAGTGCTACAAAATGGGAGAGAGAAGTGCATCTAGAAAGATAGAATAAGGTGGTTCTAATTACCTAGAGCAGGAATGAGGCCTTTATCTTGCCTGTGCTAGCAAGGTAGAGGGAAAGTGCAAAAATGCCCCTTGCCAGTGTCTCCATCTCCTAAAAAAGTCCCAACTAGTCCCTGTCTCTCTAGCAGATATTTAAGATAAGCAAATAAATCTTCTTCACATATAATACAGGCACCTCTCAAATTGCTGCCTTTGTTGTGGCTCCCAGAATAGGTAAGTCTACATGTAAACCTTTCAAAAAGGGTATCTTAAATTCCTACAGCCCTCAGGGTCCTGGCCTTGATTTCAATCATAAGAATTTAGATATCACAAACATGATCTATGAAAGGAAAAAATAAGTTGGACTTTATTAAAATGCATTCTTATTAAAAGGCACTGTTAAGAGAATGAAAAAAAAATTCACCGACTGGGAGAAAATATTTACAAAACACATACCTGAAAAAGGCCTTAAGTTTTAAATATACAAGAAACTCCTAAAAACAATTAGAAAATGAACAACACAATTTAAAAATGAGCAATATGTCTAAATAAATACCAAAATAAGACATATTCAGATGACAAAATAAGGATGTAAAAATGCACCAAATAATTTGTTATTAAGTAAATGCAAATTTATTTTTTTAAAAGATTTTATTTATTTATTCATGAGACACACACACACAGAGAGAAAGAGAGAGAGGCAGAAACACAGGCAGAGGGAGAAATAGGCTCCATGCAGGAGCCTGACGTGGGAATCGATCCCAGGTCTCCAGGATCACACCCTGGGCTGAAGATAGCGCTAAACTGCTGAGCCACCCAGGCTGCCCAGTGAAAGCAAATTTAAAACACAGTCATATACTACTACATTCCTATTAGAACAATTAATTTTTAGAGTGTAAGAATACCTTATGATTAATTTTTTTAAAGATTGTATTTCTTTATTTGAGAGAAAGATATTGAAAGAGAGTGTACACACAAGCAGAGGGAGAGGCAGAGGGAGAAGCAGCAGGGAAGCAGCAGGGGGTCCAATCTGGGTCTTGGACCTAGGACCTCTGAGATCCTGACCTGAGTCAAAATCAGAGACTCAAAAAACCAAGCCACCCAGGCACCCTCTTTATGATTAATTTTTTTTAAAAAATTGGTAATACCAATTGATAGAATACAGAGCAATCAGGTGATTCATTCATTGCTGATGGGATTACAAAATGGTATAATTATTATGTAGATACTTTCGTTCATTATTTTAACTATGATGCAGCACTTAAACACATTTCCAGTTACTTGCTCAAATGATTTGCAAACAGGCTCATACAAAAACCTTTGCAAGAATGCTTATAGGCGTTTTACTCATAATTGCCAATAACTAGAAGCAACCATTATGTCCTTCATACATAAACTGTGGCACCTTCATTCAATAGAATACTACTCTGCAATTATCATAAATGAAGTAATAAGCCACTCAAAAAAGGGATTAATGTCAAATACATATTGCTATGTGAAGAAAAGTGTCTGAAAATATTGCATAATACAAATTCAAATCTTAGTTTCTAATACTAGAAATCTCTAGGAACCACCTTTCCTTGGAGAACTACCTCATTCTAAGGCTAGGGCATGGATTATACAACGTAAGCCTGCAATGTCTTGCAGTGCCAGAAAGCAAGACAATGCTTGGGGAAAACAAAACAAACATAATGATGGAGATTTGTCAAAAGAACACAAAAGCCAAATGAAAGAGTTCCCAGTGGCCAAAGCTGGAACAATTTGAGAAGCACAATAAAGTAGTACTGCATTATAAGCCAAAGTATAAAATCAAAATCCAGGAGTCTATATTGATATAAAGAAATGCTTGAATACATAATTAAGTGAGAGATAATAGATAAATCTGTGCAGAATAATTCTAAACATTTTCTATAGAAACCTTGCCATCAAGGAAGTGTGGGTTGTGCACTTCTTTCCAAGAGTATAGAATGGAAAGGAAGTATGAATAGAGTAACTTTACAGTGCAAAAATTTGAGGAACACTGCTTCACCCTACCATATGATCATAGTCAACATCAATTGTAACAAGTCATGTTGACAGAAAGCATGTACTTTTGATATGTTGAAGGAGATGGATACTTAACCCCCACAGTCTTCTCCTCCCGAATCGTAACACTCATGTAATATTAAGGCAAACATCAGACAAATTCCAAATGAGGAATACTCTATAAAATATCTGCTTAGTTATCCTCAAAATTATCAAGGTCATTAAAAACAAACAAAGGAAACTGCCACAGCCTAGCAAAGCCAAAGGAGACATGAATACTAAATGTAATACAGCATCCTGGTAGTATCTTGGAACAGAAAATAAATTAAGAGTAACTATAAAATCTGAATAAATTACGGACATTTTAAAATAGCACTGTATCAATGTTATTTCATTAATTATGACAAGTGCACCACTCTAACAAATAGGCAAACTGTGAAGGTTCTACAAGAGTTCTCTATATTATCTTTGCAACATTTCTGTAAATCTATAACTATTCTATCATTTTCAATTATGCGACTGCTGATCAACTATAACTGATAAAATACTGGCACCTAGGAGGATCCTCTCTTGAATACTAAACTACTACAGATTGCCACCTTTGATTAAAAACTGGTATAAGCTGCTCAATATGATAGTCCCAAGTTCTTTACCCACAAACATGTGGAATTCAAAATAATCGAAACATAGCATTTGTATTTCTTCTCTTTAGGTAACCACAACTCTCAGAAACATATTTTACTGGACATTGTTTTAGAGGATATGATCTAGAACTGAGAACAAACTGAGAATAATCAGAATTAACTGTGGGGACTGTTGGGCATACTAAATAGCACTTTCCCAGCCAGTCACATGAAGAATAGTGAGGCCTGTTTGACAAGTCAACAGAATAATGGAGAAGAGAATCACAAAAGCTCAGTGGACAAACATACATTATATTTTTAATACAGGGACTGCTAGCCAGTGGTTAACTTGGCTTTATGAAGTTCGTTTAGCCTGTCAAGCTCTCCATACTTCACTAGATAATTCAATTTCTCATTGGGAGGAATAAATAAAGGGTATAAACACACCTGGAATTGTTTCCTTTGATACTATACTTTACTAACCCTGAAGCAAATCCTCTCTGAAAAAAATGAGGATAGGTGCTAAAGAGATTAGGGACCACTAATGTATCAGCATGCTGTACTTGAAATAGTCATCCTTCTGATTTTCTTTTGTATAATCTGTATTTCTTTTGGTAAAATGTTCAGTAAAATGATCTGTAAAATGTTTGAGGAAGAGAAGACATTGATATTTTGATCTCAGTGTGAACTAATCACAGGCTTTTGAATGTTACATTGATTTCCTGGGAATATATGTGCATGGCCTTAAAGTTCATGGTTTATGATAAACTAAAGCCAAAGCACCAGAGGGTTTTGGTATCCAACAATGTAAAAAAATATCAGTAATCATCACTGATCTTATAGGACTCCTAACGGTGTACAAGAAGTGTCTACCAATAGTGGACTTCACTCTTAAAATATACATTCCCCATTAATTCATCTTCTTGAGAACTCTGTCACAATTGGCCAGTGTCTGAGAATGCTGATGAAATGTGAAAATGCTTATTACAACAGAATATTGATGGACAGCTCTTCATCTATATTTCTTTGCAATCTTTTTCAAAGATTATTCTCATTATGGAAAGTGTTTTCAGGATTTTACAGCAGGGCCCCCACCAGAACTCAATCACATGGCCCTAACTGCAAGTTGGCTGAGAAATATGGAAACTCATAGGAATATTTAGTGAGTGTTCATTGTTTACAACATTGATTTCAAGAAGCAGAGTCTTTATATGGCTAGTGTTTCCTTAATTTTTTTTTTTTTTTTTTTTTTATGATAGTCACAGAGAGAGAGAGAGACAGAGGCAGAGACACAGGCAGAGGGAGAAGCAGGCTCCATGCACCGGGAGCCCGATGTGGGATTCGATCCTGGGTCTCCAGGATCGTGCCCTGGGCCAAAGGCAGGCGCCAAACCGCTGCGCCACCCAGGGATCCCTGGCTAGTGTTTCCTAATTGAGTTTTATCAAGGAAACTAAGATAAGTGATATCTGCTTATTTTTCCTTTGGTGAAGCCCAAAAGATGCAACCAACGCAACGTACAATTCTTAGATTTTTAATCACTTTTAAATTAACCTATGATTTTGACTATGCAGTTCAACAAAGTCTACTCCCAGAGCTTGAACTTCCATGTACATGTAACATTGCAAAGATCAACAAATCCCTATCTCTAGCCCATCCATTTCAAAGCTTGAAGTTCACCTATTATAGTTCACCTACTCGGTATCTCCGCCTGGAGGTCCAGAATATGCTTCAAAATCAGCATGTTCAACAATAATTAAATCATTCTCTTATCCTTATACCTATTTCTTATCCTTATACCTCTTTCTCTTTGTTTTTGATATTGATAGTTTATTATTTATAGTTTCCTAGTTTAAGCCAAGACCTCAACATTATTGTCATTCCTTCATTTTTGTTCTCTCGCCTCAATTAAATAAATCAGCAAGGCTGACTGATTTTATCTTATTCTATCTTATTTTCATCTATATTTCCCCATCCCCATGCCTCAACTCTAGTTCAGGTCAATAGTAACTTTTTTTATTTTTTTTTGGTTGAATGATTTCCAATCCACTTCTTATACTACATTGTGACATTAAATAAAAGACTAATCTGGTTATATAGGTTTCTTATTTAATGGTAGTCAGACTCCCATTATCCTTAACTGAATTTCAAAATACTTAATGTTTATAAATTACTGTAAGATCTGTCTCTTGTCTAACCTCTCCAGCCTTACGCCTCATATATTTCAGTCATTACTAACCTTCCTACCTTCTCTCTTTCTTCTTACCCTTGCTATTCATACATATAATTTCTACATTTGAATGATTCTGCTTCCCCATCCCATTCATCCTCAACATTTGTCAGGCTAATTTCTATCATTGTTTCAAGTCTCACCTTAACGATTATTGTTCCCAGAAAGCCAAATTTCATTCATTTATACCAGATAAGTTATTTCACCTATGAATTTCTGTAATTCTTCTATTATAGATCTAAAGTGTATTTAATTATGCTTGTCTACTCAAATTAATAAATCTATTTACCTTGTTCACTACTCTGGACATTGAATATTATTTCATTTTAATTTCATTTTATTTTAATTTTATTATTTCCTTTTAACTAATTTTGGTGTTATATTTTTTTCTAATTTAATATTCTCATTTGTTGGATAGCTGTATCACATTGAAAAACTCCTGGATATATAGTATTAGACAGCCTCTTTTATCTATATATCTGCAGTATAAGTAACAAGTATCACTGAAAAAATTTCTATTAGAGTATTCATATTAACTGCTCTAAAAATCCTGCCCTAATTATTACCACTTTTAATTATTACCAGGACAAATAAAAATTAATGTATCCCATATGATCAATAATTCTGAAAAATGAACTTTACCTTATCAGTGTTTGCATACAAGTGGGAAAACAAAACACAATATGAATCCTATCATTGAAAGTGCCTCTCAGAAAAATATAACAATGGGAAATTGTATCTGCTACATTTTCTAGAATAGAAATAGAAATAGTTTTTATAATATAAAATGTGGACCATATTCTGCCTGGAATATCACTGTAAACTTTGAGAATATTTGTAGTGCTATATATCCAATCCAAATAGTTTATTTGGTAAACATTTAAAAATATTTTAACAAAGGGGCACCTGGGTGGCTCAGTCAGTTAAGCATCTGACTCTTGATTTCAGCTCAGGTCATGATCACGAGGTCGTGGGATCCAGCCCCACACCGAACTCTAGTCAGCATGGAGTCAGCTTGTCCCTTTCACTCTGCTCCCCACTTCCCCACTCTCTCTCTCTCTTTCAAATAAATAAATACAAATCTTAAAAAAAAATTTAGAATGAAAAACTGTCAGATACACTGTGATGTGTAATGTTCACGGTGCCATGTAGTTTTCAGATGAGATCCTCTTTGTAAATATATCTTCAATGGATAGAAGGGAAGGAAAATGGGATGAATTGGGAAATAAAATTATTTCTAGAATAAGAATGATAGGTATTTGCCATGTGGCTTTATGAAATAAAAGGTTCACTATAGGTGTGAAAATTAGGACTAAAAAATGCTTTTTAACCTGCTTAATGTGGCCTGATTGGCAGGACTGCCTGAATTTCCAGGTAAGATGGGTTTAGGTCCAGCCACAAGTCCTCTGTGAAACAAGTGTCCTCTCATTATTTGCCAAAATTTCCCTTTTAATTGTTATTTTCCATTTATGGCTGGCTGCGATTTTTAGCTTTTGCTGGAGTCTCATGGTCCATCTGTGTGTAGGAGCCAAGTGCCAACTCAATTTGGTGACATTAAATTATCTGTTTTCTCCACGCTATGCCATAAATAATACTGCTGAAAAGAAATACCATTGGTTGGAGATTCCAATATAACTACAGGAGCTACTATTTGACAGCACTCTACAGAAGATAGTTTTCCAATAGCACTAGGTTCCCAACTCTTAAGAAAGATTTTCAGCTTCATCCAACAGAGGCACCAGCCTTCTTCTCTCTTCTTCCCATTTATCACTTTCATTTTTTATCTGTTACATCCCTAGATCCCCTTTTACTTTTTACTAGACAACTTAGCTAAACATTTTACAATCTCCTCTCATCTCATGACCATGGACCCTCAGCCAATATCACTAAGAAACTTAAAAATACTTCCCTAACCCAAAGGGAGTTGCTTAACAAAAGCAAATTTTGATGTGAAATAGTTTGAGTTCTTTGTTTGGCAGACAGTTGATGCTTTAAAAATGTTGGGAAGATGGAAGGAGAGATGAATAATAAACTAATAAAAAAGTATTGATAAAAATTTCCCTGGGGATGTCAGAGATGATTATTCAGCATAAAAAATATACAGCACATTCTAGTTGTAGTCCTTCTAGGAATCAGAGAAAATGAGAATGGCAATTCTGCTAATAATGTTACATATGTAGTTACAGCATAGATTGTATCTTTGTAATGGAAACTAATGTAATAGGAACACTGCATATCTAGATCCAGCTCAGTTTTTAGGCTGATTATTTAATACTCCATCTAGAGTGCCTCCATTAAAATATAAATGAATGTGGGACTTTATTTTGGAAGTTTAGGTAATGCTGACGTTTGATAGTAAAATGGAGGTTTCTTAAGTCTCTTTGTTGGCATTATAGTTAACTGTTGAGTGCATCTAGAGGACAGTCTTAAACAAATTAGTAACCAACTGCCTTTCTAATATCAGTCCTCCAAATATGCTTATGAATGCTGCTCTTGTTGAATTGTGGAACCCCTAGATTCTCCAGTTGTCAATACAAGTCTTAAAAGACTTATTCTCCTTTACTTTTGATTGTCTATGCTTGCAATTATTTCACACCTTTGTGTTTAAGCTGAATGTATGGTTCTGGTTCCTCTTGGTCAACCTTGCCCCACTGTTTCCTCACCTCCCAAATCCACTCCTTTATACCCATCTTCTTCTCATCTACCTTCTACCTCTAACCACAATTTTTATGCAATAACTCTCTACTTTTCATTCCCCTTTATTTTCTTTCTAGTCTATTTTCTTCTTAATTCTATTATTTTTTCTACATTCATTTATATATATTCTTGTTTATATTTTTAACTTTTTTCTACTTACTTGTTTTTGATTGATTCTTCCCCTTCACAAATAAACAGCGATCTAATAGTAGTAGCAGAAGTGGTTCTACACACTGAAAAAAGGAATCATCTGGTAGGTATAATTCATACTAAAACCTATTTTTAATAAGCTTTGGTGAATAATTCTTGTCAATTCATTGATTACAAAGCAATGTGTGATCAAAAAGTATACATTGAAAAAGTTATACATTTAAGTTCACAATCTTGTCAATTCATTGATTACAAAGCAATATGTGATCAAAAAGTATACGTGGAAAAGTTATAAATTTAAGTTCACAATATGTAAACTTTAGAAAATGTGGATGACATAATCTATCAAAATTATGAAAACAATCAAATGGTTGTAAAGGGCTCCTGGATAGCTAGGTGAGTTAAGCATCCAACTCCTGATTTCAGCTCAGGTTATGGTCTCATAGGTCATAGGATCCTGCCCTGCATGGGGCTCTGTGCTCAGTGGGAAATATGCTCGAAGATTTTCTCCCTCCGCCCATCCCCCAACTCATAGGCACTCACAGGCTTTCCTTAAAATGAATAAATAAAGCTTTGGAAATAAATAAATAAGAATAAATGGTTATGATAAAACATTTGTGGTTTCTAATAATTTGATAATGTTAGGAAAGTAGTTTGATGCTTATATTATTGATAATAAGTTAATAATACTATTTTACTTAATAGAATAGTATTCTCTTCTATTCTTGAAGTTCTCAGAATTTTATAATAGAAGGAGCGAACACTCTTTGTTTCATTATGAAAGCAGACAGACACAACTACTTTAAAACTACAGAGGTAAGGCATTTATCTTGTTATGAAAATACCAAATACTGCATAAACTTTCTCTAGATAATATTAGATAGGAGAAAAACATTGAAATATCTATGGACTCTTAGAGAAAGCTTTGGTTTATGAGAGGTTCTATGAAATTGCCTTCTTCATATCAAGCACACAAATGACCAAACCCATTTCAGAAGGACATTCTCAAGGGAATTGTAATTTATTATTGTAGTTTTCTACAACATTACTGCATACTTAATACTTTTGAGCTTAAAATATTATAACCTTTAGCCACTACTCCTTAAAACACCAACTTAGGAACAACAACATTGGAGTAGAAGTATTTTTAACCCTATAGAGTCACTCAGTATATTCTGAACAGAAAGATCTTTCTAGGTGTTTGACATAATTATGTAACCATTTGGTTAAGACCAACTGAGCCTTGATATCGCAAACATAAGAAACTCATGAGCTTGCAAGATTTTCTTTAATAATGTATGAATATTCTTCAGAACAACATAAAGAGTCTCTAATAATTAAATTGCAGAGAATCTGCCTTTTAAGATAATAGATAATGTAATAGGAGCAGAGAGAAATTTAGCACAATATTTTTTTCCTCACCTGTCTTTCATGACATTGAACATTTTCAGAAAATGATTCTAACATAAAACAAAAGTGTCTAGCAAAACCAAAAGCTTACCATATTTGGCTTACTATTCTAAGAATATCTTTATACAAAGAAGGTAAAAGAAGAAAAACTTGATAGTTTTCACCACGAAGTCCTCTAACTGGTCCCTCTACTACCTGATGCAGTTCCTTTTCTTTTTCTTTTCCTTTTCCTTTTTCTTTTTCATCTTTCCTTCCTTTTTTTTTTTTAATTTTTTAGAGAGAGAGCATGCACATGTCATGAGCCTGAGGGCAGGGGGGAAGGTGCAGAGGAAGAGAGAGAATCTTAACCAGGCTTCACGCTCAGTGCAGAGCCCAATGTGGGGCCAATCTCAGCACCCTGAGATCATGACCAAGGCCAATATTGAGTCAGATACTTAAATCACTGAGCCACTCAGGTACCCCCTGTTTTTTTATTTAAGTAAATCAAGGTTTTCTAATAAAAATTAACATTTATTAAAATAGATGTAGAGTGTCATGGATTAATATTGTCATTTAACAGTAGTCCAAAAGATGAAATGTTAAAATACATATTAAAACCGGTTTTTCCTTTAGTTTACTATGAATTTTAGTCCACTTTCACGACTGTTTCCTAACAACTATAGGCATATAATTTATATTATCTGTTTTTAAAGACAAAGCACCATTGAAAAACAGAAAAATCATGTGATATTCATAAAGCCAACAGAGCTCAAATGCAAATCAGCTCATACGAGGAAAAGTGAATCTACTTAAGTCTTATGCAGAAAAGTGCATATTTCAACTTTTTTTAGTAAATGTCACAGTATTTTTATTAATGCTACATATTTTCTACCATCATACTCCTACCTTACAAAAATCGGGACCCATTTAGCATCTTTTTCTTTAATAAATGTGTTAAGTGGCAATAATGAGGGTGATTTAAGTTTCAACCAAAAATCTTTGAAAGGAGGAATCACATTGTTTTCACTAGAAATACAATGAGGTTAGAAGCTAGCAATTTATATTACCCTCTATTTTAAATGAATTAATTTAGTTATCTCCCCTGAAACTACTGTATCTAATCTCTGGAACATAACAACTGCTGATTAGAGTGAAACTGAATCTTTCATCTTTTGTAGAAAAATCTTGGTGGGTTATACATTTTTAAATAAAATCAAACTGTATCAAACTCTTTGTTTCTAGTTGCCATATTCAATTCATTTAGTGACTTAAAAAGTTAAAAAAAAAGAAAAAGCCAGGAAACAACTTCAGTATACAATGACTATGCAGATAAATGAAGAAAGGAAATCAATATGTTACATTTGACTGTTGAGTCTCATATATGTGTGTGACCACCAGAAAGCATCAATTTATTTTTATTTTTATTTTTTTAGAAAGCATCAATTTAAAACTGTGTATGAATGATGACTTTTAGGAGGAAGAATTGGCAAAAACCCAAAAGAAAAACTCAAACTACAATGGCTTTTATCTAAGTTATATCAGTTACTGTTCAACTGTAATGTGTTTAGTTAGATGATACTGAGAATAAAATCCAAAATCGAATGATTTTAATCAGAAACTAGTCTTCATGAACTTCTTCATAGTTAATATATCAAGTCATTCTCAATAGGAATGGGGTTGTTGAACTATCTCAACTAAATTGTCATTATTTCATAAAATAATTCCTTTAAGTTTTAAAAGTTTGAGTTGATATATTTTTAATGTATATCATATTGTCCTGCTTCTATTGGTATAATGTATATAATATTGTACAAAATACATAATTTCTAAGCCTTTTTGGGGTACTTAATTTTCCATAAAGTATATATGACTATTTGCATGTTCTTTGGCAATAAGTATCGTTTAAATGATAAGATAATATCTTAACTTTATGATAAATACATGCCACATATTTCATAAACCTATTTTTAAGTAATCATTCTTTTTTTAAAAAGATTTTATTTATCTATTCATAAGAGGGCGAGAGAGACATAGGCAGAGGGAGACATAGGCAGAGGGAGAAGCAGGGTCCGTGCAGATAGCCCAATGTGGGACTCGACCCCAGAACTCCAGGATCGCACCCTGGGCCGAGGGCAGGCGCTAAACCGTTGAGCCACCCAAGGATGCCCTTAAGTAATCATTCTTTTCTCTGGGTGCCTGTAGTGATTATTGCTTTCAGCATGATTTTGATTCTTTCTGTCCTTGATTCTTATAAATTATCTAACCTACCAAAACAACCTAAATCATTAAGGAATCATTTACTCCTCTATATTTTATGCAAAATATACCCTTATCAGGATATCTTGCTAAGTATATTGCACAAAATACATAATTTCTAAATATGTATGCATGTATTTTCTCTTCATATTCAAACACCAAACCCTAGTGGTGATAGGGACTAGCATTTTGTATATTTACTTAAAAAATTACTGTGTTGATAACTGCTTTCCCATAATTTATTTTTATAAATGAAAAGCTAAGTTACTACTGCTCTTAAGTTTTTATATTTTACTGATCTTTCCCCTCAATACATTATAATGCTCAGCATTGCTGCCACAATTATTCAATAAAGTAAAACAGAGCTATGCAACTATGGAAGGAATTCAGAATTTCAAGAACTCATATGAGAGCAGCAACCTGGTTGGATTGACACAACAGTAGAAATATGTAGAAGAGAATTGTATTGATTCCTTTTGGCCCAAGATTAGAACTGCTTCTATTGCTATAAAATTTTATGTATTAGGTTACATATTTCTTTTATTAAATAATGGGTGTTAATTCCATATTACAAATAGCTCTATTTCTTTTAAAGATTTTATTTATTTATTCATGATAGTCACAGAGAGAGAGAGAGAGAGAGAGAGAGAGAGAGAGGCAGAGACATAGGCAGAGGGAGAAGCAGGCTCCATGCACCGGGAGCCGGACGAGGGATTTGATCCCGAGTCTCCAGGATCGCGCCCTGAGCCAAAGGCAGGTGCTAAACCGCTGCGCCACCCAGGGATCCCAACTCTATTTATTTTTAATATTACAAGGGTAAGAACCTTGGATTCTTGGGATGCCTGGGTGGCTCAGTGAGTAAGCATCTGCCTTCAGCTCCAAGCTTGATCCCAGTCCAGGAGGGATCCTGCATGAGGATCCCTGAGAGGAGCCTGCGTCTCCCTCTGCCTGTGTCTCTGCCTCTCTCTCCTCCTGTGTTTCTCATGAATAAATAAATTAAAAAATCTAAAAAAATATATTTATTTATCATAAGAGACATGCACACAGAGAGGTAGAGATATAGGCAGAGGGAGAAGCAGGCTCCATGCAGGGAGCCTGAAGTGGGACTTGATCCCGGGTCTCCAGGATCACGCCCTGGACTGCAGGCCGCGCTAAACCGCTGAGCCACCCGGGCTGCCCAATAAATAAAATCTTAAAAAAATAATAATAATAACCTTGGATTCTCATCCTTGGGTCTGAACTATACTAGTTCATGAAAGCATTAAGTGTTTATTTCAGAGGGATAAGGATATCTTCTCTGGCAAAATTAAGGAGACAGTAAAAGAATCAATGACTCCCAGAGATTATGTAAGCCAGAGTAGGTGTGGTGGGGGTTGGGATGAATAAATCTAGTATAAAGGATGTTTTTACAACAGTGAAAATACAGCAGTGAAAGTACTCTGTATGATATCATAATGGAGGATACAAGTCATGATTTATTTGTCCAAGCCCACAGAATATACAACACCAAGAGTGAACCCTGATGTAAACTATGAGTGATTATGATATGTCTATGTAGGTTCATCAATCATAACAAATCTACTACTTTGGGGGGATATGAATAATGGGGAAAGCTGTGCATGTGCAGAGATAGGGGCTGTATAGGGAATCTCTATACCCTTCCATCACTTTTGCTATGAAATTTAAATTCCTCTAAAAGCAATCTTTTTTTTTTTTTAAGGCAAAAAAAAAAAAAATGTCCGACAGAAAAGAAACAAGATAAACTGAGGCAGAATAGACTATGTTGTCTAATCAAGTAAATCTATACTCCAACTGTTCTGACTTACTTTAATATATAAATCCTCCATACTATGCATTCAGATGCACTGCTCTGTTTAATTAATACTATAAACAGATTTTTGTTTCTAAGAAGTTTGTGATCCAAATGTTCATTACTATTGTCCCAAGAGATTGATATTTCAAGATATGTCCTTTATCATACCACTCAAAAAAGCATGTCTATAGTAGGTTTTGATTAAAATTATTTTGCATTGAATAAAAAATTATCTTCATAATGCTAAAATTATTTCATTAAAAAATACTGTTGAATCCCCTAAATATGTCAAACCCTATTCTACTAAATATACACGTATGTTTTGAATTAATGAAGTACTGTCTTTGATATCTATTAGTATAGTTAACTACTTGTGTCTTTATGAACATCATATCAATATCCAGGTCTCAAATCAAAAACCAGTTAACTTTGATGTTATGAACAACTTCTTAACACTAGAACTTTCCTCTTTCCCATATTTGCCTTTTACACTATAGGGCAGCAGAATCTAAGGCTAAAAATTCTGTACAAATCTTATTAAATGCTCCCTGGAGAGACAACAGCATCTTAAATTTATCATCATCTGTGTTGTTTTAATTTGTAATAGGCCTTTCATAGCAATTTAGTAATTATTTGCTTAAAATTCAAATAATTTACAGTTTTATATCTATTTTAATTCTATTGAACTCATGGAGGATGGAGTGGGAGGGGACTAATTATTTCATGTAGTTTATACTAACAAATGAAAATTATGGACTTTTATTTCCTTTGATTTTTCTAGAGAGTATATTAAAGAACAAAAGAACACATGTAAGTAACCTTCCATCAGATATCTCTATAGATGGATATCATACATCATTTAAGTTATTCCATTATCTTCCCTCTTAAAATTTTATAAAAGCACAAATAGCCAAACAAAAACCAAAAAGATATAGCTGTTTTTCTTTTTAATTTTGTTATTTTTCATTCCTTTCCCTTATATTTTTGTCTTAAGTGTTTATTTTTAAGATATCCACCATCTCTATTCTCAACCAAATAAAATCAGTTTATTTCTAATATTTAAAAAAATCAATTTGGTGGGGGGCTGGTGTTAAGAACACCATGATATCCTGTTTGTGGAATATGATACATTCACTGTTTTTTAATCTGGTATTTCTGGAGTGGTGTATACAAACTCTCCTTTTCATAACTTTTCCTTTTCTTCTATGACAACAGACTTTTTAACCCTTCTGTCTCTTTTCCCACCCCTACCTACCTTACTCCACTTGTTTTATCTCCGTACAAGGGTAAATACTGAGTATGGAAGAATTGTGTTGCAAATATGTACATAAAGTTCACAGGTGTCTCTCTTTTTCTCTCAAAACCTGTTATTTTAAGAATTTTATTCAGGGTGCCAATGCTTTTTTTTAAAAAAGATCTTATTTATTCATTCACGAGAGACACACAGAGAGGCAGAGACATAGGCAGAGGGAGAAGCAGGCTTCCTGCAGAAAGCCCGATTCGGGACTTAGTCCCAGGACCCCGGGATCACAATCTGAGCCAAAGGCAGGCACTCAACCACAGAGCCACCCAGGTGCCCCTCAAGGTGCCAATTCTATATTGTTTCTCATTCTGTCCTATTTCTTGTTTCTTTTCAATCTGTCTTTACTCTTCATTCTTCTCCTACTTCCTCCTTTGTGCTTTTTTATTTCCTTCTCACTCTTATATACATGCTGGGAAATCTTATTTCAGTGAATTCAGCTACCAACTATATTTTATATTTCCATATCATTATAATTAAACCTTAATTATATCTTGGCTTCTATAACACCTGCTCTATATCTTGAAATTAATAAATTAAAAGCAAATCTTATGCTCTATATTCTTTAAAAAAAGAAATTTATCTATTTATTTGAGGGGGAAGGGGTAGAGGGAGAGAGGGTCTCAAGCAGACTTTGAGCTGTGGGGTTTGATCTCATGACCCTGAGATAATGACCTGAACCGAAATCAAGAGTTGGAAGCTTAACCCACTTTGTGCCCTTCCCTAGATCTATATTCTACATCTTCTATTCAGAGAATGAAGTTGACATCATCCAAGAGACCAGAGCCAGAAGATGAGGAATCATCCCCATCTCCCTAACTCCTAAATCTCTGTGGTCTTATATGTCATGCCTCAATTATAATGCCCAATTTTCCAATTTCTTCACAGCTACAGGATGCTCTTTCAATGCAGAAACATTATGGTAATGAATGATGGACACATTCCATAGAATCCAGAGAGCCTAATGTACAATACTGTAATCCAATGCCATTTATTAACGATGTCTGGGCTGGAACAGGGTCATTTCTTACAGTGCTATACAAATTAAATTGTAGGATATTGAATAAAATTTCAACCAATCACAAGATGATATACATTAGTGCAGATTTAAAAAGGGGATGAAACACAGGTGTCTTGGGTAGTTCAGTTGGTTAAGCTTCTGCCTTTGGCTCAAGTCCCCTTGTCAAGCTCTCTGCTCAGTGGGAGCCTGCCCCACTACTGTGGGGAGCCTCTCTCCCAGCTTCTTGTGCTGTCTCTCTGTCTCTGTCTCTCTGTCTTTCTCAAATAAGTAAATAAAATCTTTTAAAAAATGGGACCAAACAGAGTCCAAAAAAGCAGGAAAATATAGAAAAAAAAAGAGAATATTAGAATGAGCAAGAGATAATGAGTCTAAAGAGGAAATCATGTGGAACAGCTTTCTTATGTGAGGAAACTAAAATTTTATATCACAGAAATAAATTACTTTAAAAGGATAAGTATGACCACCTAGCAACAGAATGTAAATCTGTATTTCTTTAACTTCCTTCTTGGATTTTTGCAACAGGTTTCTGAGTGAAATCTTTTTCCTACTATGTTTTATGTTGCTTCAGGAGTAATAGATGTAAAAGAAAACATTTTTATATTATAATTTTTGTTTCAAAATCCATTGTGCATTACTGTTTTTCACTCAAAATAAATACTAAACATACAAAATAAATATAATAAATACAAAAAATACTAATATCTCTTTCATGCTTTAGAGTAGTTCTTCACGATCTGGAAGCTATAGACTGCTGAAACTCATCTCTTGTCATATTTTCCACTTGGAACTTAACCCTAATTATATTAAAATAATTTCATCTCTCCAAAATGTCATACTTTTTCAAATCACCTTCCTGAGTATGTGTTTCATACTTCAATTGTAGATGTGAACGAGTCTTCACATCTCGTTTTCATCAACACCAGAGAGGAACAGCAATGGATAAAAAAGCAGATGGTAGGGAGAGAGAGCCACTGGATAGGCCTCACAGACTCGGAGCATGTAAACGAATGGAAGTGGCTGGATGGGACGTCTCCAGAGTATAAAAATTGGAAAGCCGGACAGCCAGATAACTGGGGTCATGGCCATGGGCCTGGAGAAGACTGTGCGGGGCTGATTTATGCCGGACAGTGGAATGACTTTCAGTGTGAAGAGGTCAATAACTTCATTTGTGAAAAAGACAGAGAGACAGTACTATCATCTGCATTATAATGGACTGTGATGTAAAAACGAGCAAATTTCTGGATGGTTCTCAAAGGCAAAAAAGGATACTTCTTTCTGATTGTATCACCTCCTCCAGATTGGAAAAAAAGCACTGAAAACCAATTACTGAAAAAATTGACATCTGGTTATCTTTACCATCCTTCGTTACTCAAGGACTTCAGGACTAAAATGTTCCCCCAATATGAAATATTGATTTTCAGTATGCAAATGGACTGAATCACATATATTTTTCTCAGCCAGTAACTGCACAATTATGCAAATCACATCTTCCAAAGTATGGATTGCTCCAATCAGAAAAAAGGCTATCATTGGTTGTTGAGTTCTAGGAAGAACTTAAACTGTACTGTGTAAACAGTACCTTACATTTCTAAAATCCCAAATGTAAGAAAAATATGCAGACATACAGATATATAGGTCAACTTAGTAATAATATGAAATATACTTAAAGAGCTTTTAAAACTTTGCAGTTTTGTACAAAATATTTGCCTTTTTACAATTTTTTCCTTTTCTTCCTTTTTTTTTTTTTTTTGTCATTTTACCAGTATAATACATGGAGCCAAAGAAAACAATAATGGTACTAATAAAAAAACTCCTAGGGAAAAAAAAAAAAGGGTCATGGTAGGGTCAAGGTAGAGGGTCATGATGTACCATTACCTCAAATAATACCTTATTTCTTTGGGGGAAGATAAAAAACCAGTGCATTGTTTTGTTGAACTGTTTATCTTATTATATAGTAGTTTGACTGTTTGTCCTACTTACAATATAGTAAGCCTTTGGTTATTATTCATTTGTTTTTTGCAACATCAAAAACTATTCCTCCATGTACAGTACCTAAAAAGGGGTATGGACTCAGCAATTGTTTATTTCACTTCAAATGTAAGTGGTTTTATAAACAAGTTATATGAGGTGTAATAAAATATCTATAATGTAAATAAATACATAAGAAAAATAACTTAAAAGTTATAACTTGTCCTGCCATTTATATAGAAAGCTATATAAAGAGCCAGGGCTATGTACTTTCTTCAGTTCTCAAACTCTTCATTCTTCAGAAAGAAGAGTTTCTGAAGAATACTAAATTTACTACTAAAATTTAGTAGTATCCTAAAGTTGCATAAATTGGTAAATCACATTACATAAAAATAAAAATTAGCTTTAAATGGTCTTTTAAAATTAAAACTTCTTTTTTTTATTTATTTTTTTTAATTAACTTTTATTGGTGTTCAATTTACCAACATACAGAAAAACACCCATACCCACCATTTGCTAAAACTTCTTTTAAAAAAATCTCCATGTGATGTAAGTATTGCTAAGAGAAAGAACAAAAATGAAAAGGTTGAATCATTTTCAATTAGCAATTTGGTTTGACATGGAAGGTGCATGAAGACAATTTCTTATATTCTGTACCCTGTGATTATCATCTGGCTAATGAGATGACAGTTGCTCATTAGCTAATGAGATGTCAGTTGTTAATGAGATGTCGCTTGTTACCCTTTCACTTACACTTTGTCTTTTCTTTTTGCTTTCTTTTTCTGGCAGCACTTACGTTTTGTTGTTAGGTTTTTCAATTTTCTATCATATATGTAAATATGAAAATTATTTATTGGTGTTAATCAGTGAATTCTTATTCATTAACTTCTGAATGTGCTCTCTCACATTCTCTTTGTTATATCTGGATCAATATCTGTCTGTCTATCTATCCCTCTATCTATCCACCCATCCATCCTAGGCATTCTCATTCTAAACCCACCATGTTTCTTAACATCATATTTCCAATAAAAATATAAGGATATATTTAAATTTTTATTAATGTAGCTTTGCAATATAGTTTATAATCAGGAAGTATGTTGTTTCCAGTTTTGTTCTTTCTCAAAATTACTTTGGTTATTCAGGGTATTTTGTGGTCTATGCAAACTCTAGGATTGTATTTTTCTAGTTTTGTGAATAATGTCATTGGAATTTTAATAGGGAATGTATTAAATATATAGGTGACTCTTTATAGTATGGACATTTTTACAAAATTAATTTTTCCAATTTATGAAAATAGGATACTTTACCATTTATTTGTGTTTAATTCAATTTATTTCATCAATGTTCTAGAGATTTCTTCATTTTGTTTTGTTTTTAATGTCTTATAGTTTTTGATTTACATATCTTTAAGTTCCTTGGTCAAATTGTTTTCTGTATCTTTGCTGGTCTTCTTTTGTTCTTCCATTTTCTCCTCATTTCTTAAGTGGTTTATCTGTTTTCTCATGTAGCTCTCTGAGCATCTGTAGAACAATTATTTTGAACTGTTTGTTGCTCAATTTTTATATCTCCATTTCCTTTGAGCCTGTTACTGTAAGTTTACTGTGTTCTTTTGATGGAGTTAGGTTTCCCTGAATTCTTTCTAATCCCTATAGCCTTGCATAGGCATCTGCACATTTGAAGAAAACAGTCTCCTCTTTTAGACTTTATGGACTGACTTCAATAAGGTAAGATTTTCATCAGCATGTGGGAGTATGTTGGAATGTGTTGTGACCCCAGGTCTAGTGGCACCAGCACCAAGTGAAGAAGTGTATAGCAGCTCTGCATCCTGAGGGTATTGAGGGTATGTAAAGTCTTGTTGGCTCAGGCCACTGAAGTCTACAACATTGATAACTATAGTCCTTGCAAGTGCTGCAGAGGGTCCACAGTGGCTGTGACACTGGGATTCTTCAGCTGTACCCCAAGGTTCAGCAACTAGGGACAAGGGCAGGTGGTGGTGGTGGTCACAGCTGGATGGTGTGTATATCCTTGACTATGGGGGCCACTAGTAGGTGCCTGTGTAGTGGCAAGGTCAGCTGCAGACACACCTGTAGTGGTAGGAGTCAGAGCCAGAGCAAGTGTTCTCAGCCAATTGTGTGTTTAATGACAGCTACCAAGGACTTGGCTGTTGGAATGCACTACTCTGGCTGCAGATGACACCACAAATATGCACATAGCAGAAGATGGTGAAGAGACTCAGTGCCCAGTGGTATGCAAGTGCATAGATGGGTAGGTTAGCCCCAAGTGCACTCATAGTGGTGAGGGTCAGTCATAGTGGTCTAGGCTGATACTTTGTACTCACACAGCCACAGCTGCCTGAGATGGCTTCTGGTATGGATCTTGAGATTTAGCAGGGGGCAGCAGAGTGGTGGAGGGAGTGGACAGGGACTCAGATGGCTGACATGGGCAAACATGAATACCTGTGAGGTAACATCCATTGAAGTCTTCAAGAAGTCTGTGTCAGCATTGCTGGCCATTGGTTCTTAAGTAGCGAAAGTTTCTGGGGTCCTGTGAAGAGTAGGTCACTGAAAATCAAGCTGATATGGGTAGTCACTGCTTTTCTTTTTTTGTGCCTCACCATTTTTGTATTTCTCTGTTTTGCTCAGCTTTGGGCAGGGTGGAACTGAAGCAGCCTCTTTGTACCATGCTGTGAAAGGCTGGTGAAGCTAGTCCCTCACCCCATTCTTCCTTTCCTAGTGAGGGGAACTCTTTCTAGCTGGAGAGATCCTCTTGGTACAGAGCAGTCAGGCTAGAGGATGGGATGATGCAGGCAAGATGAAACTGTTTTTTCCCCCTTTTGTGAATGGTTATTCTACCGTTTTTGTTTTTTTTTTTATCCCACTGTGTTGCCAAAGTTTCTTAAGTGGACTCCTAAGCTCTCTCAGTGCCATTTGCTTTTTATGGATGGCTATTTAATTGTTGATCTTTGTTGGTGGACAGAAGCTAGGATCTCCTACTTCATCTTGGTGATGTCACTCCTCTAAAATAAATTGTTTGCTTGAAGGTCTTTGACAATAAAATTTCATTTACTTCCATGTTAAACCTATACATTTGAGGTTAAAGTTTATTTTTCATCCATCTTTACTAAGTGGATGAAGCTCTTCAGTATCCCAAGTTTATCTTGGATCCTCTTTGGACTTCACTGCCTCAGATAAGCCTTAATCTTTATTTCTAGTTCCAGTGTCCTTTGAAATACTTCAACCAAAAGTCCACCAGGGTTCAAAATGTAATGTTAGATCATGAATCAGCTTTAGTATTTATTTGTCTTCATGTGTTTCAAATTCCACTTTATTTCTGACCTCTAAGGATTTGCTACTTTTTGTCATCTCTGCATTAAATTTGAAATACTAATTATTTAAAATATTTTATTCTATGTATTTACTTGGTTTCAATGGGAAAATGCCATCTTGTATCATCACTTATCCTCTTAATCACTCAATAGTTTTTGGCTCTGAAACTACAACATTGATTTCTCAAATTTGTTTTCCAGATTCCTTTAGCCAAATTTCTTTTTGAAAATGTCTCTAATTAGAATAATTTGAATAGATTATCTGTCCTTAGTCTTTCCACATTCTCCCAAATCAGTCTGTGGTTATGTATTAAAATATGAACACTTCATTATGTAATGATACCAAATTTCCTTCTCTTGTTTATTATGAAAATTATGACATATGTTCATGCATTTGACTGGGAATCTGTTTCCAGTAGAACATCGTTTCCTAGTTTCTTGAAGTGTAGTCCTACTTTCCTTCAGCACTGCCTTATTTTAAACCCTATAGGAGGAGATGGCTAAATCCCAAACCAGGTGACCTCCAGATTAAGCAATAGGATCCATGTATCACGAACTAAGTTATTAAAATTCTCTTTTGGCAGTTTGTATTTTAAATGGATACATGTAGAAAGTGGAGTTATCTGAGGTCTATGCCCTAAAATGAGAACCGAGAGGTGCCAGTCTCATGCCATTATTGAACCGCATTTAGTTACATTAGCAAAGCAGTAACCTTTACTTAATTTTTAAGTTATTTAATTTATTATTAATAAATAATCTTAATATTGGCAGGTACTTCATCTTAGAATGGCTTAAATTTGAAAAAAAAGAAGAGAGGAAGAGAGAAAGGAAGGAAGAAAAGGCGGCAAGCAGGTATTTATTGTATAAGTGGTGATTTTTCAAAAAAAAAAGATAAAAACAGAAGACAAACCACAAGACACTTTTAACTATAGTAAACAAACTGAGGGTTTGCTGGGGGTGTGGAGGGGATGAAATTATTGAGTGATGGGCGTTAAGGAAGACACTTGATGTAATGAGCACTGGGTGTTAAAGGCAATTGACGAATCACTAAATTCTACCCATGAAACTAATAATACACCATATGTTAACAAAATTGAATTTAAATAAAACTTATTTAAAACATCAAATTCAGATGGAAAGAGAAGGAATACAGTGTCAGCCAAATAATACAATGGCCATAATACTTTCTCTTGTTCCCAACCAAAGAACAGTAACTGAAAAAAACAAAGCAAAAACTTCACATTCATTTATATTTCTTCTGAAACACATCCTTGTGAAGATATACACAGAGCTTTAATTCTAATGATACTTAACCACTAATTATTAAGTCCTTAAGAATAAGGATTTAAAGTCTAAAATGTAATTCACATTCTATTTAATTTACAGGCACATGCTTTTTCCCAAGAGATTATCTGCCAGTGAGGAAGCACCATGAAATTTGATGTCATTAGTTAAGAAGACATAAAAGATAGTAACCAGTTGAATAGATCAATTGGAACATATAATTTAAGTTGTACAACACAATTCAACTCAGGAGAGTGCTTTTTTCTTTGTATCTAGAGGATAGTGTGTTTTTATCATCAAACCTGGCATTGACTATCCTGAATTTATGTTTGTAAAAAATGTTGCTATGTGTACCTCATGCTATTGATAATTTTTTCAACGATTTGTTTAAAGTTATTTATTGTGTTCAATTTTCTGCTTGAAAAGTTTGAATTTATTTTCTTTTCTTAATTATTATCGGAAAAACTTCTGTCTTGAATTATGTCCTGTCATATCTATATCTATATCCATCTATCTATCATCTATTTATCTTATTACCTACAGAAGTTTAAACTATTTAACTTGCCATGCATAATCAGATTGGACATTAATAGGTAGTTTAAGTATGTGTGCTTTGGAAATAGTCTTATCTCTTTTTTTTTGGAAATAGTCTAATCTTTGAAGACTGAATCATTTAAAATTGTATCATTTTGTACAGAAAATGTAACTATATCTTTGTTTCTTTATAAAATGAAATCATAACATCTTAGAGTTTTCAGAATAAATTGGATAGAATATTTAAAATGCCTAATAAGTCTAGCCGACTGAAATTATTACAATGTGTTTGTTTCTTTTAACTCATTATTAAATCCTTGCCCCTTATTTTCACACATAAATGCTCAATAGTACAAAGTTCAACTGCAAAAGATTGCTCATCATTACTTATAATTTCTGGTCTCTGTGACTTAGATCCTGATAGTACCTCCCAGAGAGTACAAAGATAATTCTAGCTCCTCCTTAAAGAGACAGCTTGAAGTGTTTATGTAGCATTCCCATATTACCCTTAAAAAATTGAATTAATTACTTTCCCCTTTGCCCTCCATAACCCTCTTTGAGCACTTATCACATTGTTGTGTGTACTATAACTATGCTTATGAATTTCTGTCTCCTTCAGCATATCAAATCACTAGGAGAACAGGAATTATAGGAAATAACTAGGGAACACACATTCTTATTTATGAGTATTAACTATAATTTTGTTTCTGTGTCCTCCCATAAAATCTTCCAGTAAAAAAAGAATGCTTTCTCTTTTTATCATTTTCAATGTGTGACATACAAGCTTTAAGTAGTATGCTAAGTATACAGAGAATGATTAATAAAGTGATTTACTATTACTGGTCAATAGAGCCTATGGGAGATAGCAAAGCTTAATATTTAGGAGATGAGACTCTGGAATCTAGATTTGAATCTCAGTTCCTCCATCTTCTAGAAGAGTAGAGTTTCCTCATTTGTAAAATGAGAATACCATCTATCTCATAGAATTATCATGAAATTCAATGAGTGATTCATTCAATAATTGCAATGACATTAGAAGAACACCTGAAACATAGTAAGCCCATATTAGAATACTTAAGAGTTAAGCTTCTGGAATCAAACTGCTTATCTGAGGTGACACTCGACCTTCTCTATTTGGGTAAAATTGTAACAGAAAAAAAAAATTTTTTTCATCTACTATATGTGAACGCTATGCCATAATTTCACTGGCACTATTAACTGAGATGGTGCTTATATATGGTCCAGAGCAAAGTGAGCTCTGAATGCATAAGAGTTATATCATCATTTACCATTTAAAATATTTCTCAACTGTTCCATATTATTTATTTTTGCCACTGGACTCTTGGAGATGCCACTTTATATTGTGCTGTATCTCCCAGCTATTAGAGTATGACATAAGTTACAGTTACAAGAAATAAGGTCTCTTTTGGAATATCTAACTGTTAATACCTGTAATTTAGCTATTCAAAGGCATTTTTTCATAATTACCCCTGTTCAATGTAATTAAAGTGAGGCACCTTAGGCTAAATAAATTTCTTGAAGAGGCACTCTTTTCTCACCATTAGTCACCTGAAACCAGGCAATGTATAATCCTTAAGTACAATCAACACTTTAATGCCTTAAAGGTAAGTGTATGGGGGAAGCAAGTTCCTCTTTCAGTTATATAAGATGAATGTCTAGGAAAGAGATCAAAAATAAAAATATAAATTTTGACACATCAAAATTAAATCCTTAATTAATCTGAACTAATGCTACCAGTCAAAGGGAATTGCCAATCAAGATTTACAGAACCCAAGATAATACTATTTACAAACACAATTTATTGCAAAAAAAAAAAAAAAAAAACATGAAATAGCGTTAATAGTATTAATGGGAGTACATGAATCACATCCAAGGGCTGCCTTATAACAAAAAAATTGAGCTGATCTAGTGTGCTACCCAATTCACTTATCTCTGTAAAAGGTGGTACAGATGTTTCTCTCTCTCAAATCAGGAATCCCTGATATGGGCATATAACATCCTGGAACCAAAAGGACACTTTGTATCCTGCTGGTCACTTGGTATATATATATATATATATATATATATATATATATATATATATAATTTTATGTAACCAATGCCAAAAGCAAAGTCCTCTGGGAATCTCACAAAGACCAAATGCAACTCATGAATCTCACTGTTATAAATTAACAATGCTGATAAATTGGTTCAAATTACCCCAAAATTCTTTGGTGATATGGCTAAAAAGCAGTACCATTAAGTCCATTTGTGCCAGACAAGGGATAAATACTTTAGTATAATAAAAGTTCATTAAAATAAAATGGAAGGTCATCAAAACTCAATAGACAAATGGGATGTATACTATATACATACTCAGAAAAGAATAAACACACAGCAAAAGAATATTCAAATTCACAAAAGTCAAGTAAATTAACACATCAATTTTGTTCTCTTCATATTAATTTTTATCAATTTTCAAAAAAATAAAGTTTACAAATATTAATATGATTAACAAGAATTAAGTGGGACCGACACTCTTACACCCTGCTGATGCGATTCAAATTGAATGACTCAATTAGCCTGGACTTGGTAACCAGATATCCCCATTAGCCGTGTGACTCAAACATCTGACTAGAATGGAAATCAGGACTTTGAGCTATGCTGTTCTATAACTTTAAAGGTCTTCACTATCTCTTTGACTATATCAAATATAAGTTAAAAAAACATCGTCTAGATGGCTAAATAGTTTTATCTTCTTTCATTTGGTAAAGTGAATATGAATGATACATATTTTTTTAGGGTTTCATCTTAGACATCTCTCATATAAATGTTTAGCCTTTTAAGGCCTCATTATATATATGAAACAAATGGTCTTAGAAATGGTTCTAAGAACTTCACTTATGTTTACTTTATATTTAAACTTAGTATCTCTGTGAGGAAAACTGTAATAGTATTTGTATTTCAAATCAGGAGACTCATATTCTAATATAGGTCTTGTCCCAAGCTTGTTATATAACTGACTCTTCCAGTCGCTTCAAAACTCTTTCATAATTCCCATATTTGGATTCTTCTTCCTTCTTCTTTCTTTCCACCTCCCCTGCTACCCTGAGAATTCAGAAGTCCTCACAATAGAAAACACCTCAGCTTTCTCAGTGCACACCCATGTTCCATATGCATAGTACTCTACTTCTTAGTGGCTGGCTCCCAGGCAGGTCCTCTGGCCTTCTCTGGGATATAGCCATAAAGTCTCCCTGATGTCTTAAACACCTTCCTCACTTCCCATTTATATTTTCTCTTTCTCTTTACTATTTACATAACTGAAAATCAAATAGAAGTTTCCTACGCCTTTACTTTTCTGTCTGAATAGTCTGCCACCCTAACATTTCATAGCAAAACTTTTTGAGAAAGTATTCCTATTTATTATCTATTATTAAAGAATAAAAATAGTGAATGACACTTGTTAAAACATGATAAGGAAGACTTTATTCAAGGCATGATGGGAATAGGTAGAGGGAACACTGCCATGAAATTTTGCAGTGTGAGGGAGAGATTGGGCTCAACTCAGGAGAGCATGGGCAAGTGGCAAGTTGTAGCCAAAGAGCAGGATGGGAGTCAGTGGATGGAGAACTACTAAGAGGAAACATTAGGAGTCGGGGCAACTCTGCTGAATAGACCTAACAGGTATATAGTCTTGCTAAAGACAAGCCAGATCGTCAGATGTCACCTGGAGGATAATGGAACCTGATCAGATATCAAGGGTGAGCATTCTGGCTAAACTGATGTACCACAAATTCTTGCTACACCTGAATTTTGAAAGGAGGTACACAGATGCCAAGAAGAAAACTCAGGAGCCCGAGTAAAGTTTAGTTAAGCAAGGGATGTTGCCACTATCTCCTTACAGTCAGCTCACAAGAACTCCACTAATAACTTCCATCTTAGTTCTCCATCAATCTATAGAAATCACTCTTTATAATGACAAAAATGACCTACATGTACGCAAAACTAACATAAACCTAATGGACATTTTTCGCTTATTCATTTTATTTTCTCCTTTTTTTTAAAGATTTTTATTTATTTATTCATGAGAGAGAGAGAAAAAGAGAGAGAGAGAGAGAGAGGCAGAGACACAAGCAGAGGGAGAAGCAGGCTCCATGCAGGGAGCCCGACGTGGGACTCAATCCCCTGTCTCCAGGATCACATCCTGGGCTGAAGGCGGCGCTAAACCGCTGGGCCACGGGGGCTGCCCATATTTTCTCCTTGTTGAAAGAGTTTCTTACCTGATCTTTTCTGCATTTCTCCTCTCTGGAAACTCTTTCTATGCCTTATAATACTATTTTTATTCTTTTATTTTTATCCTTCCTATCATTAAAGTTATTCAAAGCTCAACTCTCTGCCAATTTCCTTAATATATTTCATTCTCTATGGCTACAATTACATTCTATGTGCAAATGTATATCATACACTTGTATTTCTAGATAACTTCTCTCCTTTAATGCTCCCTGGTACATAATAATCACTATATTAGAGTTCTCTAGTATTGTTGATATCTGATTACTTTTAAGAGGCTCTCCTGAGTTCCAGGACAGCAGAAGCAGTGAGATACATTGGAAAAGGCTCTACAAGAACAGAGGTTTTCTTTCTTTCTTTCTTTCTTTCTTTCTTTCTTTCTTTCTTTCTTTCTTTCTTTCTTTTTTCTGCTTCAGAATAATTATGTTACCTTACAAGTAATTCAGCTTCTACTGACCTTATCTGTTCCCTTATCTATATGCAAATGCAAGATCTGCATTATTAAATAATCTTTAAAGTCCTTTCAACTCTGAAGTTTTATTATTCAATTTCAACTGGGCTTGCTCAATGATCTTGATATTGATACTGGTAACTCACGAGTCACCTTTTATTATAAAATGTTGTAAGGGAAGGTGTTTATATGAATAAAAGGAAATTCATTTATGGCTTATGAGGTAGTTTATAATAGCATTTACATTCCTAAAATTATACTTATTAATAAGATATTGTAGAAAGAAAGAAAGTTAAAGAAAAGCCAGTGAATTAGGATAAAGAAATTTTAAAAAATTAACGTAAGACTAAGTACAAGTATAATATGAAACAAAATAGAGAGTTAAGAGCCATAAAACAGAGAAAAAATTAAAATACTAGGAACAAGTTAGAAAGATACAGGAGTGAACAAGGGATGCAGAGAAAGGTCCTTTGCCTGTGTGTGCCTATGCCAAAGTAAGGTCTGAGCATCCTAAAAGGACAACTGAAAATAAACTGTCTCACTTCACAATATACTCTAAAATAGTTCTGACATACTGCAAAATGAAATCTCCTGGTTGTTTCTAATTGGAGAAAAGAATATTCTTTAACATTAGGATCTTCCTAGTCATTGTTCCATGATCTGAATTTGTTTTCTGTAGGCCCTTTTATCAAGATTTTCTATGCCAAACTCCAACTAAAAATAAGACATATAACTGCTTCTATCATCCATTAAATTTATAATCTAAACAACAAACTTGAAAGATCAGTAAATTTAACAAATGAGGCAGCATCATTTTTATAATATTGAATAATGAAGACACAGTACACCAAAATGAGAGATATAAGTAGACAAATTTAGAACTAAAACAAAATCTAGTTCAAAATACTCATTTCTTTCATGAATTTCTTTCATTAATTCGTTAATAGTTGTGTTGGATAAACAAATGTACTAATAACTAAGATAACAAACATAGGAACTATTGAGTTTTGCCCTCAAAAAAGTGGAGTTTAGGACAGAACATCAATGTGAACCAACTGGTTAATTGTGACGGATGTACACAAGAAAAATAATGAGAATAGGGAAAGGGTTAAGATATAGGAAGGGAGAGATAGGAGGCCCCTGACTAGGTTCTGGAGGTATTTCAAGTATGTCGATGGTGAGACGTAAGGAACACAGAGATTAGGGAAAATTTAAAGCAATCTATCCCAATTATTAGGGTTGAAATGCTTTTGCTAATAATTACATCATAATCACAGAAAATAAAATAACCTCAAAACTGATCAGGCCTCAGAGGAAAAGGTCACTGTAAGGATTAATCAGATCTAGCAATATATTGCTATAGATCATGGATGTCACAGAAACAAAAACCCTCACACAATGTATAAGTGTCATGTCTAGTTCTAGGCCACTGACCTAACCATGGGCAAGTTTCCTGGGAAAGTCCTAATAAAAGGCCAGACATGAAAAGCCCTAATAAGGGCTTAAGCCCAATAAGAGTCAGGACTTCTCTCACTCTTGGGAGCTTTTTCTGTATCTAAAATTCTATCACTTTGCTTACTCTCCTTTGTTAACAAGATTCATTTTTCGACTCCATGAGACAAGAACCTCACTCTCCTGCTTCAAGAACACATGTTTCAAGAGATTTAACCAAAAGAAATGTGACCTTAAGAATCATTCTTCCAAATCAGGTGGATGAATGAAAAGTGAAAGAGTTTGTGATCTGGGGTGAATATGTTAGAAAAAGGGAATAGTGGTTGTGAAGAGACAGAGCTATGACACTGAAGAAGGTATTCTTGAAATAGTAAGTTAAGTTTGAGTAGTAGTCTCCCATTGATACAAAATAAATTACTACAAATTTAGTACTTAACACAATAATAATTTATTGTCTCTCTGATTTTTTTGTACCAGAATTCTGGCACATTTTTGCTGTATTTACACTAAGGGTTTCACAAGGCTGAAATCAGGTATCATTCGGTTGTATTCCCATCTAGAGGCTCAAGTAGGGAAAGAGGCTTCTGAGCTTCCTTACTTTCCTGGAAGAATTCAGTTGCTTCCTGATTTAAGACTCAGAGTCCCATTTTCTTGCTGGCTGTTGGCCTGGAATCACTCTTGGCTGCTGAACACAGCTCTCAGATCTTTGCTTCTTGGCCCTTTCAGTGCTCAAATTAGGTCAGGACCACCAGGGCATTCCTTTCTATTAACTCAAAGTCAACTGATAAATAACCTAATCACAGGACCAATATTGCATTATATTCACAGATGCTGCCTGCTTTATACAATACATTCATATCAGGCAGCAGGAATCTTGGAGGCCATCTTAGAATTCTTCCTACCATAGGCTAGATTTTAATAAGTAAAGTAATAGGATGGCAGTGATGAGTAGCAACAGAATGATCTGCTTTTAATAATTGATGATTTTAGACACCTTCTTGAAGATATTCAATATCATAAAAAATCTTAGGCATTATTTTGTGGGTAATATGGAAATTCTCTAGAATATTTAAAAGTGAAGTGATCTCATAAAGATGTATTTTACAAAGATACCTTTGGTGGATTACAGGAGGCTGCCCTGAATTTAGGCAGAAGTAGAGACAGAGAAACCAGAATTAGTTATGGTTATAATAATTTAGGCCAGGGCTTCTCACCAGGTGAAATATTTCCCCAGAAAGGATATTTTGGATATTTGCAGTAATATTTGATTGTCAAATGGTTGGGGTGGTATAGGTGGAAAACTTCTGAACATAAGAAATAATCATCTTAGACAACAAATTATGATTTTGGGTCCCAGAAAACACTCAATGTACTACAGAACATTCATGTGATCGAAAGTTGCTTGAGAGGTGGCCTGGGTGACTCAGTTGTTCATGGGTCCAATTCTTAATTTCAGCTCAGGTCAAGATCTCAGGGTCATGGGATAAAGCCTTGTGTTCAGCTCCACACTCAGCAGAAAGTCTGCTTGAGAATTCTCTCTTCCTCTATCCCTCCCCTTGCTCTCTATTGAATAAATAAATTTTTAAAAATTGTTTGAAATTATTTGAGGCTGTATGATATTGCTTTATGAAAACTATAAAATATATTTTTACATTATTTTGATATACACTAACATTTTCAGAAAAGCAAACAGTTTGTATAGAATGAGAAACTTGAATTTTTTGCAAGTGTATAAGTTGTACATAATTTTTGTAATTAGGTCAGCAAAGGCAACACTGCTCTTGATATTTCAGTTGCCAATTCAACATCTTTTTAATAGTCTGTCAATGATTATGATTCATTACTGTGCTGTTATTCAACACTTATGCACTAAAAATGCATCATTTTATTATAAGTTCATTTCCTTTTGTATTTCCTTTATGTTGGTGCTGGTATATTACATTATTATTTTAAAGTGTTTTATAGATTTCAATAAATTTTGTTCAGAAGAGTAAAGCGAATATGAAAAAATGTATTATAAAAATGGAGTTTCAGTCTGACAGAGCTGAGAATCACTAATTTACTTGACAGGAAATAGGGCAATTGTAGTATGACTAGTGGTATGAAAGAATGACTGTGTTAAGAAGAGACAGTCCAAATTACTGGTTTTTAGGTTGATCAGTGAAGGACTGTAGGGGGTGTTGTTAAAGCCCACCCATATATCCATGGCCTGTATCTAATAATTCATATTCAGCTACTATAAATATTTGCTATACATTAGTTTCTCCTGTCTCTTAGCTTCTCAGCCTGGGGAATTTCTCTAGCCTGTAAGGAAAGTCAGTCCAAATTAAACAAGATTTGATGGATAAATAGTTAAGCTTTCTCTTCCCTCAGTGGGACAATTCTGAGACATATTCCGCCCATTTGCAGAGGGTGCTCAGCTGTCCACAGTGTAACCTGCTCCATAGTTCATGCTTTATTAGATTTTCTCCCATATGTGTATAAAATTGTCCTACTCCCCACAGCTGCTCTCTAGGATTATTTCCAAATAAAATTCCTCACTCAAACTTTCTTTCCCCCCATCAGGGTGGGGACCCAGGTTAAAACAAACAAACAAAAAAGTCATATATAAAATAACTTTAAAACTTTGTCATTGCTTTTCTATGTAGACAACATTTTCTTCAGTAACTTGCATGGCTTGCTCCCTCTCCTCTTTAAGTTTTTGCTCAAATATCACTCTATTGACGAGTATTTCCTTACTATCCTTTTTCAATGCTATATGTAGCATTTAAAAGAAAAAAATATATATATAAAACTTTTAGGGCAAAATAATTTGACCCATTTAGCAATACTTGGTAATAAGATAGCATTTAAAAAGGATAGTAAGGAAATATTCATCAATAGAGTGATATGTGTGTGTGCAGATATCTCTATATATGAATTTTGTTATATGATTTGATTAACACAGTTATGAGGCTAAGAAGTCCTAAGATCTTGGCAGGCTAGAGATCGAAGAGAGTCAACAGTATAGTTCTGGGGCAAGTCTGAAGTCTTGAGACCAGGACAGCTAATGGTATCAGCTGAGTCCAAAATGTGGAGAAGACTGATGTTCTAGCTTAAAGATAGTCAAGCAGAGAGAGAATTCTCCCTCAGTCTTTTTGCTGTATTCAGATCTTCAAAAAATTAGACAAGTTCCACCTACTGTGGAAAGGCAATCTGCTTTATTCAGTCTACATACAAATGAAACATCCCCAGAGACACATGCAGAATAATGTTTAATCGATTGTTTGGCATTTGTGGTCCAGTCAAGCTGACATAAAAAACTGACAACCATAAGCCCACTTCTTATCACTTTTTGCCCATATGTATTGTACCTCATTAAACCATACTTCATTTCCAAATAAATACAGTAACAAAGTCACAATTTTGCCTAATATGATTAACTATCCTGCATACAACCAAAAACACACTAACCTCTTCTTAAGAAGAGAAGGTAAAGCCCTAGAGGGATGCTTACACTTTTTCTTGCTGCCATATAACTTAAATACTATTAATTAAAATAATAGTACTGAAATACTATGACATAAAGTCAATACATGTTATGTTATAGGATGAGTGATAAGAGAGAAAAGAAAATGAAGATATATCTGTACACATACAAACAGACAATAAAATAAGAAGGAAGAAATACTCTTGACAATTAGTCTTTGCTTCTGTAACTTGCCATCTGGTATTTTTAACTACTTTCTTTCCATTCTGTATTTCCTTTGTCATTATAAACATCTTGTTACCTGTCTTTCTTTGCCTAATGATGTAAGCCAAACCAACATTCCTGAAGGGTCTAAGCCTAGTAGTCCTGCCTAGATTGAGAGTTTTACAATGACCTTAATCAGGGGGCATGATAATACCTTATTGTTGATTTCAAATCAACAGCCTACATTTACGACTTAAGGAGTTAGAAAAAGAACAACTAAACCAGAACTTGTAAAAGGAAAGGAATAATAATGATTAGAGACAAATAAAAGAGAGACTAGAAAAACATTGATTTTTCACTAGAAAATCAATGAAACCGAAGGTTGATTTTCAAAAACAAATCAATAGTTGACAAATCTTTAGTCAAAATGACTAAGAAAAAAGAGAAGGCTGGAATTACTGAGATTAAAAATGAAAGTGGGAACATTTTCACTGATTCTTCAGAAATAAAAAGTATTATAAGAAAGTAGTGTGAAAAACTGTATGACAACTATCTTGGGCCGCTATGGCAAAATGGCATAGATTGGATGGTTTATAAAAAACAAACAAAAAATTATTTCTCACAGTTCTGGAAGGTAGGAAGTTTAAGATTAGGGTGTCAGTTAATTGTGTCTGGTGAGGAGTGACTTTCTGGCTCATAATCAGCAATATCCTCATTTGATGAAAGGGGCAAGGCACAAATTCTCTAAGTGAGGGCTCTGCCTTTATGACCTAATCACCTCTTAGGGCCCCATCTCCAAATATTATCACATAGGGAAACAGATTTCAACACATTAATTGTTGTGGGGGGCTTGTCATGCATACTTATGCTACAGCATCAATATTTCAAATAACTTAGTTTAAGTGAAGAAATCCTAGAAATAGAGAACCCTCTATCATTAAATCACAAAGAGATATAAAAAATCTGAATAGACCTGTAATTAGTAAGGAGAATGAATAAGTAATCAGAAACCTTCCAACAATAATTTTTTAAAAGCTTGGACCTGTTGACTTCATTGACGAATTCTACTAAATATATTTTTTAAAAGAACTAGCATTTCATCTCCAACTTTTCTAAAAAAAATGAAGAGGAGGGAATACTCCATAACTTATTTTATGAGGCCAATGTTGCTTTAATATTAAAGCCAAAGGAATTTCCCAAAAAGAAAAGTACAAATATCCCTAACAAACAGTGATGCAAAAATTCTCAACAAAATACTAGCAAACTTAATTCAGTACCATATAAAAATACTTTTGCATACAATATGATCAACTGGAATGTATGCCTAGATTTTTCAAGGATGTTTCAACATTTGAAAATCAATCAATGTAAAATTCTTGGACAGAATAAAGGGAAGAGAAACCAAACATGATCATCTCAACTGATACAGAAAGAGGATTCAACAAAATTCAACACAATTCATGATAAAAATACTCAACAAACTAGAAGGAGGAAATAACCTTGACATAATAGCAGCCATATATAAAAAGCCCACAGTTAACAGCATATTCATTATGAAAGACTATAAGCTCTCCTTTATGATCAGTAACAAGACAATGACGCCTACTTTCACCACTTCTATTCAACATAGTACTAGAAGTCCTTGCCAGAGTAGTTAAACAGGAAAACGAAAGAAAAGGAATCCAAATTGGAAAGGAAGAAGTAAGATTATCTGTTTGCAGATGTTATGATTTTATATGTAGTAAACTCTATACAAAATTTCCTCAAAAATTTCTAGAAGAAACAAATTCAGTAAATTGTGGCAGGATACAAAGTCAAGACACAAAAGCCAGTTCAAATTATATAGTCTAATAATGAACAATCCAAAAAGGAGATTAAGAAAACAATTCCATTTACAATGGCAGCAAAAATTATAAAATACTTAGGAATTAATTTAACTAGGAAAGTGAAAGACTTGTAAACACTACAAAAAAATGGCTAAAAAAGTTAAAGACATAAATAAATGATTGGATTATTCATAGATTGGAAGGTTTAATATTTTAAGATGTCAGTAGTGCTCAAAGTGATCTACAGATTTAGTGTAATCACTATCAAAATTCCAATTAAACTAGAAAAAAAATTCATATGAAAACTCAAGGGGCCCTGAACAACAAAAACAATCTTCATATTTCCTGGTTTCAAACTGTATTACAAACCTATAGTAATCAAAACAGTATGGTATAGGAATAAAGACAGATGTATAGATCAATGGAACAGAATAGTGAGGCCAGAAATAAACCCTCACAAATAGGGTCTAATGATTTTCAGCAAGGGTGCCAAGATCATTCAATGGGGGAATGGACAGCCTTTTCAACATCTGATGATGGAAAAAGTGGATATCCTTATCCTTATTTAAAAAATGAAGTTGGTCCCATACATCATATTAAAGAACAAAAAAATATTCAAAATGCAACAAATATATAGAACTAAAATTATAGAATTCTTAGAAGAAAGTATAAGGCAAAACCTTTACTTTGACTGGATTTGGTAGTGATTTCTTAGCTAGACATCTTGGTCTTTGGTAAGACCAAGACTTAAGCAACAAAAGAAAATAGAAAAAAAATAAATTTATGGAAAGTAAAAAAAAAATGCATCAAAAACACTTTCAACAGACTAAAAAGAAAATCCAGAGAATGGGAGAAAATATTTGAAATCATATATCATAATGGCTTAATACTCAGAATATATAAGGAATTCTTAAAATTCAACAACAACAACAAAAAAAACAACCCAATTCAAAAATGGGCAAAGAACTTAAATAGACATATCTTGAAAGAAGATTTATGAATGAGCATATAAGCACATGAAAATATGCTTCAACATATCATTAGGGAAATATAAATTAAAGCTATAATGATATCACCTTAGATCCACTAGGATGGTTATTACTGAACACCAACACACACACACACACACACACACACACATACACACACACATTCACACACAGCCCAGAAAAAACAATAACAAAACTCAGATAATAGCAAGGGTTGGCACAATATAAATATAATAAATTAGATTCTGATGCACTGCTGGTGGGACTTTAAAATATCATAGCTGCTATAAAAAGAAATATGGCATTTCCCAGAAAAAAAATCAAAAATAAAATTACCATATGATTCAACATTTCTACTTCTGGGCATATACCGCAAAGAATAAAAAACAATGTATTAAAGAGATAAACATATACCAATGTCTATAGCAGCATTATTCACAATAGCTAAATATGGAATCAAGCCAAGTATTCATGGATTGTTGAATGGATTAAAAAAATAAGGTGTATGCATACAATGCAATATTGTCCCTCCTTAAAAATTAAGGAAATCCTGACTTGTTACCATATGCATGAATCTTGAGAACATTAGATTCAGTAAAATCAGTTAATCACAAAGATAATATTGTATGATTACACTTATTTGGGGCATTTAGAATAGTCAAAATCATAGAGACAAAATATAGAATGGTTGTTGACAGAAGCTGAGGAGAAGGTGGTTTGGGGAATTAATTTTTAGTGGGTACAGAGTTTCAGTTTTACAAAATGGAAGAGTTGAGTTGGATGGCAGTGATGGTTGCACAATATTGATATACTTAATACTGAACCTAAAAATGGTGAAAATGATAATTTTATGTTACTGCATTTTACCAATTTTAGATTACCATATTTTACCACAATAAAAAAAAAAAAAGGAAAACAGTTAAAAAGGCTTACGGACAGTAAAGTGAAAACTCTGGCTAGAAATGTAATCTAACTTAACAGGAAAAAAAAGGTACTTTGCTGCTTCTGGTGCTTTTGAAACTGTGTATTTTGGTGAATTCCAGAAAGTCCATGGATTTCAAACTGTGGGGTGAATTTGCTTCCGATAGGCAAACTTGGTTGGTTTATGCTTGGTTATCCTTGTATCAAGTACAGATATTAATAGAATCCATTTCTAAAATTATTTAATGATACATTCACACTTAGTAATGGACTTTCCCCATGATTTAGAAGGTAAAAAAGGAACAAAGTTCTGTCTAATTATAGTGTTTACACTGAAGAGGTTGTATGCAGATTTTGTTATATTTGGAGAAAATTTATATTCATTTATATGAGCCCACAGATATGGTATTCAACTTCGTATGTTTGAACATATGCATACATCTGATTCACTAGGTTTTGAGCTTGATACCTCTATGTTAATACAAAACCCATGTGATTCTGACATTGGTAGTCTATGTTTTCAGAAAGGTGATTTAGATTGGCTTTTTGACTTCACCTGTATCTAACAGATGTAAATATATGTGCATGTATATGTGATTTTTATAATTATACATTTATTTTTTAAGTATTTGTTTATTTAACAAATGGGCAGGGAGCCTGACATGGGGCTTGATCCTCAAGACCCTGGGATCATGACTTGAGCCAAAGGTGGACACTTAACTGACTGAGCCATCCAGACACCCTTATTTATTTGAGAGAGAGAGAGAGAGAGAGAGAGAGAGAGAGAGAATCTGAAGTAGACTCCACATTCAGCATCAGAGCCCAGTTCAGGGCTTGATCTCTCAATCGGGAGATCATGAGCTGAGCTCCAACCGAAAATTGGGTGCTTAACTGACTGAGCCACCCAGGTGCCCCTGTAAATATGCATTTATTGGCCAGAAAAAAATCCACATTCTTTATTCTCACAGAGATGGAAAAACATCTAGAATTATTAAATTGAATAAAGGCTAACCTGGAATATTTTACTGAATGTTTCCCCTCTACATGATTTTCCTCACTTCTCTGGCAATAATCCATAGTGAATAATAGAGGTAGAAGGAAGGCTTGTGTGCTTGACACAATATTTCAGGCAATGTTAATACAGTGTCACCTGGTTATGTTTTAGGGGGAAAATCACTCCAACAGAGAAGAGTGGACTAAACATGGAAGTTAGAGAACTTGGTGCTGCCTGATACATAATCTTCTGATCTTTCAAATGTTTAATACTTATAAGTGAGAGAGAGAGAGAGAGTGTGTGTGTGTGTGTGTGTGTTTTGTTTTGAGCAGGGTGGACAGTTATATTAAGTGTACACTTTATTCTTTTAGGTGAAACAATAAGATTAGAATTGAGATAGATAATAGAAATAAATGTGTGAAGGAGTTTAGAAAATAGTGGAATTGAGCACTTTTGTGGCTCCTGCCCAATTTATGGAGCTTGCTCTGAGAAATGCTCCAAACTCACTATTGCAGACTTTCTAGCTATGTTTTGTCATGTAAAGTTCTCCCTCTGTATTCCTATTCATACTTTCAAATACCCATACACAGAGTAAACTGAGGAAGGGACACATCCACCCAGGGTGACAAAAATCTAGAGTTAAGCTTATCCAGTTAGTGTTTTGCTGTATGACTGAACATACTCATAATTATGTTCTAATACAACATTCTCACCCATTCTATTTCTAAATAAATGCTTCCTTTCACTATCTTCATAGATTGCATAGGTTATTACAAATTTTAAGTTCATTTTTTTCCCAGTATCACAAATGGAAAATGTTTACTATTAAACTACCAGAAGGGAGGGGGTTAAAATTATTTATGGCCTCATTATAGGCAATGTAGTTCCTACATTAAGTGTGGGAATTTAGTATCCTGTGCAGAGTGAACAGAGGGAAAGAGAGCATAAATATATGTCACTCTGGCTTCTCGGGAAGCATAAATTCCAATGCTGAGGCTTGAATTCTGATTACACTCATTTGAAAATGAGATCACAAAAATAAAACAGTTTTCTAACAACATAAATAATCTGGAAGTATTAAAATTATAAGCAATTATAAGCAGTTATATGTAGTTATAAATTATCTATAAATCAATAATTTTACTAGACTCTTAATCTGCCTGATTCTCTTTTAATTATAAAACTGCTCTTTTAACATTATTGAGTCCTCTGACTCACGAATATATATCTCCATTAGTTTAGGTATTTTTTAATATCTCTCAGCAATATACATTTTTTAAAAATATTTTATTTATCTATTCATGAGAGACACAGATAGAGAGAGAGGCAGAGACATAGACAGAGGAGAAGCAGGCTCCATGCAGGGAGCCCGACGCGGGACTCCATCCCGGGACTCCAGGATCACGCTCTGGGCCAAAGGGAGGCGCCAAACCGGGGATCCACCCAGGGATCCCCAGCAATATACAAATCTTAAGTCAAATTTACACCGAGCATTTCATATTTTATTGCCTTTTAAAATTGTATTGTTTTAATGATTTCAACTTGTAAGTTTTTATTTCCTGTTGATAAAAATACTTTGATACTGATCTCATTTCTTTTCTTATTAATTTTACTATCAACATTTTAGATTCCATCTCATTTTCTACATAGGCTACCATGCCATCTGCATACAATGATAGTTTTCCTCTTTCCAAAACAGATACCTTGCTTTTTCTTGTCTAACTGTAGTGGTGAAACTTTCAGCCCAGTGTTTTATTGTATGTGTTTTTGTGGACATATCAAATAAGGAATTTCCTGATTCAAGGACATAAAGATTTGTTTCTGTGTTTTCTTCTTCTAAGTAATTTATGATTTTATTCCTTACTTTTTAATTTATGATCCAATTTAAGTTAAATATTGTGTATGATCTGAAGTAGGGTTCAAAATTTATACTTTTGAATGTAGATGTCCTTAATCCTTTTTAATTTTTATGATATTTAATGTTCGCTTTCTAGTTGCCATTATATATTTGGATCCTACTTTTTCATATAACTGAATCTTTGTTATTTATTTGAAATGTCACGAACATTTACAATGCTTGTGATCACTGATATATTTGAATTTAAATCTATCAACTTGCTTTTTAAAAAATATATTTGTACAATTGATAATTTATTTTGTTTTTTTTTTAATTGGCCTTTTTCATTGAGGTTTTTTTAATGATTAATTTTATCTCCTCTCTTGTTAACAAAATTATTCAATTATGTCTTAGTAAAAGAAAGATAAATTCTTATTTAATCTATGTAAATAAAAATATTGCTATTAAGGTAAGAATACTCAGGAAGAGTTTCCAACCTTTGGAGAGGTCAGTCAGGGACAATAATATATCATTGAAAATGTTTAACTTCAGTTTACAAGAGCAGAGTCTGCTCAATTTTGAGCTATCCTTATCTTGAAAGAGAAAGTTATTTCTTATCTATCCAGAAAATATAAAATTAAAATGTAAGTCATATTCCAGCCAAAAACCATAATTACCCCTCATTAGTTCATTTGGTCCCATGTAATTGTTTTTCTACTCCAATTTGGGTTTGTAGTCTTATAAACCCATTTGCCTCTTTTTTTTTTTTTAATTTTTAAATTTGTTTATTCATGAGGGGGGGGGGCGGAGATACAGGCAGAGAGAGAAGCAGGCTCCATGCAGAGAGCTCAACATGGGATTCAATCCCAGGTCTTCAGGATCATGCCCTGGGCCAAAGGCAGCAGCGCTAAACCGCTGAGCCACCTGGGCTGCCCTTGCCTTTTGACTAGAATCTTAGAAATATCAGTTCGTCACTTTGGTGTAGCCTCAAAGTTGCTTAAGTGATGCCACCAGAAGCTTTTATCCAAAAACGCTGGGCAACTTCCTTTTCCAGAAGTCTTTGAGACAGTTCTTGGTTCAATATGAGTCAGTACAACCCGTGAATGATTAAAAGGGCTTTCAGGGAAGCATCACATTAAAGCAAAACTTAACTGCTGGTGACAAAAGACTTTAAATGACTGTGCTTAATTTCAAAAGAGAAAGATCTGATGGAAGTTCATAACAAATAATGCAACTGACAAATTTGGTTGATTCTGTGGCAACCAAAACAAAGAAAAAAAGTAATCCAAAAAAACATTTTAGAAAAGACTATCTGTAAACATAATGATTGACCCAATTTTCAGAAGTGGATATTCAGAAAGTTGATAAATGTAATCTTTACAGGGAAAAATATTTAGCTGTAACAAATAATAATTCACAGTCATAATATGACACGGATATACTAAGCATATAGTTAGAATACACCAAAAATATATCAGGCTAAATTCCAAATTTGGTAAGTCTAGAGATTCTGAACATCTGTATTTCAGTAAAACTTCATAGGTAGGTGATGTAAATCCCCAGTTGAAAACTACTGGCATAAAAAATGTTTACCAAGGAGGTAAAGTTGCAATCAAGTTAAAATTTTAGAAAATAGCTGAAATGATGACTGATACTGTTTTTTTGTTGGCTTATATCAGGCAAAGCAGCTCCAAGAGTGATGACTACAGTTATCATGGACAGAGAGGAAATTGACATAGGAAATTTCCATACAGCATTCAATGTTTGATTTATGGTACATTTTAGCATACTAATAAATTTAATCTAGGGCAGGGTAAGCATCACATCTGACTTGACAATACCTCCCATGAAATTAATTCATCAGTAATAGTCTATAATAGAGAAGAAAATAAGCAGTAAACCATGAAAACAACCCATTAAATTAAGCTAATTTTACTAAGATTTTAGCATAATTCATAGCTTTTCAAACTCAGGTGGTGGTATATTTCCTATGAAGGCAGATATAATTCCTATTCAAATTTTGCTTTGATTATGCTCTTTTTCATGTTCTGCAACAGATTAACAATTTATTCAGGACCAATCCAGGAATACACAAGGAGGGTCAGAACTAATTTAACAGTATTACTAAGATGGCATTAAATACAAAATATTTATCATTATTATATAGAAATTAATCAACAATAAACATTCTAAATATTTAAATTTTATTTTCTAATAAGTAAATATCAATGTTTATAATGTACAAAGAAAGTTCCTGAGGTTCTCAAAAAACATGAAGAAAACAAAGAGCTAGGGAGACACAAACAAAAGAACTCCCTTCTTTCAGAACAAAAATACTTTCTACTATGAATAATAGAAAAACTTTATTTCTCTGAAACTGGTGCTTCTAAGTATAGTTGAAATTACATATGACTTATAAATTTGACCAAAATAACTACCTTCTATTACACAGACAAAACTGGGAAGGGTTGCATTATCAGACAGTAGCCTTTTGCAGCAAATTTGCAGAGCTCATGAAAACACACAGCATAGCTCTCTACAGCCAGACACATCATATATACAGTTCTCAAAGAGGCAGAAATGAATGTTCATTACACACCTAAAGATGTAGTCTTTCTATAGCATGCCAAATTAAAAGACAAAATTATACAAAATCAGATCAGACTTAAAGTATATAAAATTAAATTGTAGCATTGTCTTATTTAAAAATAATCTAGGTAACTAATAAATATCCCCTAAGTCAGGTTACTATCTGTCCAAGTTCATAGGTTACTAAAGTTCTTTGAAATTGTCTTCCACCTGGCACACTACAAAATATATTTATTATTATAAGAGTTTGACAGAATAATGATATAATTTGGTTTAAAATTCTTACACTTCTCATAATCATTAACATTAAATAGAAGTAATGCTAGCTTCTTGAGTTAAACTTGTATCAGTTTGGAGAAAAATACCTAAGTATAATTAAAATTTATGTGTATGTTACACTTAAAACTGATAAAAAGAAAAATGTTTTCTTGGAAGAATATAAAAGAGCTATTACAGCATTACAGGAAAACACACATAAGCATAAATGTTTTTATTAAACCAAAAATATTAAGCTAATATGGTTTGCCAAAGGTTAACCTTAATTATGTGGATTTGAATTCTTAAAGATTTTCAAGTTAGTTTCCCAAAGGATACTTTTAAAAACCTAGAGAGCTGAAAGGCTTAAAGTTCAATTTCCTAATTTACAAAAATAAATAAATAAATAAATTGGAATATTAGATTTATGTAAGGTCTGTAAATCTGTAAGCCTATCAGAATTTAGCTCTTTTATGAGATTTTATAATCTAATTTGGTATTATTAGCTAGAGGTAAGAAATACTATACACTTAATCCGTGGTAAAGACTTCTTTGAATGATAGACACAGGAATGTACATATAGTCACACATCAGGGCTTAGAAATTCAATTCTAAAATCCCATTCCTGGGTCAACAGTAAACACACATATGCAAAACTCATAGGTCTAAGTATAGTTGAAACTATTAAGTATAGTTGAAACAGGTCAAAGATCTGTTCTCTTCCCAGTAGGAACACATTCTTTATTGATTTGTGCTCAGAACAGAGAAAGAGAAAAGAATAACAAACTAGATTATCTGTTGTCTCTTGCTCAGAAAGCTAAGAGCTCCACAAACCCTTCATCTGCTTATGGAGATCAATATATTTTTAGACAATAAAAGGAAGATAACTTATTGGCTAGAAACAAACCAAAAATAAAAGAAGAAACCAGCACCAAAAATTAAGACAATAAAAAAAAATTAAGACAATAGTTAAAAAAAATCAAAAAGTTATTCCTCTGCTCTAGGGGAGCAAGACTTAGAAGCCTAAGATCTCTTCCACTAGTCCCCTGGGTCACTAGCCAAGAAAGGAGCAAAAAAGGCATTCTTATCTAGGTAGAGTAAATGAGGACTTGAAAAAGAAATCTGTGTGATCAGTGAGTCAGGACGTAGAAACTATGGGGAAAAAAGCATTGGACAATTAAGAAGATTATTTTATTCAGGCTATTTCAATGGAGAGAAAGTTCATTTCTGCAGAAAAATGTCTCAAAGAAAAGGGAGCCTTAGGTTTTATAGAGGCAGTTAAACAAAAAAGGAGTCATGATGAAGGAGACCATGGGGAAAGATGGTCCCTTGCAGTTAATTGTGTTTCCAAAGGTAAAGTAGTGAGGAATTTCTCAACCATCATACTTTTCAGGTGCACAGAAATCAAAGTTTGACACTGTTAAGAGTAGGCATGCGTTGTCCCTCCATTCCTGTTTGTCAGCAAGGAAATTCTCAAGGAAGTGACCAAGATCTTAAAGTACCTCTCAGATGGACTAAACTTTAGACAGATTCCTGCTGACCATAACTCATAATGTCCTTTTCTTTTCTAAGAGCACTTTACTTTAGAATATTTATCATTGCAAAGTCTTTATCTGCCTCTTTAAAATATATATAAATCTTCTAAAAAAAAAAAAACCTCTTGACACTTTTAGGATCCAGGAAATGTCTTTCTCAAGGACCTGACAAATCAACTCTTTATAATGTAAACATCAAAGTAGATTGTACCCCAGTCTCCTAGTCTCTGTGGGAGGGTAGGAACCAATGAGCACCAATTAGCAAACACCAATGGCCTAATCACAGAGAAAAATATTTGCAAATTCAGAAATAAGTCCTATTAATTCCCAATAACACCCATTAAATAACAAATAAGAGGCCACTGATCAACTTGATGACCTCCATCAGTACTTTTCCAGGAGCTCATCCCAGTGCTAAAAATGCCTGAACATTTCTTATGAATGTATGTATGTAAAATAGAGTTGAGTTCAAGTCTCTCTTTCCCTATTGAAATAACCCTGAATAAAATCTTTTTGCCTGTTTAACTTTGTCTGGTGCAGTTTTTGCTTTAACAAAAGTAAGCTAGGCAGTCGTAAAGCTTAACATCATTTGTTTTCATCTCTCAAGAATGACTGTCATTCATTGCCTGAAGTACAATATCTGCTTGAAGCAGAAATATATCACATAGATTAGTTTCAATTATTAAGATAAAAAAGTATTTCTTTATATTGAAATAGGCTGGAAGCTCATTGGTTGGATTCTTTTAACACAATTTTTAGTAGGTCGAATACATCATTCCATAGTGTAAGAAAAATTAATAATTGAAAATAATCTTAAATGTTTAGGTCTTTTTTTTTTGTTCAGATAGCCACACTAATGTCAAATCTATGAATAAAAAAGAAGGCTTCTCTTCCTGTAATCCTCTGACTATATCAAGTTCTTTGAGCTTTTATGTGTCTCACCATGGCAATTTCTCAATCTGAAATGTTTTCAACTCTTCAACTGATTGTCTTGAACTCGACTTTTAAGATTTCATTGTCAAAGGACTTTGAGATCATGCATAGCTTTATCTCCAGTAATTCAAGTTGGGAATAATTAGAAAAAAAGAACTAGAACTTTGGAACATCAAAGGACAGAAAGCTGAAATGACAGATCAGGAGCAAAGGTAGAGATAAAAGGCAGATGAGACAAAGCCAACCCCCTCAGAATTATTTGCAACAGTCTCAAAAATGAACTGAGCTAAAACCTGTAAGACATTAAAGGACTGAAGTTTAAAACGATATGCCCTATTCTAATAGGTAAATTCTTACATTAAACTATCATGGGCAGAATTAAAATTAAATTGTATAACTATACAATTGAATGTGAAATGTGGATTAAGATTTCTCTGGTAAGCCAAGATTTGTTTATATATGGGTTGAACAATAGCTTAGAAAAATTAAACCTAAAAAAACAAAAACAAAAACCTCAACTCAAGAGAAAAATGTTACAAGCACTCTCTGAAATTAGACTTCTAAAATAGCAAGAGATTCTGAATAGGAATTAATTAATTGGTACTGATTAATGAGCCTTGTAAGTTATCAACTCTAATATTTTATAATATATAAAATAATACCAAATTATTTTCATTAATGTGTTTTAATCTTTTTTTTTCTCATTAGGGGTTTAAGATCCTTAATCATGGCATTTTTGTACAATGTGGAACCAAAGAGACACTATTTTTCCCCCCTCTGGGCATATGTTTTAATGGGCTGCCTCTGTAGAACATGAACTTTTTGGGAACAGGAGTAATTATTAGTCATCTAATCTATTTCCAATGGCTAACCCAGTGCCTTATCTATAGTGGAAATATCATAAGTGCTCAATAATTTCAGGTGACTCAAACATATAAGCAAAAAATGTGCACATATATGTTCAACACAGCATCAGTGATAAAAGCTAAAACAACAAAGTGAGAATTCCTATGGGTGAAATAGTTTTCACATTCTAAAACATCTGTTAAGTGTATTTAATATAGATATCAGAATTGGATTTATGAAAATTACACAGGAACATGGATAATAATAATATGCAGGGAATTGTGATACATTTCTTTATATTAAATTTCTTTATATGAAAAATATTATTGTTTTTAATAATTCCTTGAATCTTAAGAACACATCTTACCACCAATGAATTAAAATCATAATATCAAAGGGATGAAAAACAAGGAAAAATACATATGATAGTATCTTAGTAGTAGTAACTAAGCCAAATTCATAACCCATAGATTATGGAATTAAAAGTAAAAATTGCATGGTATAGAAATACAGCAGAGACATAAAAAGCTTTAGCTATTTTGCTCTTATATTTCAATGTCTTAAAAAAAAAATAAAACTATCCAAACACTGCGGAAAATGTACTCTATTCCCTAAATGTGCACATATACAAAAGGCCTTTGGTTGTCATTTTGGTTATAGAGCAAATAGAATGTGTGGACTATTTAACGAATGAAACAGTTCAGTGAACAACAAGAAATTAGAATTTGTAAAGGATACATACGGGCCATAGACAGCTTTTTATTGTAATTTTTATTTGTCTTTTTTTCAATGTTCTTCAACAACTACAGAACAGTGCTGGAACTAGACAGGAAGTACTTGATTTTCTGCACCACAACTCCTCTCCTTTATTCTGACTGACTCTATTAACAAACTCATCTATATATTCTTCCAATAATACTTTCTGGTAAAACATTCTTAATTTATCCTCTTAGGCCATGGTTCCTATTAGAATGGACAAATTATCATCATTCTCAGATTTTTTTTTTCCAAGAAAACAAGCAATTTCCTTATTCTTTGGGAGCTGAGCTTTTTCTCTCTGGTTGCAAAATTGATATTAAATATTTAAAAAATACATTTTAAATATCTGGTTGAGAAAATACCTAATGTGCCTTTTTAGCTTTATGCTTTCAACACTTCAAGATTATATAGAATTACTCCCAATTTCCATACTTTTCTAAAGAGAGTTGCATAAAACCCGCTTAGCCTCATCAAAGAATACAAAGCAACAACAAATATTTGCCTTCTTTATGTTGCCAGGTAGTGTATTGGATGTTTCTATGTTTTCTTGGTATTGGTTGAAAATACAATATTCTGCAACTAAGTCATACCCATCCACACCTCTAGAAATTGAAATCTAAAAGTAGCCACTATGTTCATACCAACCACAAAACAACTAGATATTAAGCCAGCAATTTAACTGATCACATAAGAAGAAATAATGCAGGAAAATCCATTTGAAAATTAGCAATACACCTTGCAGTATTTTCAAGTTCAATTAAATTATCCATTATATTAAACTTATTATAGACTTATCATGTGAATCTGATGTGCAATTCTTGAATCATTGAAAGATATATTTTCAACACATAAAGTAGAACAATTTTGATGGCTGTTTTTTATTTTTATTGTTTTTATCAAGTAGAAAATCCTGATTTCTTCAAAGGGACTCTAAACTTAATAAAACTTCTCACCATGTATTATGTTTAAATATGAAGATATCTACAACTGAAAATAATTTAAAATATATGATTTTATATAAATTTTAATTCATACTATAATCTTAAAGAGTAAATTCGTGATTCAGACACATCTTTGTCAACAATTTTATTTATATATTAATTATTGAGGAAATCATTACGGTGTTCTAAAAAATGATTCAAAATAGAAGGTAAACAGGAGACATATTTGTAGGCAATTGGGAATGCAAAATTGGCTTATTCCACAAATGTATTTTTGAATTATTTCTTAAACAAAGAGGGATGAGAAAGAATGCCCTGATTCCATCAAGGATGTCAAAGAGATGGGAACCAACAAAAATATCCAGGTATCAAATCAGAGTTAAGAGCCCAGGAACTCAACGTAGAGAGAGTGGAGTTCAGACTCCCATGCTGACTTACCACATCTTCACAGCTGAAAGGACAAGGGACCTCTGTGAGTGCCGTTGGTCAAAGGCTGGGATCTGTGGCCACAGGCAGTGCAGACCGGGTGAGTCTTAGTGGGACTTCCATTATCTGTGAAAAAAAGAAAAAAAAAAAAAAGAAAAGAAAGAAAAAAACAATCAAATGAGAATAAGAAAGTCTGTTTATTCAGAACTTTCTGTGGTGAGGCTGTCATCACTTCCGTTTGGTACAGCCTCAAAATCAGACAATGGTATTGGAAACAGAGTAGAAAAAAGAGAAAGTGTCAGGTGTGCCCTAAAGCTTGGAAGCCACTGGGATAGAGAATCTTGAAGCAGGCTAACTGAAAATGGAACATCCTACATGAGTGGTTATTGGTACGTTTAGCTTTCTCTGGTTGGTCTTAAGATGGAATCTTGAACAAAAAAAAATAGATAAGCAGTCAGTTATTAATCAAGACCTGGTCATTATTAGCTGCTTTTGGAGACATTGTTTGACTTCATGGATTGTTACTGAAAAGATCAGTCTGACTTCCCATAAGCCTTATACACAAGATTTACAGCAGGCTGTCCTCCTGATAAATTGTTGTAGATAAAGGGTTGGTACCCAAAGATATTAATACGTATTAATGGCTATCACTTATTTGATTTAATTAAGAATTGCTGAAATAAGGAAGCCTAGGTGGCTCAGCGGTTTAGTGCTACCTTCGGCCCAGGGCGTGATCCTGGAAACCCGGGATCGAGTCCCACGTCGGGCTCCCTGCATGAGCCTGCTTCTCCTCTGCCTGTGTCTCTGCCTCTCTCTGTGTGTGTGTCTCTCATGAATAAATAAATAAAATATTAAAAAAAAGAATTGTTGAAATATATTTAAAAGTATCCTGTCCATTTAAAAGCCTGTCCCAAATTTTCATGGGTAATTAAATATAGATTTAATATACCTAACACAGGGATGCCTGGGTGGCTCAGCGGTTGAGTGTCTGCCTTTGGCCCAAGGACTGACCTGGAGTCCCGGGATCAAGTCCCACATCAGGCTCCCGGCATAGAGCCTGCTTCTCCCTCTGCCTGTGTATCTGCCTCTGTGTGTGTGTGTGTGTGTGTCTCTCATGAATAAATAAAATCTTAAAAAATATATATATATATATATACCTAACACATATGTGTATAGTTAGAACATACACAACACATAATTAAACTGCATGTGTTTATATGTGTGTATATGTATGGATATGTACATATTTATAAGTGCATATATTTTTTAGCCATTAAAATTGTCACTTATTTCCCAGTATAGTTTTCAAAGAGAAAGTCAGCATGTAAATTTAAATTCCATGTTCTTACTGAATGATTTCTTCTTTCCTTTGATCCAAATACTTTTTACACATGTCTTTAAATGGTTAGTCTGAGTTTGGAGGACAGGATGGCGAAAGATTTGAACCTTGCCAGCTGGGTCATAGCTGTTGTTTGTATTTTTCATTTAGGTAACAATTAAAGGTATTCACATAATGTGAAATAATTTTCCTTACAATTTTTTATTATTTGTTTCTATGACGGAATTCCAAGAGTATAATTTGCACTACAATGATTCAGAAAAAAATGTGCAAAGATAATTAGGTAATGACAATGATAGCTCTCTGCTGTGAAAAGGCATACTCTGTGCCTGTGACCATTCTAAGGGCATTTGATTATCTTATTCCATCCTCACAAGAACATTGAGAACTATTATCATCATTCCTGCTTTACAGACAATAAAGATGACTAAGAATTGAGGAGATTTAGATTAATTTGCCTTTAGTTTCTCACTAATCTTGGAGCCTGGATTTGAATCCAAGTATCTAGCTTTCCTGTTTGTGTGCTGAACCATCCTAGCACATTGCTACTATATAAGAAGGTGGTAAAAGCAGTACTATTTCCATGGGCCTGCATTTTACTTTGTTTTTTATTGGCAATAAAAGTTTGTTTTTATCAATAAAAATGACAGAACTCATAATCAAACGTGTTAATCAAATACATGCGTTTGTTAAAAATTCAGTACAAGAAAAGTAATCGATACGTACAATAATGATTCACATACAATTCATTCTGAAATCGTCAAAATCTATCCCTTAGGAGATGGTATGGCAAAGTGAGAATACAGAATTTAGAGTAATAATTAACCCTTTAGGGTACTTGACTACATGCTAGTCTTTTAACTCAAAAATTTCCTCTGCTATGTCTCATGTAATGTTTATACTTACCCTAGGAGGTAAATACTAGTATTGGCTCATACAGCTAAGGACCAAGAAAGAGAAGTAAGCAAAATGAAGTCAGAGCTGTTATCAACAAAGGCATGACTCAATCCAGGTTTGATTCCAAAGCTTATACTTTCTGGAGAGATTTGAGGTTAATTTCAGTCTACTCACATATTCAAATGACTAATGTGGGCAATTAGATTTCCTCAGATTCAGTTGCTCTATCCAGTGACATAATAATATCTCTTTCAGAAGATACTTTTTAAGGACTAGAAATGTTCATGTTCCTGCCTTGTAATAGAAAACCTTAAATAAATGGTAGATATTAATATTTATTAATATTATTTGGCACACTGATTACAAGTATATTTATTTCACTTGTATTGAATAGTCTTTGTTTCCTTGCAGTTTCATAGCGCCCAATGACAAAGAGAGCCTCAATACACCTCTCAGCTTTCAAAACTTTAGACAGGATCCTTTATCTAGGGACAATAGGTCCCTGACCTTTCTTAAAGCATTTACTTTAGAACATTTGTAATTGTAAATCCTTTTTCTGCCTCTATGAAATATATGTCAATCTCTTAGCCTTTGGTCTGTTTTACAACAGAGAAAATGTCTTTCTTGAGGACCTGGGAACTATCTCTGACATGTAAACAGCGACAGAGATAGCACCTCTACCTTCTCTCTCTGAGAGATGTGGGAGTCTAATTTCTATGGGTGCTAATGAGCAAACATAGATGGCCTAATCAAAGAGAAAAACCTCTGCAGTCTCAGGAATAACACATCCACTGATCAGCCATTCCCCAATTCCTCACCTGAAATGTCCCCCTCATTAGCTTACCTCAGTGCTGAAATTTCTACCCTAACACCAGTTTTTTTTTTTTCTCAGTGAAGTTGAGTTCAGTCTCCCTCACTTAATGCCATAATATCAGATTAAAATCAATCTCTTTTCCTCTTCAGGTACTGTTTCATTTTTTTTAACACCTGGAGGGCATTTTAATGTGATGCTTACCTATAAAATGGCTTAAATGCAAAGCCATTCTATATAATTACTAGTAGGTGATGTGAAATACACTTTGAAAAATAGATACATCCTCTGTGAGGATCATTGTTTAGAGGCTGGAGTTTCAATGTAGACAGAAAAGAATGGGAATCCTCTTTGCAGCACATCGGTGTTACTGCTTTTGAGGACCCTCATCAGAAATAACAAGCTCAAAAAGAAAAAAAAAAAAAAAGAAATAACAAGCTCTAAGGGGTTTTCTAGAGTGATAAAATATTTAATAAAAGTAAGAAAAAGAGGCACAGGAGACCTCAGCAGCTCTTTTGCCCTTTGAAATACATTACTCGCCTGAAAGCTATTAGCTTAATACACTTTTCTAGTAAAAACTATAATTCATCTTCTAAAAGCCAAAGAATTTCATTGGATCTGTAAAACTTCTCTTCATCTTCGTTCAAGGTCCAAGACCCAATATAATACAAAACCATCTCTTTGCATGCACGAGGTGATAATGTGAGGGACAAGGTATTATAATAATGTCATTTTCCCTATCAACTAACAATCAACAAATCTTCGGTGCTAAAAGGACAGCAGTAACTTGGTCAATTACCTCCCAATTCTGTGCACTGATGTGAAGAAATCTGAGATGAGCATACCACTGATCTTATGAGGTTACTCTCCCATGAATTGTTTAATGATTATCTTCACAGACTGATAGTATCCCTGGGTTATCCATTTTATTTTTCTTATATAAAAGCTAAAGTTCAGGGACTGGCCAAACTGTCACTAAATGGGCTCTCCAGAATGGAGACACACATTTTCGAAGCCACACTTGTCAACAGCAGTTAATTTTTCTTTTAGTATTCTTTATTTTCACAGGTCCTCTTTGATACTGCCTAAGAACCAAGAAAAAATCACTAAATATTAAGCTTGTTTTTAAAGAAAAATATTTTTGTCATTCTACAAATTTTAGAATAACAAAAAATAACTATATGAATATTTACTTTGACTTTTCAAATCAATTGATAAATTTTATGTGAACAGTTTTTAAATGTGCTGACATTAGTTTAAAATGTTTATTGACTTATATCAATATTTAATTATCTTAGAAGTCATAATAGGGTGGTTGAGATTTCCACTTTCAAAATTTGGTAAGATAAATGCAGCAATCAAAGCAATGTATTAAGCATCTACTATATGACAGCAGGTAGGTGTGCATTATCTAATTTAATGCTCAACAACAACTCTGTGAGGTTGTTATGATTTTTATTCATCCCTTGTACTTAAGGAAGCAGAGCCAAAATATGTATGTATAGTATGCATAGCATGGTTGCCTCAACAGCAGAGCTGGAATTTGGAACTGACCCAGTTCTATCTAATAACAAAAGTGCTTTCTGCTTCTCAGGAAAAAAAAAAAAAAAAAAAAGAAGAAGAAAGAAAAAGAAAACATTTACATAGCATTTCCATTTAATTTGGAAGAATACTGTCATTTCTTCTCCTTCTTGGTATGACCATCCAATTAGTGATACTAGTTTGGGTCCTTGGCATTCCAATTAATTCTGCTGATTTGAAATGCTTTTTATAATGGAAATAGGCTGAGATCATCTTTATTAGACTAACATATTGATTCATGGGACACCTTTTGATGAAGTATACATTCTGGGCTGTTTGATGGAAATAGCTAAGTATTCACCAAGCATTTGATAGTGACAACCTTGCAATGATCAAAATGGGAAGATAGGGTCTCTGCTTCTATCTGAGACAAGACTGAAGGGCTACTTTTAAACTAGAATTTACACATGATAATGAATTTTCTCAGGGTAACTCTAAGTTTTAAAGGACTTATTTCAGATGACAGAAATGGGGATATTTTCTCTTCAAGAGATCATCTGACATACATAAGGCCAGAGAAGATCTAATGGGCAACCGTAAGAGTAGTCAGTTATGAAGGCAGCTTTCATGGGGTGATGGGATTCTACCAACAGAATAATGAAATCTCCTGATAAAAGTTCTGAAATGTGAGAAAGATAGGCAGTTTAGGACCTTCAAACTAAGAGTCAGTTTGAGGAGTTATTAATAGGATAACCATATAATTTATCATGTAAATTGAAATACCTATGAGATTAAAAGGTGGGAGTGTGAACAACTAAGTTGGAATAACAGGGATAAACCAGCATTTTACCAGGGCATACCATCTCCTAAAAACTTGAAATCTGAAGCCATAGAATAAGAAGTATATAAGTATTTCAATCCTAATATTGCTCCCTATGAATTCTGTTAAGCTAACTTAAATACTATGAATTTATTTTATTTTTTAAAAGATTTTTATTTATTTATTCATGAAAGACACAGAGAGAGAGATACAGAGACATAGGCAGAGAGAGAAGCAGACTCCAAATAGGGAGCCTGATGCGGGACTCGATCCCCAGACCCCAGGATCACGCCCTGGGCCAATGATGGGCACTAAACCGCTGAGCCACCCAGGCAAACCAATTAATACGAATTTAATTCCTAATGCACATACTGAGAATAACTAACCTCTGCGTATTATTTATGCGGGTTAAATGTTAAATGTGTTAATATGCACATGGCGCCTAGGAATTGGCCAGCAGTTGAGGTCTCAATGTGTATGGATCCATATTTCAGCTTTAATGGAGTGGACTTTGAAGCCTGAAGCCCTAGGTTTCACTAACTGCTGTATAAATACCAGTTGTAACCTTGGATTAATGATGCTGCCTCCATTTCCTGATCTATAAAACTGGGATAAAGTAGTACGAGGATTAAATAAGTATACACACGTACAACATTTAGCAGAAAAAGAAAAAAAACAGAAAAAAAAAAAACATTTAGCAGAGTTCATTCCATAGTTTGCATTATATCATTGCTATAGTTACTATTAATTGAAACTCTTTATAATATATAATGTAGTTGCTACATTGGCACAGTGGCCTTCTTTCAGTGTTGTGGTTATAAGAAAATAAAAAGGATTTTAAAAAAGAAAGAAAAAATGTCATTAAAATGAAAACCTTTAATTAATCATATCTTTAAATTACACTGTATATTTATCAAAATAATTATCCCTTTTCTGATGTTCTAGAAAAGGTGTAACAAAAATATGTTTTGCTTTTTATTTCTCCTCAAATTTCAAATTATTATTTATGCAAAATTATTTCAAACTGTGAGAGAATGTGGGAAGTCAGGGTGACATTTCTAACACTCATATTTTTTTCAGTTTTATTGGGGATAATTGGCATACATTACTATATAAGTTTAATGAGTACTGCATGATGGTTTGATTTACATATATTGTAAAATGATTAACATCTATCTTCTCATTTAGACACAATAAAAAGAAAAAAAAACAAAAAATTTCTTGTTATAGGATTTATTCTCTTAACTTTTCTAAACATCTTACAACACAATTAGTGTTGGTCATCATGTTGCATGTTTTATCCCTAATTATAGTGTTTAAGATCATCTATTTTCAGCTTGATTTTTCTCTTTATAAAATGATTTAATACAGATATTTCCTCATGTTTGATAAACCATTACCAAAGGAAAGTTATCTATGAATACTGAGCTATCATTTAAGAATTGAAAAATCTTAAACTCTTTACAGAAAAAAGAATGTTAATAAAATAAACATGGCTAGTATTAATGAAATGACTAACTTAATGATTACTAATAATTAAAATAAAAAACAAAATGAAATTATAAGAATTGTCACATAAGCACATCAAAACGTGCCCAACTTTACTACACCTGATGTAAACAAAAATAAAATAACACCCTAGTACCAAAATTCCACAAAGGCAAGAATTTTGGCTATTTTGTTTATTATCAAATTCCCATAATCTAAGCTAAGGGTGGCACAAGGACCTGATAAACTTTTATCCAAAGTAATGCAAATACTAAGATCTTGAATATACTGTTAGAAAATTTATAAATATGTAAAAAATACATAATATATAGTTGGAGTATAAATAATATAGTTATACTGAGAGTCTTGTAGACATTAAAATTTTTTATGTCATCTATGGAGGAAATGCACTTACTATTCATTATTTTAAACAATAGCTTGCTCACCTCAACAAAGCTATTTAGTTAATGCATTGTTTATTAAAGTCAAAACCATAGACAATTATGACATTAAAGTGGCAAATGCTTTTGCAGTTTTGACATAGCAACGAGCTGTCTGATTTTAAGAAATTTAAGAGCACCATAATAAAATACTTAGTAAAAGGGTTTATTTTGTTATGCAATGAATTATTAACTAGTACAATTATGAGATGTATTCATGAGCTTGTAAATTTTTTTAGAATCTAGTTTTTAAAGAAAGGAATTACTATATAAGGTGTGCCAATTCTATCAATTCTGGCCCCTCTTCAAACTAAACTAAACCAGAAACAAACTTGTCTCTTAATCATTCTCAAATTAAAGCATACATTGCCACCTCAAAGAGAGTTACAAGGAAACTCTTTAAATTCCCTTAGTAGTACTTACTTTAAGGTAGAGAGTTATATTCTTCTCCAAGGTATAAGGCTTTTATTTGGGTGGAGGATGCAGGGAGTAATTTTTTCAAAAAATTTCTTCTGACATTCAGACTAGATAAACCATTTTCTGAATTAGGATATGTATTAATAATTTGTGATATTCTCGCCACCAGCTTACACTTTACTTTTAAAGGTACAGAACATGTTTATAGCTATGAATACAAAATCCAACTAAAAGAAGCATCTGTTTTAAGTCTACAGATGGAAAAAATACAATTGATTCCTTTTCAGAAAGTTTTGCTCATTAAAGGGTTTGCCTCAGGAAGAGACAACACCCCAAGGTGAGCCCATTTGGGGCAGCCAGCTGCAAAAAATAGTCCTAGGTCTTTGCCACATGTCCTGGGCTCTGCCAGAGGTGGCTCCCTGCTGGATGGGGGCTTGAGGTCACTCCAGTCAGCCAGCACTTTCTCTTGTCTTTTAAACCACTCAGCTTTCCATTGCCTTGTCCTACCTCTATGTTAGCCTTACATGGCCAAATGCCTTTGGGGTCAGTGATCATGAAGCTCTGGCCAAGTTGGCCCTAGGTTACACCCAGGCTCAGGTTTCCACCCCATGTTCATCTGTCTATAAGCACTGTGAATCAGGCAGCAAAGAGCAAGATTAAAACTCATCTGGGGTTTTGAGTTGTTTTTGAGTGCCAAATGCTTTTAAAGTTAAACATATTTCAAGTAAACAAACAAACAAAAAAAGATTAAATAACATGTCCAGAACAGCTAACAGATCAAAGAAGAAAAAAGAAAAGATAACGTGTATATATATACTGAGACAAATGAAAATGGAAACAAAACACACCAAAACACAAGATTCAGCAAAAGTAGTTCTAAGAAGTTTGTGCTAATAAATCCCCACTTTAAGAAAAAGAAATATCTCAAATAAACAACCTAACTTTATATTTTAGGAAACCAGAAAAGAAAAAGTCCAAAGTTACCAGAAAGAAGGAAATAACCAAGTACAAAGTAGAAACAAGTCAAATGGAGACTAGAAGACAATTTAAAACCTCAGTGATACAGAGTCTGTTTTTGAATAAAGAAACAAAACAGAAAACCTGTTATCTAGACTTACCAAGAAAGAGAGGGGACTCAAATAAATAAAATTATATATGAAAGAGGAGCAGTATAACTGAGACCACAGAAATACAAAGGATCATGAAAGATGGCTATGAACAATCATATGCTCATACATTAGACAACCTAGAAGAAATGGATAAATTCCCAAAACATTCAACCTACCAAGACTGAATAATAAAGACACAGAAACATAATCATACAGATTACTAGCTGAACCAATAATCAAAGTCTCACAAAAAGTCCAGGACCAGATGGTTTTACTGGTGAATTTTAATAAACACTTAAGGAAGAATTAATAGCAATTCTTCCAAATGGTTCCAAAAATTGAAGAGTGGGCAACATTTCCAAACTCATTATCCTAATATCAAAGATAGAAAAACAGAGAGAAAAAATTACAGGCCAATATCCCTGATGAACATCAATGCAAACATTCTTAACAAATATGAAATTCAATACAATAAAAGGATCGTGGACTATACGAGAGATGCAAGAATGGCTTACAACTGCAAATCAAGGGTGGTGGAAGGGGAGGAGGGTGGGGGGTGGGGGTAAATGGGTGACGGGCACTGAGGGGGGCACTTGACGGGATGAGCACTGGGTGTTATTCTGTATATTGGTGAATTGAACACCAATAAAAAATAAATTTATTTAAAAAACCTGCAAATCAATAAATGTGATGCACCACATTAGCAAAATATGTTAAAAATGATGTGATCTCAATAAATTCAGAAAAAGCATTTGACAAACTTCAACATCCATTCATAAAATGTCCTATAAAAAGGTATGGAAAGAATGTGCCTCAACATAATAAAGACTATTTATGACAAATCCACAGCGAACATCTAAATCAACTGTGAAAAGCTGAAAGCTTTTCTCTAAGATTGGTAAAGTACAAGGATGCCTACTCTTGATACTTTTATTCAACATAGTTTTGAAAGTCCTAGCTAGAACAGTTGGGCAAGCAAAAGAAAGACCAGGCATTTAAAAGGGAAGGAAGAAGCAAAACTCTCTCCATTTAGGATGACGCTGTATTTTATAGAGAAAGTCCTAAAACTCCACCAAAACAAATGGCTAGAATAAATATATTTACTAAAGATGAAGGATATAGAAGTGCCTGGGTGGCTGAGTTGGTTAGTTGTCTAATTCTTGATTTCAACTTAGGTCATGATCTCAAGGTTGTGGGATAGAGGTCTGCATTGGGCTCTGTGCTCACCACAGAGTGTGCTTGTCCTTCTCCCTCTGCTCCTCCCCTCTCTTACTTGCTCTCCCTCTGTCTCTAAAATAAATAAATAAAAAAAAATGTTTTTTAAAGATGCAGGATACAAAATCAATATACCGAAGTGAGTTGCATTTCTCTACACCAACAATAAGAGAAATTTTAAAATATTCCATTTACAACTGCATCAACAAGAATAAAATACTTTTGAATAAATTTCAACAATGAGGTAAAAGACCTATACACTGAAAACTATAACACGTTGATAAAATAAATTTTAAAAAGGCACAAATATATGGAAAATATTCCATGCTCATTGAGAGAATAATATTTTTAAAATATTTATACCACCCTTGGGGAACCTAGGTGGCTCAGCTGGTTAAGCATTGACACCTGGTTTTGGCTCAAGTCATGATCTCAGAGTCCTGAGATCATGCACACCTGCACACCACAGAGTCTGCTTGAGATTCTTTCCCCCTCCCACTGGCTCCCTCTCTGCCCCCAAACCCCACTCAAACTTGCTGTCTCTCTTATATATAAATAAGTAATAATAAATAAATAATTTTAAAAAATGTTTGTACTACCCAAAGCAGTCTACAGATTCAAGCAAAATCCCTATCACAATTTCAATGTCATTTTTCACAGAAATAGAACAAACAAACTTAACTTAAATACCTTGCACTCAGGTCATGATCCCGAGGTCCTGGGATGCAGTCCTGCATGATGCAGGAGATAGTCTGCTTCTCCTTCTTAGTCTCCATCTGCTCTTGCTCTGTCTCTCTCCCTTTCCATAAATAAATAAAAATCTTTTAGAAAATACACAATATATAAAGTACTCTTTCTACTCAACACTAATAATAATGATGATAGTAAAAATAATAATTCAATTAAAAATGGGCAGAGGACCTGAATAGACATTTTTCTTAAAAGGATAATAATAACAAGTGTTGGCAAGAATGTAGAGAAAAAGGAACCCGTATGCTTTGTTGATGGGAATGTAAATTGGTGCAGCTACTCTGCAAAACATCATGAAAGATCCGTAAAAAAATTAAAATCGGAATTACCATATGATCCAATGATTCCAGTACTGAGGATTTACTCAGAGAATACAATACCTAAGACATGGAAGTAATTCCAGTAATTCCAGTAATTCCATAGGTGAATGAATAAAGAAGATATGGTATATATACACAATGGAACAGCAGTAAAAAAAGAATGAAATCTTGCCACTTGCAACAACATGGATGAACATGAGGGTATAATGTTAAGTAAAATAAGTCAGTCAAAGAAAGACAAATATCACATGATTTTACTCATATGGGGATTTAAGAAACAAAACAAATGAACAAAGGATAAAAGAGACAAACAAGAAAACAGATTCTTAAATACAGAGCACTGCTGATTGCCAAAGAGAAGTATAGGGGGGTGGGTGAAATAGAGAAGACAGAGGGTATTCATATTGTGATGAGAACTGAGTAATGTAGAGAATTTTTAAATCCTTATGTTGTACATTTGAAATTATTACCATGATATATTAATTATACTTCAATTGAAAAATAGGCAAAGGAAATACATACCCTAATTCCACAGAAGACAAAGAAATAGCCAACCGGTTCTTGAAAATTGCTCAGCATTACTAACCACTAGGAAAATGCAAATCAAAGCCATGATAAGTTTTCACCTCACAGGTGTTAGAAGAGCTATTATCAAAAAGATAAGAAATAAGAAATGAGGATGTGGAGAAAACACTGTCAATGAGAATGTAAAGTCATATGGCTACTATGGAAAACAATATGGAGTTTCCTCAAAAAATTAGCAACAGATCTATCATATGATAGATTTCATTTCTGAGCATATACCCAATGGAGATGGCATCATTATCTCTAAGATATATCTATATTCCCATGTTCATAGCACCATCATAATAAGCAAAATATGGAAACAATCTAAGTATCCATCATGGATTTTATATATATATATATATATATATATATATATATATATATATATATCACTCATACCTATACCGAATGAAATATTATTCAGCTTTTAAAGAAGGAAATCCTGTCATTTCAGACAACATAGATCATAGGTGAATCTGGAGGACTTTATGAGTAAGGGAAGTAAGCCAGTCAGAGAATGACAAATAGGGCAAAATATCACCTATATGTGAAATAAAACAACAACAAAACAACAAAACATAAAGCAAAACAAAAAAGTCAAAATCATAGAAACAAAATAAAAAAGTGGTTGCTAGGGATGAGAGTGGGTAGGGAAAACAGGAAGAGGTTGGTAAAAGGGTACAAATTTTCAGTGATAAGATGAATAAAGACTGAGGACCAAACATATAATAAGATAACTACAGTTAATAACAAATTGAACTGTGCTGAGAGAGGGCCACCTGGGTAGCTCAGTTGGTTAAGCCTTAGAGTCTTGGTTTCTGCTTGGGTTATGGTCTCATGGGTCATGTGATCGAGCCCATGAGTGTCGGACTCCGTGTTCAGCAGGGAGTCTACTTAAAGATTCTCTCCTTTGCCCCTCCCAACACTAGCACACTCTCTGTTTTTCAAATAAATATTTAAAATTTTTTTTAAAAGGGTAGAACTTAATGTTCTTATATAGTGATAGACATGTTAATTCAATGGAGAAATCCCTTCACAATTTATAGCCGTATCACAGCATCATTGCACTAAATATCTTGGAAACATATTTGTTAATTAAACCTTAATAAAATTAAAAAAATTTATGTATGTATATATAAGTACTGTTACAAATAAGTCAAATGAAATTCCATTTCCAAGGATGATAGAAAATGACGTGTCTTCTTATGAGTAACTTGACAAAATAAAAGCCATATTTTGAAAGGCTGTCAATTGAAGAAGTCAACAAAAGCAAGGAAGCCTTAACAAATTAAATTCTAGAGAGGTCTTGCTCATATGGAAGATCAGAAAGTCTTGAAAGTTGTGGACTGCATGTATGAGGTGGGCAGTGTACCATGTGCCATAAGTAACTATGCAAGGATGAAGGGAATAAAGCAGGGCTTGGATCTCATTAGGGAACTGTGAAATTGAGTGGAGTCTGGAAAAGCCACAAACACAAGAGCAGGTTCCTTGGTCCAATAACCTCTGTTCCAACCACATTAAAAAACAACCTGCAAAAGATGGCCTAGTAAGGACAGGGAAAGTGCAGGTAACACTCTTCCAAATTAACTACTAACAGGATTATAAAGGCCTCCACTCAGGAATTGGGAGTTGGTGTAATTACAAGAGAACTCTATCTAATTAAATTTGAAATCCCAAACCAGCTGACCTTGACTGTAGAAGGAGTGAAAATGATTAGTAGCCTCCTCCACCCACCCACACACTAACACCCAGAGATGAAAGGGTCTAAGCTTTCTGAGAAATAAAATACAAATATGCTTCCATTTCCAATGAACTTTTACATACAATGTATAAAATACAATTAAATTATGGATTAGAAATTTAGGGGATGTGTGGATACTCATAAAATATATCATTAAATATAATCTTTAAAAATAGATAAGCATAACAGCACATTAGATATTTAGAATAAAGAATCAATAAACTTGAAGATTGTAAATTTGGGAAATACATTTTTTTATTATTATTATTAAAGCCAAGAGAGAGGGAAAAAAAGCAGACCAACAGGAAAACTCAAACCAGGAACTCCTGGATGGCTCAGCGGTTAAGCATCTACCTTCCCTTCAGGGCATGATCCTGGAGTTCTGGGATCAAGTCCCCCAGTCAGGCTCCTTACATGGATCCTGCTTCTCCCTCTGCCTATGTCTCTGCCTCTATATCTCTCAGTGCCTTTCATGAATAAATAAATAAAATCTTACAGAGAAAAAAAAAAAAAAAGAAAACTCAAACCAGAGAATATGTTCAACTAGAAAGCCTTCAGCTATCCATTTTCCTTGGTAAACTCTAACCCACAAAATCCAATTTCTTCAATTTGCATGCTCTATGCCATCTACTTATGAAATTTCTAGTGGAGTACTGTCTTGGTCTACACATCATATTCTTGTTTATTTTTTTCTGTTTCTAACTTATTTGCTGATACAATATCAAAATCTGTTAATTATCTGAACGGATTTGTGAGAGGCAGCCTGACAGATGGCTCCCAATGACGCCCAAATCCATGGAAGCATTTCTTACATAATTTCTTTCCTAAGGGAGCAGATTGTGCCTAGGCACTTGTTTCTAAGAAACAGAATATGAGAAAAGAGAAGGAGCACCATTTCTGAGATTAGGTTACAAAAATACTGTGACTTCTATCATGCTCACCTTTTCTCTTTTTCTCTCCCTCAGATGTTCTGAGGGAAGCCTGCTGATATGTTGTGTGCTGGTTGAAGAAAAGGTTTATGTGGCAAGAAACTGGCATCACTGGCCAATGGCTATCAAGGAACCAAGGCCTATCAGCAGCCATGTAAATAAGCTTGGATGTGATTTCTCCACCAGTGAAGTATTATGATACTTGCAGCACCAATTAGCACCTTAACTGCAGCCTTGTGAGAGATCCTAACCAGCACTAAGCCCTACTAAGGCACACCCAGATTCCTAAGCTTCAGGAATTATGAGATACTAAATGCTTATCATTTGAAGGTGCAATTTGGGGGGGGTTTAAGTGGGGTGGTGGTTATTGGTGATACAGAAGTAGGTAGGTGGAAGAAAAAAGCCACTCTAGCAAATGCCTAAAAATGTAGGTGAAGGCATGAAGGATACTGAGAATCATAAGAGAAAAACCTAAGTTGACTTAAAGAGACGGTTAGTAGAAATCTGATTTTGAGGATGCTGTCTAAATAGGAAGCAATGAAAATGGCTTAAAAAGAGAAGAAGAAGAAGAAGAAGAAGAAGAAGAAGAAGAAGAAGAAGAAGAAGAAGAAGAAGAAGAAGAAAGAAGAAGAAGAAGAAGAAGAAGAAGAAGAAGAAGAAGAAGAAGAAGAAGAAAGAAGAAGAAGAAGAAGAAGAAGAAGAAGAAGAAGAAGAAGAAGAAGAAGAAGAAGAAGAAGAAGGAGGAGGAGGAGGAGGAGGAGGAGGAAGAGGAGGAGGAGGAGGAGGAGGAGGGAAATGTCATCAGAAACTGAAAAAGAAAAGGGGTATCCCTTTGTGATGAAGTGACAAAGAGCTTAACTAAACTGCTTCCTGTAGTTGTGTGGAAACTAAAAATACATCCAATGAATTTGGTGACCTAGCTAAGGAGACTTCCAAGCAAAGTATTGAAAATGCTGTCTCTTTTATTCTTGCCTCTTAATGTAACATTTATTTAAGTGGCTCTTTTAAACCTGAAGAATTTTACCTCTCTGGAACAGAAATGGGATACTTTCAAAGTCTACCCAACCACCATCTATGCATATAAACATGCATCTGTTATTTTTTTAGGTAAAAAAAATATATATTTTATACTCTAGTTTCCAAGCCTATTAGTTTAAATTTTTTTTGGAAGCAATATTCCATTCCAACTATCAATGAACTCTGAGTGGTTATTTTTCAATTTAGAATGAGGAAATGGAATTTAAACAATATCTGTGATGAGACATTGAACCTAAATGGACTTTGAATTAGAAAAACATACCCAACACAAACATAAAAACAACTAAAAATAAAGTTTCCTTTTTAAATCTATTGATTTCCAAGGTTCAATTTTGAAGGAAAGGAAAGATATGCAATTATAGGTCCAATTGGAAAAATTATTGTCAAATCAACTCATTAAATGGCCACTCTCTCTTCAGCACACTACCATCTTTTCTTCTTCAGATAAATCTTCATTTGTGTGCAAAACAATTCACTTAACCTTTCTAGGCCTCAGAGTGTCCTGCATAATAACTGTTTCATAGCACTGTTGTTGAATCAACATATTATTAGTGATTACACTTAGAACCAAACTTTGGCAAATAGTAGGAATGGTCAGTAGAACCAAACTTTGGCAAATAGTAGGAATGGTCAGTTGACTCTGAATCTATATAATTGCTGTGATAGAGATGGAGTAATCCTACTTCTTCAGATGAGCCATGATTTTGCATAATTTTTCCACTGATTCATTGACCTGAAATTTCTTTAACAAAATAAAACTAAAGGGCAGACCTAATAACACTATTTAAAAGTCCCCACTAATATTAAGGAAGGCACTTGTGATGAACCCTGACTGTTACACGTAAGTGGTGAATCGCTGAATTTTAATCCTGATAGCAATATTACACTATATGTTACCTAACAAGACTTAAATAAAAACTTGAAACAAACATAAAGCGGAGAGAATTATCTGAAATTATCTGAAAAAATAAAAGTCCCCTCAACCCTCCTGAAACCTCTTTTACTTTTTCTCGATCCCCCTTATCTGGCTCCACTTTTCATCTGTAGATTTGATCATCTTCTAATTTAAGTTTACTGTACATTATGATTAGTTGTTGTTGTCTAACTCTTCTAGAAAGTAAACACATTTTGATGAGTACAGGATCTTTGTCTATTTTGCTAGATATCCAGAAACATACTTTACACATAGTTAATATTTAATAAATGTCAAATAATTAATAAAAAATATTCAATTATTTTCTAACAGCTAATAATTGTTTAACATACATACTCTAAGAACTTAAAGAAATTCAATACCTCTTAACCAACCAACTGGACCTAACTATCTACCTATAACCCATATCTTGCTTCACATTTTAGCTTGTCTGTAGAGATGATCTTCAGAACTACTGAAGGGTTCTGACTACACTGCTAGAAGTTTATACAAGCATAGATATTTTACCAATATTTGTTCATCCAAAACATGAGCAAGAATATTTTTCCATTTATTTTTGTCATCTCCAAATATTTCATCACTGTTTCACAATTACCAGTATCGATGTTTTACCTCTTTGTTTACTTTTATTCCAGGATATCATATGGTTTTTGGTGCAGTTGATTCCTTGATTACTCTTTCTGCTACTTCATTACTGGTGTATAGAAATGCAACAGATTTCTGTGCACTGATTTTGTATGCCATGACTTTACTGAATTTATGTATCAGTTCTAGCTATTTTTTGGCGTAGTCTTTTGAGTTTTCTATATAGAGTATCACATTGTTTTCTATATAGAGTTTCTATTTAGAGTATCACATAGTTGGCAAATAGTGAAAGTTTGATTTCTTTCTTACTGATTCGGATGCCTTTTATTGCTTTCTGTTGTATGATAATTGTGGCTAGAACTTTCAGTACAAATAACAGTGGTAAGAGTGGACATCCCTGTCTTGTTCCTGACTATAAAGAAAAAGTTTACTGTTTTTCGCCATTATAGATGATACCCAAAGCAATCTACACATTTAATGCAATCTCTATCAAAATACCAACAGCCGAAACAAACAATCTAAAATGTGTGTGGAACCATGTAAGGCCAAGCAATCGTGAAATAAGAAAACAAAACTGGAGGCATCACAATTCTGGACTTCAAGTTAGATTACAAAGCTGCAGTGATCGACACAGTATGGTACTAGCACAAATACAAACACATAGATCAATAGAACAAAATAGAAAACCAGAAATGGACCCACAACTACATTGTCAACCAATCTTTGACAAAGTAGGAAAGAGTATCCAACGGAAGAAAGCAGTCTTTTCAACAAATTGTTGTGGGTCTTTAAAAAAAAAGGGGGTGACACCTGGGTGGCTCAGCGGTTTAGCGCCTGCCTTCAGCCCAGGGCATGATCCTGGAGCCCTGGGATTAAGTCCCACATCGGGCTCTGCATGGAGCATGCTTCTCTCTCTGCCTGTGTCTCTGCCTCTGTGTGTGTGTGTGTGTGTGTGTGTGTTTCTCATGAATAAATAAGTAAAATCTTATTAAAAATTGTTATGGGAAACCTGGACAGCAACATGCAAAATAATGAAACTGGACCATCTTCTTAAACAATACATACACAAAAAAAATCAAAATGGATGAAAGACCCAAATGTGAGACAAATGAGACAAGAAACCACCAAAATCCTAGAGAAGAACATAGGCAGTAACCTCTTTGACACTGGCCAGAGCAACTTCTTTCTAGATATATCTCCTGAGGAAAGGGAAACAAAAGCAAAATTAAACTATCAGAATTCCATCAAAATAAATATCTTCTGCACAGTGAAGGAAGCAATGAACAGAACTAAACAGTAACCTACAGAATGGGAGAAGACATATGCAATGATATATCTGATAAAGGGTTAGTATACAAAATACATAAATAACTTATCAAACTCAACACTCAAAAAACGAACTAATCTAATTAAAGTGGACAGAAGACATGAATAGATATTTTTCCAAAGAAGACATCCAAATAGCTGACACATGAAAAGATGTACATCATCACTCATCATCAAAGAAATACATATCAAAACTACAATTAGAAATCACATGACACCTCTCAGAATGGCTAAAATCAACAGCACAGGAAACAACAGGTGTCGGTGAGGATGTTGAGAAAGCAAAACCCTCTTGCACCATGGGTGGGAATGCAAACTAGTGCAGTGACTGTAGCACAGTATGGAGATTCTACAAAAAGTTAAAGAACTACTCTACCATCCTGAAATTGCAGTACTATGAATTCACCCAAAGAATACAAAAATATTGATTTGAAGGGATACATGCACCACAATGTTTTCAGCAGCATTATTAACAACAGCCAAATTATGAAAAGAACCCAAATATCCAATCAAGAAAGATGGTGTGTGTGTATGTATGTGTGTGTATGTATATATATATGTGTGTATATATATGCATATATGTATATGTCCATCTTTCTTGATATATATGTATGCACACATACATACACACATATATATGCTGGAAAATTACTGATCCATGAAAAGGAATTAAATCTTGCCATTTGTAGTGATGTGGGTGGTGCTAGAGAGTATCATGATAAGCAAAATAAGTCAGTTAGAGAAAGACAAATACCATGTGATTTCACTCACGTGTGGAATTTAAGAAACAAAACAAGGAGCAAAGGGGGAAAAAAAGAGAGAGAAGCAAGCCAAGAAGGAGACTCTTAACTATAGAGAACAAATTGAGGGTTGCTAGAGGGGAGTTGGGTAGAGGGGATGAGCTAAATGGGTGATGGGTATTAAGGAGGGCACTTGTGATATGCTATGGCTGTTTATGTAAGTGATGAATAATTAAGTTCTACACCTGAAACTAGTATTACACTGTACGTTAGCAAACCATAATTTAAGTGAAAATTAAAAAAAAAAAGAGTATGGTAAACAAATTGCTGTATTTCTATTATGCAGACTCTACACTGCAAACAAATATTTGCTTCTTTGGAAAACCAACATCTTTCAATAACATGATATCATGAATTCCTTTAACTGCCTAAATTCCCAAGTGGCTCATTCCCCATAAAATCTTTTTTTTTTTTTTGAAATTAGAAAATATTTTCTTAAGACATCTGAGTTGCTCAGCAGGATCCACCTCTCTCTCTCTCTTTCTCTCTCTCTCTCTCTCTCTCTGTCTCTCAAGAATAAGTAAATAAAATTTTAAAAAAGAAAAGATACTCTTATGTGAGAACCATAGTTTCAAGCCCCTCTAGGTTATACCACTGCAAATATCACAGTTCTAAATAGCCAATGTGGCTAGCAGGTGCCATGTTTTAGCCTCAGCAAAAACAAAACCTTTGGACTTCCCTCATCTAGTTATTCTTTGATAATCTAACTCAAACACGCCGTAGTATATTTTTCCTCCATCTGTTGCTCACTTTTTCTAGTTACTGCCTAGGAACAGATTGGCCTTCATCATGTTAACTAATACTCTGTGGTCCTGAACACTAAGCTTTTGGTTTATTCCAAATAGTTTAGTTACTTGTGTAAATTCCAAAGTCCTTTACAGCACGAGAGTATTTAAATTTTCCCAAATATTTGGCCATATTCTAAATAAAAAAATCATGGGACTCCTGGGTGGCTTAGTGATTGAGCGTCTGCCTTCAGCTCAGGGCGTGAATCTAGAATTCCGGGATTGAGTCCCACATTGGGTTCCCTGCATAAAATCTGCTTCTCCCTCTGCTTAGGTCTCTGCCTCTCTCTCCATGTATCTCATGAATAAATAAATAAAGTATTTAAAATAAATAAATAAATAACAAAATCATGATAACACAATTACAAAGCATTATATATTGATGGCATGCATATTATGTTTATCATTCGTTTACTTTTAAAATTATGTCATCCTACAAGTATTAAGGGAAGAATAGCATGAAACAGACCCTTCAAGAACATTTACATAACTCAGACATTCCTGTATAATTCTAAGGAAATAATAATACGCCATTTTTGTTTATGCATATCTATTCAATCATTTGGTTAAATTTCCACCAATTAATTGTAATTTTCTTTAGGTCATCAAAAATAAATTATGTATGTAATCATCCATAGTAGCTATTTACCTAATGGATATCATGGAGTTTAACCACAAGAGTACTTCATATCACAGTTGTCCAGCTTATAGGTATTTATTTTAAAATTAATTTGGTTTAAAATGAAAGCTATTTCAATTATTTATATGTTTCCTACTTTGCTTTTTGTGGTAAACAGTGTGAGCTGTTGTTTAGTTTCTTTCCCACCTAGCCACTAACCCCATGGCAGTAAATAAAAACAAAAACAAACAAACAAAAAACACCTCAATCTACTGGTCAAACTAAGAGTCTTGGTTCATCACTGCTCTAGTGTTCTTCAATGAAAATTTGTCTTGACATTAATTTGTTTATACAAAGAAGAAAATGAGCAGTCTATTGTATGTGTATATGTATGTTTAATAGATGATCTCTAAATATTGTGAGTCAACTTATCATGTGAAAGTTTATTATCAAAATATCTGAGAATACCAGGATACAAAATCAATGTATAGAAATATATTTCACTTCTATACACCAATAATGAAACAGAAGAAAGAGAAATTAAGGAATCAATCCTACTTAAAGTTGCACCAATGCAATTCGTGGAAATGCAAACTGCTGCAGCCATTCTGGAAAAGAGTATGAGGATTCTACAAAAAGTTAAAACAGAACTACCCTACCATCCTTGTATTTACCCAAGAAATACAAAAATACCAATTCAGAGGGATACATGTACCCCGAGGTTTACAGCAGCATCTTAGCCAAAATATGTAAAAGCCCAAATGTCCAACAACTGATGAAAGGAAAAAGAAGATGTGATGTGTTTCTGTATGTGTGTGTAAATGTATATGGAATAATTACTCAACCATCAAAAAGAATAAAATATTGCAATTTGCAAGGACATACATGGAGCTAGAGTGTATTATACTAAGCAAAATAAGTCAGTCAAAGACAAATACCATATGATTTCATTCATATGTGGAGTTTAAGAAACAAATGAACAAAAGGGAAAAGAAGAGAGGCAAATCAAGAAACAGACTCTTAACTACAGAGAACAGACTGATGGTTGCCAGAGGGGAAGTAGGTAGGAGGACAGGTTAAATAGGTTATTGGGATTAAGGAGTGTACTTATTGTGGTGAGCACTGCTGATATATGGAAGTCTTGAATCACTATACTGTACACTTGAAACTCATAATATCACTCTGAATGTTAACTAGCTGGAATTTATTTTTTTAAAGATTTATCTGTTTGTTTTGGAGAGAGGGAGAGAGAACAGGAGGGAAGGATAGAGGAGAGGGAAGGGGAGAGAATCTCTAGAAGACTCCATGCTGAGAGCAGAGCCCCATGCAGGGCTTGATCTCACAACACTGAGATCATGACCTGAGCTGAAATCAAGAATCAAACAACTAAGCAATCAAGAGTTTAAGCAACTGAGCCACCCAGGCATCCCACTAACTGGAATTTAAATTAAAACTTTTTTAAAAATCTGAGAATATTTTCAATAGGATGCCTAGAGACCAAATAACCTTTATCTCAAAAAGCAAGGAACGTGTCCAAAATGTATTTATATATAAAAAATGAATTGAAACACCACAAACAGTTACCACTAGAAAGTAAGCATTTCTAAGCATTTTATGGAAAATATAAAGCTTAAGGGAAGTGATTGAAGTAAATATCAACTAGCTTCTACCAAATTTTGATTCTTTCCATCCAAAGGAGAAAAAAGAAAAAGAGTTGGTAAAACAGTCATTAGTCCTTTCTAAGAGTCCCATAACCAAAGTTCAAGTCAAAGCACAGTGGTGCGGAGCAAGGACCAGACTGGGAGAGTAAGCAGGAAATCGAGATTTCAGGAACTGCCAGGATATCATGCAAATGTATTTGTGCTTTATTGAGTGGGTCACCTCAATTCACATGCAATGGAGAACAAGATAAGTGACTTTGACACAGGTAGCCACTTTTATTGGTAAGGGAGTCAGGTAGAGAGGAAGGCAATTCCCCAAATAATTTCAGGAAAATATAATATGAGGACTAAAATGATTCAGCTTAGCAATAGATTTCTGTGATGAGCTTGGCTTCTCAGAAAACCCTTCTCTAGTTACTAATCTCAGAAGAGTGCCAAAAGGAGACATGCGGGGCATCTGCAGCAGTTTGCAATGCCATGTTTCTTTTTTCTTACTGTTTTTTTGTTTGTTTGTTTGTTTTTTCAATGCCATGTTTCTTAATTACTGAAAGGGTCATTATTAATTTATCATGTTGAAGTTTGAGAGAACTCTTCTAATAAAACCATTCTTTTACATGCTGGTTTTAGACTAATTGAAAAGTAAAACATAAATAATAGAGACAGAGATTAAAACCTCTTAAAATGGACATTTGTAAGTGAGGCTTATTCACAAGGTCAAGTAATCTGAATATCAGGATTAGACAGTGAATATAGAACAGTTCTTCATACTAGATTAAAAAATACTTCTCCCACAGGCAAGGCCGTATCTTTAAGCTCACCTCATTACCATGAGTGATTGAAAGAAAGCACATTTTCCCAGGCATATTAGCTTCTAAAATATAAAGTAGCTGGGTGATGTGTTCTGATTCCTCTGTCAACCTCACCAATAACATAGGCCATTCCATCAAAGGTGAGGAAGAAGTATATTTCCTCAAAAATATCATTTCTACTTTAGGTAAGATTTCTCATAAAAATTTCATTAACATTGATTGCAACAATTATCTTTTATCCTCAGTCTGTAGACAATGTACACAACCTCGTAGCCGATTAATATATTTATTTCATGTTCATGACTGATTATGACATTTAATATAATATTAACTGAAACATAAGCACTTTCATTTTGGTCTCAAGACTGAACAATATCTCCTATGAATCTATTAGTATGGTTGTTATAAAACAATGAGGGTTATTTTTCATTAACACAGGAAACCTCAGGTTGATGAGTACATAGTTCATTTAGCAAAACAATGATCTCACGGCCTTAGGTAACCTTTTTTGATGTTCCCCTTATGTTGCAAAATGACTGCAACAGATCCAAGCTACATTTTCAATGAGTCAAAGATATCTAAATACAGAAATGAGAGGAATTCTATTTTTGCATCGCTTTCTTTTATAAGAGATTATAATTCTCCCTAGAAGCATAATACATGACACTAACATATTCTCTTTGTTCACAAAGGCCTGCATTTAATCACATATCTGGTATTCTACCGTCAACAATAGCTAGGAAAGTGAGTCCCTGACATTTTCCTGTCTACAGAGGGAAGTAGTCATTCCCAGAAAGAAGAGTGGGAGGTGGGCTTTTTGTAAGCAAACAACAATGCCTGCCATTGTCTTTGCCTATTTTGCATATATAATTACCTAACTTTTTTTTTCTTTGCTTATGAAAAATATCATATTGAACAAGCACACATATACATTTGTAACATACCTATATAAATAAAAAAATAGATTGTTTTATGTCTGCCATTAGTGCAGATTATGAGTTGGCATGAAAAGTGCTATGCAAAGAGAGACCCATATATTTGAATGAAAAAGTCAGCCAGAAGGGAATCTAAAAGATTCATTTGGGAAAAGCCCTCATAAAAGTGGGGGGGGGGGTAGTGGGAAGAAGAAAATAATATGGCATCAGGAAAAATAGAAAAAATTTTCTCCCATCCCATAAAGAAGCCTACTGGTTTCTGGTGTTCAATGGGAGACATATCCTGCAGGTCCTGAAAGTGCAGAGATTAGTACATTTTTTGGGGGGGGGGTGGAGGGAGCATGAGTAAAGGATAGAGAACAACTATCAGATGTCTCAGGGCAGGTATTAGACATTTAGAGATATGGTCACCAAAAAAGATAGAAAAACTACACACAGAGTCAATAAGAATACAGTGTTTGAGTTATCACCCATAAGACCTTCCACTCGAATACTTTTGTTTCATGCTGTTTTGGATACTACAATAAATGAGACATATATGACATTTACTTCTGAGCTTTCTCTCCTGTCTGTAGACAAGTCAATTTTGTATCTAGTTTTTATGTGCACTATTTGCATAAATTATTTAATTAAACTGGTACCATTTGACTCAAGGCCTTGGGCACACAGGAATATTAGGCAAAATACTTTCTGTGGACTCAGAGCTAAAGTTTCAGGAATCAGCCAAGGACCAGTGGTGAAGACAAGCCTTTCTGGGGGAATATGCAAAATATGAGCAACCCTGGCTTACAGAATCAACTCTTTCCTTCACAGTTCACTGCTTCCATGCAATGGCCTAGTTTCTCTTATAGCAAAATAAATTATTCTGACCGCCTATATCTAGTGAAACATTTATATTACAGATACAGTAATAGTATCAGCATGAATATGCCTAACATTTGGGGAGCTGGTATGAGGTAGAGATAGATTTAAACATATTCATTCTACAAAGCCATGACATTTTTATATTTTTATATTAATTTGATTCCTTCCTCTCCTGATCTACAGTCATATGTCAAGATAAACTTGTGCAGAACTACCAAGCATAGAAAATAACTGATGATTAGCTAAATTTAAATTCAGTTTTTCCTCAGGCCAGTCATTTTCAACCAGCATTACATCCTGAAGAGGCATTATTTGACCTCAACATATTTGATCATGATTAAGCCATTTGAAGTTTTCCCTAACCTTACTGATGCTTTTTATTGATTTTTTTCCTCCATTCTTTTGTAACTCCTCTATATTTCCTCACTGATTTCTTAGATTCATTAATCCTTTCTTCTGAAATATGTAATGTACTGTTGAACTTAGCTTGGATATTGTCATCTAACACATCATTGATTTCATGTTGTTTTTTTTTTTCTTTTCCACATTTAATATTTCTGTCCCATTTTGAGCATGTGAAATGGGACATGTTAAAATAACTGCTTTAATGTTTTATTTGCTATTTCTACCTTTTCATCAGTTCTGGTTCTATTTTGATTACTTTTTAACATATTTTTGTATTTTTTTGTTGGTTGTCAGACATTTTGTATTTTATTTTTTTGGATGCTAGAAAATTTTCTATTGCTATAAGTATTCTTGATCATTACTATTGTGAATCATGCTTTAGTGAACATGGAGCAACAGATGTCTTTTCAAGATACCGACTTCAATTCTTTGGATAAATATTTGAGATTCAGTTATCTGGAACCTCTACAAGATAGTAAGCAGGTGCAAACTGTTGGGATTGCCTTGTTTTCCATACTGCAGAGAATGTTCTTCATTGCCTGATGTCAGGTGTTCAAAACCTTTGTCACATACATTATGCTTATTGCTTTTCATTTGTATTAAGTGAGAGAGTAAATCTGATTTCTGTTTCTCCATACTAATTGGAAAGGAAAGTTCCCTTTTCTCTTTTTTAAAAGGTTTTTGATGTTGTTGCTGTCACTATTTTACAGAAGTGTTGTTACAATACTACTGTTGTAACAAATAAATATAATCTTGGTGGCTTGAACATAAAAAAATATTATCTTATTTCTATTGGATAAAAGTACAACACAGGTCTCTGAACTCAAATCAAGTATAGGGAATACTATATTACATTCTGGAGGCTGCAAGGGAGATCCATTTCCCTTCCTTTTCCAGATTCCAGAGGCCGCTGACAACCCTTGCTTCATTACCTTCTTTTTCCATATTCAAAGATAGCAACTGGGGGTTATGCCCTTTACATAGAACATCACTCTGAAGTTTCTAATTTCACATCAATTTCTCTGGCTCTGACTCTCCTCTGGCCTACCTCTTCTACTAAGGACATTGTGAATCCATTATGCCCTCCTGGATACTACAGAATAATCTACCTTCTTATTAGGAACTTTAATTCAAATTATACAATCATAATATCCTTTTTGCTACTTAATATAACATAATCATGGTTCCAGGAATTAGAATGTAGACAGCTTTTAGGGTCACAATTCTGTCTACCATGACAAGATGGAGTTGGGTCTTTCTTTTAAAATCTCCATTTTTTAACACAGAAGAGTCTGAACACTGTACATATAATGTATTTTTATAGTTGTTACATTAGTTCACAATCTTGTTATTTGTTATTTGTTTTTAATTTTTTATTCTGTTATTTTATCCAGTTTATGTTTTTAATAAAATGCATATATTAATTTCATTGTATCACTTTCAGTATGTTATATAGCTCTGATTTCACATCATTTTACTTATTTTAGTTGTTGCATCTGTGATATTGACTAATTTTTCTCCTGCTTATGGGTTATGTTTGGAATACTAATTTGTTGAGCACCAGGATTTTGTTGTGTTTAAGAATTTCGATTTTTAACAGGATGTTCAGTTGCATGCAAATCAGCTTAGTATTTTTAAACCTCATTATTAAGTTTTATTTTCTGGCATGACTAGAAAGATTTTGTTTTTGAGCTAGTTTAGTTCAACAATTCAGCTGACTCAATTGCCTTATTCATTTTCACTCTATTCAGGTTTTCTATTTCTCCATAGTTATGGTGGGTTGTATGTTTCTAGAAACATATCCGTTTATTCACCATCTTTACTGATGACTACAAGACTCTGGGAATTGGTCCACTTAGAGATTTGCAGTTGTGGCTTTCTCCACTAGTTGTTCTTTGCTTGGGTTTGTGTATTCTCGCCTGTGCATGAGCAGCTCAGTTCTCAGCCAAAAAAAAAAAAAAAAAAAAAATGCTCATTTGTAACTCTTTGTGCATTTCAGGAAATTCTTTTCTGCATATTTCCCTCTCTGTGGCCCTTTTGCTCCAAAAACTCCTGCTACATGATCCTCTTCAAACTCCAACCTCTGTTTCCTCAAAATCAGCAAGCCTGTCAGAGCTGGCTTGCTTTCTCACTTTTTGCACCTGCAATCATGGTATAGAAAAGCCTTCTAGGCAGTAAGTGATGTCATTATAAAACTTACCTTGCTTGTTTGTATTCTCTCAGATTGCTATCTTCTCCCACCTGTTGTCTAATATTAGAGTAGTATTATCCTTTTTAAATTTAGGTTCTCTTATTGTTTACTGAAGAGGGCAAATCTTGTTCCAGTTATGTCATGTGAACACCATCATCTTTGATCTTTCCAGGGTTTCCTGGTATATTAATCAGTGAAAATTCTCGGGTTTTTTTTCTATTGTATTCCAATGACATTTTCAGTAATTCATGGTGCCTCCCAGACATTTATATGTACTCTGAAAAATCTATTGCTCGTGGATCCCAGATATAAAGGCAGAATTGTCTATATATTTTATATGCTGTGTATTTATACAATAACTCTGAAGTCCTCCATGTTTGATCAACAAAATGTGTTAATGGGCTACTTTAAAATTTCTGGCTAATGTGAAAACATTGGGCTTTAAAACATGCTTTCATTTTATGCCCAACAGGCACATGATGCAAAAAGCTAAATTGTCATGACATTAATTAAATGTAAAATGGAATAGACAAGGTTTCAAAATGAAGATGATAGTTTTGCAAAACATAACTATACAGTATTCATTTATTTAATGATTTTTAAAGTGCTCTTTTAATAGCATGCTTCCAGCCATCAACTGAGTTTCAGTTGACACTAATCTAATCTACTGATTATTCAGAAAGCGAGACTGATCTTCCTTGTTAAGGAAAAGGAATAGTCAATCATCCTGAAGCAATAAAAACACATAGACTTGGAAAGCATTTTCCCATTTGGTTATTTTTCCCAAGAGTTCACTGATGCACACCAATAACAATAGTAAAATGTACACCAAAATATTTATTGAAATAAATGTCAAAAATAAAAAATATATATATTAGGAAGCAAATGATTGTAATCCCAGTAGTACCATTCTCTAATGAAAATTTATTTAAACATTTATTTAAATTTTTTCAAAACAAAACTAAATCTTGGCCCTTTGGAAGAATTACCCAGCATCTTTGGAAAATCCTTTCTGTTAGAGTGATATGAACAAGACAAAAAGATTTAATCTCCCCAGGACGCCTGGGTGGCTCAGTGGATGAGCCTCTGCCTTTGGCCTAGGGCGTGATCCTGGAACCCACATTGGGCTTTCCACAGGGAGCCTGCTTTTCCCTTCTCCTTCTGCCCATGTCTCTGCATCTCTCTGTGTCTCTCATGAATTAAAAAAAAAAAAACACAACAACAACAACAACAACAACAACAAACACTTAAAAAAGATTTAATCTCCCCAAAGTTGCAGAAGTGAAAATGTGAACATTGAGCACAAGACTGAAGACCTAGATGCTAATTTTCCATGATGAAGTAAAATCTAGATTAGGTAATTACATGTTATAATAGAAAAAGGAAAAATCATATATATTAGGGTTACATTTCATAATGGTAAAAATGAAAAGAAACACTAAAAGCAGGCTTATGTATGAGATATACAACAGGCTTCTTTCAACTATAGAATTAGATTAAAAGTAACAAAGAAAAAATAAATGTTTATTAACAAATCTAGGTGTGTCTGAGGGGCTCAGTTGGTTAAGCATCTGCCTTTGGCTCAGGTCATGATCTCAGGGTCCTGGGATCAAGCCCCGTGACCTGTAGCGACCCTGCTCAGCAGGGGAGTCTGCTTCTCCCTATTCCTCTGCCCCAGTCCTGTGTGCTCCTCCCACCCCCCTTCTCCCTCTCTTGTTCACTCTCAAATAAATAAAATCTTTGAAAAAATCATCTAATATCTTCTGCAAATATCTGAAGTATTAATATTTTCTACTTTAATTTTTTAGTTTATTTTTTATTTAAGTTCAATTTGCCAACATATAGTGTAACACACAGTGCTTATCCCATCAAGTGCCCTTCTCAATGCCCGTCTACTTCTTTAATTTTAATGGACTTTTTTTAACTTAACGTTTTTTTTTTTTCCTTCCAAATATATTATTTAAAACAACACTTTAGACAGAGAATGATAATACATAAACTAGTGCTGGATCATTTCACACAGTAAATTTCTTTGATTTCTTTAGCTGCTTTATGTAAAATACAGAGCTTTCAGGTGTTCACTGAAAGAGTTTTTACCAGCTTTCTTTAGCAAAATGACATAATTATTTAGAAACAGACAATTTTGTATTCTTTGCTGCCACATGCTCAGTGCTTTAGCAGAAGCCACATTACTGTCTAAGGCAGATTTTTTTAAATAGGAGGGTATGCTTCTTTGTCTTACGTTAATTCAGATTTCCATTCTAATAAAATCTCATAGCTGGCACCTTTCTTGATCTCTAAGGCCATCTGAGAACACTGGTAGAATGGAGGCATATTCAGCAATCACAGTCTGTCTCCAATATCTTCCAGAATGCAGACTGCAAAAATTGAAGAAAAATTTTGGTGGCAGATTTGTAAACTACAAACTGATTTACCAATCTCTCTGCCACAATGCATATCTTATCACCTGCAAAATCCAAATGCTCCTCAATCATTTTTTAAAATAAGTACACCCTACCAAATTACTCCCAGTTCATGGTTAGACTCCCTGAAGAATTTTGTTACTGTTATTGCTACAAAAAACAATGTTATTGGGGACAATTATACATGAACACTAGATGAAACCATGAGTCTATCATATTTTGAATTTGTAGATACTTTCTATATCATCCTTCAAGGCACTACCCTGAACGACAGAGGTTACTGCTATCTCACAGTTATTCTGCCTCAATTTCTAATTTTCTTTTAGCCTATGAGACTCTCTTGCATATCTTCATCCTTAGATTCCATTGTTATTAGTTTTAAGATGGAATCTCAATAAAGTTTTATTTTTCAATTCAAATCAAAACTGACCTTAGGAAGTATTTTAAAAATAACCATAGGTTATATAGTTATTATTTTTTTATTTTAATAACATTTTGATCAGATTGTAATATGTACATATTCTGACTTTGAAAAAAGACTTCTTTTTGAATCCTTTATATTATCAACTCTTTTATAATCATTTGATATTGTAAAACAATGAATTTACGTGGTATCTAGATATACATTTTCATAAGTTAAACTTGAGAACTATATTACATAAACCTCTATTTTTCTTCCATTTTACTAAATTGGGCAACTAAAAGCTGAAATTAGTATATCAAGTGTACCAACCTTGATTTTATTCTGTAAATTTCTTAAAATTTTCCTTTTTTTCTTAATTTTATTGTTAATTAATTTTCTATTTTAAATAAATATCTTTCAGATATGGAGTATCAGTGTCCTTTTACCTTAATTGTTTTCTTCCTCTAGCTTTACAAAGTTAAAAATATTTTATAGTAAAATTTACATATTTTTCTTTTGATTTCCTTCTCCATATTCTGTATGTCTCATTTAATATCTTCTTTTGCATTTTATTATTTATATTTAATTGTTTTGCCATAATGTTTTTTTCTTACATAATGTTGTTTTTCTTACACATTTCCTACACAATGCTGTTTTTCAATTTTGGGATCATTTCATTTTATGTATTTTGTCAACAGTATAAACTATTGATTCCATTTAAATCTTTTATTATATTCAGTGAAGTAATAAATTTCTAATTTTGTTCTATTTAGTATTTATATTGACATATTTTTCATTTTAAGATATGATGTGTATTTTCCTTGATATAGTTATTTCTAGCATTCTAAAACATAGATTTTTGCTTTTTTTCTGTTAGTACATCTGAGTTTTAAATAATTCATCAAAATATTTCTCAAATTCTGAACTAAGAGTATAGCAGTAGCTTTAGCATTTTCCTATGCAGCATGTAATTAAAAAACCTGTTCCTTGACTTTGTACCTCCCTGATCAACATCTCAATCTTTTTTAGTGGTGCTTTCCACATATTTTTTGCTATTTTTTTATTATTTTAGAGCTTCCATATTTTCTTTTTCAAGAAGGGCTGTTGATACCTGCATTCAAGATTATAACCAATATACAAATATAATTTAGTTTTTTTATTTTGAACTGGCTTTAATGCTAACTTCCAACCTTCTTAGTCCATGTTTCCTAGATATTTGAATCATATTTTGTTTCAGGTTGGGGACATCTTCAAGTAATTTTAGAAAATAATGATGGATATATTTGCTGATCTTCCAACTATTAAAAATGTTTACATGATTATTTCATACATGAAATTCATTTTGAATAACTTAGTTTTAATTTTGCTATTAACAATAAATCTCAATACCGTCTGCCCTAAAATTGGAGGCTTGCCTGAACTTAGTTGCGATGTATGTATTTATGATTATTTTTTCCCCCTCTGGCACTGCATAGAGATTTTTCTTCATTCTTATTCCAACCAGAACCCTGATCTTGCCTCAAGCTTGTTCCTCCAGAACTTTTCTTCATCTTTACTATAGCTCAGGCCTATTATTTGAGCATCTCTTTCTCTCTCACCAAATCTTTTCATCTGGTGTAAATTAAACATACGTGAGCCACTCAGCACCTTTCACCATTTCCCCCACTATCACTCTGGACCATGGCAATGTTGCCTGGTCTAATTCACAACCATACTGCTAACTTTGTCCCACTTGACTCTATGTTTAAAGCAGCAGGCAGAGTGATCCTGTAACAATGTCAAGTCTGATTCTGGCCCTTCTTTGCCTCCTACGCTTGTTAGACTAAAAAAGACACTGTCTACAGTAACCAAGGACTCCATAGCTACATTAGGTCTCTGATGTCATTTCCTGTAACCTAACTTTGTCCTAGACCTCCTCTCCAGCATTCTTGGATTCCTGTTCTTTATCAAACGCTTCAGGCACTTTCCCACTACAAAGCTTTTGCAGTAGTCTTTCCACCTGCCTAGAACATTCTTCTTCCACTTATTGCATGTCTCATTTTTCATGTCCTTCAGATTTTATTTTAATATCACATTTTAATTAGAGAAACTGATCTTTCAACTCTAACTCCCATTTCTAGTTTTTTTTAATTATTGATTTTAAATTTAATAAATAAAAAATCACAAAATAAAATGTGGATAATATCAAACAGAACTAGCTATTCCTACTATGTTTTATTTTATAAATTGAAGGAATAAAAATTTTTTATGTGTTGCCATTTTTTGAAAACTTGGTTAGGGTTAGATTTTTTTAAGACAGTATGAAGATTTCTGGGAAGCCTGAGTGGCTCAGCGGTTGAGCGGCCTGCCTTTGGCTCAAGGCATGATCCCAGATTCCCAGGTTTGAGTCCCACATCAGGCTCCTTGCATGCAGCCTGCTTCTCTGTCTGCCTGTGTCTCTGCCTCTCTTTCTCTGTCTCTCATGAATAAACAAATAAAATCTTTAAAAGAAAAAAGAAACCCCACCTAAAAAAGGACAGTATGAAGATTTTTGTTTTACTTTTTTTTTCTTAATTATGAATGGCCCAAATTTGGAACAAACACAATAAAGTAGAGTTGTCACAGGAGATAAAATACAAAAAAAATCTTATTCTTTAAGGACAAAAGAAATGTATGCAGTTAATATTTTGATACTGTCCAATGACTAAAAATATATACTACTAACAATGTTATTTTCAAAATCAAGAAACTTTTAAAAATTAAAGTTCAGACTTAATAGAAACTCTTGGTGATAAAAAGTAAATTTCTGTAATCTATCCACGAGGAAACTTATAACTTGATATTTTTATAAAAGAAAACCAAAATTATTGGGATTCCTGGGTGGCTCAGCAGTTAAGCATCTGCCTTCGGCTCAGGGCTTGATCCTGGAGTCCCAGGATCGAGTCCCACATCAGGCTCCCTGCATGGTTCTGCCTCTCCCTTTCTCTCTGTGTCTCTCATGAATAAATAAATACAATCTTAAAAAAGAAAAAAGAGAAAACCAAAATTCTAATACTACTCTTAAATATATCAACCATGTAAAAATGTACAATGTAGGGTCCAGAAACCCTTTTCTTTATTAATACTTGCATTAACATTGAAACAATTAAATGCTCATTTTTAGGTGTTAAAAATACAAATACTACATTCCTTAGATGTTTTATATTTACAGAATCTCTCTCTCTCTCTCTCTCACCAAATCTGTGTTTTTATCTATTCTATAAACATCCAAAATGATGTTAATATACTTATATGTGTATGCTTTGACACAAATCTATAGGTATGCAATTAACAGTTGCCTAAAATATAAATACCTTTTAGTATATTAAATGAAATGATGACTCTATTCATAACTTAATTTGCAATTTTAATAGATTACAATCATTTCCTTAAAAAGCCAGTAGATGTACTTATTATCTTGTGTTTATTTTCCACTCTGTCATCATTGTACTGAGTGTTGTCTAAGTCATTTATATTAATTACCATAATTAACCAAAATTGTCAATTTTGAGTTTTATTTTCTGAACTGAAGCACACATTTATATCAGTTTTTACATTACCTAATACATTTTAATGTAAAGGCATAAAATTTTACTTAAATTGCACCTATTTTTCTATATCTATGTTTAAAAATTACAACATGGGTAATGGATAGCTATGTCTAATAATCGATATTTTCATCTGTATTTGTCTGGAAATTGTCTAGATATATAAATAGCATATGTTAACTCAATTTAATATAGATACTAAAGTTGACTAATGGTGTAGAAGTTACAATTTAATGCAACAAATCATTTCCTTATGACTGTTGTGTTAAAATGATTTACAATATTGAAACCTTTTCAAATGACCTTAATGTTATTTAATTATGCATATTTACATTTTGTTATCTTAAATAATTTATAAAAACAGTGTAAAATTGTTGGGCTCATAGAATTAATGTGGGAATCATATGAAGTTTAAACTATAAATAATAAAACTCAAAATTTTCTTTTCTTTCTTTCTTTTTTTTTTTGTTTTAATTTGAAGTACAGGGAGGAGCAGAGGGATAGAGACAGAACACTTTGCAGGGCTCAATCGCACAACCCTAAGCATGATCCTGAGATCATGACCTGAACCAAAATCAAGAGTCAGACACTTAACTGAGCCACACAGGCAGCCCAACCCAAATCTTGTCTTAAGTCAAATATCATGTGAAAATTGTGTTTATATGGTGGTAACATTAGAAAGAGGACAGAGATTATTTTAAAACTAAAGTATACCTATTCTAATTTTTCCAAAGATTCCACTAATTATCAGGAATAGTACCTGAATTATTTTTAATATATATGTCTCTATATTCATAGAGTAAAACATTCTAACCCTTGAATTCATATTGAAAGCTCTAATTATATAACTTTTCCTCCAATCTAGGATTCAAAATGATTTTCCAAACCCACAAGTATTTTTTTCTTTTCTGTTCAGTTTTATAAGCAGAAAAACATACAAAAGCAGTATAATGAGTTTAAGTTTTCTCTTTTAGAACTTATTGACCATTTAACTTTCCTAGATATTCCTAGACTGAAGACATGAGAAAAAGGAGAGAAAATCATTGTTTATGATGAAGTAATTTCCATAATTTCCTCTAGAGAAGATAAACAGAGATGAAGCGGAAGAGAAAGAGAACTGAAATAGAACCAACTTCAGTCATGAAATTATTACCCTAAAAAGATTAATTATAGTCCTTCTGCAAGGGGAGGAGAAGCACCTATTTAGAAAAACATTCAAAACATGCACATATACAAGAGAGAGTATCACTGTACTTTATTTAAATGATAACTTGAACTCTAGGTAAGATCATCAAATTTAATGATTAAAAGTCCCTACTTGTTAATGTAGATGCCCTTTTATACAGAAAAGATAGAAAATATCTTCATAAGGCCATATTTTTTTCTAATTTGACTCATCTTTTGCATAAAAAATTAAGTGATATCTGTAATTTCAAAATTTTCTTAGACTTTACACAAAGGAAACAAGCAACTCACCTGTAGTGCCAAGAGGCACTACCTGAAAACTCTACCCATTTGTAATAATAATACTTGTGAAACTTCTTATCTCTAGAACCTGATCAAAAGCTAATGGTTACCAACTGGATAAAGGAGTGTGTCAAAAGCCCCAGCTCCCAACTCCAAGTAAATGAAAAAATTTTTAAAGTCATTTTTGTGAACACCAGAACAATACCAAGGAGAGGCTTACATGGTCTTCAAAAAGTGACCCAAAGCAGTTTGTTCTGTAGCTGTTGTTCTTATGAGATCTTCTGAATTCAGTTCTTAGGGCCAACATAAGGAGGGATTTACTAGACCTATTAGGCTTCCCCATAGATTCTCTTAAAACTTCACAACATAAAATGATAGAATGACAAAAAGATAAATAGTACTGTAAATAGCAAAGCGGATTTTGATTACAGATTGGATCAGATCAAATAAAGATTTTCTAAAAGAATCATTTCCTTGAAACAAAATAAACCATTTGGAGCTCAATGAAAATAAATCAGAGTTCACATCCTTCCCAGGACATATCTAATGTTTGTGGTCCAAAACCCATAAGCAGGTAGCTTTAAGAGACTCAGAAGAGCACACAGTTCCACCCAAGGAGTCTTGATCTATGAAAGTGTATTTATTCAATCTTTGTAGGACATCCATATTTGAATGTACGCCTTTCAAGAAATCATCAGGAAAATTTGTGAAGCATGAAAGACTAATTTTATTAAATTTACTACAACACAAGGACCAATACTATCAGAGTCTTAATGGTATCTCTGAAGGAAGAAGACAGGGAGGTATATTTATAAGGTTATTAGAGACGAGGCTGGGTAATGTTAAAGTCGGCATTATAAGAAAGAAGTAGGAGGGCCTTGTCTAGATTTTAAGGCAAAATAGCTTTGGATTGGTGGGCATAGTGAGGAAGGGTCTTGAGGTAAGTTTTGGTAAAGAAGCTGTTAGTCTGGAGAAGTATTTTATTTGATTCACAATATTGTAAGAGCAAGTTATTACCTGCAGGAAATGACAGGGTATGTCTGCTTGTTCTTAGCTGTAGGAAAATAGAAAAGGAAAGTTTGCTCAGTCCCAAAATTATTCCACATAAACCCAAGAAGAGTATTTGGTCTTAACATAGGGACAGGAAGTTACATTGTTTCAATTCTCCTAATGTTAATGTTTCCTTTGCATCCTTTGGTAGGTATAGCATAAATTATTCTCTCAAGACTATTTTTGTCTCTTCCATAGCAGTAGTATTTTTAGCTGGTATATAGTATAGGAGGATTGACATGTACATCCTTAGCATGTCCAATAGTCAGGTATAAACACAGAGTTGTGGAAATAAAAGACTACTTCAATGAGAAAAAGCATATTTGCTATAGCAAAGGAGTCAGTGACCATCACTTGAATTCTGAGACTCAAAGACAGTCAAGAGAGTGGCAAAACCTTGTAGTGGGGACAAAAATAAAACAAAAACTTCAGATACCATCTTATTAAAGGTTGATGGTAGGGGTAAACTCAAAGAGGGTGAAATAGAACTGATTTTAGGAATGTAGTTTATTTTCTTTGTTTGTTCTTAGTTGAACATAGGGGCAATAATTAGGGATTGGGTCAGAGGTCTCCTGTCACATATGTTATGCCCATGGTCTCCTGTATATTCAAGCTCTCAAAATGATGACTTATTCTATGCTAACTGCTGGGGTCTTTTTTTTTTTTAAGAAACAGCTGATACATATATACACAAAGTTCACCCCTTCTTCTATATCTTTCCTTAGCTTGGTTGCCTGGAATAGTTAAGTCATGAAGCCTCAACCACCTGTGGGATGATGAAACACAGGCTGAAAATTGTCTGGTCCCTAAGGAAACTGGGAGTAGGGTCACAGCATGACTGCTTATAACTTTTTTATGTGAATAAACTTCTATCTCATGTCAGTACCAATCTTGCTATTTGTAGCCAGACTTTTAAAAACTTAGCAATGATTCTTTTTATTGAAATCATTACAATGGCTTCAAAAAGGGCCAACTTCTACTGAAATTTACATATCTAAGTAAATGTGAAAAAAAACTGATGCTCTCAAAATAGAAACAGAGAATTGTATTCTTTGATTATTGTCATCATGTACTTTAAAAACTGAAGTCTCAGGGTACTTGGGTGGCTTAGTGGCTGAGCATCTGCCTTTGGCTCAGGGTGTGATCCCTGGGTCCCAGGATCGAGTCTTGCATCAGGCTTCCCACTGGAAGCCTGATTCTCCCTCTGCCTAGGTCTGTCTGTCTCTGTGTGTCTCTCATGAGTAAGTAAATAAAATCTTAGAAAAAAAAAAAACTGAAGTCTCTTTTGAATTTGTTATGTTAACTATGAAAGTGTATCAGTGCACATAACTGATATAAATCTCCAGATTGAGTTTTGCTTATGGATAAACTTTCTATTGATCAAACATGCCCATGAACTCCAATGGGATGGAGGAACATAGAGATTATCACAAAAAGAGATAACAATAGGGGTCACAAGCCTTTAATTCGTCCACAATAAAAGTTATGTCCATCTTTTCCCTCTTATTTAAGAATATTCAGAATTGAAATCCCCAGATGTGGACAAAATTATCTCCCAGAAGAAGAAATCAGTTTTCTTTCTGGCATATAATTCATTTTTTAATAACTTTGAAGAAATTTAAAAACATTGAATTTTATATTCCTATGGGATTCTCTTAAACCAAGGCTCCTTTTTTTTTTTTTTTAAGATTTTATTTATTTATTCATGAGAGACACAGAGAGAGGCAGAGACACAGGCAGAGGGAGAAGCAGGCTCCATGCAGGGAGGCCGACTTGGGATCCCGGGTCTCCAGGGTCAGGCCCTTGGCTGAAGGCGGCACTAAACCGCTGAGCCACCTGGGCTGCCCTAAACCAAGGCTCTTAAACTGCTCTCAATATTTCGATATGTTTGGAGATTTCAAGGGGAAATTGAGCCTAGTGTTTGCTACATACTTTTCTAAGTTTCTGAATTGCTGTGCCAATTATATTATTCATATTATTCCTATAGATCATAAATAGTTTTATCAGAAATGTATAGGTATCTAATGCTAAATTCTAAGGAAATAAAAAGAAAGCCCTAAATTAATGGAACGGTGAAAAGCATACGAGAAAAGACTTCTGCCTCTTTTTATAATTCTGAAGAGACAATTTCAAGTGACAAAGTTTCCAAGTATTTTTACCATAAGTCATTATTTTCTTTCTAAGGAAATAGCTGTTGACCAAGATAGCAAACTAATCTTCAGGTTCTAGAATTATAATTGTCTACAGCTATGATTAGATGGGTGAATTGCTTGCCTAACTATATGTGGTATTCCACACAGATTGGTAAAGAAGTGAAAGTATTTCACTTTTGTGATACAAATGATATAAACTGAATGACATATATCGTCACTATAGGTATGTAGTTACTAACTTTAAAAGATATCTTTTAAAATAATTGAAATGTGTGAAATAAGTGAGAGATAAATCTAATGCACAGATAAAAACAACTTAGAAAAAATACATATGCTTTAGAAAGCCAGTATTTCTAAATGCTGCCCATGCAGATGTTACTCTAAATGTTGACAGAGGCCTGATTTAAAATTGGTAAATTTCTTTTGTGACAGTGATAAGATCAATTACAGATGATTTGGAATTATGCTGCAATTTAAAGCAAATGAGACGAATGTTAAAAATAAGAAATATTTCAAGTCACAAGAAAATGTTTCTTATTTGATGATTGTTTTGATATAACTTGATTTCTGAATAGCTAATGGGGAATGGTAAACAACTGTTGGCATTTAAAATTTTAGGACACCTCCAGATAAAATATGGTCTTTCTACTGATATAGTTGAGACATTAACATTTAGTCTAATTTCTCTTTTGAGTAGTAGATATTTTTAATATCTTCTCTTCTTAATTTCCATTCTGTCCTTTTAGCAAGATATGTCTAAGGTTTCAGTTATTCTATTAACACATATTGCACTTTCAATATCAATAAATGTTTGATTTTCTTCAATTCTCAAAAATTCAGTTATTAATTCTTCATATATTGCCTCCCATACATTATTTTATTCTTTAGAGATCCTGGTTTAAAAAATAACAGAACTACTCATTGTATCTCCCTGTATTTTGAGTTTACTTTAATAAAATCCAACTACTGTTTCTACTGAATTTTTTGGTAGTTAGTTATGGTCCAATGCCCAAGTCACTAATTCTCCGTTCAACTCTGTCTAGTTTATTGTTCAACCCATCCACGGAGTTCTTTTTATTTTTTAGGCTTTAATGTATTTATTTCAAAACTGTGGGTTTTAAAAAAAATAGTCATAGCTGTAGTTTCTTGTGATTTGCTCATTTTATGATTCTTACCTATTATTCTTTAAGAATTTCATGCATGAGTATTTTACATTCTCTACCCGGTAACTATTTTGGCTTTAGTTTTTGTGTGTGCCCAAGAAAGCAATCGTTTGATATTTAATATTGCTATTGCCTCAAACCATAACTTTTCTTCACTTATGAATAGGAAGAGGGACATTTGGGGCTATCCCAAATTAAAATGTTTGGCAAATATCAATTTTCCATGAGAATCCTTCTGTATTTTTTTCCTTCTGTATTTTTTATTAACTTTCTTAAGTTAAAGATGATTCCTGGAGTTATTACAATTGGAAAGGCATGCACACATGTGAGGTTAAAACAATGATAGCCTGCATGCATATATGAGCTTGTCTATGGTTTTTACAGGTCAGCTATCCAGAAGTTGAAATAGGTCACACAGATGACAGAGTCATCTGTTCATTAATTTGAATATGTCATATGCACTCTCTTAAGTTGATAAGAACTACTGAAGACAGAGTATCAGGTAGCTAAGAAAAATTGTGGATGACTCTTCAGTCATGGGGGTTCTCCCTCAAACTTCAATTGCATTATCTGAGACATTGTATTCTGGTTCTGTAAGTCAGAGCAACTGACTTCTACCCCACCTAGCACTAAATATTATTTTGATCACTTCTTGATAAATCTCTGCATGGATCTCTTTAAACTAAATAAACTCTTTGCTTATGCTGATACATGTAAGAAGTTTGAATTTTAGTATCTTAAAATGGTTAAAACATGCATTGCCAGTATGTCTAAGTTCACACAGTTCTCACATAACAGAAACATTAATCTTTGCATCTTTTAAAACACCATTTCCTATATGTACAATAACCTGTTATTACAATGATGGATCTACTTTATAATGATCTATTTCCATAGAAATCACATAATGTTTAGATTTTGTGTTTATTGCTATAAAACATATTTATCTATTTTAAATATTTTATTTATTTATTCATGAGAGACACAGAGAGAGGCAGAGACACAGGCAGAGGGAGAAGTAGGCTCCTCACAGGGAGCCTGATGTGGGCCTGGATCCCCGGATCCGGGATCACACCCTGAGCCAAAGGCAGATGCTCAACCCCTGAGCCACCCAGACGTCCCAAAACATATTTATTAAACCTTCCCTATACATGATGATAATTTCCTGCTCTTCACATGTTAACAGGAGATACTGAATGCCATTTTGTGGAAGAGTTGACTGTCTTCATTGTTAATTTTCTTTTAGCCCTGCCATATAGGTTGCATAAAAAATCAACAGGGGTTTCATTTTAACACTCATCATTGGATTATATTCTCTATTCAGATACTTTAATTCCTATAATTTTATCTGCTTGATTTTTACAACTGAACCCCTATCTTCCATTGTATTAACTGATATCTAAAGAAAAAAACACAATACCATTGGTAATGATTTTATGTATTACTTTGGAATCACTCCAATTCTATGCAGTGTCTCATCAAAATTTGTTTATTAGAAGAAATGTTTGTTAAAAAAAAAGAAGAAATGTTTGTTATATAAATATTTTTTCCTATGGAAAAAGATGAAAGCACTTTATAATTGGTTGTGAAAAATATCTGTTGTCAGTAAGGTTTACAATCTACACCCTCACTAATAAACTCCTGCTCTGTGTATGAAAATAATAAAAATGCAAGTACAGTGAAAAATAAAAGAACAAAATGACTTACATCACATTTGTGTAGAGTCATGAAGACATAGATATAATCAAGATTTTTTGTTTGCTTTTAATATTGATTAGATCTATGACCAATTTCAATCAAATACAGTTTAATTTAATAAATAAATTGATGCATACAGCAATGAAAATTAGAGATATATTCTACAGAAAAATAAATCATATTGATTAATGAAAGGACACAAACTTTGCAAAATACCACCATGCTAGGGAATATGAGGATTACTGTTTAAACTCCTTGATTTTACTACTTTCTAGAATGGTATTAGTCTTTCTCATCAAATATAGCACTATAAAGAAAGGTTAAGGAGTAAATAGCATCTGCCTCCAAGCATGAAGTTTGTAGAGGAAAAAGTGTTTTATTCAGAATTTTACAAACTAACATAAGCCCTAGAAATTTAAAGATGGTAGGTCAAATTCTTCACTCTTTAAGGGTCCCTAAATGCTGTATATATAAATAAAGTAAAGACTACATTTATTTCCATACCAGTTTCCATATGAGGATTCATAACTCGACTGTCACCTGCTATGCTCCCTTTCATTTTATCTTTTGAAAAACAGAAAAAAAAAATCCTAGTAAAACTCCTACTAAACCAGTTCATAGATTTTAACATAAATCTAGATTTCAGCAATAGGAGTATAACATAAATTATTCAAAAAAGCATAAACTTGTAGTTTATTACTGTTAAAAGTAATAAATCTGCTCTGTTATACAGGCCTACATGCTGAGCATAGCATTATTATTGTGGAGAAAGCTGGCAATATATATGGTTATTTAAAATGCAGCTTCTTTTTTTGCTAAGTCCTGGGTATATACTCTAGTATTCAAAGTGTATTAGATGTTTGAGAGCATAAAAATAAAATAGAAATTAGAAATTAATGTATTGAGTTGAAAGAGAATATTCTATCCTGTCTCAGTTTTCTCATCTGTAAAATGTGGCGATTAGACTAGATCTTCTCTAAGGACTCCCCTGCCTCCTAATTACTATGAAAAAAATGTTTCAGTCATGGGAAGGAAGGGTGAAAGTCGTCCCTTAATTTTGTCATACACATGGAATGGCTCTATTTAAACTAGATGGATGCTTTCATTATCATTGTTAATTTTGCAATGTAGGAAAAAGAAGCTTGCCCTAAGTGGAAATACAATTCCCTCTTGAATGGAAACATTATATAGTTATGGTTATCTTAAAACATAATATTTCTCATTGGTAAATCACCAAGGAAATATATAGATGCCCCCGTGCTCAGATAGCTGTGTTTCAATAACATATATTACATTTATTTAGTAGCTTCTGGGTACAACCCTATCGTTATTTGGGCTTAGAAGACAAAATTAAAAGGAAAAAACTGGAAGAGCAAGATAATATTCTTGGCATCTCTGAATTTAATAGCTGATTAATTTCATTAATTCCCCATTGCTTTACCTTCTATCTGTTCCTTAGAGCTTATCTTTCTAAAACACAGAAAAAAAAAAAAGAATTTCCTTATCAAACCACAAGATTTCAATAAACAAACTACTTCAGATAAATTTAAGTTCTTTCTAATCTTGTCCCTATGCATTTTACCTGTAATAATCTATTTCCCATTCTTAATTCATTCTCAGCCTCCTTGAGTTAGCTTCCTCCTTTCAGGCTAAGCTCAAATGAAACATACTATAAGAAAGATGCCTAAATTTCCCTGGTTGCAAATATTTATCTTCTTTTCTTCCAAAGTATAGTACCTATTTCCAAATGATATTCAGTTTTTCTTTCCTTATACCAATTTATGTATAACCCTCCCTAGATATTAAGCACATTAAGATTCTTGGCAGTTTCTCATTAAATTATATTTATGTGTTTATTGGCTTATCTCTGGAAACACAAAAGGCACTTAATAATAAATGTTCAGTTGAATGTCTTATCACCAAAAAGTTATGTTGGTCAAATTTGAGGAGAAATGAGGGTGTAAGAAGTTAAAATTTCTGAAAGTTAATCATATTAAAAAGAACATCTGCTAAATTGTACCTGTGCCCTAGCTCAACCTCTGATTAAATAAAAAAAAAATCACAAGCATGTGTTTTAAGATGATAATAAACATATTCAAAACCTCAATTACTACAAAAGCAGTAACTTTGTCTAAATGAAGCAGATGCAGCTTCTGTAGTTTGTTTTATTGTGGTACCCATAAAATCCTTGAATCTTGAGAATGAGGAAACTAAGGATACTGTGGAACACCAAAGTTTCCAAAATTAAAATCCATAGTGTTAGAATAAAATTTTATAAGAAAGCCATATTTATTCTGCTTAAACTCTTAACCTGTGTTTTAAGAATCTCCAATTGAGCCTAGGGGTTGAGGGTAGAATAGTGAGGAATTCATCAGGATGTTGGTCTGTCTGGCAGGGAGAACTAAATCTGATATAATAAAAAGCCAAGTTTGATGTAGTTACTCACTTAACAACACTACATTGTTAAAGGAGAGGGAATTTGAAATATATTGTTAGGACTCTTCATCAAACACCTATCTGGTCCAAATTCCTACACGAATGTCTGAAATCTTAAGGGAAAGGGGTTGTAAGTACATTTTAAAATCTCTGTTCCCTAAACTCTAAAACTTATCAAAGTACACTTGCAAGATTGAGTAACATATTGAAGTGATGCATCCTCCTACAGACCTCTGTACTCTTAGAGTACAAATGATCAAAGCATTAGTGGTGGGTTTTCTGGAGCAGCAGCAGGTGTCTAAAGGAATGAAGACCCATGGGAAAATTTCCCTCCCTCAGCTCCATGGTTAGGAAATGGTAAAATAGCAGCTTTACCTAGTGATATTTCAAAGACAAAGAAGGATTTAATCATTAGGAATTATTGCAGATGCTTTGAGTAGGTGAGGGAAAAATATTGGGAGGTGGGGATCTGATGATTCTGTAAAACTCCCAATAGGGTTAGTCAAAAGAATGATATTAAGATTTTAATATTCCATTTATACAAGAATCCAATAAAAGGCTAAAGATGTAAGACTGTAGAATTTAACTTGAATATATATGCCCTTTCATTTTTAATGAAATATTTGACATTTTACAAAAATTTATATGTAATATAATAAACATCCATATACTTACATTTATAAAAAGAAAGTCACAGAAAATTAAATTTTGCAAATAGCCGAGGTCTGAATGGACTATCCACAAAGTAAAATTAAACTTTTAGGGCTAAGCACAGTAAGAGTAACAACATCTTTCATCATCCCATACTTATTTTTCACCTCTACATTTTTATTTTTGCCATTTTTCAATAATCCTGGCCAAAAGATGTTCATTTGGGCTTTAGGCTTACCTCCTAAAAGTAAGTAACCCTGAATATAGAGATAGGGTCTGTTACTGTGTATTTTATAGCACAAAGGAATAAAGATAATATATTCATTCTGTAAGGAGTTTACATTATTTAGGAAGACAAAAAGCAGGGTTGGGCAATGCATAATAAAGAATTTGGTTGGCTTTTGGCCTGGGCTTCTGAGAGAGAATCTCTAAATCCTTGGAATTTCCCTATATGAGTATCTTTATTATTAATGGTGGACCCCTCAGACCACACTGAATTTATGCTAGGAAAGTGATTCATGGTAGGCACCTAGAGAAGGGAACTGGCAAAATAATAATAATAATAATAATAATAATAATAATAATAATAAAATAAAAAAAGAAGGGAACTGGTCACACCAAAAGAACCAACCAGGTTATTGGAAGGTTAGGCCTTTGAGTGGTATCAGCAGGACATCCAGAGAAATGAGAGGAGCTGGATATTGAAATAACCACGTGGCCAAGGATTCAGTCAGTGAGCCTACAGGATGAAAACCTAGTGAAATATCTGCATATCTTAAGGTCAATGGACTGCCCCCTCTGATAATCATAAAGGAATGTGCTGGGAGGGTGATATGTACTGAGGACATACAAGTTTCACATGTGAAATCCTCCCAGACTTTGATCTATGTTTTTTTTTTTTCATTTGACTGATCTTGATTTATATCCCTTATAATAAATATGTAATTACAAATATGACACTCTTTTGAGTTCTGTAAACCCTTCTAACAAATTACCAAATATAAGGAAGTAATGGGAACAACCAAATTAACTGATAGTTGGTCAAAGTACAGGTAATCCCTAAACCCTGGAACTTGCAGTTGGAGTCCTAAGGGAAGGCAGTCTTGTGGGCACTATGCTTTCAACTTGTGACATTTATGCTAACTCTGGGTAGTTAGTGCCATAATGGCAATAAAGGTAGTGTTAAAAATAAGTACTCATGACACTTGTTATAGATGGTAAGACCTTACTCAGGCCATTGTGATAGGTATGGAGACACCTATGATAAATTTTTGCAATAGATTAGACAGATTGAGTTCAACTCATAGTATGGCCATGTGGGAATTTATAGCCAAAGATTAAGGTGGGGGTCAGTAGATAGGAAAATTACTAAAAAGAAACATCAGGGGAAGGGAGATTCTGGTTAAACCAAACTAACAGGATTCTTGCTAAAGACAGGTCATAGTAATTAGGTCTCACCTGGGGGATGATCAGATATTGAGAGTACTCAGATATTGAGGATGTGGAATTTCTGTTTAAATTGACTTCACAGAATTCTTGCTAAAACTAGATTTTCTAAGGAAATGCACAGATGCCCCTAGGAGAAGCTTTGGAAGGCTGACTAAAGTTTGGTCAAGCAAAGAATCTTTGTCAATAGACAGCCTCCAAATGATCAGCAATGATCACTACCATCTGGTATTAACACTATTGTGTAGCACCCTTTTGCATTGCATGATTGCTCTGCATGGATAACCAATAAAATATGGCAGAAATTATGGTGTGTCACTTCCAAGATTATTAGAGTATAAAAAGCACTGAAGCTTCCATTTGTTCTGTGTGTGTGTGAGAGAGACAGAAATCATTTGCCATGCTGTGGAAAACAGCTGTCATGTTGATGTTGTGAGTAGCGCTACAGAGAAGCATACACAGTGAGGAAATAAAACCCTCCACCAAGAGCCAATTGCATGAGCTTGGAAGCAAATACTCCAGTCTAGTCAAGCCTCCAGGTGAACAAATTTCTAGCAACTTATTGATTATTACCTTATGAGAAACTATCAGCCATAACCACTCAGATAAGCTGATTTTAGATTCTTGACACTGATAATAGTGTCCCCTAGACCCCAGATAGCCAGAATAAAAACAACCTTGAAAAGAACAAAGCTAAAGAATTCACATCTCCTAATTTCAAACTGTATTACAATATGTAGTATTCAAACAGTATTTGACATAAAAGTGGACATTTAGATCAATGGAATAATACAGAGCCCAGACATAAATCCATGCATATATGGCTGATTAATTTTTGACAAGTGAGCCAAAAATAAACAAGAGAAAGAATGGTCTCTTCAATAAATGATGTTGAAAAAAAACTGGATAGTTTCATGCAAAATAATGAAACTGGAGCTCTATTTACACCATATAAAAAATCACTCAAAATTGGGGAACTGAATTAGGACCTGAAATTGAAATATTCCAGGATGAAAAAGGGGGAGTGTATTCTCTTTGATATCTATCTCGTCAATAATATTTTGACTTTACACCAAAATCAAAGGCAACAAAAGCTAAAATAAACAAGTAGGACTACATCAAACTAAGAAGCTTTTATACAGCAAAAGGTGCCATCAACAACAACAAAAAGGCAAACTTTTGAATGGGAAAAAATATTTGCAAACCACATATCTAATAAGAGATTGATATCCAATATATTTTAAAAACTCATACAGCTCAATAGCAAACAACAACAATAATGACAAATAAATCTGATTAAAAATTGGTTAGAAGAACTGAATAGGCCTTTTCCCAAGAAGAAGAAAGAAATGGTCAACAAGTAGGATCTCAAAATCCCTTATTATCAGATATGCAAATAAAAACTACAATGAGCTATCACCTCACAGATGTTAGAATAGCTGTCATCATAAAGAAGAAATAACAAGTGTTGGTGAAAATGTGGAGAAAAGAGAATGCTTGGTGGGACTGTAAGTTGATGAACCTACAATGGAAAACAGTAGGGAGGTTCCTCAAAAATTTATTTATTTATTTTTAAAGATTTATTTATTTATTTATGAGAGAGAGAGAGAGAGAGGCAGAGGGAGAAACAGGCAGCGAGCCCGGGTCTCCAGGATCACACCTCGGGTGGAAGGCAGGCGCTAAATCGCTGAGCCACCCGGGCTGCCCCTCCTCAAAAATTACAAATAGAAATACCATATGATCCATCAATCCCCACTCTGGCTATACGTCCAAAGGAAGTGAAAACAGGATATTGAAAAGATATCTGCATTCCATATTTATGCCAACATTAATTATAATAACCAAGGTATGTAAATAACTTAAGCATCGCATCTGTCAGTAGATGAAGATGTGATACACACACACACACACACACACACACACAATGGAATATTATTGAGTCATGAGAAAGAAGAACGTCCTGCCAGTTGAGACAACATGGATACACCTTGAAGGCATTGTGTCTCAGAAATAATAAATCAGAAAAAGACAGTAATATGATATCATTTGTGGAATCTAAAAAAGCTGAACCCATAGAAACAGAAACTAGAATGGTGGTAACCAGGGGTTGGGGTATGGAAGAAAAAGGGATATGTTAGTCAAAATACAAATTTCCAGTTATGAGTAAGTTCTGGGGATCTAATGTACAACATAATAATTATAGTTAGCAGCACCTTATTATGTACTTGAAAGTTGCTAAGGGAGTGGATCTTAAATGTTCTCAGCATGAAACAGAAATGGCAATTGTGTTATATAATGTAAAGGTTAACTAAAGTTATAGTGGCAATTATTTTTCTATATATATGTGTGTGTGTGTATCAAATTAACACCTGGTATACTTTAAATATACACAGTGTAATATCACAATTATAGCTCAATAAAGCTGAGAAAAAAAAGAAAGAAATGAAGGGATATCTAAAATCCACAGCTTCCACATTAGAACACCAGAAACAGGAGAGCAAATTAATGGCAAGGTAAAGAGAGGAAAAGAAATTTAAAAATTGAGTAAATATCAATAAATTCAAAAGCAGAACATTAACAAATGAAATAAAAAAAACACTTGTTATTTGAAGAGGTCAATAACACTGATAAGTCTCTAGCTAGGAATTAAAACAGTAAGAATGAAAAACACAAATTATTAATAGCAGAAAAAAGAGTAGATATCACTACAGATACTCTGAACATTAAAAAATACTAAAGGAAAACTATGAACAAATCTATGTCCACAAATTAGATAAAATGGACAAATGCTTAAAAAGCCAAAATTTGCTCAAACTCCAACCAGAAGAAAGAGACAACCTGAATAGGACTATATCTAGAAATTAATTAAATCAATGATCAATAACCTTTCAAGACATAAGGAACATGTCCAGATGGGCTCATTGGTCAATCAGGCCAAATTTTAAAGAAGAATTTATATCAGTTCTCTACAATGTCTTTTAGAATATAGTACAATGGGAATACCTTCTATATTATTCTATGATGCATCTCTTACTGTAATACCAAATCAGACAAACATATTACAAGAAATTAAACATCAATATCTATCATGAATACAGATGCATATTTCGGGGATCCCTGGGTGGCTCAGTGGTTTAGCTAGCGCCTGCCTTTGGCCTAATGCATGATCCTGGAGTCCCAGGATCAAGTCCCACATCGAGCTCCCTGCATGGAGCCTGCTTCTCACTCTGCCTGTGTTGTGTCTCTGCCTCTCTCTCTCTCTCTGTGTCTCTCATGAATAAATAAATGAAATCTTTAAGAAATATATATAGATGCATATTTCAAACTGAAGGAATTCAGATTAAGCATCTTTGTTATAACAATAAATGCAGATATTCAAACTTCCACATATAGTATCGGTTATAGAATTGGGATAGAAATGGTGATTTTATTCATGCAATATTTACTTCTCACAATTTACCAAATTTTTCATGTAGCATATTTAAAATAACTTCTCATGTGAATATCTGATACATTCATAATAATGTTTTCATTGCCACTCCAATCTTTAGACCCTAACTGCCATATTTGCACCAATGTTTTTGTTTTTGTTTTGTTTTGTTTTTATTTCACACCTCATCTCTCTCCTTAACCATTAAGTGGTTAGGCCACTTGGTCTTCTGGACACTTAGCCAAAAAAGGATTAATCACATTTTCTCTGCTGGGAATATTGAAACAAGCTAAATGCATGCTAGCTCAGTTTGAACCGTAATGGAAGACATATCAGTTTGGTTAGCATGAAATGTCATTTTCCATTCCATTCCATAAATTGAAAAGCAGAAAAAATATGCCCCCAAAAAAGTTATAAAAAATCAGGAATTTTCGATGAAAAAGGTGGCTAAATGCTGGCTTTGATCCCCTTCTAAGGCTTGTACACAATGCCTGCCATTAATTTCAAAAGGAGATAATTTATGTAACTATACACATAATAAATATTTATATCACTTACTATGTGAGAAAAGATTTAAGCTTGTGTGGGTGCCTGGGTGGCTCAGTCGGTTAAGCATCCAAATCTTGATTTTGGCTTAGGTGAGGATCCCAGGCTCAGGAGATTGAGCCCTTCGTTGGGCTGAGGACTGAGCTTGGAATCCACTTGAGAAATCTCTTTCCCTCTCCCTGTATCCCTGCCCTAGCTCATATGTGCTGTCTCTCTCTCTCTCAAATAAGTAAGTAAGTAAATAAATAAATAAATAAATAAATAAATAAATAAATAAAATATTTAATAAAAATTAATATTGTGATGATAAAACAATTCAAAAGTAGCTAGCTTCATGGAGCTTCCCATCTAATGAGGGAGGAAAGTATTAATCTAACAAAAATAAGATTAAGCAGATAAATACTGGGATTTTAGGTACTAATAATTGATCTGTGTACTACATGATCTCCCCCTGCCTGTGTCTCTGCCTCTCTTTCTGTGTCTCTCATGAATAACTAAATAAAATATTTTGTATAAAGCAAAAGCAAAAGCATATCATATAAAGAAAGATTGGAAGAAATCATCAGGACAGAAGGAATGGTTTATATAGACAGAATGGAGAGAAAGAGAATAAAAAGATAAAGATAATTAAGCATAACATAAAATCATTTTAATGAACTTTAAAAACAAAAATATATTAATATATAAATATATGCTTGAAATAATAAAAATGAAAATCAGAATATTAGTCTATATCTGTGTTGGAAAGGAAGAAACTAGATCTAGAAAGATATATGGAATTCTCCAATATTAACTGCAATGGTGGGTTCTTGGGTTCTTCTTAATGTGTTTTTTATAACTTTTATTTTACATACTTAACTGGAAATAAACTTAATTTGTTTGAGAATGGCCAGAAGCCAATGTAAATAAAATACCTTCAGCAAGTAGAGCAGTAGTCAAACATGAGGCAGAATAAGTGGCCAAACAAAACAAGTTTTGATAAGTCCAACTAAAATTTTTTGGTATTATTCCAACTGGGATGGGAAGACATTGGTGTTAATAGTGAGGGAAGTGATGTAAATTATGTTTTTACAACATTGAGGAAATTGAAGAAAACATTTTAAATAGTCTTACTTATATGAGGGTCAGTTCATGAATTGTGTTTTAGTGCGTTAGGAGAAGCAAAGGAATGAAGAGCATTTGAAAACTTGTATAACGCTGTGCTATAGTGGCAAGAAATACAAAAGTGTATGATTTCTTTTTTAACTAGTTCACTTTCATTGTATTTTTCAAAAGTAACTGTGGATGAATTCGGGGGCAGAAAAAAAAAGGTAAGTCTTCACTAAGCACTTGAGAAGCACTGTTCCAAAGTGCAAGTGTGGAAACAAGAAATCAGAATTTTATTGAAAGAATTCCAGAACGGTAGATATATTTTGAAAAGGAAGCCAGCAGGACCTATCAAAAAATCGGTCAGATGGTGTGAGGCAAGAAAGAAACCGTGCATAGATTTTATATCTTGACAATAATTCTGTTTGTTTTAATTACGTTGAATAGGTTTAGCCTTCTCCTACTTCAGCTAGAAAAGTGGTAACTGTTACAGCACCTACTTGTATTGATATTTCAATACGGAAACTCAGAGTGAATGAGTCATTTCTAAAAATAGCCCAAATAGCATACAGAACTACTATGATTTAGACTCAAATCTATTATCAGAAAAAAACAGATGAACATAGGGGAAGAAGGAAAAAAAAAAACAGAGAGAGGAAGGGAGGCAAACCATAAGAGACTCTTAATTACAGAGAACAAACAGAACTACAGAGAGGGTTGCTGGAGGTGGACAGAGGGATGGGTTAAATGGGTGATGGGCATTAAGGAAGGCATGTGTTGAAATGAGTACTGCATGTTACATGTAAGTGATAAATCACTGAATTCTATTCTATCCTGGAACAATACTGCACTATCTGTTAAATAACTAGAATTTGAATAAAAACTTGAAATAAGTAAACAAACTAAAAAATACAAATAAAAGGAATTACTGCTTCAAAAAAAGAAAACCCGTAACTTTATGCTATATATAATTTTCTTCAAGTTTTTTAATCTTAAGATATTAAGAAAATAATTTTAAGATATTTTAATCTTAAGATATTTCAGAAGATATGATTTTGCCTTTCAATCTGTTAGTACATTGAATAATATGATACCTTAACATTGAATTTTCCAGGAAAAAAATATTAAGGCAGGATATATAATTTAATGGGCAGTTAAATTCACTATTTTATTTACAAATTTTGTGTTGTGTTAGGATTGATCTGTAGTATTTTAAAAAAAACAATCTTTATCAATCATAAATATCTAAGTCATACTGCTTCATAAAAACTTGGAAGCTTTCTACCTTTTCCTACATTTTGAGGTACTTTATTTTTTAATTGATTTGAAAATGGAATTCTTGAAACTGTAGTAAAATTTTCCTGATAAACTCTCTCTTAACCTCGTAGGCTTTTTTTCCCCCTAGTTTTGTTCCGAGAGTAGTTCTCTGGGATCGTTTTTTTTTTGTTGTTGTTGTTGTTGTTGTTTGTTTGTTTGTTTGGTTTTGTTTTTTTTTTTTGGTTTTTTATTTCTTCTCTGGAAATTTTGCTTAAATGACCTACCTCTACTAAAAACTCTCATGTAGTCTGATTACTGAGTTCGCAAACTGAATCATAATTATATAATGAGATCAATATTTTTAAAAACCTGACTATTCTACTTACTAGAAATCAATCATAAAGTAACATTAAATAAATATTTCAGGGGTGCCTGAGTGGTTCAATTGGTTAAACCTCTGACACTTGATTTAGGCTCAGGCCTTGTTCTCATGGTCCTGGGATGCAGCCTCCACATTGAGCTCTTCACTCAGCAGGCAGTCTGCTTGAGATTCCCTTCCTCTGCACCTCCCTCTTGATTGTACTCTTTCACTCTCTCTCGCTCTCAAATAAAAAATGAATATTTAAATCTTTAATCATAACTTTAACCAAACTAACAAGGTACCAACAACAATGTGTGAAATTCCAAAACACCTTTAAGGCTGTATAACTATATAAGGAGTCCTACTTTGTCAATATTGTTTTTATTAAAATTTCTCCCAAATAACCAGTATTATTTATTTTATTAAACTCCCAATGGATTATGCATAGATCTAAACACAATGATCAGAAATATGTTTTTTTAAATAAAGATAAATTCAAAATTAATCTTTAAATGAGTGATGAATGTTAAGGAGTGCACGTCTTGTAATGAGCATTGGGTGTTGCATGTAAGTGATGAATCACTAAATTGTACACCTGAAACATACTGCATTGTATGTTAATTAACTGGAATTTAGTAAAAACTTGAAAAATTAAAAAATAGAAAATATGCATTTTGCAATCTCTAAACAAAATTCAAAATTTACCTCAACAAAATAAGCGTATTATAAATGTGTTAGACATCATTGTGAAAATAATAAACTATACCATGATATTGAGAAAATTATTTTTATAATGGAAAATAATTGAATCCTCGCAGTATATATCAAATAAATTCCAAACGATGTAAAGGCTACATGTGGAAAAACAAGTATGAAAATATCTCTAAAACTATTAAAATAAATATAGAAAGTATATTTATGGGTTTCAAGTAAAAAAAGAACTTTTTACACAAGAGGAAGAAAATCATAACTAATAAGGAAAATACTGACAGATTATTGACAGACATATTTAATGTTCACATGATAAAATAAAACTTAAACCTTGAAGAGAAGGGAAGATAGTTGTAACATATAAAAAATAATTGATATGTGACTCTATTAAATGAATCTACAAATCACTAAAAAGAAGGTAAGAATTTAGGCTATGCATATAAGCACAATCTCAAATAGCTATTAAGCATACAAAAGATATTAATTAGAATTGTAGATATATAGTTGAAAATAATCATGAGATACAATGTTTATATCTATCAAGAATACAAAAGGAAAAATTGATAATGCCAAATTTTTGTGAACTTCACATCAGTGCTAAAACTTTAAGTTCCATCTCTCAAGAGACTCAAATAAAATTTAGTAAAAATTTTATTATCTTATGATTCAATACTTTCTCTTTCAGGTGCATGTTCTAAAAAGTATTTAAACATGTGTAAAAGAAGTTATATACACTGATGTTCACTGCTTATTATAAAATTGGAAAAATTGGAAAAAACAAATATCCATCAACAATTTATTGATGAATATGTTGGTCAGTTTACCAATATATGGAGATTATATATATAATCTTGAGTGAAAAATCAGAGAAAGATAGCAATTGCTCAGAGACAGCAAGTCTTCTCTTCAAAGTAAAAAGACAAATAACATGTTGTACACAGATCAAGCATTGGATGTTGGTCAAGGGGTACAAAGCTGCAGTCAGGGGAGATAAACAAGTCTAGGGATCTAACGTTCAGTATGATAACTATGGTTAAAGTATTAACCATAGTTAATGGTAAATGGAAAAATAAATGAAGGGAGGGAGGAAGGAAGGAAGGAAGGAAGGAAGGAAGGAAGGAAGGAAGGAAGGAAGGAAGGAGAGAGGAGGGAGGAAGGGAAGGAGAGAGAGGGAGGATGAAAATACAAGAAGTCTAGAAAGTGTTTAATAAAATTGTCAAGAAAGAAAATCAGGGCAGCCTAGTTGGATCAGTGGTTTGGCGCCTGCCTTCAGCCCAGGTCATGATCCTGGAGACCCAGGATAGAGTCCCACATCGGGTTCCCTGCGTGGAGCCTGCTTCTCCCTCTGCCTGTGTCTCTGCCTCTCTCTCTCTCTCTCTCTCTCTCTCTCTCTCTCAGTCTCTGTCTCTCATGAATAAGGAAATAAAATCTTAAAAAAAAAAAAAAAGAAAATCAACAGAAATTACAGCCTGGAAAGAACTGAACACAAGAACAAGAACACTTTCCTATTGTTTTGTTTTACCTGTATAACTTTTATGATGTAACATTAGTATCATAAAAATGGAAAATAATACCTGATTTAGTGGAAAATAATTTTTTTAAGATTTAAGTGAAAAACACTACATCTGGACCAGGTGCAATTCATCAATCTCAGTTACCATTCAACATGAGATATCAGGGTGCAATACATTCAGACATAAGATCCATCTTCTGCTCCTTCCCATTCCCTTCTTCTGGGTCCTAATTCACTCCTAAAACTAAGGTGGAAGCTGTGCTTAGGAGACCTGAAACCCCCTAGATGGTTCGTACATCTTGTGGTTGAATTTCATTTAATACCAGCCTGAACCATTATCCTTGTCTTTCTGAAACAGCTGAACTCATCAGTGCCCAAGTGTCATTTATAAGGACATAAATTTCTACCTATATGTGGTGATTTACTGAAATTAATTAAATAAGTGGAAGCACACATGCACATATTTCATGGCAGAAGACTTTCACATTTTTCTTCACTAAAGAATTGTATTAGTTTAGCACAATTTAATATCTTAGGTGGATAAATATTTTTAAAAGCTTAAGATAGGGTTTTGTAATTATGCATAGCCACCTGCTCTGAGTCATATATTTAGCTTAGAATGTTAAGCCTACAGATTTACAGTTTTTCCACTTGGACTCTGAATTCTGGCCTGAATCTGTCACATAATTTCTAAGTAGTTTTATACACAGAAGAGCCTGTACCACAGCCCAAATCACTGAGAACAAGTCACCAGTCATGATGGAAGCTAGTATCTCCCAGTCAGAAGGGCTGTTATCAGCTATTTATATCATAGCATGACCAGTGACAGAGTCAATAAAATATTGCACTAAAAGGGAAGTGGATAAACATTGTATTTGTGAGTTAATGGCCTTCATATGTACAATTTTATTTTTGGTAATTTACTGAGGTATAGTTATCCTATCTCCCTGGCAAAATACAGAAAAAGAAGCTTGAGACAAATGATAATACAGAAATAAATTACAGTTTTACTGCTCTATACTTAAGTCACTAATAAATCCTGACATTATTTATTTTCAAATAAGTCATTAACTAGGAAATACAATTTGCAACATAATATACATAGAAAATATGAGTGCAGAAATGTGGATAATATACCTTATATTATAGCAGTGATAATGCTAGTTTTACCATTCTATGGCTTTACATGGGAATACAGATGTCACATTCGTGTAAACATGAATAAATGCTCAAATAGCTTTAATTGAAATAGCTTCCTTTCTTTTCAGAATTTCACCCAAATCATCAGAGCTGAAATGTATAAGCCACATTACTAGTTTCCACCTACTGAAGGCTGATGCTAATATTTCAATTTTATTTTAAATGCCATTTCAAACATAAGGTATTTCTAACGGAACATGTAGGAAAATTGAAGTGAGGGTAGCCTAGGTGGCTCAGTGGTTGAGCATCTGTCTGTGGCTCAGGTCCTGATCTTGGGGTCCTGGGATTGAGTCCCACATCAGGTTCCGTGCAGGGGGTCTACTTTTCCTTCTGCCTATGTCTCTGCTTCTCTCTGTGTGTCTCTCACGAATAAAAAATAAATAAAATCTTAAAAAAAAAAGGAAAGTTGAAGTGAGGTGATGATTTCTTTTAGTAATAGGACAGGAAATAATACAAAAATATACATGATTCCCAATTCTTATGTAAGCTGAGCCTCCCTCTTTTGGTCAAATTTCTCAAAAAGCAGCATAAACAAGTCAGTTTCTAATTTAATACCACAAGGATAACTACAATATTTCATTTTAATGCACTTTGTGTTAAATCTTAATGTCATCTGTAACTTTTTCGAAAGTAGAAATGTCATTGTTATTTGTTCTCATTCAGCTCCCACCTGCAATGCAGCATTATCTGTGAGTAATGCTTATATGTGTTGTCCAGGATATCGTAGTTAGATGTAGCCCTGTGGCAAAGAGGTAATCATATTGATTTTTCACTACTGCAGCAAATACTCTTGTGTCCAACTGCTAAGCTTTGGCAAAAATAAATAAAACCACAACTATCAGATCTGCTGTTGAAGCAAGATTTCAAGTGCCTCCAAATCATCTGCTGCAAGGTCATTTCAAACAACATTGCCTTCATAAGTGGGATGCACTGGATAATATTTGCAGCTCTCCAAGCTTTCCAATGACTGATTATTCTGGGCTATTTTCTTTCTATTTTTATAGGTGTCAACACGAAGTGTTAAGGAGAAACTTGTTTTATAAATGAAGGTATAAGCAATATGTTTGTTATTCTGAGTATTAGGGAAATGAAGGTGATAAGAAAATTATGTGCTTTAGTTCTTTTGAAATAGTATTGAAATGTTTTTAAAGTATCAACAAAATATAACTTAAGAAAGGAAGAGTTTTTTTTAATGTTTTAAGCAAATCTTGTCTGAGCAATACTCACTGAAGAAGTTTCTGTAGTTGATGCCAAATGTTTATTTTCTGTTGTATTTTTGGTACTTTGGTCCAGAAATGTAGTAGATAAAATCATCTTACTTCCCTCTGACTGTGATGCTAAAGAATTTTAGCAATCATTATATTTTTTTTTGAACGTAGTACATTTCTATCTGAGAAGAAATTGTTTTTACATTTGTCTTTATTCAGGACATAAATAGCAAAATAAAATAACTTGAGTTCTATTTTAAGACCCCTGAAGCTACTTATACTCATTCACTTCCTCATTTATTCCCTAGTTCAAAATGCATTTTAGTACACAGGATTCTCTGTGCATTTGAAGAATATCATGTGTGGGAGGAAACATAGACATATAGAAAAATTTGTGCAATATTAAGTCTAACTGCAATATGAACTCAAACTACAAAATACAGATATATCATAATGATGAAAGACCATGCTGCTTCTGTTTAACACCTTCTTATGGTGGTGTTCTGGTGCCACGTAAAGTCCACTTTCCACATTAGACCCTTCTGTCTGTGATCTGGAAAGTAAATTTGAATTTTATCTGTTAGATGACAAGGATTCATAAACAAGTACAGAAGAGGAGAGGATCAAAGTTTTCTTTGTTTTTCTTTTCTGAAGGAGAAGTTAAAAAGATCATTCTACTGGCTTTTTTAGAAGGAGCTGAGACAAGAGGAAGGGAGAGTAATTAGAAGTCTATTATACCAGTGAAAGGAAAAGATGGTAAAGGTCTGAACTTAAGGCTTTGACAAGAGGATAACTTGGATTTGAGAGACACTTATGCGGTAACATTAATAGAATATGGACAACCTATTATAAAATAACAGAAGAAAAAAAAGAAATAACAGAAGAAGAGAGTCAGAGATGAAACTCATTAGTTTGGTTAAATTTTTGAATATATAGGTAGGAATGAAAGGAAATATTTAGAAGATAAAGAATAATGAGATTGGTCTTGAAAATACAAAATTTGAGGATCTGTTGTTGTATCAAATGAGGATGTTTAGATGACCAGTAGGTCTGGACACTAGGAAAGAAATTCCATCTAAAGAGGAACCATTCCACTTTGAGTCAGTATTATTTTCACAGCATCATTCATACCTCATGGAATGTAATATAGATTCCAAAACTATTTGTTGGATATACTTAATTAATAGATTTTGCAAGGATAAATAAGATAACCTCAGCAGATTATGCAGAGTGAAAAAGGAAGAACCATGTAAACCTTTAAAATATCTGTATCTATATTTAGGTGTATAAACTGGTCTCCTATGAATGGTAACTGCTGATCAGATTTTTGGCAAAAATAAAGAAAAAAATTTAAGTTATTAACTGAACTTACTTTTCATGAAAATATTTTTAAAAAATTTCTGGCTAAACTAAATTACAAAATTTAATATTAGTGAATTTTTATTTAAATGCCACCATACAAAATATCATTTAGTTTTACCTAAAAACTTAAGGAACAGTTAATTTAATGTCCCTTACCTGAATATTTCTGAATTTGATGAGGATAAAATTACATTCTAGTGAGATAGAAAAGTTACATTAGCATATCACTGGAACATAGAGCTAACAAAGAGGTTACTTTTCAACTCTGTTACTTATATTGTAGAAAGGATTTACTGGCCAAATGATGAGAATGTCACTTAACGGGAGCTATCCCTTTGTCATCCAGACATTCTCATCTGGCTCAAACATGAGCAGAATGAACTATCACAAATGTCCCTGAAAGACCACCCATGCACACATGAACACACACACACAAAATATGGAAATAATGAGAATGTGATATCTATAGTAGGCAAACTCAATGTGAAAATGAAATATTTCCCTAAGAAATATTTGGTTTACTTCTGTGCCAATGTCCACAAATCTAATAACAAAAGTCAGTTTTATTCGTGCAAGTCTTCTGAAGAAATGTCAATGAGAAAAATAATAGCTTTGTAACTCTCAGTCAGAAAAAAAAAACTTTGCAAATAGAAAGCTACAAGGTAAGTTTCAGTTGATGACCCTTGGTTGTGTTTTTCTTCTGTCATACAAAAATCAAGAAAGGCATTGCCAAAAAAGCATTTGGTATAAAAAAATAAAAAGCTCCAAACTCTCTTGCGTATTCTAAAATCTAATTCCTATATTAGTCTGTACAATGAATAATTGGAAACTCTTGCTTTATTGATTTAATTATTGGTAATTTAGTAGCAATAATCTAACCATTTGACTAAATTGAGGTAAAAGCATAACACAATACCTTATTTTATCCATATTTACAAAGCTTCAAATTTGCTTTGGATTCTATGCAGATATAATTCAAGAGTGCTGTAATAGAATTTATTTTAAAGTTAAAAAAATAAGAAAATATACCAATCAACTGAAAAGCATATTATACCATGATTTAATCATGAATTTCATTACCAAATTCCAATAAGTTAAATCAGTCTATTCTCTTCTTGAGCTTTTAATACTTCAGCAGTATGGGAAATACCTTGCATAATATGTAAAGGTGGAAATATTAGGCCTCAAAAGTTATATATTTTACAAAGGTGTGGAAGGAGCCACTGCATGTTAAAATTATACCAGTATCAACTACAAGGATAGAAAAATGGATACATTTATTTTTTCTATAAACATATAAAGAGAGAACATACTCAATTGTGAGCAATTACGCTCTTGAATATATTATAGAGAAGTCAGTGCTTATGTGTACCAGGACCATGCACAAGAAAGATCACAGAGAAAACTGTTGCCTGGCAGTAGATAAGTTGAAAATGAATGCTATAATCACTAATGGAATACAATGCAGCAATAAATATGAGTGAATGAAACAGTTACATACATTGATCCTGATGTCTTATGGCATAGAGTTTAAAAATATAAGGCAGATATACAAAATAACATACACATAATAATAATTAATAATAATAATAATAATAATAATAATATAAAAAATTAAAACTGAAAAAAGTTAGGAATGTTTAGGAAGCAGATAAATGCATAGCATCTGCTATGGACTGCTTGTGTCTCTCCAAAATTAATATGCTGAAAATCCTAATGCCCAATGTGATGGTATTTGGAGATAGGTCCTTTGAGAGATAATTAATTCATGAGATTAGTCTCCTTATAGGAGGATGTTAAGAGAGAGCTCGTTTCCTTGAAAGCTGTCTGCCATGTGAGGAGACTATGCAAAGTCAACCATTTGTAAGCCAGAAAATGGGCCTTCACCAAGAGCTAAATCTGCCTGCACCTGTATCTTAGACTCCCCAGCCTTCAGAATTATGAGAAATAAATGTTTGTTGTTGAGGCCACCTACTCTCTAGTAATTTGTTATTGCAGCCTAAGCAGACTAATACAGTATCCTAGAATGAAAAGAAGGCTTTCAATAAAAGTCAGGAGAATTAGTTTTAGAGAATGGGCTCTTTTTTAGGAAGAGGTACCTTTCAGGGGCAGGGGAGTAGGGTATTGGCAATATGTTATTCCTTCATCTGTATGGTAGTTATATAGCTGAATATTTTACAATAATTCGTTACACAAAATATTTAGAAATTTATGTACTCTCCATCATGTATTATACTTCACAATAAATCTGGTTAAAAAAGAAAAGAAAGAAAAAGAAAGACCAAAAAGAGAACAAAGACATAATAATTTTGAAGGTAATATTTAAGGGAGGGTGGGAATTAAGGTCAAGGAAGTTTAGGATTAAAAACAATAAAGTAGAACCGAAAATGATTTGGACAAACTTTCCATCTGTGGGCAGTTTTGTCTTGCCAGGTTGCATGCAGTTTATTGCTTTGCACATAAGCTAGTTAGATAAAATATAATGCATGCTACAACTACCAAGATGCTAAATGTAGAGGCCTAGTAAGACACATGGCTGGCAAATGTAAAACAAATTAATTACTTGCATAAAATTGGTGAGAAAAATAAAGAACTACAATAGGAATGTAAAGAAAATTAATCAGAAAATGCCTGTGGAGGGAGGAAGAATAATAAAGTTGGGTCAAAACTAATTAATATAGTTTACCTTTAAAATTAAGAGAGTAATTACAATGGCCTTAGATTACAATGTTTAAATATTTATGAGAAATTCTAAGAATCTAATTATGTTCAAATACCATGATACATGTTTTTGCAAATAAGATTATTAATATTACAGATGTCACTTGGTAAGCACTTCTTATGTATCTGAATACAGAAGAAATAAATATTGCAGATTAATGTTTTACTGATATTATTTTTATCTCCTGTTATGAGAAAAAAATAATTTCTTGATTTCTTAGTTCAGATTTATTTTCTATTGTATGAGACAATTTACCAAAATAATTCTAGAGTTACTATGAATAATAAGGCCATGTAAACAGTTTGCCTCTTTCTTTATTACTTGTGCATTATTAAACTTACCAGTTAAGTAATTAGAGTTTCTAAATAGTATGTATACATGAAACTGCTTAGTGACTTGTGACGGAAAAAGTATGATTAGGGAGAAAGCCGATGAAGTGTTTGTCTCCATAGCTAAAGTGAAGTGAAGAGTTTAGGCAATCACTCGCTTAATTCAAGCATTAAAAATGTTTTTGCTTCAATTGCCTAGATAATCAAAATCAAGCTGCTGGGAATTTTGCCTAACATTTCTAAGCAGTTTGTTCCATCTTTAAATGGAATTGGCCATAGAAATGTGACTTCTGAATTTTGTGGTGCTATTATTTATAGGAAAAGGAGTAAAATTTGCTACTCTTACCAAATATTGGGGTAACACTAGATTAAATGAAAAAATGAGAGGATTTTCAAACCTTTATTCTCAATTACTCAAGTTATTGCTGCATGTCCTTTGCTCCACAACTTGCCCCTCCCTTATTCTCTTTGTCTCTTACTTCTTCTATTTCTAACACACGTACGCACATGTCTGTGCACTACTCAAATTCTTCAAAAAAGCTAGGTCATTATTATATGTGTCACCTCATATTTGGAAGTATGCATAGTTGGTGAAGGAATGGAAGTTTAGTGACAAATTGCCCAAAGAACCAAGAAATATTATAGACAAGGGCTCATTGTAGTCACACAGGACAAAGTGTAGCAACTTTCAGACAATAGTATCATGAAATGATCAAGCATCAGTAAGACATTTGCTATGGACAGAATACAGTGATGTTTGTAGTGTAGGAGTGGACAGAAGACAACACTGGAATGTCAAGAGATGATCACAGAGAAAAATAGAAGCTTGTGAATAAACTATATTGGATTTCCTGCACTGTTCAATAATTTACCACCGTAGTTCTTCATGCGGAAAAGAGACAAAACCAGATTTTGAGAGGATCACATAGGTGGCAAAGAGAATGGGCTAAAGTGAAGAAAAAATAGTTACTGATCATCTAATTAGAAGATGGTTAAAATAGCCCACAGTTGCAAAAGCAATAGGTATAGAGCAGAGAACACAGATTTTCTGAATAATTCTGAGAGATAATAGACAGAAATTGTAACATATCCATTAAAGGACATGATCTAGGAAAAGTGTACATAAGGAAGAAGAAAAGCACAGCAAGATCAAAATTATTGTAATCATGAAATTATAATGAGGCAACAAAGATAGAAATACTAACAAAGTAAACTGCCAATAAACAGAGAGGTGAACCATAGAGAAATTAGAACTTTTGTCTTTGAATCTTGTCTTCAAAAAGTAGGCATCACAGCATACTGTTATATAATTATCTTTCAACTCCTGTTTACTTGCTTCAACTCAAACATATCAAGTAAATGGGCCAAGTATCTAAATCCTTAAATAAAAATAGAATACAATCTTAAAATGGCAAACTATTATTAATTTAAATACATAGATAGAAAAGTTTATTACCCATCATATTTATTGGAATTTCTGGAGCAAACTAATCACAATTTTTGATTGATTATAGTTGATTGAAAAGTTTTTGGAGTATTTTAATTTAAATCTGTATACTTTTTCAAAATTAAGAATTTTGAAATTTAAAGTTATCAGAGAAACTGAGAACTTTTCCTCAGCCAAACATCTTCTAATCTACATTTCCATACAAGTAGAACATATACTGTGAACACTATCAAACACCCATCCATTCTTTTGCACTTATGTGGCACCATTCTTATTTCTCTACTATTGTGCTTATTACATGGTAGCACAGTATTATTCTACAGATTTACCTTGCCATATTTTAAAACCAGTACAGTACCTAATGCTAAAATTTACTGAATAGCTAGAATATTAAAAACATCATAATAACAGTTTGACAGACTATTAATGACCTCTTAGGTGGTCTACTATCAAAAACACTACCTATTCTTCAGTTGATGGACACCTGGGCTGTTTCCATAATTTGGCTATTGTAGACAATGCTGCTATAAACACCAGGGTGTATGTATCCCTTTGAATCAGTATTTTTGTATTTTTTGAGTATATACTTAGTAGTGCAATTGCTAGATCATAGGATAGATCTATTTTTTACTTTTTGAGGAAACTCCATACTATTTTCCAGAGTGACTACACCTGTATTGTTGATTTTAGCCATTCTGACAGGTGTAAGGCCACATCTTATCGTATAGAAATTTGAATTTGTATTTCTTTGATGGTGATTGATGTTGAGCATCTTTTCATGTGTCTGTTGACCTAAATGATTCATTTTTGGGGTGTGGATTTTATAAGTTCTTCATATATTTTGGCTATTAATCCTTTATAAGATATGTCATTTGTAAATATCTTCTCCTATTCCATAGGTTGTCTTTTAGTTTTGTTGATTGTTTCCTTTCTTGTGCAGTTTTTTATCTTGACAAAGTCCCAACGGTTTATTCTTGCTTTTGTTTTCCTTGCTTCAGAAAACAAATCTAGAAAGAAGGTGCTATGGCTGATGTCAAAGAGGTTACAGCCTCTGTTCTTCTCTAGGATTTTGGTGGTTTCCTGTTCACATTTAGGTGTTTAATCCATTTTTCTTAGTTAAATTTGCAAAATACAGAGATAAAGAAAAATCCTAAAAGCAGCAAGACAAGAGAAGTATGTCCCTAATTTACAAGCAAACACAAATAAGGTCAATAGCAGATCTCTCTACAGAAACTTGGCAGGCAAGAAAAAAAATGGCATGATAAATTCAATGTGCTGAAGGGGGAAATATGCAGCCAAGAATATTCTATCCAGCAAGGCTATCATTCAAAATAGCAGGAAAGATAAAGAGTTTCCCAAACAAAAACTAAAGGCATTGTGACCACTAAGCCAGCCCTGCAAGAAATATTTAACAGGACTCTTTGAGTGAAAAAGAAAGACCAAAAGTGACAAAGACTAAACAGGAACAAAGAAAATCTCAAGAAATAATGAAAAAATAAGTATTAAAATGGCACTAAATTCATATCTATCAGTAATTACTTTGAATGTCAACGGACTAAATGCTCCAATCAAAAGACATAGGGTGTCAGAATAATCCATTTTAAATTTATTTTTAGGTTTTGTCTAAGAAAGTGTTCCAGTTTCAATCTTTTGCACATTGCTGTCCAGTTTTCCCAGAAAACACATAATTCAGGTAGAAATGGGCAGAAGATATAAATAGACATTTTGCAAAGGAGACATACAGACAGCCAACAGACACAGGAAAAGATGCTCAACATCTCTCATCATCAAGGAAATACAAATTTAAAACTACAGTGAGATATGGCCTCACACCTCTCAGAATGGCTAAAATCAACAATGCAGGAAACAACGGGTGTTGGAGAGGATGCAGAAAAAGAGGAATTCTCTTGCATATTGGTAGGAATGCAAACTAGCGCAGTCTCTGGAAAACAGTATGGAGTTTTCTCGAAAAGTAAAAAAAAAAAAAAAAAAAAAAAAAAAAAGATCTACCCTATGACCTAGCAATTGGACTTTGACTACTAAGTATTTACAAAAAAAAAAAAAAAAATAGTGATTCAAAGGGATACATGCACCCTGGTTTATAGCACATTGTCTACAATAACCAAATTATGGAAACAGCCCAAGTGTCCATTGACTAATGAATGGATATAGAGGAAGTAGAGGAAGTGGATTTATATATTAACAGAATATTATTCAGCCAGATAAAATAATGAAATCTTGCCATTTGCATTGGTGTGGATGAAGGTGAGAGTATCAGGCTAAGTGAAACAAGTCAGTCAGAGAAAGATAAATACTGTATGATTTCACTCATATGTAGAATTTAAGAAACAAAACGAATGAAGAAAGGAAATAAAAAGAGAGGCAAACAGACTCTTAACTACAAAGGATTTATGGTTACCAGAGGGAAGGTGGGTTGGGGGATGAATTAAATAGATGATAGGCATTAAGTGGTGCATTTATTGTGAGGGGCACCAGGTGTTGTGTGAAAGTGTTGAATCACTAAATTGTGTTCCTGGAGCTCAAACTAATATCACACTGTATGCTAAACTGGAATTTAAATAAAAACTTACACACACACTACCCAAGGCAAGTAAAGTAATGTCATCTCTAACCTTTCTCAATAAAATGTGTTTTAATATTATTATTTTAAATTCATGATCTTTAAAAAGTGTATTAAAGGGTTTTTTTTGGTTTATTAATCAGAATGATAGTATGGCTTTCTTAGTACCTCAGTCATTACTAGGTCCTCAGAGGTCTTTAATATCCAAGTTAATTCTAGACTTACTATAGTTATTGCCTCAGGAACAGGAAGCACCCTCCATTATCATTTAATTCCTATGGTACCTGTACCGGAAAGGTTTCAATTATAAATAAAAGTTGCTGCTGATCAGAGTACAAACAACTTTGCTGGACAAAAATCCAATAACAAATGAGCAACCCAATTGCTAGCATAATTTCCCTAAGGAACAATCCTTTCCATGATGCTAGCTAAAGAGCTCATGTCTCTTTCATGTTGTACCTATATTCCATAGAAGACTATTGATTTCTATATTAACTCCCAGAGAGTCTGACCTCCTTATAACAGTGCATGTGTGCTTCCATCTGAAATGCCACTGAGAGTGGCTATGCACTTGAATCATTTTCTCCAGTTACTCTGGGTTCTCCTTGAGAATAAATACACATACATTGTTATGGTGTGGTTTCATTCATTTAGAAGCCAAAAATAGCTGCATAATAAAAGCAATGATGTGCTTTAAAATGAATAGTAAATCTTACCATCTTTAATACAAATGCATGTAGTTAACTCTAAATCCCTAAGCTTTTATGAAAGTAGTCTGGTCTTATCATCCTCATACAATAAAATGTTTATACCTTCTGACCTGGATTTAGAAACACAGGATATAAAAAATATTACACTGAGATGTTCCTACCAAATATTCAGCTCTGAATTATGCCATTTTGTCTCGGACAGTTGTACATACCAACACATTTTTAGAAAAGTATGAATATCGAATTCAGTGTTAGCCAGAAATGTGAACTTGGCCATTTTTTTGTTGTTGTTTAGTTTCCTTTCCTCTATATTATGGCCCTTCGTTTCTGCCATGACCATCTCTTCCTGCCATGAGTATACAGTAACACCAAGCTGTATCTCTTAATACTTTATTTCATCTTGGGATCCCTGGAGGACTCAGCAGTTGGGCTCCTGCCTTTGGCTCAGGCTGTGATTATGGGGTCCAGGATCAAGTCCTGCATTGGGCTCCCTGTGAGGAGCCTGCTTCTCCCTCTGCCTATGTCTTAAAATCTTTAAAAAATACCTTATCTCATCTTAATGTTATATAAACCTAATTTTGTCAGAAATTTATATAATGAAAAGTCTTCTATAACTCCTTTACAAAGTTATTTCATCCATAAAGCCATACTAACAAAATAAACTATAATGGTTGAATTTCAGTCTTCAGGGGCAAGATAAGCTGCTGTTGTTGTTGCTACTGTTTTTGTTTTAGTGATCTACTCTCAAATAATTACACATATTCGGGCACATATTTGTATTGCCTCGCTGGATCTCATTATCCCTTAGCATCTTTCTGAGCTCAGAAAGGGCTCAGTGCCTCTTCTAAGGGCTTTCATCTGATTAAGTCAAGGCCACTAAAATCTTTCTTATTAACTCATAATTAACTGATTTAGATTTTAAATATGTCTGCAAAAACTTTCACCTTTGCCTTACCTTACTGGCTAGAAGAAATCACGGGTCTCAAGAAAAGACTCACATTCAAGAGGAGGACATTATCATAGAACATGAGCAGGAAGAGAAAGCTGATGGTATCATAATCCCAAATTTCAAGATATACTACAGAGCTATCTTAATCAAAATAGTATGGTACTGGCACGAAATATGACACATAGGTGAATGGAAGAGGATAGAGAGTCCAGTAATAAACCTATGCCCACATGGTCAATTAATCAACAAATAGGAGGAAAGACTATACAATGGGGAAAAGCCTGCCTTTTCAACAAATAGTGGTAGGAAAACTGGACAGCTACAAAAAAAAAAAAAAAAAGGAAAGGAAAAGAAAGAAAAGAAGAAAAAGAAAAGAAAGAAAGAAAAGAAAAGGCAGAAAGAAAGAAAGGAAAAGAAACCTGACCAAATTCTTACACCATACATTAAAATTAACTTGAAATGGAGACATAAATGTGAGACCTGAAACCATAAAATTCCTAAGAGAAAACATAGGCAATAATTCCTTGAACATCAGTTTTATCAGTACATTTATGGATATGTCTCCTTAGGAAAGGGAAACAAAAGCAAAAGTAAACTGTTGGCACTACACCAAGATAAAAAGCTTTACACAGGGAAGGAAACTAACAAAATGAAAAAGCAACCTACTGAATGGGAGATGATACATCCCATAAGTGGCTAGTATAAAAAAAAATATATAAAAAATTCGTACAACTTAATACCAAAAAAATCTGATTAAAAATGGAGAAGGTACCTGGAGACATCTTTCCAAAGACATAAAGATGGCCATCAGACACATAAAAAGATACTCAACATCACTCATCATCAGGGAAATGCTAATCTAAACCACACTGAGATATTACTTCCCACCAGTTAGAATAGCTAGTATCAAAAAGACAAAAAAAAAAAAAAAAGTGTTGGTAAGGATGTAGAGAAAAGGGAACCCTCCTGCACGGTTGGTAGAAATGTAAATTGATACAGCCAACTGTGGAAAACAGTATGAAAGTTCCTCAAAAAATTAAAAACAAAAATGCCATTTGATCCAGTAATTCCACTATTGTGTATTTACCAAAATCCCTTCCCCAAAACACTAATTCAAAAAGATATGTGTATCCCTACGTTTATTGCAGTGTTATTTATGATAACCAAGATATGGAAACAACCCAGGTGTCAAAGATAGATGAATGGATAAAGAAGGCGTGATACACACACACATACATTACTCAGCCATAAGAAAAAATGAGATCTTGCCTTTGTAACAATATGAATAAACCTAGAAAATACTATGCAAAGTGAAATGAGTCAGACAAAAAGAGATATAACATGATTTTACTTAAGCGAAGAATCCAAAAATAACCAAAAAAACCCAAAATGAACAAACAAAGAAATGAACAACACCCCCCAAACAGAAACAGATTCATAAATACAGAGAACCTGGGGTTGCCAGAGAGAAGGTGGGGGAGTAGGAGAAATAAGTGAAGGGGATTAAGAAGTACAAACTCCCAGTTATAAAATAAATAAGTCTCGGAGAGAAAAAGTACAGCACCAGGAATATAGTTGATAGTTTTGTAATAACATTGTATGGTGACACGTTGTAACCACACTTATTGTGGTAAGCATTATATACAGAATTGTTAACTCACTATGCTGTACACCTGAAACTAATATAATATTGTCAATATACTTCAATAATAAATACACATGAGAAAAACAAAAAAAATGGGAATTTAATATTGCCGTTGGATTTGATAAGCTCATGGGTAATTGATTATTGAAATTTGTGGGGTGAACATTCAGACTAGATACAATAGGGAATGGTAGATGATGTAGAAAAGATCTAGTGTATAAAATTTCTCTCATAACCTCTAGTATAAAGGAGAGGATGGGATCCAATGAAGTGTGTTCCTTATTTTATTATTTTTATGTGTTACTTTTTACTATATATTTTTATCCTGTGAGAGTGAATGGTTACAGAGAAGAATGAGAATGTACTTCGAAAGAACAGGACTTACATAGTGGAGAAAAAATGGTATCCATTGCAAACCAGGAAAGCTGTACTTTAGGTAAGAACAAGGAGGATTCATCCAATGAACTCACAGAGGAATAAAAGTAGACAGAAGGCTTGGATATGGATACCAAACAGGGTGGCAGGATTTGTACTGCCTATGAACATGATTAATGATCTGTAATTGGGCTTACAAAGATTATTTACTGTCATGAAATTCTATGCTTTTATGTCCAGCAAGAATGCTTTTGTTTTTTACTCATTTATATTATACATTAATGGAAATATTTCCTAGAAAAATGATTTGGATTACTGGTCATTTTTTTTAACTCTACTAGTACCAACTTTGCACCACACTAGTGCACTTCTAATGCAATCTAATTCACCTGTAGTATGCAAGCTGCTTCCTAGATTTTGTATAGTACAATGATAGGTGGATGTATAATTTCTAAATTCATGTGACCACAATTCAAGGATGAAATAAAACACATATATAATGACTTAATACTATCCAAATAAAAGTAATGTGTCTGTAGTAATTTTTGATAAATTTGTTTTAGCCTTTATTTCTTGTTTATGATATTTTTCATTCTTCTTTACTATGAGTGAGATAGGGAAACTGAATGGACTTCATTTTAGAAAGACTCCATGCCCACTGTTTGCCTGCCAAGTCCCATTTACTTGAGTTCCATTTCACCTTACATCTGAGTAAGCCAAAGAAGCTCTGTTCCCACTCCAAGGGGGTAGCAAGAAAGCTAATCATTCTCTGAGTATCATCCCAGCCCCTCATATACATGATAACATCTAAGAATAACCAGATCCTGAGTATATCCCAGGACATTAGCTTCAAACAAACCTGAATCTATACAGGCCTAACTTCAATTATTTATGGAATAACACCTCACAGTTACCTTTGATTGGACTGTACTGTGGATCCCTGTCCAATATAAACCCCTAATCCCAAGTGACAGAGAGACTCACTTCTTTTCTGAGTCTCCCAGACACTCTATGTGCTGTACTTTATAAGTTAGGCTATTTAATAAACTTTGCCTTCACTTTTTCCTGGCACAGGTTTGATTTCTATCCTGCACAAAGCCAAGGACCCTTTCGGCTATCGATGGATCTGACGTGCCTAAGTCATGTGTCTAATACATTTGCCTTCAATAAAATCCCAGAGTTAATGAATATTCCATTTTATAAGTTTTTTAAATAGAATCACAATAAAGTATAAGAAAACAATCTAAAAATATATGTCTCAAATGATCAAAAACATGAAAAATATGTGCTAATTGCATTTTCATAATCTTTTCCTCAAATATTACATCCAGAGTAACTGTATATATAAATGTGTTAATGAATTCATCCTAACTTGGAGGTCTCTGGAAGTAAAAACATTGTCAGCTTTTGTTATAAACCATACATATTGTAACTTTCACATTTACTGTTTCATATATATATCTATCTTTCCATATTATGCTGTGTTCTTATTACCATGTTTACATCATTTAATTTTAAGAGCTACAACAATATGTGGTAGGTGTATATTTAAGCACTAAGATTATGAAATTGATAATTTGGATGGCTTGTTATTCTAGGTGAATAAATTCTTCATTTTTAATTATTTACTGAGAACCAATAACATGGTGGGTGGTTGAACTGAAAGAAAAAAATATTTATGTTTGAATTACTTTTCAGAGAGAAACGTTTACCAAGATTTTCCTATTTACGCTTTATATAATTAAAATGTTCATGCTCAGAGAACAAATTGGATCCCATTATTAAATTAAGCATTATGATGATAAAGAATTGAAAGAAGTGAGTACTGCCAGTGGGCATTTCAAATTGCTAAGTTCTGATGACATTCCAGATAGTAAAAACATCCAAAATATAAGCTATGCAGAAACAGTGTATTTCTGGCAAGTGTGACTCAAATTAATGTGTTCATTTGCAAATGCTAAATAAACGTATTTTATTATAATTTCATTTTTTGTACAAAACTGATGTTGTATTGAAACAATAGTCTAGTAAAAACTCAGAGGAGAATCTAGCCTGAAATCTCCAGTGAATTAAATGGCTTAGAATATCAGTTTCTGAACAAATATGGAAGCCATATGACAATCATACAAGAAGTTTGAATTTTAAGGAATGAGCATGACTGTACTAAAGTTTTCCAGAATACTCTGCACTGTGTGTACTTAACTTATCTGAAAATATTCTAATATTTTCTAAAGGGTTTAGTATTCCATTTGGTAGATTGATCCAAGACAGAAATAGAGTAATAAGTACCTACTTTTCTGAGCTTCAATGAAGCAGAAGAAAAAAAAATGTAGTGATTTTTAGTGCATTCTTTAACCTCAAACTGCAACTATTTAGGGTAAAAAATATTTCCAGATCTATTCTAACCACACAGATTGTAAATGTATGTTTATATGTTTTTCCATATCTTAAACACCTCCCAAAATAGTTTCTAAACTATTAACTTTTCCCATCTAACTATACATAATTGTACAGAAATTTTCCCCTATTATTTCTAAATATTCCATAATGTAAAAGTTTTCATATTTTCCCAAATACAATAAATATTTCTGAATGCCAACTCTTTGAGAAGTGTGTAATTAGATACTGTTAGATTCATCAGCGTGGAAGGAAAAAAAAATCAAGTATGCTGTTGTCACTTATTTCAGAGTTATTTATCCATATTTTTTCTTCCTAAAAAGCATGAAGTAGAAATATTCAGTGGAGACTAAGCACTTTCTCAGCAATGATATCTCACTAAGAGTTATAGCACTACAGTATTGTTCTAATCATCTAAATAATGTAGTCTTATGCTTTCCAGAATCTATTTGTAACATAATGGTATCCATATGGCTTTATCACTAAAGGGCAACCACTTTTCTGATAAAAAGGACAGAATCACTTAAAAATGTCTCTATTGCAAAATTTTAAAGTAAAGTAACATCAATTTTTATGGAAGAAATTATCATTATGCAATGAAATTTTTTGTCATCTAAGTAATTAAGAAAAACAGAAATGTTTAAATATCATTTACAATTTTTATTCCCAAAGTTATGTATCAGCTTTTAAAAATCATGTAACTTCTCATAAATGAAATTTTTATACAAAACTGCACCAAGTTGATGCAAATCAATTAATGACCAAATTGAGCCATTATAATTAAGACAAAAATTTCATTTTGAAATTCTACATTGAATAATGCTGAATGACCTCATTACATAAATTCTTGTTGTAAAAATACAAACTCTTTCCCAATCATATTGTTTTACTTCCAGACTTGTTCCCATGGCAAGGCCATGTCTGTATCCCTAATACATGACCTTGCCTTCATTATCTTTATTCATTTTCCAATGAATTTTTTATCCAGTCCTCCCACTGATAATTCAGGAAGATTTCATAGCTTTTTGAATGTTTTCTGTTAAATACTATCATCAGCTTTTTTTTTTTTTTTTTAAGATTTGAGAGAGAGGAAGGAGAGATAGAGAAAGCATGCACATGCACATGCATATAAGTTGAGGGAAAGGCAGAGAATCTTCAAGCTGACTCCCTGCTGAGCACACAGCCCAACATGGGGCTTGATGTCAGGACCTATGAGATCATGACCTGAGCCAAAACTAAGGTGGTATGTCCAACCAACTGAGCCACCCAGGCATCCTTCCTGTCATTAGCTTTTAAAAATTGGACAAGTTTAGGGGAACCCTGCCTGGGTGGCTCAGCAGTTTAGCGCCTGCCTTCGGCCCAAGGTGTGATCCTGGAGACCCGGGATCAAGTCCCACATCATGGAGCCTGCTTCTCTGTCTGCTCTGTGCCTCTGCCTCTCTCTCTCTCTCTCTGTCTCTCATGAATAAATAAATAAAAATCTTTAAAAAAAATTAGACAAGTCTAAATTCCAATTCTGATTTTACATACAGTTTAAGTGTCTGCCATCTTCCTAACTCAACTCTGACCCACGCGTTAGGGAGCAAGAAGGTAAAGAGACATGAGAAGTTGTGAAGGTGATTAGCTTCTTTCCTTACTGTAATTCTATTATATGCTACTTCCTACTGCTCCTAGTCCTCTGCCTTAACTCCTGTCCCCTCATTTTCTCCTTGTGTCTGGCAAATTTCAATTCCCATGGCAGAAATTGCTGCCATTGCCTTTGCTTTTTCTCCAGTGTCTGTGGCCCTCCTGACATGAGAGAGGTGTACAAGCAGGAAGGGGAAGCTTTGTATTCACTGCAAGACAGGAGTGCTAAGTTTGGGTATGGTCAGGTGCCTCACCCCAACATGTGTCTGATTTATCCAACACACATCTAAAGTCAAATATAATCTCTCTTATTAAGTTAACTTGTTTTATAAAATTCTTTTTTTCTCCAGGAAAAGTTTTTATTTTTTTAACTTTTATTATTTTATTTTATTTTATTTATTTGTTCATGAGAGAGGGGGGTGGGGGGCAGAGACACAGGCAGAGGGAGAAGCAGGCTCTACGCAGGGAACTTGATGCAGCACTTGATCCTGGGACTCCAGGATCATGCCTGGGGCAGAAGGCGGCGCTAAACCTCTGAGCCACCCAGGGATCCCTCTAAGGGAAGTTTTTAATCTACTAACACTACTAATACAATTTCTTCAGAATGAATAAACTGACATAACGATAAATGAGCATTTACCTCTTCCTTCCCTGCATTTAATAGATACATTATTTCATATATTTGTGAATTATAGAACTAAAGTAACTTCAGGGACCCTACAAGAAATAAGATAAAGTTAGGTAAAAGACAATAGGAAGGGATAGAGATGTATCCAAAAGACCCTGTATGTTCTACAGGCAAAAATAAACAACAACAACCAATAAACATTAAACACTTATGTACACCAAATTGAACTTGTCTCTCCACTATCAGTTTGTGATTTGCAACTACAATGCAAACCAGGCATACCTTTTTTGTAATACTCATGTGGTTTCATATTTTTACATTTTTAGGTCTGATCTATGTAGAAATCTTTTCAACATGTTATGTAATATATAAATATATCATCTTCTTGGTTGTCTCAATACTGTTTATTAAGACTTCCATCTTTTTCTTCTTGGTTGTCTCAATACTGTTTATTAAGACTTCCATCTTTTCACCAGTTGAGAGGCCATATTTGGCATAAACAAGGCTTCATATGTACTTCAGTGTATGGCTAGACTTTCTATTCAGTTCCATTGGTAATATGACTATTCAGACGTTATAACTGGGCTGTTTTAAAGAAGTTTTGTATTTTAATATGCAATGGATATTTTCAATGTTTTCATGATTTTCCTACTCACTTCCTTGTCCCTAACCAAATTATAATTAACTTACCTAGCTAGAAAAGTTTTATTTGGGTGACATTTAATTTTTATATAAACCTAGAAATGACATGTTTTGAAATTGAGTGTGAATTAAAGGGAGAGGATGGAAAGTGGGAGATGGGGACATAATTCTCTACCTCTCCCTCTGCTCATACTACTCTCTCTCTCTCTCAAAATAAATAAACTTTTAATTAAACATACACTCACAAACAGAGAGCCTGGCTAACATTAGGCTACACAACATAAAAGGGAACACCTCCTGGCCTTCATCATCATACCGGGCAAATACCAAGCAAGAAGTAGCAGACAACTACTGGAACAAGGGTGATTGAAGAGAGGTAGAGGGAGACAGAAGGGGAGAGAGAGAGAGACAGAGACCTCCTCTTAATCACAGGTGCACAGGATAGGCTGAAATCTGGGGAGGCAAAAAAATGAGGAAAACCCTTCATCGCCCCAACTGCAACAGAAATGGAAAGCCATTCATGCACTAAAATTGACCATAACAACCATGAAACAATAACCCAGCTTAACCCATGAGTGGATTAATAACTTAAATTCCAACACTAGCAGCCTAGTATAAAAAAAAAAAAAAACATGTCACCATTTCCTGGCAAAAAATACTGAGTCTTTCCTATTCTAAAAGTGATATCTGCATGTAATAAAAAATTACGGCAGGCCCACATACAAAAACTATCCACAATAAACATAAACATGATAAACACAGATGTTTGAGCTATCAGATAAGGAATTTAAAATAAGTATGATTAATATGTTTAAATCTCTACTGCACAAGATGGAGAATTTCAACGCAGAAATGGACACTATATGATAAAATCAAATATTTCTAGTTATTCCAAACTAACTCATACCCAAATATTTTACTATTTGTGTTGGTCCCCACACTTTAGGCAGGTTAATCAGCCTGACCTGGTTATCAAGTATTTACCAAGCATTTGTAACTTGTCTTAGATTGATTTCCAGGCTAAGATATCATCATTATTTTATCAATGTGATAATAAAAACAACTAATCCTCTTCTCTGAACTATAACAACAACAAACAGGATAGTCTAACTATACCTATAAAACAACAATAAGTATGCATTGGAATCTGTCCCTATGTGAAAGCAAACCGGCTTTTTTTTTTTTTTTTTTTTGAGAGAAGGATTCAAAAGAATGTACTAGCCAATTAATCACAGAATAATAATCTCTTTCTGTTCATTGAATCAACTGACTCTATTGGAAGGATGACATTATTCAGTCTTTTTTTTTAAGATTTTATTTATTTATTCATGAGAGACACACACAGAGAGAGAGAGAGAGAGAGAGAGAGGCAAAGACACAGGCAGAGGGAGAAGCAGGCTCCATGCAGGTTGCCTAATGTGGGACTCGATCTCAGGACTCCAGAATCACACCCGGGGCTGAGGGTAGGCACCAAACTGCTGAGCCACCCAGGGATCCCCCGATTATTCAATTCTGTGTAATGTACAATTAACCTCTAGGATCGATCAGGTTTTCTGATAGACCATATTGAACCAGTAGATTGGAAATTTATGAGTATGACTACACCTGCATCTAACATACCCTTAATTAAAATTGAAACTCTTTTTTTGCTAGGAATCCTATGATAGTTTAAACTAACCAGTTCAAACTGTTTATGTAATTCTAAAGATTCCCACTTAGTATAAACAATTAAAATATGATCAAAAGAGTAATTGGAGTTCATCCAGATCCCAAAGTTTGGTTAAAGAGGAGTCTCCCATTCATACAATTCATCATTCTGATGATACATTTTGGTAAAATGAGGAAACAACCACAAATAACTGTAAAAAACTTCAACTGAATGCTTTATGCCTAAGATTAGGATCAAGGGAAGGATATTTGTTCTTACCATTTCTCTTCATTGTTGTACTGAATTATTCAACATGGGATTCAAAAAGAAAGAGAAGTCATACAGCACCCCCCGCCAAAAAAGAGCAAAATTGTATTCATTTTAAAAAGACATAATTGTCTATACACCCCCCGCCAAAAAAGAGCAAAATTGTATTCATTTTAAAAAGACATAATTGTCTATATAGAAAATCTAATCTATAAAGAGCCAACAAAACTAATAGGTGAGTTTAGTAAGATTACAGATGATAAGATTTTCATAAAGATATACATTAAAATATATATTTTTATTTCTATATTATAATAAGGGGAAATGAAAGTAAATTATGTAGTACTACCATAAAATAAAACACAAGATAAATTTGAAAAAAACTTGCACACTGAACCCTCTCAAAAATTGTTGAGAGAAATTAATGATCTAAATACATGGATTGGGGCAGCCAAGATGGCTCAGCATTTTAGTGCCGCCTTCGGCCAGGGTCTGATCCTGGAGATCCAGGATCGAGTTCCTGGTCAGGCTCCCTGAATGGAGCCAGCTTCTCCCTCTGCCTGTGTCTCTGCATTTCTCTCTTTGTCTCTCATGAATAAACAAATAAAATATTTAAAAACAACAACAACAAAAAATAAATACATGGATTGGTATATAATAAACATGGATTAAAATATTTAATATTGTGATCTTATCAATTATCCCAAAATTGATTACAATTCTGACCCACAACAGGTTTTTTTGGTAAGAAAGAGCAAGCTGTCTCTACTTTTATATGAAAATAGAAAGGTTCTATAACAGCCAAAAGAAAAACAAAGTTAGAGATTTTTATTATCTTATTTTAGGACTTATTATAAAGTCACAGTAATCAAGATAGTGTGTTATTGACATAAAGGTACATATATAGAAAGCTGAATAATAGCATATGGAATCCATAAATGATCTACACACATATCTGATTACCTGATTTTGAGAAAAAAAATGCCAAAACAATTTAATGAGTAAAGAATATTTTTTTCCAACAAATGGTGCTGGAATAATTGGATAGGACCCTTGTAATTCTTTTGCATTGCCAACAGAAATAAAAAAAAATGATACAATCACTTTGGAAAACAGGCTAACAGTTAAGCTGATATAAATTATAGGCATATATATGTGTGTATATATTCATATATATGTGTATATACATATGTATATGTGTATATTCCTAGCTGTCTGTATAAGAGAAATGAAAATTTATATCAATGCAAAAACTTAACATGAATGTTGATACCACGTCTGGGCACCTAATAACACAAAACCGAAAACAACCTAAATATTCATCAACAGATAAATGGATAAATACCGAAATACTATTCAGCCTAGGGAAACAAAAAATGTATGCATGTAACATGAATGAATTTTAAACTAATTATGTCAAATGAATGATGCCAGACCAAACAAAAATAGCAAAAATTACATATGACATGATTCCACTTATATAAAATTCTGGAAATTATAAACTAATCTATTGTAACACAAAAGGACCAGTGGCCATCTGGGATGGAAGATTGTATGGATTGCAAAAGGGGATAAGGAAACTCTCAACAGAGTATTTATTATCTTCATTGGAGTGATGATTTCCAGATTTATACAACTGTCAAACTTATCAAAATATACACTTATGAATGTGCAGCGTTCATCTTATATAAATTATACTGCAAAAATTTTTAAAAATAAATTATACTTCAGAAAAGCTTTAAAAAATAGGGACGTCTGGGTGGCTCAGCAGCTTAGCATCTGCCTTTGACCCAGAGTGTGATCCTGGAGTCCCAGGATAGAGTCCCACATTGGGTTCCCTGAATGGAGTCTGCTTCTCTCTCTGCCTATGTCTCTGCCTCTCTCTGTGTCTCTCATGAAGAAATAAATAAATAAAATCTTTAAAAAAATAGCTCTAAAAAATAAAGCTTACCCCATACCCATCCCCTTTCAAACAAATAATCTGTGGGGATTGTTGCTTTAATGTGAAAGATAAAATTATTCAGCTTCTAAAATATAACCTGGCCTAGGAAAGTCCTTCTTAAATAGGATACAAAATTATTTATCATAAACAAAACTAATAAATTCACCAGGGTATCAAAAGATACCATTTAGAGAGTAAAATGTAAATCCAGATAATAAGAAAAGAATTTGCCTAATATTTAACCAACAAAGAACTATTATCCAAATTTAATAACCCAAAATATCAATAAAAGATAATCCAATAGGTTGATGGGGAAGTCCTGAATAAGCGCTTCAAAAACAGAATATCTAAATGACCCATAAAGTTATAAAAAGATGCTCAAACCAATAAAGTCACACTGTGAAACCACTTTATGTGTACCACTGAACATGCAGTGGAATGGTCCCCCAAAAAGTCTGAAGGTCAAGTTTCAGCAAAAGCAATGGGAACTAATACGCTTCTTCTCAGTATGTAAATTGCTGGTGAATTAAATCTTCTAGTGAATTAAAAATATACATATTCTGTCACCCAAATAATTGGGTTCCTGTGGGAGATATCCAGTGGAACTGCAGACACATAAGCATCAAAGGACATGTATATAGATTCTTGCAATGACATTCCTCCTAATGATTAAAATCCAATAACAATTCAAATATCTGTCAAAACTATGATGGATATATAAATCACGATATTTTTAAACAATGAAATAATTCATACATATGTGTATGTACATAGATACACACATGTACTAGCGACTACTACTATGCATGAGATAAACATGCCAAAGATAGATGAATCTCACAAACATAATTTTGTGCAAAGAAAGTCCAACACAAAGAATACAAACTATAGGATTCTACACATAGAGAGAGACAATCCTGGCAAAACTAATCCACAATGATAGAAACTAGGTTATGGTTAATACTTTTATTTTTTCTCTTCCCCCAATATTCACTCCCTTTTTCCACTTTTATTTTTCTCTTAAAAATCACTTACAGTGAATTCTGTCCTTCAATTCTGAAAGTGAGATGCACCGAGTTCTTTGCTTAAATCTCTTATAGGTTCAATTATATCATGATGCCAAACTCAGTTTACTTTTTATTCCAAGCATGCTTCCCTGCCATTCTGACAAGCCATAGCCAATCGCCTTCCTTCTAGGCCAGAACAATTCTTCCATTGGCTCAGCCATCCAGTAGTCGAAAAACCACTGCTGCTTTCTGTGATGCTATAGCCACAGAACTAGAAACCCTTACTTGCAGTGCCAGCCCACAAAACAGACTGCTCTGCTTTATCTCTGACCATATTGCACACACAGAAGCTCTGCCTTCTTCAGCAATGCCTGGAAGAGCTATACAACAGAACAGAGAAGTGCCAGGGAGATCATGTCTCTTGGGGTGACTCTGAATAAGTGAAAAAGGAATGTAGGGCCATCCAGAAATTCAATCGTTCCATAATTCATCTCTGGAGACATAGCACTTAACTGAGAAAGCAGATGTGCTTATTGGGAAGCTGTAGCCAGCTGGTAAACACACCACATTATATTTGCTCTTCTCTGACTTTCTTTCCAATTTTTAAATCCATTTTCCCAGGACTGCATCCCTCCAATAGAGCATTATCATGGAAGCTTTGGCTTCAGGCACTGTTTTTGTTTAGTTTTGTTTTTTTCTTTTAGGGAGCCCAGGTTAAGTCATCATTCATGCCATTTTTCTCTAGCTTCTCCTCTAAACAATGACAACAAGGTTAATGGGTAGAGTTTGTTATGTTAAAATGGAGATTTTCTGTTTTAGAAGCAAGTTAATCCATATAGTGATAAAATAGAGACCTTTTAGTTCATTATCTCATTAATCATCTGTATTAAGTGACTAAGATAAATGATTCAGCCAGTCATGAATAAATGTTAAAAAATAAGATAACCAAAGGGAAAAAAATCCTAGTGCTCAGTAAACAATTATGGAAAGAAATGCATACATAATAAAAGTCATTGCTACATCTTTTTTCCTGCTTTTTACACGTTCCGGTAGTTGCCATTACTGTTAACCCTAGAATATCATATGGTCAAACATAATGTGTTACACTACATAATGTACTACTTTAAGCTTAAGCACATTTTACTGGACAAACTTAGGTTAAGGTCGTAAGTACATAATTTTTATTGTACTATTTTAAGGTTCTTAGAGCATTAAGAAAATGTGCTGACCCAAGCAGAGAGAAATGACATAAGGATCAGTAGCAGCTCACTGGCATTAAGTCATTTATCACATGCTGACAAATTACTGATAATTTGTATTGATTTCCTAGCTGGGCTTAGTGAACTGAAAAGCCAAATCCAAATACACTCTGAACTGAAATTGGAAACTTGACTGCTTTCATCAAATCAAAGTCAAGTTAAGCCGAAACTTTATTTTGTTTCTGCACATTCAACTCTGCATTTTCTATTAAATTGAAAAAAAAAACACTTGGCATAATTGCTGTAGATACAAGTATGCTTTTGCTCTTACAGACCAAAGTTTTACCCAGAGTTTTATGAAGTTGTGGAGGGACTTGGTACTTCTAAAATGGTACCTTTCTACTATGGTCAAAGTTTAATTGCTTGAAGCTAGCAAAATTTCACTTGTTTAAGCATAATTTCAAAACATATATCTTGAAATTCTTTTTTTTAATATTTTATTTATTTATTCATGACAGACACAGAGAGAGAGAGAGAGGCAGAGACATAGGCAGAGGGAGAAGCAGGCTTCATACAGGGAGCCCAATGTAGGACTTGATCCCAGATCACAGGATGAGGACCTGAACTGAAGGCAGATGCTCAACCAGCTGAGCCGCCCAGGCATCCCTAGTTCTTGAAATTCTTACTTTGTTAATACATACTATACAATAATATACTGAATATATTACATAATATTACTGAAAAAAAGCTCACACATTTTTACCAATAATCTATTCAATATGTGCCATAAGAATGTACATATATTTTGTATATAGAATCAGGTGATATAGATGGAAATATATCCCTGGATTGAATAACTACAACACAAATCTTTTTTTTTTTTTTTTCTACAACACAAATCTATAGAGATTCTCTCCACATTGTATGGAAGAGCCAGCCTCATAAATTAGCTTTTATTTCTTAAACAAAAATAAAATGAAAAATATTTATTTCTAGAATTCCACTAAAACTTATCTCTTCATTTTTACTATGCTAATAGATTTAAAGAAATTATATACTAAAATGTGTATTAGAATATTTGTAGCTATGTTATTCTCTTCTATTTGTGAACGTTTCTGGATATATACCTGAAACTGTACTTTATATCTGAAATGTATTGTTTAATATGAATTACCATTTATAATAATGAAATTATTAATTTGATGCTTTATTTTCCAATATAATAAATTAATACATTGCCTTACCATTCTTCCTTTAGGTTAGTAAGCACACTGTCAAAAATTCAAAAGAAAAATTTAAAACACTAGATAAAATAGTATTTAGTAGGTTTAATGTGCACTTAAAAACAGCTCATGAACTGGGAACTTTCAAATCTGAAATCACTATAAAGCTCAGGGACATCATATTGCAGGATGGTTTATAAAGGGAAAATGAAGAGTAGCTTAACCTTTACAATGACTGGTTATGATAATGAGGGTTCCCAGGTGCCAGAGAACTAGTTGAAAGTGACTATCTCAGACCATTTTAAGATGACTTAAAATTCTTTTAGGATTATCAGAATCGTTTATAAGAGATAACATAAGTTTCACTTATATTCATAAAAAAACTGGATTTATTTTTCCTTAAGTGACTTAAAAGGTTTTGTTTGCTAGGAAGATTCTCAAGACTGGTCTCCACTATTTTATTTTAATAATATCTTATTTTAATAATATCAAAAGATTATTTGTTGAAACAGTAGTTTTGAATGACTAAAAAGTAATGCAATGTCTTTTATTCATTAATCACTCTTTAAAGGTACTAAGCTATTTTCAATTCAAAATAGAATTTTAGGGGTTCCCTGGGTGGCTCAGCAGTTTAGCGCCTTCCTCCAGCCCAGGGCGTGATCCTGGAGTCCCAGGATCAAGTCCCACATCAGGCTTCCTGCACGGAGGCTGCTTCTCCCTCTGCCTGTGTCTCTGTCTCTCTCTGTCTCTGTCTCTGTCTCTCTCTCTGTGTCTCTCATAAATAAATAAATAAGGTCTTAAAAATAGCATTCTAAAGAATTTTAAAAGGTACAATATACTAATAATTGCATATTGGAATCACAGAATATTTTGGCATGCCTTAATCTTCCCAAAATTGCATGTAGAGATATGATGTTGTTTGCTTTATTGGCTCAGAGTGTCTTCAAGTAAAATAAGGTAGTGTTTTATTGAAAAAATAATTCATGTAAACATGGGTCAGATAAAAGTTAGTATTGTTTGATTTTATTAGGAAGAGCATGTATTCTCCATGGTCACATTTGGTCAGTTTTTCACTTTGGCATCATCTACACAGACTCTTGGTTGTATATAAATATTGCTTAATTTAAGGGATAGTTGTGAGGTGCATATAACACTGACAATCTTTTCACAGAGTAAAAAAATAACTACTATTCTTTGAAGTTATTTTTATGTTAGAAATATTTATTTAATGGAAAATGTCCAGTTAAATGAACTTTCAGTGACAGGAGGCTTTTCTTCCTGTGGTTTTAAGGTCAAGGATTTAGATTATGTAGCACTGAACTTCTTCACATATTTAATATCATATTTTCCTTGAAAATAGGAACTATTTCAAAAAATAGTAATGTTTTTCAACTAAAATGCCAACTTCCCTACATAGGGAAGGTCCTAGGTGGGTCCCAAAGGGGTCATTATCTGTCAGAGTTTTGACTTGGCCTAAGAAGTAAGCTTTTTTTGAAAAAGAGAATAAAACATAGTTCAAGTCAGCAGAATGAGTATCCCTCACTCTCTGTACCACCTCATTAGGAGGTGTGCCAGGATCAGGCCAATCACTGGACATGGTATGAGTTTCATTCTACTGAGGACAATCCTTTCCCACTGTGAACTCCTTCTTAAAATGGCAAACAAGTGAATGCTAATTTATTTTACGTGAATACACTGGAAGCTCAACATTGGACAGTATTGACTTAGGTGGCTGATATTTACAGGAATTTCCTGGAACGTCAGCTTGTCTGCACATGGAGACTGGATATCAATCAGGCCATTGGAACCAATGTGTGGTAACAAATACCTCCACTGAGCTGAAAAAGCCAAGAGCGTTGTGAAAAACTAAGCTTGAGTACCAATTCCACTGTTGGGAGAAGCCAGGCCCTCCTCCTGTCAACTAATGGTCTAGGCAACTCAAGATCTTCACAGAAGTTCAATTTCACAAAGTCTTCTTCCTTGCAAAGCATATTTTTTCTTACTTAATAAGCACACAGACATTTTAAAAAGCTAACCAACAAAATTAAGCTCTGGAGAAATTCATTAAGTACATTTTAATTAATTTATTTTGACCTTTACAAAATAGCTGATGATTCAAAACAAGATTAAAAAAGAGAATATATTTTGATGTATGTTAGGCTTGGCTAGTTTCTTTTAGAAATGCTTTAGAAATATAAATACAGTCATAAATACATTTTATGGGAGTTATTAATTATTTTTGTTAGCTTTGTGATCAGTAACACAATATTGCAAAAACTTTTGAAAAGTTTAAAAATTTTAGGGAACATTTATTTTCTGAACAATTTTCAATGATTTTTGTACTCAGTTTACAAATGTCCCAGATATTCATATTATCACCAATTACTGGGATTTAAAATACAAGGAAGAAATTGCTGTGGCATCATATTAAAATATCACTCAGATCAAACCAGGATTTCTGTTTTTACTACATCTTCCTTAAAATATGTAGATCCGGGATTCCTGGATAACTCAGCAGTTGAGCGTCTGCCTTCAGCTCAGGTCCTAATCCTGGGATCTAGGATCGAGACCCACATTGGGCTCCCTGCATGGAGCCTGCTTCTCCCTCTGCCTATGTCTCTGTCTCTCTCTCTCTCTGTGTCTCTCATGGGTAAATAAATAAAATCTTTAAAAACTATATGTAGATCCACATAGTCATATATATTACCCTAGTATATGTTGCTCAAGGTCATTAGACCATCATGCTCTTTTAAGTCTATAGGATCAAACTTGAGATCCATGTCAAAATGCTGAGTTATCCTCTGAATCATAGTTTCCATTTTCAGTAGATGAATAAAATATTTATTTTTAAATTCCAGAATTCAAATATTTATCTTTGAAAACCAAGGAATACAAGAGAAGATATTCAATATGCTAGCACCTTAGTAGCTACTGGTTTGATTTTGCAAAATACTATTGCTTTCCATCATAGGCAGGTTTTTAATCAACAATCAAAGTAGCATTAAAATAAAAGCCTAGAGAACAAATTATTGCAGTGTAATTTTCCTATCTGTTTCTTGTCTGTTTTATAAGGAATTGCTACTTATGTATTTTAATTTAATTGGTGAACACAAACATTTGAATTATAAGCTCACCTACTGATAAAAGATATTCTCTTTAAAATAGTTTTTTTTTAAACCCTGCTGAGAACTATATTTCAGCTCCTGCAAAATGACAGCTGTTTCACTCATGGGCTTCTATATAAAATCCATGAGAAATGAAAGAGCCCTGACATTTGGGCAGAGTTTAGTCCAAATCTATTTAAATGACAAGGACTCTTGCTTTCTGTTCCTGTTGACACCAACCATTCAGAGGCACAATTCAGTCACATTCCTTTAAATAGAGCATTCATGTTCACACAATATCATAGTCTATGTGTGGTCGGAGCAGTTCCATGAACTGAAGCCACATGTCCGACAGGCTGTTGCCTCAATAACTGCCAATATTTTTCAATGAACACAAAGTTCCAGGTGCAAACACATAACATCGCTAATTCTGTATCAATCATTTGGGACAAAAATCCCAAATTCTTCCAATTACCTTTCATATTTGCTACAATTATGACATTTCCCTTTAATACTCATTTACCTCAAGACATACCTATCTATCTATCATCTATCTATCTACCTATCTATCATCTATCTATCTATCATCTATTTATCTATCATCTATCTATCTATCTATCTATCATCTATCTATCTATCATCTATCTATCTATCATCTATCTATCATCTATCTATCATCTATCTATCTATCTTTAAAATTTCTATCTCAGATCAACAAGTAAGTATTAGCTAATAAAAAATAAATCTGAGACTATAAACTCAGTCTATTATAGAATATATCAATATTCTAGTTTTTAACTGTTAGGGAAAACTTTTCACCACCTTCTATGAAACTAAAATCTCTCATATTTCCTGGCCAATTATTAATCCTTTTTCCAAAGTATCCATAACATGCTGAATTTATTACAATTCATGTGTATTATAAAATTTGAAAAGCACTTTCACATTATCTAATAAAATTCTAGTGACTATATTATGAGATAGGCATAATTATTTAATTGATTCAAATTTTTTTTTTAATTTTGTATTTATTTATGATAGTCACAGAGAGAGAGAGAGAGAGGCAGAAACACAGGCGGAGGGAGAAGCAGGCTCCATGCACCGGGAGCCTGATGTGGGATTCGATCCCGGGTCTCCAGGATCGCGCCCTGGGCCAAAGGCAGGCGCCAAACCGCTGCGCCACCCAGGGATCCCCTATTTAATGGATTCAAAAATAATTTAGAGAGTCTGTTTCGTTTCTATGGTCAGAAGGTCAATAAAAACTAATAGGGCAGCCCCAGTGGTACAGCGGTTTAGTGCTGCCTGCGGCCTGGGGAGTGATCCTGGAGACCCGGGATTGAATCCCATGTGCGGCTCCCTGCATGGAGCCTGCTCCTCTCTCTGCCTGTGTCTCTGCCTCTCTCTCTCTGTCTATCATAAATAAATAAATAAATAGATAAATAAATAAATAAATAAATCTTTTTAAAAAAAATTATAATATGCCTACAAAAAAAGTTCTAAATAATAATTTTTGAGCTGTAGCTCTGAAATACCCAGGTTATATTTTCAAAATTACCACCATAATTATTCTATAGTATTTTGCTATACTCATGAATGTAATTAATACTGAAAATCAAATATTAGAATAAGCAAAATTTCTGTATTCTCTTAAGTAGTAGTAAAATATTAGTTGATTGGTTTGCAGTGACTCTATAATGAAGTTAAGGAAAATAAAGCCTTGATATAAGACAATTATTTTCAAATTTCAGTAGGCCACTTTCTTTTTGACCTTGAAGAAATGACTTTAATTCTAAATGTTACAGTTTCTTCGTCTTTAAAACACAGAAGATATTGCTTAGATATGAAAGAAAATATATAAATAATTTCTAATATTATATGCCCATATCGAATGACATATACTTTACAGAAAAAATAAACACCTCTGACTTTCTAAAAATAAATGTTTCTTATATTGAACTAAAATACTGTTCTCTTTGAAACATATTTTTTTTTGTAGGCACACCCCAAGATTCTTGGACATTTTTGTTTATAAAATTTGAGAAGGTATACTTGCATGGCCCATAAAATTTTTATTTTTTTAGTCCTTATTATTCAAAAGCTACATCTATAAGGGAAAATAACAAGAGATATTGCATTCATACTAGTTATATACCAGAGTGGTAAATGAAGCCTGGCAGTTTTATAAATAGCCTCATCTATCTAGTCAAGGGTTAGTCCTACTTTCTTTAAATACCTGTGTTGGCAGCCATATAACCACCACAGCTTGACAGAGTATGCAGCAAATATAAATAATCACAATTTAAATATTACCTTTTAGAAAAGAAAAAAAAAACAGTTGAAAATCTATGGAAGATATGAAATGGGAAACTAACAGCATAAATTTGAAGTGCTGAAACCTCTTTTAATGACCACTAGAATATTAAGTTCTAGGTTTATTTTATTTTTTTTAAAGATTTTATTTATTTATTCATGAAAGACACAGAGAGACAGGCAGAGACATAAGCAGAGGGAGAAGCAGGCTCCATGCAGGGAGCCTGATGTAGGACTCGATCCCAGGACTGCAGGATCACACCCTGGGCCAAAGGCAGGCACTAAACTGCTGAGCCACCCAGGCATCCCAAATTCTAGGTTTAAAATTAAAAAAAACATCCTCTAAAACCTCTAATTCTGAACCAAGTATAAAGGACATTGTCTTACTAAATATACCATACCCAATGCATCTAATGTCATTTTAAAAAATAGTCAATTTTCATAGAACGTTCTTCATGAACAAGAAAGATGCTAAGTCATTCACATGCACATCCATTGGATCCACAAGTGGCTCAGTTTTAGATAAGGAAAGTGAGGTAGAAAATAAGGTCATTAAAAAAAAAGAAAGAAAGAAAATAAGGTCATTCATATTACTATCCCATATTACAAAGCTGGTCAGTAGAAAGACTAGGATTTAAAAACAAATCTATCTGAATCCATTGCTTGTGTTACATGCATCATCCATGGATCAAGATAATTACAGATTTTGCTTTGAATGGCCTCCTTTTTGTACCTTCTGCCTAATATCACTAAGCTAGTGAGATTTTTGTGGAGCTATAATTTTGCAGTTTTCACTATATGAATAATGCTTGTATATCTTTTATATTTTAGAAATTATAAAACCCAAGAATATCTTCCAAATTACATCTCCTTTCCTTACTGTACATCCTTCTGGAAATCACTGCATGTCAATTTGGTGAGAATTAGCACAGACCACTTCACTTAATCCACAAGTTGAATTTATGATTAAACTAAGAATTTATGGTAGTTTCCTTCTTATTTCATAAGGAAATTTTAAACCATACCCATTATATGTCATATCTCTCAAAACATTTTACAACTGTAAAGACAAACAATCATTAAAGTACAGCTGGTAATCTTTCTTCCAAAAATAATGAAACTAGAATATATTTGTTATTGTATGAATGTCTTATTTAGTCTTACTAATGTCTGTGTAATGTGTTCACTAGCTAAAGTCATAGGAAGGAGTCAAAGTATCCCTAACCTTACTAAAATACAGTGCTAGAGATGTGAATTAGCAATATTTATCATATTCATCCTACTGTAATATTGTCATTTTTTTCAGATAAGAAACAATTATAATATATAACTTTGAGTACAATGGCCTCTCATGTCAGTTGAGTAAGAACCAGTCTGAAATACTTAGGCAGACTACTCAGGGATATCTATTATTAGACACTAATAGCTCAAATTCACAAATAAAAAGACATGCAGACACTAACATTTGTGCCATAATCTTCTTTCTTTCTTTCTTTCTTTCTTTCTTTCTTTCTTTCTTTCTTTCTTTCTTTCTTTCTTCTTTCTTTCTTTCTTTCTTTCTTTCTTCTTTCTTTCTTTCTTTCTTCTTCTTTATTTCTTCTTCCTTCCTTCCTTCCTTCCTTCCTTCCTTCCTTCCTTCCTTCCTTCTTTTCTTTCTTTCTTTCTTCTTTCTTTCTTTCTTTCTTTCTTTCTTTCTTTCTTTCTTTCTTCTTTCTTTCTCTTTCCTTCTTTCTTTCTTTCTTCTTTCTTTCTTTCTTTCTTTCTTTCTTTCTTTCTTTCTCTTTCTTTCTTTCTTTTTCTTTTCTTTTCTTTTTTTTCTTTTCTCTTTTCTTTTCTTTTCTTTTCTTTTCTTTTCTTTTCTTTTTTCTTTATGTTCAGCTGCGAATAAAGAGCACAGAGTACATAGAACCAGTGGCATTACAATATCCAACTGTAGGTCTCATGAAAAATTACAAACAGGCTCTACTCCCTGCATTTCAATGATAACAAATGTATTTCATGCTAGGAAACTAACATTTGAATTTTTCTGTCAAAGTTGAGTATATGTTTTTCTTGGCTCTGAGCATTACATTGTGTTTAGAAATAAAACATTATGACTTATGTTTTACTTTTCTGTATCCTGGTTCATGTCTGCCTCCCATAAATTAATAAAAATCATCATGAGGAAGTCCAGGGAACTGTGTTAAATCATTATTTGTTGCATATTCAACCATAAGCAAAAAATTTGCCATTTACTTATATAAAAATATCTAGTACATTAAAGAAACCATCGTTACTAATATTTAGTGTTATTGTTTCCCAAAGCATCCTTGTTTAAAGCATTCAAATGGAAAACAACCTAATCATTTTATATATAAAAGTTCTGAAAACATTTAAAAATCCCCCAGAAAATAAAACACTAAAATTAAAAGAAGCCAAAAGAAAATTACCTTTTGACAAATAAAAGTATAAAAGAAAGCTATATTGCTTTTTCCATTAGGAGACTGCTATCCAGGAAAATTATTTTCTCACACATTTTTACTCTGAATAAGTAAGCTATATTTGCTTTCCAATAAATACATTAGTATTTGTATCTTATGACCTGTCCAATGAACACAAAAGAAGATAGATTATTAAGCATAATAATTTACAAAGGTTATATATATACTGACAGGTAAAAAATACTTTCTTGTGTTGTCTTTCTGAGGATCACTGTTTATTGATAGGTGTTTTTAGATGCATTTAGAAACTTGCTTAGAAAACAGTTATTAGATGCTATAGGTATGTATGAGATTATCTCTACTTTTCACTTGATCCATTTCAAATGAAACCTTCCCAACAGCATTAAAATTTGCTTAATTCATTTCTGTTTAAAACAAGAACCCCCCCCCCATGATCTCAGTTTTCCCTCCCAGAACTCTGCTACTCTAGCCTCAGTCTTCTTTTCCATTCATTTTCACGGAGACTGCTTTATTTGAATACAAAATGGAGGAGGTAGAAAAGGAGAAGTTTGTGATGTTGTTTCTGTTTCCTGTTTCTAATAGATGTTTAATATATATATGCATATAAATAAATATATGCATATATTATTTACATTAATTACTGTAATTCATTGCAGCTTTCTAAAGTACAATTTTGGGGGGCTATATCTTGTATTTTTGCAACCTTTTTATCTTACTAGTTGTAAATACCAGAGTGTTTACCTTTTACTTAAAGCTCTCTTTCAAAATCTGCATTTCAAGGTGATGAGAAAATTCGTTATTCTTAGTAATTTGGCATTGTCTGAACAATTGTCCCTCTTTCTCATTCTTTCTATTTTCTGGAAAATATTCACTGAACACTTTCTGTGAGCTACCTGTGGAGGATACAGAGCAAAATCATTCACATTTTCTATTGAAACAGTTTATTACCTGGTTAAGAAAACCATTTTAAAGCTAGAGTCTGTTATTTTAGAAAACTTCTTCCAGCATCTGTTTAGGGAATAAGAGACAAACCTAGATTCTTGGAGGCTAGTTTAGTGACTACTGAAATTATTTAGGAAAACATATAATACAGGAGGGATTGAAAAAAGGATTAGAAAGCAGCTAGATTGCAAAGGAAAATCAAAGATGATAATGGACAGGACTAATATTATCATCTAAAAGTAGGCAGAGGAGGAAAGAGCCTAAAATAAAAACCCTGGGTTTACTACTTCAAGATGTAGGAGAAAAACAGGCAAGAAGTATCCTAGAAGCTGATGGAGAAGAATGACAAGAGAAGCAGATTTACAGTGTTAAGGGACACTAGGTAAGACAAGCACCAAAATATTCTATTCAATTTGGCAATTAGCAGGATTATTGACTTTCAGAAGTACTTGTGGTTATTGACAGTTTAAGCCTCATTGCAATATTTTGAAGAGTAAGTGGGAGGTGAAAACATGATGACAACATAGTATGTGTCAGAGGATAAGCCAGTAGAGAAGTTAAAATACCCCTTTCTTGGAGGAGAGGAGAAAAATGGGCTGTTTATAAAGCTGATTTTAAACATCAGCAAAGTTAATAACTTTACATCATAAAGAGAATATTAAATGAGTTCTCATTCATTCACAAAATCTCTTTATTTAGGTCCTATAATGTGCCTCCTTATGTGCTAGCTGCTGGCTGCGACACTCATAGAGTAAAGAACAGGAGTAGAAGGTCATTGTTTTCCCTAGAATAATTAAGAATAAAAGTTAATGCACTAGATAATTTCAAAAAGTGATTAAGTGCTGTAGGAAAAATACGGTAGAACTTGATTGGGAAGGAGGAGAGTTCAGGGTAGTGATCTATGTAGGGCTTAATGAGGAGATGAAATGAGAGCCGGTGCCTGATTAAGTAGGAAGCAGTCTTGTTTGGGGCCTTCTGGGAAGAGACAATAGCAAATGCAGGAACAAATGAAAATCATTCTCAGAAAGAGACTTTTTTTTCTATTAATTTGCTTGTGAATTTTTTCAAATGTTTTTGGAAACTTTCTATGCTTCCAATTTCCCTCTAACCACCATCTTTCAGTTTCAGCATATGAACCTATGTTTGAATACACTCCCTTTTAGTACTGGAAAGAAATATCTATGCCTAAAATCTCCATTCCTCACTTCATAGATTTTCTCATATCAGGTTAAATACCACTTATAAAAGCTGACAATGACCTACATCTCATTACTACATATAGTAAATTATCTTATTATTATTATTATTTTTGTCTAACTCAATTATAGAGCATAACCGATCATAAATGTGCATTCCCTACTTCATGATAATGGTGTTACCCACACGGATGTGCCACTTGATATGCCTTCAAGAAAGAAGTGATTGTCCGGCAGCTATGAGGAATGAATAGCCTCTAGCTATTAGCTCCTTCAGCTTATGCTCTTCCTGAATCATCCCTGACCAACAACTGAGAATGGCAAAGGTACAGAGTCAAGCCATTTCTTCCCGTTATGGGACTCCATTAATAGGCAATCTTTGCTCCAAAGCCCACCAATGGACTGGCTGTGGTTTTGTCAGGTCATATCACAGTTAGGCAGCAACCCGAGGACAATCCTGTTTCCTCCACTGTTTCTTTCAAAGATACTATCTCCCCCCAAAAATGTTTGAACTCCTAACTTCATCTGGCACCCAACCTGCATGAGTAACTCACTTACCTCCTATCCACTGGTGTGCTGCTAGTTTGAACTGACTCATCAGAGCTGGTTTTTTAAATTTTCATGTATTTTGTAAGCCATTTATTGAAGACAGGCATTAAAAAATTAAGTTACATAAACTTGCAGTAAATAAATGTTGAAACAAAATAAATGAGTCCTCAAAACTTATTAGTATTAAATATGCTATGATATTATTATGCTTTTGAGGTTGTTTCGGTCTATTTCATATATACAGTTGAATTATGTCCAGCTATATGTCTCTACCCAACTCTGCCTTCAGCGATATTGCTTTCCTAGGTTGAAATAAACCAGACAGGGAGTGTTGGCACCCCAGGAATTGACAAACATTACAAATCCCTTCTCCCCACCACTGGGCAGTAAGTCAGTTGTTAAACATTTACCATCACACTGATGCTTCTAATTCTCTTATTGCTCCTTCCCAATTTTCTTTTCAGTTTTCCTTTTCTTCTATCAGACTTCTCAATGTACTCCTAAGACGTTGCCTTTTGCCCTCTTTAGCTCTGCTTTCATGGTAGAACTTTGATCTAACTCCATAATAGGTAGATAAACACAATCTATTATTTTATTTATTACCATACCATAGTCTTTACATTTGCTTTTCTTTCTTTGTGAAACATTTTCTCTAGATCTCTATGTGGCCATTTCCTTTCCATCTTTCAAGTTTCACTCAAATTCCCTTAATAAAAAAATATTTGCCTTTCTAGATAAATTAACACCAGATCTCCTTCATCCTATTTTTACCTCTTTTCATTATACTTTAATATATGTTAAATTATAGAAAGTGTCAGGATATTTATTTTTCTGGTGTGTTTCTTCCTATAGAACATAAAAACTTTAAGAATAAGGCCTGTAACTTGTTTGATATCTCTCCAGTGACTAGGTGAATCACTGGAAAGTGTTAAAAATTTAAAACAATTAATTGTATAATTAATATATTTCAGCATTATAGAAGTATTTTCCTACTAATTCTATAGGTTCACACTTTAGGTATCAGCCCAGTGCCTTTAGAAAAGAAAACTTAGTACATCATCACTGAACCATGAACTAAAGGAGAGATTTTGGTATCGTTAATAAAATTCTTAGTATTTTTGTAATAGTAGCATCACTGTTCTAGAATTTCAATACTTATATATGCAAACCCAACAAGCATGCTTATACAAAGTTACATACTATCATATTACAGAAAGGGGAAAAAAAGCTCTTAGTAAATAAATTCTTTATCTCTAAGGATTATTCTCTGCTATTCCCTTTGATTTTCTGATAAAATTAATGTGCTTAGGCAATTGAACTGAATTCCTGAGACAAACCACAAGAATCCAACCGGTCAAAATTAGAAAACAATTTCTCACAATTTCATAGCTTTTCTTTGCCATTTAGCTATACATGTCACATGAGGTAAGGGGAATCCTTTCATAGTGTTGGAGATTACTTTGATCACATAATCGTTATAGATTTGCACTAACAGAAATACAGTTAATGTCTGAATAGTCGGATATGTTCTAACTGCTATAATTGCCTTGAAACTAGCATAGCTTGAAATGGCCATCAGCCAGTCAAATTGTTTCATTTGCTTTTGCTATGCTCCATTTGATATCCTACTACAAGGTTACGTGTTGTCAACTTGTAAATATGCCATTTACCTGTTCAAGGAAAGAAACGACCTTTTATGAAGGTTATCTCGAGGGAAGGAAAGAGAATTAGGGTACCACAAATCAATGCCCATGTACCCTCTGCAATAGAACACCAATTATAGGACTATCTTGACATATTATTTTTTATTGCAGTGGAGAAACATGAATTTGCTACAAAAACAATGTAAATATTTTGACATGCCATAATGACAAACTTATGAACGTCTTAATAGGTATTTTTAAAGGTAGAACTGAAAGATGAAAGGTAGACTGAAGAAGATATTTACACTAGTGTTCAATTCCTAATGCAGCCTATTCAAATCAGGGTGATGCTGTGGACAACACATTAGATTTTGCTCTAAGATTTTTGAGGAATTGTAAATGGCATTGTGTTCATCATGTATATTGTCATACTGTTTTGGGTACTGCAAACAATAGAAAGTTCACTATAAATTTGTAACTCTACAAGCAAAAATAATTTTAGTATGGATAAATTTTACAGCATAGAGAACATAGTCAATGGTATTGTAACAGCATTGTATGGTGACATTTGGTAGCTACACTTCTGGTAAACATAACATATAGCACTGTTGAATCATTATGCTATACAACAGAAACTAACATAACATTGTATGCCAAGTCTACATCAATTTAAGAAAAACACATTTTGGGACACCTGGGTGGCTCAGCGGTTAAGTATCTGCCTTTGGCTCAGGGTGTGATCCTGGAGTCCCCAGATCGAGTCTCACATCGGGCTCTGCATGGAGCCTACTTCTCCCTCTGTCTGTATCTCTGACTCTCTCTCTCTGTCTCATGAATAAATAAATAAAATCTTAAAAATAAATAAATAAATAATAAATAAATAAATAAATCGCATTTTATGGTACATTAAAGAATTACTAATTTAATGAATTAGTGAAAAGAAAAAGGTATAAGCAGTGAGTAAAATCTCATAAACTCTAAACTTTATTCTAGGGCTGCATTGTAAAATTTTTTTGTAAAATTATTTAATACTCAATAACATTTACTATATGTGTTTAATATTTAGGGAATTCTACCCTCACTTAAAAACATAATATAAATAGGGGGATCCCTGGGTGGCTCAGTGGTTGAGCATCAGCCTTCGGCCCAGGGTATGATCCCAGAGTCCCAGGATCTAGTCCTACATCAGGCTCCCTGCATGGAGCCTGCTTTTCCCCCTGCCTGTGTCTCTGCCTCTGTTTCTCTCTCTGTGTCTCTCATAAATAAATAAATAAAATCTTTAAATTTTTAAATATATAAATTTATACATATATCTAATAAATATATTTAAACTTTAGAGATATTTAATCTTTGTATTTCTGTGAGAATTCTGTACTTTTATCTATGAAAAAATTCTGCTTATACCCTCTTTTATAAAGATTTGGGAAAGACTGTGTTGTCCAACAGCCCAAAGAGTTCACATCATCATCTGGAGATGTGAAACAGGTTGCTGTAAGGACTAAATGAAGTTACTACCATTTTTCTTCAACAAATACTACTTCTGCCACTTTTTCATGTTCTGTCAAAATGAGGCTGTTTAAAAGAAAGACAATGATATCAGGTGCTCCCTCTGACTTTTCAGTTCATCTGATAAAAGGACATAAGTTGCAACTCTTTTTGGGTATTAGGAGAAGACAGTATGTATTTATTTTATTTTTTCTCTTTAGGATACTTTCTTAATGGTTACTACTTGAATATATAAACCATCGATTTTTGTATCATCATATGAAGGATATTTCCTTAAGCTTTCCTGTGTTTCTCTTACCTTGGAAGAAACAGATATTGCCTTTTAACCCTGAAAGTATTGTTTCTATTTTCCTAATCTAAAGTTAAGTAAATACACAATGGAATTGAGATAAATCAGTACTGGTCAGCTGATTCTGACTAAAGCTATGATTTTATTTCTCTTGCCAGATTTTATCTCCCTAATTAATATAAAATAGTTGAGTAAATATAAAATTAATCTGTTTATACTACCCAAACCCATATGAACATTAATTCTTCTTTTAATATCTTAGCCTTCTAGGAGAAGGTTCTTTGGAGAGCTACTTTGCAATATTAGAAATTATGTCAGTAAACGTAGGACCCTTTCTATTCAATGATTATTTTTATTTTTTTCATTTTATAACCTTATACACATTCCTTCTCTCTCCCTCCCTCTCTTACACACACATACACATTTTACATTTAACATATTTTGCACAATATGGTCTATCTAGTGAACAAAAATGTGTCTAAAGGATAGAATAAATGTATTAATGTATATATCAATCAAATAAACCTTTCTTTTTCTTTTAACTTCGTCTACTTTTGTTTTCTTCCCCTCCCTTATCCCCCATTGTTTGGCTTATTCTCTTATTCCCTCCTTTGACTTTTAACTGTTCTCACATCAGTTAGATCTGAAAAGCACTCAATCCTTGCTAACAAGTTAGCATGTACCCCTCAATATTCTTTTTCTGGACTCATTCTATTCATGGGGAGAGTTTCATAAACTGTTTAATATAAACAAAATAAGATAGGTCTTTTATTATCCACATTTTTCCTCACTGAATAATATCGTGAAGAAAATTTCTGAGGTTAGTTTAGAGTACTCTATTTCATATTAGTGACTTTATAATATGTTGTAATGTAGAGTCCACATACAACGTGTAGCCCTTTGATGGGCATCTATTTTATTTCATTTTTTTTTTCTTAACGGTATTTAACAAATATCACTGCAGATATGTCTGTATACCTCGGTAACATTATTTTTAATATATAGGTTCCAACAGGATAGCCTTATTCACAGACTATGCTTTTATTTTCAATTTTAATCTTAATAGATGTTGCCTGATTAATTTCAAAATAACTGTACCTGCCATATATGAGAATATTTTTTAATTCATGAGAATATTTTTTAACTCATGTCTCTGGAAGTAATGAAGTGTTTGCTTCATTACTTCCAGTCTGCTATATTCAAAGAGCAACAGTTTGCCACAATTTGCTTATCTCTTACTACTAATGAATTTCCACATCTTTCTACAAGATTATTATATTACACCTTTTGCTCTCATTCATATCACATAGTTTGCAATATCTACCATTTCTCTGTTCAGTGCTTTATGGCATATTTTCTAAACACAAATACTTTTATAAATATAGATCTAGATACAGCTATAAATATACAACACACTTTTTTAAAAAGACGTATTCATTTACTTGAGAGAGAGAGAGAGTGCAAGCACAGCTATAAAAAGATGTATTCATTTATTTGAGAGAGAAAGAGAGAATGCAAGCATGAGTGGGGAAGGGGCAAAGGGAGTGAGAGAGAATCTCAAGCAGACTGCCTGCTGAACACAGAGCCTGATACAGGGTTTTCTCTCATGACCCCAAGACCATGACCTGAACTGAAACCAAGGACACTCAACTGACACTCAACTAACACTCATGTGTTCCTATAGCACACTTTTTTAAAAGAATAATTTTATTTCACCTAAGCCTTTGGTTTGACTTATTATGAAGTCCTGATGATCCTCTGTGAAAAAAAGTCAAGAGACTTAATTCCGTCTAAGAGCTGACTGGCATTAAAGAAGTAATTAAAAGGTAATGATAAAATTTCTTTTAAGAAAGATAATTATTAAAAAAAAAAAAAAGAAAGATAATTATTGGAATTTTATCTTAATTCTTAAAGCAATAAAACCCTAAAAAATAGCGAAGTTAATAATGATCTGTGCAGAAGCAAACACCTGTAATTTTGATTCTCACTTTCAATGTCATTACAAGAAATGGACTGATGACCAAAATTACCAATATTCCATTATTCAATTATATTGACCAAATAAGTGAGAACAACCTCTGCTAAAATTTCCTGTTTACAAAGTGTTCAGCATAATAAGAATCCCCCCAAATTCTGTAATAAAAATCAATGTGCTTAAAACAATACTTAATGAAAAAATATTTACAGAATTTTTATATTAGTATATGCTTTACCACAACAGCTGGTAGCAAATGTAAAACATATCCCCAAGGAAACCATAAGCATGTCATATCATCCCTGAGTAAAAAGGACTTTAATACTCCTGAAACACATTTTAGTTGACAAAATTGGAAGATAGTGAGGTTGATTTTTAATGAAATATATTAAAACACTTATCAATATCATGAAATAACTATGGGACTAATAACCCACTCTATTTATGAAAGTTGATAATTGAAGCCACAGTTTAATTCTGATTAGTCATGATAGATTATTAGGAATTTCTCTCATCCAAATAATTTAGATTCTGCTAATGTCAGGGCCTGTCATTAACAACATTTCTTCATATTACAAACAACTATTCCAGCCTCAGCAGATATTTTAAAAATCATTTTATCAAATTATTCTCTATACCTAACTAAAAAAAAATACTACAAATAATGAGAGGGAATTATGTTTTTAGGCACAATATTCTATACTGCTATTGTAAAAAAAATATTATGGTTATAACATATAAGATAAATAGGCTAACATAGCAGCAGAGAATTCCTATTTATGCACAGATACATATACTATATATATATAATTTACACATAATATCTATACATATATAATTCAAAATATATTAAAGGTTATGTTTCATATGTGGAGAAGAAGGTCATTGAACAAATTTCTTGTTCATTTTCAAGCAATTAATTATACTTTCTTGAGTCTAATTTCCCTTATTTATTTTTTTTTAAGATTTTAAGATTCATGGAAGACAGAGAGAGAGAGAGGCAGAGACACAGGCAGAGGGAGAAGCAGGCTCCCTGCAAGGAGCCTGACCTGGGACTTGATCCCGGGTCTCCAGGATCATGCCCTGGGCGGAAGGCGTTGCTAAACTGCTGAGCCACCCAGGCTACCCCTCCCTTATTTTTCAACTGTGATTCAGTATGAGTTTAACTAGGACTGTTTATTTGAAAGGGGGAAAAAGTCAAATGAAAATGGGAAGGAAGGAAGGAAGGAAGGAAGGAAGGAAGGAAGGAAGGAAGGAAGGAGGGAGGAAGGGAGAGGGCAATATTGACTCTTACAACACTAAATCTGTGGAATAGATTTTCTTTAAGTACATCTTAATCAAAACAGACATATTTTGGGGCCATAAAATACCACTCAAGAAAATTAATGGGCAAAAAACAGAACTATAAATACAAAGAACAAACTGATGGTTGCTATAGAGAAAGAATGAAGGGGTTATACAAAATGAGTGAAGGGGAAGGTAGACCCAGGCTTCCAACTATGGAAGGAGTAAGTCATGGACATAAAAAGCAGAGCTTAAGGAATGTGGCCAGTGATACAGTAATAGTCAGTGATATGATGTAATAGGGCAGACTGTTAGTATAGTTGTGGTGAATTTATAAACTTATGTATAAACTTGTCAAATCACTAAGCTGTACAGCTGAAGCTGTTATACCAGTGTATAAACAACACCAAAAAAAAAAAAAAAAAGAAGAAGAAGAAGAAAAAGAAGAAAGAAAAGACAGAAAGAAAGAGAAAGAATCTAAAAGGGGGGAAAAAAAGACACCTTAAAGTATCTGTTACCTAGACTAGAATAATGTCTGGTACATAGCAGGTACATTTGTTTCTTATTTTTCTCTGGATATATGGTGACCCAATCACCACTAAGCAACATCACTTTTAAACACATAGTCAAGAAGACGGCGAAAGAGTAGGGTCCCCAAGTCACCTGTCCCCACCGACTTACCTAGATAACTTTCAAATCATCCTGAAAACCTACGAATTAGGCCTGAGATTTAGAGAACAGCTGGAAAGCTGCAGAGAGAAGAGTTCGAGCTTCTAACAAGGTAGGAAGACAGGGGAAAAATAAATAAATAAATAAATAAATAAATAAATAAATAAATGATAGATAGATAGATGATAGATAGATGATAGATAGATAAAAAAAATAAATAAATGAGAATCCAGTGTGGGAGGGACACGGCCAAAAGCCGGGCTAGGGCGGCCTGGCAAGAGCCCCCAGGACAGGAAAGCCCGCCCTGGGGAAGCAGGTTCTTTACCAATCTTCCCGGACGGAAAGGCACTCACAGGGAACTCGGGCAGGATCCTAGGAGGGGCAGTGATGCCCTCAGGTTCCCGGGGTCACTAATAGAGGAGGTGCTCCCGAAGGAGAGTGCACCACACCCCATGGCCGAGCTCCCTAAAGGGCTGGAGCGTGCCCCGCGGGGCTTCGGGAGCAGCTCAGGCAGCGGCTCCGTGCAGAGGGGTCACCGGCTGCGTGACCCCGGGAGCAAGATTCCAGCAGCACAGGCCCCGGAGCCCAGGGTGCGGGGGACACAGCCCAGGATCCTGTTCCCCCCGGGGACAGGCGGAGGCGGGGAGCGCACAGGACAGTGAGGTCTCTCCTGCCCCTCGGTGCCCCGAGCTGTGCAGATCAGTGCACAGCCGCCCCCAGAGCATCCGGGCCAGTGCACACTGGGAGACTGTGTGTGGTTACTGGGGGAGCTGACTCCAGGGCTGGAGAGCTGGCCGCTGCCAGTGTTGTTGTTCCTGCTGGTGTCACCTGTGCATGGGAGGGGCGGGGCCACCAGGGAACAGGGGCCTCACAGGGTCAAAAGCTCCCACTGAGACCGGCACCTGGCGGGGAGTGGCGGGGCAGCTCCTCCAGGTGCACACACCTGAGAGTCAGCACAGCAGGCCCTTCCCCCCGAAGACCAGCTAGAGGACAGGGGAAGAGCAAGTTCTTAACCAAGCAGCGCTGGAAAGCTCCAGGGACAGTCCAGGGATTTACAGTATATAGAATCAGAGGATACCCGTCCTTGTTTTTTTTGTTGTTGTTGTTATTTTTGTTCTTTGTTTTTTGTTTGTTTGTTTTTTCCTTTTTTTTCTTCCTTTTTCCAATACAACTTGTTTTTAGCCACTCTGCACTGGGCAAAATGACTAGAAAGAAGAACTCACCACAAAAGAATCAGAAACAGTATTCTCTCCCACTGAGTTACAGAATTTTAATTACAACTTGATCTCAGAGACTAACTCAGAAGCTCAGTTATAAAGCTACTGGTGGGTCTGGAAAAAAACATAAAGGATTCAAGAGACTTCATGACTGCAGAATTTAGATATAATCACGCCAAAATTAAAAATCAATTATATAGGCAGCCTGGGTGGCTCAGCGGTTTAGCACTGCCTTCAGCTGGGGCTGTGATCCTGGAGACCTGGAATCGAGTCCCACGTCAGGGTCCCTGCATGGAGCCTGCTTCTCCCTCTGCCTGTGACTCTGCCTCTCTCTCTGTGTGTCTCTCATGAATAAATAAATAAATAAAACCTTTAAAAAAACATTAAATATGAAAGATGCAATCCAAACTGGAGGTCCAAATGATGATGGTTAATGAGATAGAAGAAAGAGTGAGTGACATAGAAGACAAGTTGATGGTAAGGAAGGAAGCTGAGGGGAAAAAAAAAGAAAAAACAATTAAAAAACATGATGAAAGGTTAAGGGAAATAAATGACAGCCTCAGAGGGAAAAACTATGTTTAATTGGGGTTCCACAGGGCGCTGAAAGGGACAGAGGACCAGAAAGCATATTTGAACAAATCATAGCTGAGAACTTCCCTAACTTGGGAAGGGAAACAGGCATTCAGATCCAGGAGATAGAGAGATCCTCCCCTAAAATGAATAAAAACCATTCAACACCTCAACATCTAAAAGTGAAACTTGCAAATACCAAAAAGAAAAAGAAAATCCTTAAAGCAGCAACAGACAAGAGATCCCTAACTTATATGGGGAGAGAAGCATTAGGATAACAGTAAACCTCTCCACAGAGATCTGGCAGGCCAGAAAGGGTTGGCAGGATATATTCAGGCTCCTAAATGAACATGACATGAACAGAAATTTCACCAAATAAGACATACACATGGCCAACAAGCACGTGTGAAAATGCTCTGCCTCACTTGCCATCAAGGAAATACAAATCAAAACCACAATGAGATACCACCTCACACCAGTGAGAATGGTGAATGTTAACAAGACCAGAAACAGCAAATGTTGTTGTTGAAAGGGGAACCCTCTTTCACTGTTGGTGGGAATGTAAACTGCTGAAGCCACTCTGGAAAACTGTGTGGAGGTTCCTCAAAGAGTTAAAAATAGACCTGCCCTAAGACCCAGCAATTGCACTGTTGGGGATTTACCCCAAAGACACAGATGCAATGAAACGCCAGGACACCTGCACCCCGATGTTTGTAGCAGCAATGTCCACAATTGCCAAACTGTGGAAGGAGCCTCGGTGTCCATCGAAAGATGAATGGATAAAGAAGATGTGGTTTATGTATACAATGGAATATTACTCAGACATTAGAAACCACAAATACCCACCATTTGCTTCAACGTGGATGGAACTGGAGGGTATTATGCTGAGTGAAGTAAGTCAATCGGAGAAGGACAAACATTATATGGTCTCATTCATTTGGGGAATATAAAAAATAGTGAAAGGGAATAAAGGAGAAAGGAGAGAAGATGAGTGGGAAATATCAGATAGGGTGATAGAATATGAGAAACACCTAACTCTGGAAAAGAACAAGGGGTAGTGGAAATGGAGGTGGGTGGGGGTTCAGGGTGACTGGGTGATGGGCACTAAGGGGGGCATTTGACGGGATGAGCACTGGGTGATATGCTGTATGTTGGCAAATTGAACTCCAATAAAAAATTATAAATAAATAAATAGTAAAAAATCAAATAACCATTTGAGGGGTTTATTTGACAAATTAAGCAACAAAGCAATGGGTGCTCTGAGAATAGGTGAAGTAGATTAAAAGTACTTATTTTGATAGCACTGAGTAATGTACAGAATTCTTGAATGTTATACACCTGAAACTAATATAATTCTGTGCGTTAATTATACCAGATTTAAAATAAAAATGAAAAAAACTGAAAATCAAGTCCAAAACTAAAACAAAAACAACCATATAGTGTCCATATTCAAATTCTGATACTGTCACTTATACATTTTATAATTTAGGAAGTGTAGATATAGATTAAGAGTATCTTCTTTCTTTTTAAAAAAAAAGATTTTTATTTACATATTCATGAGAGACAGAGAGAGAGACAGAGACAGAGACACAGGCAGAGGGAGAAGCAGGCTCCATGCAGGGAACCCAGCATGGGACTGGATCCCGGGACTCCAGGATCACACCCTGGGCTGAATGAAGTCAGCGCTAAACCGCTGAGCTACCCAGGCTGCCAGAGTATCCTGTTTCTAAATTGACAAAAGAAAAGTCACCTTAAGAAATTTTCAGGGGATTAAGAGTTTACGTAAGCACAATCTCTGTTATGAAGGAGTTCACCAAAAATTAGCTGTAATCTCTCATCCAACTATCCATTTATCCCAATTTTTCCCCAGTATAGCAATACTTTATTTACCAAGCCCTCTTTGGAAGCTGCAAACTGAGGATGGAAATTACCCATAGTTATTAAGCTACACATTCAAAATATAAAACCTGTGGGTGAAGACTATAAAACAGTCATATTTTAACACTGTAACATTGATGTTTCCAAAGCTATTTCCTGGCATTAGGGAAACCCTGTATTTATAAATGAAGATTATTTGTAAATTATCTTTTTGTTGTTGATAGCCAAAGACATTTTGATTTATAGGATCCCCTAATTATTTACATATGTATTGTTTTTATTTACTCAGCAATGAAAATGAGTTATATATTTATATTGCCAAAGGCATGAACATTCCATAGGGGAAAATCCAAAGAAGATTACAGTGATTTCATGAATAGTGGATGATAGCAGACCCATTTCTCTTGTGCACAAAAAACACAAAGTGAAGTTTGATAATTCTTTTAAGATGCTTTTCTGGTTTTGAATATGACAGTACACACAAAGTAACTTTAAAGAATAAAAATAATTTTGGTTCTATTTGGCAGGGGCATGAATATAACACTACAAAAAGCAGAAAATGAGTACCAAATTAAACTCAGATCGAAGAATATTTAATTTCATCTGAGAGTAAGGCTACAGGATTTCACTCATATGGGTGGAATTTAAGAAACAAAACATATAAATATAAGGAGGGAAAAAAAAAGAGAGAGGAAAACTATAAAAGACTCTTAACGATAGACAACCACCTGAGGGTTGCTGGAAGAGAGGTGGGTATTGGGGGATGGGCTAAATGGGTGTTGGGTATTAAGGAGGGCATGTGTTGAATGAGCACTGGGTGTGATAGGTAGCTGATGAACACTAAATTCTACTCTTTAAATTAATATTATACTATATGTTAACTAATTGGAATTTAAATAAAAACTTGAAACAAAAAGAAAGGTCTCCAGCAAACACAATGTTTTCAGTTTTAAAAATCATACCAATTTATTTTCCTTTTGCTGTATTTTAGTAGAATGTTGCCAAACTATGTGCAATCATGAAATTTAAGCTATAATAATAGTCTCAACTTAGAGATGATTATGAAGAAGCAAATAATTCTTATAAATATATATCCTTATACTTATTAAAATTAATGAAAATGTACTCAAAATTAGAAACTTTTTACCCAAATGCCAAAGCAGAAATAATTTTACAGCATTTAAAACCAATGACTATCAAATAAAATGAATTGCCAACCAGGTAAAACATCTCTCATTATACAATAAATTTTGCCAATTTTAAGCAGAAGATATTAAGAAAAATACTTACTTGAAAATATTCCCTATGTTTGCTGAAAAAGATGAAGCATAAAATTGTATGGGAACATCAAAAAGGAGATGAAAAGGAACTTGGGAATGCCACTGGCATGCTCATAAATGGAAAGAGAGCAAAAAGCTGTTGAAGTGTTTAAAGACATAGGGAAAATTAGATCTAACAGGGTAAGGCAAAGAACTGTATTAAAAGATGTTCCCAATAGAAAAAAATCATTTCCAACTGATTTTTATTTCAATTACATTAAGTCAATCAATACATGAGACTAGGGATAATACCCCATAATTAAAAAAAAAAAAAAAAAAAGGCTTTCTGCTAGTTAACAAGTCTGGTTTATGGATGTTGATGAACAATTGAGGGCTGTTTGTTACATGGTGAAGAAAAATGAGGAAAAACAATGATTCATTGCCTTTGGAAGTAAATGAAGCAAATCTACCATCCTAAATATTGTTCTTAAAATATATTAATAGTGGCACCTAGGTGGCTCATTTGGTTAAGCATCTGACTCTTGACTTTGGCTTATGTCATGATCTCAGTGTTGTGAAATGAAACTCCACGTCTGACTCTGTGCTCGGTGACAGTCTGCTTCAGATTCTTTCTCCTTCTCCCTCTACCCACACATTCCTTCATGCTCTCTCTCTCTCAATGAATGGATGAATGAATGAATGAATGAATGAGTAGTATAAGACGTATAACTTTGACTATAGACTAAGAATCATGCTATATTTAATACATTACTTTTTAATATAAAGAATTAAAGTCTTTGGGGTATTCTCACCTTATTTCTAAATAAATATATCCACTACTGTAATGTAGAAAAGTTTTCACTTTCAGTTTGAATAAAGAAATATTATTGAGCGCTAAGCTATAAAATGAGTGTTGCTGCTTATGGTGGTCTTTTTGCTATGATCCATTCATTGAACAAGTATTGAGTGCTCATTTGCTATCATAACACCTAGAACTAAGAATGCAGAACTGGAAAAAACAGAAGATACATGACAGCTTCCTCTCATAAAGTTTACCATCCAATAAAAATCAGAGCTAACAGTTGTCCACATTATTCACCATGCATATCTATTTTCCAGAGTTCAAGGTCAATTCCTACAAAGCACCTACCCTTCACCTTCAAACACTGAGATAGGATTGATCATGTCCAATGTTAAACTTCAATATCATTTGAAAATATTTGACATAGATTTATTTATGGCACTTATAATTCTGTAACATTATATACATTTATTCATTTCCCTTTTAATTAACCTCATCATTTATAGCAAGTCCCACATTTTAATGACCTGTGATTTCCAGCACAGTGTAGTACCTGAAAAGTAACAGCTATCAAAATGCATCTGTTATTTAGACCTAAGTAAAGCTAGTACAGAGGAGAACACTAAAGTCATTTTGTATAAGGACAATAATTAAGTTTATATATACCACAGTTCATTTTTTTTTAATTTTATTTGTTTATGATAGTCACAGAGAGAGAGAGAGAGAGAGAGAGAGAGAGGCAGAGACACAGGCAGAGGGAGAAGCAGGCTCCACGCAGGGAGCCCGACGTGGGACTCGAGCCCGTGTCTCCAGGATCGCGCCCTGGGCCAAAGGCAGGCGCTAAACCGCTGCGCCACCCAGGGATCCCCTATACCACAGTTCAAAACAGAACTGTTCTTCCTGAGATACATAATATAGTCAAAGTTTGGTAAACATATTTTTAGATGTAGAGAAGGAGCTATCAGAGAGATTCAGTGCTTTGTCCAAAGTAATAAGCCAGGTTTAGAAACAGGACACCTTGACCAAAATTATGTATTTTGTACATAATTAAGGCAAAAAATCCAAATTTAGATATAGGTCAAAGGGACTGTGATAGTTTTTTCAGTTTCTGCTGGATGTTATCTAGCAGAATCAAATGGTTATCCCATTCTCTAGGGGTGTGTACCTTTGATTTTCTATTCATTGGTACTTACTTGTAGCAAAGTAAATGATTCATGCTCAATAGTAATGTAAATGACTATTCTCTAGTAGGAAGAGAACTATAGAGGTTATGGTTTATAATGCTAGAGTATATTAACTGCAAATTTCTTTATTTAAAAATATCCGTGTCTTTTTTTTTTTTTTAATACGCAATGTTAACATTAGTTTCAGGTGCACAACCTAGTGATTCAACTTCTCTTCACATTATGCTATGCTAACCAAGTGTAGCTACCATCTGTCACCATATAATGATATTACAATGTCACAGACTATATTCCCTCTGCTGTGCCATTTTAATGTACTTTATATGTATCTCAGCTCTTCAAAATTTGAACCAGCTTTACCATATTACTAGTCTACTCAATGAGTTAATAAATGGATGACACATGTTTACTTTTTTATTTATATCAGAGTCATGCATGCTTCTAACTTTCTGAGATTTGTATTCTAATATACCATGTAGAGTTGATTTGTCTGTCAAGGAACTCCTTTCTTCTTGGAGTCACTGCTCCTTCCCCACCCAACCATGTGAATGCAGGACAGGGAGGAGCTGCTACCTTCCTAGTATACTTCATCCCTGGCCATAAATTTAATATGTCCTAGGACATTCCAGTTACACTGCCTATAAACTAGAGTTTATTGTCTAACACTGCCCTCAGTAATGTCTAAATAATGTGGGATAGTGTCTAATAGTGTCTAATAGTGTCTTAATTTATTAAATTAAGACAGATCTTTATCCTTCCCCAGGTATGCTTTTTGTTTGTTTTTTTTTTTTTTTCATTTTTGGAGGTGAAGGAAAAGGCAGATTTGGGTAATGGAGCTAGCTGAGTGAGAATCAGTAGTTATCAACCACATTTCTCTCCCATATTGGGAAGCAGAAGAGAGAAAAAGAGAAATAATGGATTTTGATATTTTCTCTAAATTCCTGCATCAAATTCTGCTTGAAAGCACATTATTTTTAGCCCTCCCAAGTGAGGGCTAAATTATGTTTTTGCTTAAGGGAGTTTGATTTGTTTCTCTATTTTTTTCAAAAAACCAAAGAATCCAAACTAGAGGATTAAGCAATGAAAATATTGAAACATGGATTTAGAAAGGAAATAGTGATGTAATTTACATGAAATAATAAAAGCCTAAGGAAAAGAATCAGAGTAAACTTTAATTTACTATAATTAAAATACTTTGAGGAAATACTCAAAATGCACATTTTAAACATTATTGATTTTTTATTGGAATCTCTTTAGTCCAAAAGTAAAATCATAGATGAGGCTGTTTTAACTCAGACACAAGACTACAACATTGTATTGAGAATTAGAAAACCTAATGGTAATAACAGAAACCAAAACAACATGTGCTATTACTCATCTCTATGACTTACTTATTTTATAAGTGGAAGTTTGTACCTCTTAATCCCTTTTATCTATTTCAGCCATCCTCCCACTCACCCACCTCTGGCAACCACCACAGAGATTATAATAAAAAATACTGTAATGACCTTATACAGTGACAGATGGTAACTACAATTATCATGGTGAGCTTTGAGTGATGCGTAGAATTGTTGAATCAATATACTGAACACCTGAAACTAATAAGGCATTATATATGTCAATTATATTTCAATAATTAAAAAATGCATGTGCTGTAATAGTTGAAAGCTCAGGAATTTTCATGCTTTTTGAAGGTCTTAACATGGGAAGTTAAATTGAAAGATTGACATTTTGAAATATTTGAAAAATATTTGAAAATATTTGCAGTCATCCTAATAATTGAGTACGTAAGAAACTTTTGAAGCCATAGTAATACAGATGTAGTTAGAAAATATTTTTTAGAGTGTCAAGTAAAAATTTAAAAAGTTATTGTTTAAGATTATCATGAAGACATATTTTGTGCTTTTAAAAGGCCGTTTTCCAGGCAGCCCGGGTGGCTCAGCGGTTTAACGCCGCCTTCAGCCCAGGGCCTGATCCTGGAGACCAGGGATAGAGTCCTGTCTCAGGGTCCCTCCATGGAGCCTGCTTCTCCCTCTGCCTGTGTCTCTGCCCCTCTCTTTCTCTCTGTGTCTCTCATGAATAAATAAATAAAATCTTAAAAAAAAAATAAAGGACTATTTTCCTTTTATTATAAAACTTTGAGAGAATAACATGATACTTTACTTGCAGTACATTTTGTTTCATCTGAGAAAAGGGATGACAAATTTTACCTGGAAAAAAAAAAAAGATGCAATAAATGGGGTTTTTGATGTTTTTTTTGTTGTTGTTGTTGTTTGTTTGTTTGTTTGTTTGTTTTCCCTCTTAGAATAATGGAAGACGCTAGAGCCTTGGTAACTGCCCTCCTTGTCCTCTTTGGGCCTTAGGTGAATACATTTTTACTCATTACAGAGAATACAGGATTCTTTGCCCTTATTTGTGGCTTTTATCAAATAATCCATGTAGGCTTTCCTACTGAAGAATAGTTAGAGTTAGTAGAGTCAGGGTGATCCCTGGGTGGCCCAGCGGTTTAACACCTGCCTTCGGCCCAGGGCGTGGTCCTGGAGTCCACGGATTGAGTCCTATATCAGGCTCCCTGCATGGAGCCTGCCTCTCTCTCTCTCTCTCTCTTTCAATCTCTCCCTCTCATGAATAAATAAATAAAATCTTGAAAAAAAATAGTAGAGTCAGCAGTAGAGGGTGAAGGAAAGGTTTCAATCGCTGAAATATTTAAGTCTGGGATTCTTTTTCTCATTATCATAAAACATTTGCATACTCTTAAATTGAATGTACTTCTCTGAGACTTTGGCATAAATATCCTCTAAAATACTTTAATTGTATTATAGTGATTACTTTATATGTATGACTTGCACTACATCTTATTACATTTTGAGTAAAGACAAGAGAGTATTCATCATTTTAATCCACAGGGCCAAACACTGTATTATAAAAAGGATTAAATACATCTATTGTCTATCTATCTTCAATTACTTAATTAGTATGACAGTTCCTAAACTCACTTTTCTGTGACAGAGTGAGTTCTAAATAAATACAGTGAATTTGTATTTAACCCCAAACAATTCTACCATATATGCTTAACATTTTTGCAGACATACTATTTGATAGTTGATAGATTGTTTATACAGTATTGTATCATTTTAAAAAGAGATAATTTTACTACCTTTTAGAAGTTTTTAAATCACTGTCACTCTGGCATATTTCCTAGATATTTTTCAGCTTGTATCTGAGAACTGTGCAGGGTAACTGGAGGGAATGTAGACCCATCATTTGGCCTTACAGTCTTTCTAAAAGCTCAGACTTATTACAGTTTTTTCATGGTGGTATTAAGATTTCCTATGTTTCTGATAATGCTTAATACTCTTTTACAATCCACAAGAATATGCATCGAAGAATTTTACCTCCTTCTGATACTTTTATCTTTTACCTATTTTACTATCTCAGAGGTTAAAATTTTGGCTTTCTATTGGGCATTAGTATATATTGTTTACTTTAAAATATTCAATATAGAAAAGAATATGTTATCAAATCAGAAACATATGGCTGTTCACTATAAAAATGTAAATGCCTTATTATAGCATTTAGTTTTTGTACATTATTTGTAGCTATTTTATGGTGGCAACTATATTCTTATAAACACATAGCATTATATATCCTTTCTAGCTCACTCACTACATCTACATGGTGCTTAACATATTGCAACCCATTACATCCATTAGCTCCTATCTGGATATGTAAGTGCTCTTTGTCGCTGCTTTCAAACGTGTCAACAAAGAATATATTTGATAAGACTAACACATGGGTTGGCTCTTCTCTTATGCAATGATGAAAGTTACTAATGTAAATGTATATTTTTCTCCAAATATAACCAAATTAGATACCAGTAGCTCTACACATGCCTTCTTGTATTTTCAAACTGGCCATATTTTTATATTTCAGGAAAAACAAGTTAGTTGGCAATCAAATATTTTACATGAGATTTTATTAAAAAAAAAAAAACTATTACTCCTGAGTGCAGGTATATTAGAGAATTTAAAGACAGTGAGCAGATGTTGCCTTAATGTTTATCTTCCAGTGCACAGAACTTTTCATAGGGGTCAGTTGACTTAGGTCTGTGACAGATTCCCTATATTCATCTGCTCTCTATTACAAATAAAACAACTGTTTAACATTGGGTAGATATGGCATTAAGCCTGGAAAGTCAAGTAATCCTTCAAGTGCAAGCACTTTACTCAAATTTGTGTAGGTCTACTAATAGCTGTCACTCAAAAAAAAAAAAAAAAAAATCTATCTCAACCACTGAGCAACTGAAGCTCAGTTGGAGTGAGCAACTGAAGTCAGTCCTGGTCCTGCCACTAGGTGTCACTTAACCTCAGGGACTGATTTCCTTCCTCTAAATTAAGCTGTTGGATACTCTTTTATCACTAATATTTGTGATTATGTGTTTGGAGATAAGAAACAGAAAATTGTCCTAAAAGTTCACTTCATTGGGTATATATGTGACCTTTCTCCAGTATACTTACTCTTCTCATTATTAGACCTGTTCTTGGTAAATTTCACTGGTTGTTTTTGGCTGGAATGTTCCTCCTTCATAGCCTCGTTTTCTTACCCTACTCAAGTCTTCACTTATTTATCATCATTGAAATGAGGTCTGTTCTACCTTACATAAAACTAACTTTCCCTCAATCTCTCTCTGCTAATATTCCTTATTTCCTTTTTACCCTATTCTACCTTTTTTTTTTTTTTTAAATCCATGGCACTTCCCTTTTTTTAAACTCACTATATTTTTACTTTTTATTGTGTTCATGTTGATGCATCCATATTCCCTCTGCTAGACTAGGAAGTCTCCAAGGCAGGCCTTTTTAAATCCCTGCAGTATGCACAACAACTACAACAGTGCCAGCGCTTGGTTATTGTTAAATAAATATTTATGGAACACATTTCTTAGAGACCCATGCTGGCATATGTTAATCTGAAAACAAATTATGTGTTTTCAAGATAAACCCATGCCCTCTCAAAGTAAAAGAGATTGTGAAAACTATATAAAATATATAAACTGATGTGAATTAATAGAAATGGGAAAATTAGCTAACATGTATTTTCAATCTGAATTTTGGAAATAGAATCTAATTTTTTACCCAAAGAAAGCTCAGTATAAAAAACTAAGGCAGAGGGACACCTGTGTGGCTCAGTGGTTGAACATCTGCCTTTTAGCTCAGCGCATGATCCCAGGTCTGGGGATCGAGTCCCATATCCGGCTCTCCTTGGGAACCCTGCTTATCCCTCTGCCTATGTCTCTGCCTCTTTCTGTGTCTCTCCCTCATGAATAAATAAAATCTTAGAAAAAAAAAAAAAACCTAAGGCAGAAAAGGAAAAAGCCAAAAGTATGTGAGAGTTAAGAAAATTTTTTAAAAGGCTGTCTTTGAGTTGGTGTGCGTGGAAGGCAAATCTCATCCATTTATCACCTTCACTCCACCACCACCCTATCATTCAATGAGGTCCTTGCAATTTCTGAAAAAGCCTAGGATGGTGAGTCACATAGTGTGAAAAAGCTCATCATGAGAATGATGTACTGAGGCTTAAACCAAAGTTGACTAAAGTTAATGATGGAATAGTTATCCAAAGTCAGATTTTGATGGGTATTACATATCTGATTCAGTGGATTATGAGTTTATATAAAAAGCATAGGGAATTAGGGATGTGATTTAACCAATCATAGCAGTCCAAGTGTTCATAATACTCTAGAAATGTAGATAGCATTTGGTGGGAATGCAAACTGGTACCATCATTCTGGAAAACACTATGGAGATTCCACATTAAAAATAGAACTACCCTACAATCTAGCAATCACTCTACTGGGTAATTACCCTCAGAACACAGAAACACTAATTCAAAGCTTGACATGAACTCCTATGTGTATAGCAGCATTATTTATAATAGGCAAGATATGAAAGCAGCCCAAGTGTCCATCAACTGATAAATGGTATATAATGGAATATTATTCATCCATAAAAAATAATGGAATCTTCCCATTTGCAATGACATATACCAGGTTAGAGAGTATTATGCTAAGCAAAATAAGTCAGTCAGAGATAGATACCATATAATTTCATGCATATGCGGAATTTAAGAAACAAAACAAATGAATGAAGGGAACAAAAGAGAGAGAGAGAGAGAGAAATCAAGAAATAGACTCTTGAGAACAAACTGATGGCTACCACAGGGGAGAGGTGTGGGGGAGATTGGTTAAATAGATGATGAGGATTAAGGAGTGCACTTCTCATGATGATATACAGAATTGATGAGTCACTATATTGTACACCTCAAACTAATATAACACTATGTTAACTAGCTAGAATTAAAATTAAATAAATTAATGAGGTATCCATGAAAGTTTAGGTAACACTGTTTACATGGAGATTATATACTGTGTATTTCTAACCTTTTAAGGTGATTTATGCAGAAGAGAACCATTTAGATTTCCATTAACCACATCCATTGCATGGCTCTCTATCAGAGCACAGTAACAAAGTATTAGCAACATACTCAATATTTTATCTCAAGTCTTAGCTCCTAATGTTACTAAATTAATAGGTACTTTCCAGCCTTTGAATCTCCAAATCACTTACAACTAAACCGAAACAGAAATTAAGCCTGATTCATATTTCCTATGGAGCACATATGCTTGCAGTGAGAATTTTACTCTCTGACCTTTCTAATAGCATTTGCTTCAAACACGTACAAATGAGCTGTGACTCTGCTAACTACTTAGTTTGCTATCTTTGTGCCTATTTAGGCCAGTGAGTGATTGATTCAGTTTCAAAACTTGTATAGATTGTGTGGCATGACCAATATAAAAACCTAAATTACCTACTGTGGCACTGAACCAAAACAGTTCTGATGGTTTGATGCAGTTAGGCAAATAGTGTTGCACTTATATATTTTCTTGGAAAATATTGCAACATTATTTTTATTGATAGCCCTTTTAATACAATGAGGTAAATTGTGTCAATTGTCATTCAATGAATAAAATTCACAGTGTGAAAAATCACCAGACCTTACACTAAAACAAAAAAATGTTAATGATTAACAGTCACATCAGAATCTTCTCTAATCTATGTCCAAGTAAAGTAACTGCAAAATGGAATACTGATGAGAATTCCCTGTTCAAGTAGTCTATTGAGTTCTTTCATATTCCCTCAATGGTTCATATAAAACTCAAAACTCTGCTTCATGTATATAGTTCAAGGGCATACAATTGACACATATTGTGTTTCAAATAAAGCTGAATTTTTCTAACACATATTTAAAGATATTATATAACACCCATAATTATTAATGTAATTATTATAACTATTAATGTATTTATTATTGCAAATATAATTAATTTTAGTAATTAACCCATATTTATTAATGTAAACTGATAATCCAACAAGTTAGTACATGTATTGTTAATAGTAATATTGATTTATATACATCTTGTTTAAATTCAGAAATTATAATGGCCAAAAACCAGGGAGAAAAATATACAATGTTTACCAAAGAAATGGATAAAGAAATAGTATAAATATACAATGAAGATACACTTTACAATTAAAAATTAATGGACTACTGATAACATATAACAACTTGGATGAATCTCAATATCATTAACACAGGCAAAAGAAGTCAGTCAAAAAAGGAAACGGCGTAATTGCATCAAAATAAAATTTTCACAAAGTCAAACTCAACCTACAGCAATAGAAAGTATATCAAATTTTGCTAAGGTTGGTTTTATCACAAAGGAGCTTGAAAATCTTTTTGTCATTGATGGGAATATCCTGTATCTTGATTATGATTGCCATCCTATGGATTTGTCAAAATTTATAGAACCATATTTTTAAAACTCTGGCCAAATTTTAGTGGTATAAATTAAATCTGAAAAAATGATAAGCACTGTAAAAACAAACATCGTTAACATTGTACTGAAAGTCTTCCGTGGATTTGGGGACTTTATATGGAATAATGAACAGCAAACCTTGCTGAAAAGTATTTTTATCTGTCCTCAAAATTCTACTCTTTCTGACAATCCCCTAAATCACTCCTTTTTTCTCAAAAATTCTTTTTCAAAAGCATCCAGCTCCCTTTATTATTCATCACCTCCCTCAAACCTCAGGCTCAACCTTTCTTATTAACTCAACTTTTCATTGTCTGAAGTACACTAGTGCTTTTTGGTTTCTTCCAATTACCAAGAAGCACACACAGAAAAATTTAAGATTAAAAAAAGGAGAGGCATACCTAAGTGGCTCAGCTGGTTAAGCATCTGATCCTTGGTTTTGGCTCAGGTAATGATCTCAGGGTCATGAGATCCAGCCCAAGTCCGGCTCCCTGCCTACTGAGTGCAGAATCTGCTTGCAACTCTTTCTTTTTCTCCTCTGACTCTTCCTCTGGGTGCATGTGCTCTCTTCTCTCTCTCAAATAAATAAATAAAATATTTTAAAAAGAGAAGAAAAAAGAGAGTGAAAGAAAAATGAGCAGTTAGCTTAATATTTTATCTTTAAATAATTATGTTTTACCATTATTCTTCATTAAAATATAGGATGCATTCATTTACTTTAACATAAAACATAAACATAAGAAACATGGCAAAGCAACCATTCATTATTAGAACTTTACTATATTGCCCCCCCACACACACACATTTTTTTAAATAAATTAATTTTTTATTGGTGTTCAATTTACGAACATACAGAACAACACCCAGTGTTCATCCCGTCAAGTGCCCACCTCAGTGCCCATCACCCATTCACCCCCACCCCTGGCCCCCCTCCCCTTCCACCACCCCTAGTTCGTTTTCCAGAGTTAGGAGTCTTTTTCTTCTCCCTTCTCTTATATTCCCTTTCACTGTTATTTATATTCCCCAAATGAATGAGAACATATAATGTTTGTCCTTCTCCGATTGACTTACTTCACTCAGCATAATACCCTCCAGTTCCATCCACGTCGAAACAAATGGTGGGTATTTGTCGTTTCTAATTGCTGAGTAATATTCCATTGTATACATAAACCACATCTTCTTTATCCATTCATCTTTCGATGGACACCGAGGCTCCTTCCACAGTTTGGCTATTGTGGCCATTGCTGATAGAAACATCGGGGTGCAGGTGTCCCGGAGTTTCATTGCATCTGTATCTTTGGGTAAATCCCCAGCAGTTCAATTGCTGGGTCGTAGGGCAGGTCTATTTTTAACTCTTTGAGGAACCTCCACACAGTTTTCCAGAGTGGCTGCACCAGTTCACATTCCCACCAACAGTGTAAGAGGGTTCCCTTTTCTCTGCATCCTCTCCAACATTTGTGGTTTCCTGCCTTGTTAATTTTCCCCATTCTCACTGGTGTGAGGTGGTATCTCATTGTGGTTTTGATTTGTATTTCCCTGATGGCAAGTGATGCAGAGCATTTTCTCACGTGCATGTTGGCCATGTCTATGTCTTCCTCTGTGAGATTTCTCTTCATGTCTTTTGCCCATTTCATGATTGGATTGTTTGTTTCTTTGGTGTTGAGTTTAAGAAGTTCTTTATAGATCTTGGAAACTAGCCCTTTATCTGATACATCATTTGCAAATATCTTCTCCCATTCTGTAGGTTGTCTTTTAGTTTTGTTGACTGTATCCTTTGCTGTGCAAAAGCTTCTTATCTTGATGAAGTCCCAATAGTTCATTTTTGCTTTTGTTTCTTTTGCCTTTGTGGATGTATCTTGCAAGAAGTTACTGTGGCCGAGTTCAAAAAGGGTGTTCTCCTCTAGGATTTTGATGGAATCTTGTCTCACATTTAGATCTTTCATCCATTTTGAGTTTATCTTTGTGTATGGTGAAAGAGAATGGTCCAGTTTCATTCTTCTGCATGTGGATGTCCAATTTTCCCAGCACCATTTATTGAAGAGACTGTCTTTCTTCCAATGAATAGTCTTTCCTCCTTTATCAAATATTGGTTGACCATAAAGTTCAGGGTCCACTTCTGGGTTCTCTATTCTGTTCCATTGATCTATGTGTCTGTTTTTGTGCCAGTACCACACTGTCTTGATGACCACAGCTTTGTAGTATAACCTGAAATCTGGCATTGTGATGCCCCCAGCTATGGTTTTCTTTTTTAAAATTTCCCTGGCTATTCGGGGTCTTTTCTGATTCCACACAAATCTTAAAATAATTTGTTTCCATCTTTTTGTGTCTTCCTCAATTTCTTTCAGAAGTGTTCTATAGTTTTTAGGGTATGGATCCTTTACCTCACATTTTCTATAACATGAGACTTTCTTATTGGGGAAAAATTGTCTTATCACCATTAAATAAATAATAAATAACTATCTACTTGGGGAATTACTTCCGGAGGTCCTCACCATCCTCCTCGTACAAACCTGACTCTAACACACAGCTAGAAATAATTCCATTTAAGTTATCATTGGCAAATCTATTATAAGCCTAATCAGAGATTTCTTGATTAAGGTATCTCCTAAATTAGGGTAGTTGAAAACCAATGTTTCATGCATCCTGGTCGCATTGAAGCTGAACCTTAGATACACAAATGATGGAAATCTGATCACACATCATGACTTGTATGGATGAAGAGTCTGACAATACTGTCTACTACTTAAATATATACAAGTAAGACAGATTAGTGCAATGGAAAGAGTTGTAAGTAGGGATGATAGGACTCATAAACAACAACAAAAAATCACTTAATTTGAGAACACTGACTCAGAAGATTTAGCAAAAGCATGCAAAGGATTGTTGCAGATTTCTATCTGGCATATCTGATACATAGTACTAATTTTAGCATACACTTTTCTTATACCTATGCTATAAAACTTACATAGTTACATTTTGCTTTACATAGATAATCATCTCCCAAGGAGTTTAAAAATGTAAAGATGTCTCTTATATTTACCCAGAAAATATTCACCTCTGAACTCTATTTCTTTGCCTAGATACGTGTTCCATTTGATGTTATTTTTTTGAGCTAAATTATTTCTTTTAACATTTCTCGTAGTTCAGATCTAGTGGTCAAATGGGACTATGTCAACTTTTATTTGATATTTTATTTATTTTGAAAGATTTTTATTTGCATACAGAAATCTAGGTTGACTATTTTCCCCTCCATCTCAATGTGCCTCAGTTTTTAAAAACTTTATTTTGAAGTAATTGTGGATTCAAAAGAAGTAACCAAGAAATGTGCACAGAGGTCCCATACATCTTTCACTTAGGCTCTACCAGCATTAACATCTTGCATGTCTATAGTAGAATATCAAAGCCAGAGAATCCACACAATGTATTCATGTTTTACTAGTTACACAGTCACTTGTGAGAGGGGAGGGAATGGGGGGAGAGGCAATCTGCTATTATATATGCGGATTAATATAACTACCACCACAATTATGCTATCAATCTACTGTCATCAAAATCCTCCTTCATGATTTTTCTTCAAAAGCATCTCCCCCAACCCGTAACAACCACAAATGTGCTTTCCTTGTCTATCATTTCATGAATGCTATATAAATGGAATCATATAGCATGTATTCACTTGAAATTATTTTTCACTCATCATAACTCCCTTAAGTTTCATCTAAATTATTATATGTTTTAGGGAAGCCTGGGTGGCTCAGTGGTTTAGCGCTGCCTTTAGCCCAGGGTGTGGTCCTGGAGACCTGGGATCCAGTTCCACGTCAGGCTACCTGCATGGAGCCTGCTTCTCCCTCTGCCTGTGTCTCTGCCTCTCTCTGTGTGTGTCTCTCATGAATAAATAAAGAAAATCTTTAAAATAAATAAATAAATAAATAAATAAATAAATAAATAAATAATTATGTGTCTTAAAAGTTCCGTTTTATTTATTGAGTACTATTCCATACTGTGGTCACACCATATGTTTTTTAAACCATAGAATTCTATGTGGGTTTTGGCTTTCCCTCAATCTTTAAGTAATTCAGATATGTCATTCTATTGTTTCCTAGATACAGTAACATTGATTCTGATAAGAATATTTAATTTTTGTGACCTTTTTCTGAACATAATATGCCTTTGTTTTCTGTTTAACTCTTACAAAAGTACTCTTTATCAGTGGTTTCCTGGAACTCATTTGTGATATGTATTGGTGTGTGTCTCAAAAACGTTTAGCCAGCTTGGGATTTAGTACCTAAATTAGAATTCTAAGTTTAAAGTTTCCATCTAATTTGGAAACTTTCTGGGGATTATTTTTGCAAATATTTTTTTCTTTCCCCCTCAACTTTCCTGAATTCCAGTTATACATGCATTAGAACACTTAATAATGTTGCACAAGTTATCAATGTTGTTAATCATGTTTTCAGCATTAAGGTCAGATAATCATTTTCTATGATTTGGATAATTTCTATTTATAGATCTTCAGTTTTACTGATATTTGCTATGTCTACTCTGCTAATTCCACTAGTTAACTTTTTAAAAATATTTAGTTCTTTTCTATATGTCCATTTTTCTCATTATATTTATTGTTTTCTTTAAACCTTTGGCATATTTATAATCTTTATGATTATGAATCATGTCTCTTGTCTTTGTTTTAATATAAGGCTTATATTTTCCTGTTTAACTGTCTGATTATTAATTTTGATATGGAATATTCTTAAATTTATATTTTCAAAAGCTGAATTAAAAAAAACAAAGAGGGGATCCCTGGGTGGCGCAGCGGTTTAGCACCTGTCTTTGGCCCAGGGCGCGATCCTGGAGACCCGGGATCAAATCCCACATCGGGCTCCCAGTGCATGGAGCCTGCTTCTCCCTCTGCCTGTGTCTCTGCCTCTCTCTCTCTCTCTCTGTGTGACTATAATAAATAAATAAAAATAAAAAAAAAACAAAGAGTATCTAATTTCATTCTGGCAGATTTATATAGAGAGCAGTGTAAACGTTGATAGCTTATTTATATACATATTTCAGGGCAGCTCTGAAGCAAAGCCTACAGTCTACTATAAAGTCGTGTATGTTTCTGATATCTAGGGTATGGCCTATATATCCATAAAATTATTCTACTCTAGCTTGCATGAACCTGAATGATTCACAAGCCTCGTGAATGAAGTGCTTGATTCATGGTTTTTCAGCAATTATTCTTTCCTGCATCTGTTCTTTTCCTGAATTCATAGAATTTTACCCTGGAATTTATAGATTGATATTCAAAGACTCAAAAGGATGCTGTACTGATTTCTGAAGCTCTTTCTCTGCATATTCCTCTTTCCCAACACTTTGCACTAAAAATTCTTATTGGGTCTGCCTCCTTGAATGCTGTTCCTTATCATTTAATTCAAGAAGAATACTAGGCTCTATCTTTTCCTTCTTTACACCTATGGAATCTGGAAATTGTCTCCAGGTAAAAAAGCCAAGAATTTCCTACACCTTTCATAATTTGTTTTCCTTTTCTCAATAACATACTACAACTCTTGTTCAATGTTTGAAAACCATCATCCGAAAGTTGTGAAATTTTCTAAATTTTTATAATTGGAGGATAGGCATTATTTTTATTTATACCTTTAAAAATCAGAGGCTTCCTTCATGGATCCTGCTTCTCTCTCTGCCTATGTCTCTGTCTCTCTCTGTGTCTCTCACGAATAAATAAATACAATCTTTAAAAAAAAAAAAAGAATGAGTAATGTTGAGAACCTAGAGACAAAGAATAAATATATATGATATAATGTCCTAACATGAAAGAAGGAGATAGTTACTGAAAAGGAAAAAGAAGCGACTGTGTTTATGTTTAGCTCATCCTCTGAAACATACCTTCTACATTTGAAACATCGTAAATAAAGACTTAACCAGGATGAACAAGAAAAATGTGTTCTCTTTTACAATATGAAAAAAAAGAGCTTGTTGATAAAGTTTTAAGAATAATTTTGCTGAAAGCTTGAAATTATATGTACAGAATGGAGGTATATACAAAACTGAGGCAAAGAAATATTATGTGATTGATTTATTTATCCCAACCTATCTGATGTCTTCTCTTCTGACAAACAAACTGGTTCAAACAACTTCTCACATTTTATTCTTTTCCTAATAATCTTCATCTGTGCATTGAAATCCTCTACTAAAATTCTGCCAATATTTTATGAAGTAGCTCTCTCTGCTCACAAATAGGAGATGGAGTGACAGATCATGCTGTTACCACAGTCAAAACTAAATATATTAAAAGCATGATCTGTTCTCTTTGAGTCAGACCTTGCCAATAGGATGCATAATTCTGTGGTTAGCTAAAATAATGCATATGATGCTCCTCATGGAAAACAGTCTTCTGCTACTATAGAATACAGTGTTTGGGTAATTCAGTCCATCATATGGATCCTTTTTTATATTTTATGAAGACAAATTTGCATTTGTAAAATTCATACTTGTTATTCACTAGGCTGCATCTATAACTGTGATTCCACTTAAATTCCTACTAGCATGATGGTGTGACTCATTATATTAATTATCCTTCATATTTCTCAGTAAGTCTGTGTAAATAATTAAAGGGAATCCTTATGTCAAATCATATTAGTGAAGTAATACATCAAACATTTCTCATAGCAAATCCACAAAGCTCATAGTTTAACTATTTATGTCTCAAGAAATTTGATAGCATATATTGTAGGTAACACTTGTATTTATCATTGCCTATTTTGTGGAAAGGATTTTGACAAGTAATTTATAAGCATTTTATGTGGCAACTCATTTAATTCACTTGTGATTGTTATTGTGTCAACCTGACTGGGCTAAAAGCCAGATAATTTGGAAAACAATATTTCTGAATATGTCTGTGAAGATGTCTGAATCTGTACATTGAGTAAGGGACATCACTCTCACCAGTTCAGGTGGGCATCATCTAACCCAGTGCAGGTCTGAAGAGCAAAGAGTAGGAGGACGAGTCAATTCATGATCTTCATTTGAGCTGTGATATGAATGTTCTCTTGCCTTTGGACATTGGTGCTCCTGGTTCCCAGGTCTTCAAAATCAGACTGATTTATACCACTGGGTTTCTAGCTTAGAAATGTCAGATTATGGGATTTGGCCTATATGACTATGTGTACCAATTCATATAACAAACCACTTCTTACATATATCTGTAAATCTTACTGGTTCTGTTTCTCTGTAAAACCCCAATAAATCTCCCAATAATCCAATAATAAATTGTGTGTTTATATATATATATATATATATATATATATATATATATATATATATGTTGTTGATGAGACTAAGAAAAAATATTTGAATAGATTGTCTCATTTCACCTAGCTAGTAAATGGTAAAGTTAGGAATGGAGCATAGAATTTGCTAAAAGATACAACCATGGTCTTCTATAAACAAATCTTCTATATAAATATACATTTACAAAATATATTAATACTTTTTAATAAAAAAGTCTTAAATTTTGTTTTCTACATTCTAGCAGCAACTTGTCACATTACTTACTTATTTACAACAAATTTTTAAGCAATACACCATAATATTACTATGGGTAACTTTCCAAATTCTTATTTTATGTGCATATGCAATAAACCTTTGGAAAGCCTACTGTAATAAATGGTACTATGTAGTGCCTTATAATTTGGGCCTGGAAGCAAGCATACCTAAATTGAAAGCAGAACTCACAGATTTATTAAGTATATGTATTTGGCCAGTATCATAGCCTTTTAAACCTATAAAATAGAGATAATGATGTCTAACAGACAAATTTGCTGATAATATTAAAAGTGATATCTCAAATAGCATGATGAGTTTAGCTCAAGTCAGTGCATAATAAATGGTAAGCTTTTTACTTTTTTTTCTACAGTTGTACTTTAAAAACATAAACTGCCACACATACATGTAGGGATGGTTCTAAATTTAACCAAGAAAAATTGAGTATTTAATTGACTGTTCTCATCATTTAGGCTGTCTCTACTTAACTGCAGTAAGAGTTTTTGACACACACATGAATGTAGGTTTCATGCTATATGTAAATAAGAATTGTAAGAATCCTATTGACCACTTTGTGAAAATTAAAATGATTGATGAGTTTCATTATTTCAATTTAAAAATTCAGCTGCAAAATATAAGCTCTCGTGCTGCTATGGCAGTACATCTATCACTCTAATTTATGCAGTATATGCTTAGTTCCTGACCAAAACAATTTAGCAAGATTTCCATATTGACAATTGTTATATTCAATAAGGGATTCAAAATTTTGAACATTAACTTCTTGTGACTACTCCCTTACTTAAATGCCAGAAAGACCTTTGAAAGACTAACTTATAAATCCTACTAATTTTCACAGTGTTGCAAGAATGAACATTTACATATGAACTTATCATTCTTAAAATTACTAGAGACAAAAATTTGTTTTAGAATCTAAATTAAACCTTAGTTTTTCCACAACCCTAATGGGGTAATTTTCCTCCAACACTTCAATTCCATCAATTGCAAACAGAAAGGAAGACAGTGTTGACAGTTTCTCCCTCAAAGTTTAAACATTCATACATATTGTATTTATTAAAAATAGTTGAGGACAATAAAAATACTATGAACAGCACAATGTCCACAAATTTAATACTTAGATAAAATGGACCCATTCTGCAAAATACATCTGTTACCAAAAAACATGCAATAAAAGATATATAATATTAGGTCAATACCTATTGAAGAAATTGATTCAGTAATGAATACACCCTCTATAAAGAAATAATCAGGCCCAAGTTGTTGTACAGATTTAAAGAACAATTCAGAGAAAAGTACTAATTCTCCAGAATCTCTTTCAAAGAACAGAAGCAGGAGGAAACTTCTTAACTCATTCTATGAAGCAAGCAAAAACCCAAATACATTACAAATGTATGCAATCATCTCACTGAAGTGGGTAAGAAAAAAAGGTACTAAACTATGTTTGGAAATGAATGGTTTGTAAAACAGAGAACAAAATAATCTCTGCATAAGCATTGTACTACAGTTGATAAAGTTAAACCCCAAAGGTTATATAGGTTGAAAATTCTGATACGACTATACATATAGACTGCAATTGAAAAATTAAGTATATGTATGGCAGATTAATGCAGCTCAATTTCTCACTGTTGAACTGGAAAATTACAAATAAGCAAGGATAAGGGACTAGAATGATTCATTTGGTAATAGATTCATTTGAGTTTGAGAAGTCATTATGACCTCACTTTTAGCTTCATATAAATACGAATTGTTACATATAGATATATTAAAATATATGTGTGTATATACACAAGTTAGTATATACACACATTTCCTTGCTCTGCCAGCTGAGAAAACCTAAAAGCAATGACAATCACATAGTTAACAAGTAAATTTGATTACTAACATCATTCAGTAGGTTAAAAAAAATAAACATTTTCCTTGGAGAAATGACTGATACCAGGATGAAGGCAGGAAAAATACAACATGAGCTTGGATAAACTTATAAGTATCAGAAACTAAGGAAGCACTCAAAACAAAACAATACCCACAAGGATAGGAGGCAAACGAAAAATCTTCCAAAGGTCACAGCTATTCAATAATTTGAATAGCAAAATCAATAAGGTTGGATTGAATTATAACCCAAGATTTTGAATAAGTACACAAGTCCATACTAATATAAATAAATACTTGAATAAAAAAAGTGGAGGAGAAAAGACAAATCTACAATATAGAAAGATTCTAAACAATTTACATAGATATTCTGTCTTCAAAGAGGCAAAACATAATTCTCTATTTTTCACGTGTGGACTACACATGATAATTTCCTTCCAAGGAGTACAGCATGAAAAGAAGTTAAAACAAAACAAACAAAACAAAACAAAAAACAAAACAAAAACAAAGAAAACAAACCTTCCTTTACAGTATAGAAGTTTGACAAATATCACTTCAGTCAAATACTCAAGGTCATCTTCAGTGGTGCTAAGTCACGTTGATAGTACATACCTTTGATATAATGGGATGAAAATTGCACTTAACCTCTGTGTTTTTCCTCCTCAAAGCAATAAATTGAGATTCATAGTAAGAAAAACATCCAACAAATCTCAATAGAAGGGCATTCTATAAAGTACATGGCCAGTGCTCCTCCAAGCTGTCAAGGTCATTGAAAACAAAGAAGGTCTGGAAAACTTTCACAGCCAAATGTAGCCAGAGGAGAAATGATGAATGAATTTGAATGATGAGATAAGGAAGGATGAAAAATGATGAATAATGTTCTGAGTAATCCTGGAAGCAAAACAGAACATATGGTAAAATCTAACTTAAATATATTTAGTTAATAATAATGTATAAAGATCCATTCATTATTTGTAGTAAATGTACCATACAAATGTAATAATGTTAAGTTTAAACTGTGTGTAGGTTATGTGAGAACCCTGCACTATCTTCATAATTTCTTTCATAAAACTACCTCTTCTAGGAGGTAAAGTTTATATAAAATTAAAAAAAAATTCTACATAATTACTTATACAGCAGCAAAGTGTTCATTGAATGGATTTTCTATAATTTATTTAAACACTCATATTAAATATACAGATTTACTCTCTTTTATAATCCATTCATCTACTCAACAAATATGTATTATCTTCTGTGTATCAGATGCTATACGATTTGAGATTCAAAAACAACAACAAAAAACTAGAAATAAGCCCTTGAAATAACATGCTAATAATTAACGAGGGAGAGAAACATGAGACAACTAAATTTAAAGAGAAAAAAGGGCAATCAAATAAAAATAAAAGCTGGTGTAGAGTTGGGAGAGAGAGCTGTTTTAAAATAACAGCTCCATCATCTCCGGCTTTTACAGACAAGAGAATGTAGAAGTAAGAATGAACACCTCTTAATATTCTATTCCACTAGCCCAGGGGAAAAATTATGGTGGTTCTGGTTTAAACTAGAGTAGCAGCAGGGAAAATAATAAAGGACTGGCATTTGAATGTATTACCAGGAAAAGCCAAATAATTCTTTCATAATATGGATGTATGAGGAGAAAATCTAAATCAAGATTACTCTTTTTTTCAATGAAGTTATTTGCGGTGATAAATTTCTGGCTTAAAACTTCTGCTGCATCACATATACTTTGGTATATATGTTTCCATTTTCATTTGGATTTATTTTTTTTAATTTTTTCTTTGCCCCATTGATTGTCAGGAGCATGCTCTTTAATCTCTATACTTTGTTTTATTTTTTCCAGCCTTATTCTTATAACTTATTTCTAGTTTCATGCCACTGTAGTCAGAAAATATTTTTGACAGTATTTCAGTCTTCTTAAATTTGAAATTTGTTTTGTGGCCTAATAAATGTCTATACTGGAGATTGTTCCATGAACACTCGAGAAGAATATGTATTCTGCTATTGCTGGATGGAACATCCTATGAATGTCTAAATTCATCTGGTTTAAAATATATACTGGTCCTATTAAAAACATGTTCAGAGGAACTGAATATACATTTTTTTCTAACGAAAACATGCAAATGGACAAGTACAGGGAAAAAAAGTTCAATATTATCAATGATCAGGAAAATTAAAATCAGAACGACAATGAGATTATTATCTTAAACTTGTTAGAATGGATATCATCAAAAAGAGATAGCAAGTGTTGGTGAGAAAAGGAATCCTTGTGCATGGTTGGTGGGAATGTAAGTTTGTGTAGCCACTATGGGAAACAGTATAAAAGTTCTTCAAAATATTAAAAATAGAACTATCATATGATCCAGCAATCCCACTTCTGGGTATATATCCAAAGGGAATGAAAGTAACATATTGAAGAGATGTCTGCATTCCCATGTTCACTGACACATTATTCACAATAATGAAGATGTGGAAATAACCTAAGCACCAGTCAGTGGACAAATAGATGAAGACGTGGTATATAAAAACAACAGAACATTATTTAACCACGAGAAAGAAGTGCATCCTGTCATTTACAACAATATGGATGGAGCTTGAATTTATTATTCTAAGTGAAATAAGTCAGAGAAAGCCAAATTCTGTATGGTATTATTTATATGTGAAATCTAAAAATGTCCATCTCATAGAAATAGACTGTAGTGGTACTTATCAGGAGCTCAGGCTAGTGGAAGAGTGGAAATGTTGGTCAGAGTATAAAACTCCAGCCCTAAGATGAACAAATTCTGGAGATCTAGTGTACATCATAGGGATTATATCTAACAAGTTAAGAGAGTAGATATTAAATATCCTCACCACAAAAACAGAAATGGTAATTCAGTGACACAATTCAAGTGTTAACTAACACTATGGTGGTAAACATTTTGCAATATATATCAGGTCAACATGATGTGCACCTTAAGCAATATTTAATGTAAATTATATCTCAATGAAACTAGAGAAAAAAGTCTAAAGGCAAAGAAGTTAAAGAGTTAAAAGAAAGAAATTCCCTATTTGTACATAAAGGTACTTAAGATGCACAACTTTTAAGTATTTTAATACATGTGATTAATTGTCCCTAAATGAAAAAAACAAAAACTCCCACCAGTGAGATTTTCAATCTACTTGCCAAGAATTAGTACATGCATTTGAATTAGGCACTGCAAAAAAAAAAAAGTTTACAGTAAAAGTGCAATTAATATAGAAATGTTATATATGCATGTGTGTAAATAAAGTATAACCGAAGTCCAGAAGTAAGTAGCACAAGGCTCCTGTGGCTCCTCTGTGATTTTCAAAAACACACTTTTGGTTTCACTGCTGTAGTATCCTAGGATTTATTGTCTTTCATCTTCAAGTATAAGAAGGCTTTTCTCATGTCATATATGTTGCAAGAAGGAAAGATGGACAGAGAGGAGCACCTTCTAGGCAACTTTGCCAATATATTATCTTTACTAGCCTTAACTAAAATCTCATCATCACAATTGACTTTACACATCATTTTCAAGAACTCTATCATATAACCAAACCTAGCTCAATCTGCTATACAGCAGTACTACCTATAATTTATTATAATATTGTGTACTTTAAAATAAAAGGATAGATATCATAATAAGTATTCTTACCCCACATATGCACACAAATAAATTTTGGGGAATATGGGTATGTTTAGTGTTAATAGTATCATGAGATAGTGTTAATAGTACCATGAGATCAGATTAATCAAGATGTATACATTAAATGCATGCAAGTTTTTGTAAATCAATTATACCTTCTAAAGGATAAAATAGAGCAGGTCTCTATGACAAGAGAGGCAAGAATATACAATGGGGAAAAGACAGTCTCTTTAATAAATAGTGTTAGGATAACTGAATTGCCACATGCAAAATAATTAAACTGGATTGCTTTATTACACCATAAACAAAAATAAGCTTAAAAAGGATTAAAGACACATGTGAGACTCAAAACCATAAAATTTCTGAATAAAACACAGACAGTAATCTCTTGGACATCAGCCTTACCAACATATTTATAGTATGTCTCTTCAGGCAAGGAAGTCAAAAGCAAAAATAAACTATTGGGACTACATTCAAATAAAAGCCTTCTGCATTGCATAGGAAACTATTAACAAAATGAAAAGGTAACCCATTGAATGGGAGAAGATATTTGCAAGTGATAAATCTGATAAGGGGTTTCATATCCAAACTATATAAATAACTCATAGAATTAAATACCAACAAAGAGCCAAAATCCTATTAAAATAGGCAGAGGTCCTGAATAGACATTTTTCCAAAAACGACATACAAATAATCTACAGACACATGAGAAGTTGCTCAACATCACCAATCATCAAGGAAATACTAATCAAAACCACAATGAGGTATCACCTCACAACAGTCAGAATGTCTAGTTTACAAACATGTGGAGAAAAGGACACTTGCACACTTTCTGTGAAAATGTGAATTTGAAAAAAATGTGAATTGGTTTAATCATTATGGAAAATGATATGGATTTTCCTCAAAATATTAATAACACAAATGTCATTGATACAGTAAAATCCCTGCTAGGTATTTACCCCCCAAAACGAAGACATCCATCCAAAAAGATATATGCATCCTTGTATGTTGCAATATTATATACAATAACCAACATATGGAAGTAACACAAGAGTCCATTGATGGATTAATTGATAAAGAAGATATAGTACACATTCATATACACACAATTTAATATTACTTAGCCATTAAAAAATGAGATCTTGCCATTTGCAACAATGTGAATGGGTTTAAAGATGATTATGCTAAGTGAAATAAGTCAGAGAAAGACAAATATCCTATGATTTCACTTACATGTAGAATCTAAAAAGAAAATGAACAACAACAACAAAAAATACAGAGAACTTATAGTTACCAGAGGGGAGGAGGTTGGGGGAGATGAATGAAAGAGGTGAAGGGGATTAACACGTACACACTTCCAAATATAAGTAAGTCATAGAGATGAAAGGAAAAGAATAGGGAATGTGTCAATACTTTTAATAATCTTATATGGTGACTACATGTATTGAGTAATACTCATGGTGAATATTGAGTAATAAAAGAAATTGTCTATTCATTATGTCATACATCTGAAATAACGTGTTTCAAGTATACTCCAATAAATTTTTTAAAATAGGTCTCCTAACTAGATGTATTGTTTTTCATAAAAATTCAAAAAAAAAATGTTGAGGAGAAAAGTGTACCTTCAATGGAAAATTATGATTGTCTTCACTATTTGGTAACAATTAAAAATGTTGTTTAAAAATATTTTAAATGTAATACACTTGCTATTGTTTTATTTAATGGCCTTAATTAGTATAAAGTTTAATACTTAATATGTTTTATAGCCATTGATGTTTCTTCATGTATATATTTATGTGGAAATACTAATTTATGAGAAAGTCTTGAGAGATGAATCAATGGCCCAGAAAAACATAACAATTGCAGTTCAAGTTACACTGTTTGGGTGGTAGGAGGAAATGTGCTATGTGGTTAGAAAAGAGCCAGTGTAGATACAGAGTAACTTCTCATTATGGGACACATTTTGTAAAGAACGAAATATTACAAGATCCACTGTAAGATGGAAACTGTAAATTCCTTGCAACTGTCATTCTTTTTTTTTTTTTTTTTTTTTTTTTTTTAATGATAGTCACACAGACAGAGAGAGGCAGAGACACAGGCAGAGGGAGAAGCAGGCTCCATGCACCGGGAGCCCAACGTGGGATTCGATACCAGGTCTCCAGGATCGCACCCTGGCCCAAAGGCAGGCGCCAAACCGCTGCGCCACCCAGGGATCCCCGCAACTGTCATTCTTATGACATAAGCTACTATGTCTCTGGAAGGACCCTGTTCAAAAGTAATTATATTATCAGAGAAAAAAAATATTAGCAAATTTTTGTAAATTAATTTATGTTCAAATAACTGCTATAAAAATTATGGGACTCTCAGGGTTTGTACTAAGGTAAATCATGAAAAAGGAAAGGGAACAGAATATGGAAAACTGCTCCAAAGTAATTCATATTAGGGTTTACCCCTGTTATATCAGGCTATATTTCATCTGAGATTTATGTGCTTTACTAAAGTGGGATCCCAAGTATACAGAGATTCTGAAGATTAATTTTCAAACTTTATTAAGATCATCCTTGAATAGAATACATCATAAATTTCGATTTCTTTAACTTTTGATATATTGACTTAAAAACATTCAAAGCATATATGCATTTTTGAAATAAAGCATTACAAAAAATACTGGTAAATAAATATGCTTTTTTTTTTTTTCTGCATGAACCAAGGAACGCACAAAAAATGACCCTACGTCCTCTTATTCTCTACCATCAAAACATAATTTTGCTGACATGTACGGGGATGCAAAATGTCAAGATATTTTAAAAAAAGTATTTTGACAGGTTCCGTTTTATAAATAAAATTAACACCCTTGAAAGCTACTCTCTCCCTTGATAGTTATAGGCCAAATCATTTCCTGGGACAATAAACCATATTCCTTTCTCCAGCCTCTTAGTCATACTAAGTGGAAAAATTGAAGAAGGTGGGTCAAACACCTGTGAGGATTTTTTTTTTTTTTTACTAATTCATTAATGAATTAAGAAAATGGTTTTTTGAGCACTGTTTAATCTATTTCCATAAAGGTAGGGAAATACGGCAGGATGAATCCAAACAGGTGTAAACCAGGACACCAAAGCCAAGAAATAATGAGACTCAAATGCTGTTTACAAGCTCATTTCTAGTTAAGAATCACACAGTTTGATCCAGAATCTTAGCTGCCAAACTAAAGAAACAAACGAACAAAAGCAAGTGAAATAAAAGAACCCACCTAGAATAAATCAGGTTTTTCTAAAAAAAAAACCAATATTGGTAATAAATACAGGGGTGGGGGGAGCCTAGTCCAAACAGAAATAGTTCTAAAATTTATGGTCAATGTCAAGGGTGGTGGAGGATATATTTATATCAAAGTTAGGAAATGACTAATGGCCACTTTATTTAATTATATATTTAATACTTAGGTCCAAAGGAGGAGATTGCTGCTTGTAGAAGTTAAAGCACTGTTGTGTCTACTCCATGGTTGGCTTTATGTTTTGTGTTCTAAAAATTCGAGTATCTAAGTTTCCATTTGTTCCACCAGTTAGTATAGCTCAGAAATCTCAACCCGTATCATATGTCTGATATTTTTCAGAGGGCCACTTCCAATCAGAAGAAAAAGCAAAAATGTCAAGATAGGCAGCAACAAAAAACTTAATAATTTGTATTTTCTTTAATTTGTATTATTTTATAATATCTAAAAAATAAAATATGGAAGGAATATAAGACTGGTTTCCCTCATAGGAAAGGAGGGAGACTAAAATAATGAATTTTTTAAATAGGCCAATATAATGTTCCAGTTTTTATCCAGATTATACCCAGTAAGCCACCAAGAAGAGATTATTCCTCTCTGAAAGCAACTGCATTCAGTGAGTAAACTAGCTTACAAAGTGTAGGGACTAGAAGAAGGTGAAGTAGGTAGAGTAAGAAATATATTTGAGTTAATTTTAAAGAAAGATATTCCAGTGTGCAACAATAAAAGATACCTGCAGATAGCAAAGAATGGAAGGACCGTTGAATACCCTATTAGCTTATTGTTGAATCACTTTTGTGATAAAAGAATACTACTGTCAGACTGTAAATCATTAATAAAGTAGAAAAAGAAGACACAAATTAGTTTCAAGGGGCATCATATTGTGGTTGAGGTCAGTTGGTCAGATTGGAGTAGTAATAACAACCTAGAAATGTACTGACAGTAGTGGGACATGGTCTATAGCCCTGAGCTGTGGTCCAAGGCCTGAAGTAGTCGATCTGCAGATGTGGAGCAGGCATGGGAAACACCTGCTACAAGGAGACATCCTCCCTGGGAACAACTTGGGAAAATTTGTCAGGAGTCACAGGTCTATTATACAATGGTAGCTCAGTTTTATAAGGTGGATATGTTGCCATGTCTACTATGATGGTTGATCCAGGCAGTGATCTGAGAAGTGTAGCCTTGATCTGCAACTTAATGATAGTTAACTCAAGAGTCATCTTTTACTGTGGACTTCCACATGAGTGGCCTATACATTTTCATAGTAGCCATGATTTGTTTTCACATTCCATGGCCCCAAAGAGGGTTGTCCATATTTGCCAGACTTTTATTCTCCAAGTGGTACACCTAACAGTGAGGCAATTGGGAACAGCCCAAGAATCAGTTTAAAAATATCCCAAAGTTAATCTAGGCAAGTATTGGCCAGAGGTATGAGATGGCCTTGAAATCTACATAAGGAATGGGACAACTACACTTGCTTTGGGTTCTGCTCAGCTGCTGGCTCTGAAGCAGATCAGCTCTAATAGTCCAGTGAATAGTACTGGTGCTCAGCTTTGCCAAACCATCCATACTTTTTCTTTGCTATTTAACATGCCTTATGAATTTTTGGTGAGTGCTAAACAGAATACAGAAGGTAATAAGAACCAAGGTAATTAGGGTTTTAATGTGAGGTTTTATGTTAAAGTGATTTGTTGCTGCTATGTTCAAGGGTAGATGAATAAGTACAGATGCCTAATGTTAAATTTCCTTACATGTTTTCTTTTTTTTTTTCCTCCCCTGTTGTCTTTGGGTTTCATTAAAACTTAAGTAGCATCTTTCAGCTTTCTCAGTAATCCACTAACAGTTGGTTTGGCAGTGAGGTATAGGGGAATGGAAAGCAAGCTATAATTTCAAGAATAAATCTTAGCTTTTTATGGGGCCTGAACTGTGACTTTCAGAAGTTTTCCTAGGGTCACCCTCCACCCTCAACACTGTTGAACAAGATAAGAAGGCTAGAGTTGTCTAATTGTCCCTCCCACCCCCCCCACCCCCCAACCTTCATGTAAGTCTGGCTGAATTAATTTCCCTTAGAAGGCAGGCCTTTGTTATGGAGAACTCCCTGGTATATCTAAAGGTGGTCAGTTTTCCTTTTTCCTGCTGGTAACATACGGAGGATTTTTTTTTTCAATTTTCATTTTCGGAACCTAGTGGGAATCTGGATGTTAAATCTACAAAAATGTAAAAGGCCTCTTAGGAATAGCAAAATGGGCATTTAATTAGAGAATTCTTAATAGCAAAAGGTACAAAATGTTTTGTGAAATGTAGCCTTTTTTTTCCCAAACAACCTTCTTCATAACCATTTATGAAAGTTAAACAGGAAACTGGGATAGTGAATAATCATGAAGTATATGTCATATAAAATTTTGAAATGTTTGCAATTTCCTAAAATCAGCACAAATATAAAAATTCATATTATAAAATAAATACAACTTAAAATCAATATTTTCCATGATAATGCTCCAAAACAACTATAGTCTACCCTTGTAGATGCAAAACTTTAAAACTTTAAATAATAAATTAAGTAAAATATAGGTTTATAAAATAAAATTTCTGATCAAAGTGTTTATTACAGAAAAATGCAGCTTTGTATGAGCAACCATGTTGATACCCTTCTTCTTTAAATTTAAAAATATCTTAAAGAAGGAATGAATGGAAGAAGGAATGAATGGATGAATCTGGAGGACAAGTAAAATAAATGAAAGAAATCAGTCACAGAAGAAAAAATACTACGTGATTCCATTTATATAAGATGTCTAAGATAAAATTATGTATGGAAACAGAGTAGAATAACATTTGCCAGGGACTAGGACGATGGGGAAAAGAAGAGTTGCTATTCAATGGGTATAAAGTTTGAGTGATGAAAAATGAGTAAGTTATATACATCTACTATACAAAACTATATCTATAGCTAACAATGTTTTGAATATTTTGTTACCTACTTCAAAGTTTCTTGAGGGTAGATATCATATTAAATGTCTTACCAAAATAATTAGGAAAATTAATTGGAAAATATCAATAAAAATTGTAAAGAAGTTAATTGAATGTTAATATAAGATAAAATCACAAAAAAAAGCCAGGAAAATCAGGAAATGCTGAGCATAGAATAACATAGCAACATTGTATGGGAAGTAAAAATAGTTAGAAATACAACTAAATACATACATGATGTTGAAAGTTCATGCATTACTACAGGTTAAGAAGACAAAAGTAAATAAGACACTAGAATTATTTAATGTTTGAAAAAACATCTATAGATTGATATAACCTTATGCCTTAAGAATAGAAATCAATCTTCTCAAGCATGACATATCATTTACAATCACTGATCGTGGTCTGGAATGTACCATATTTCAGTGCATTCCTAGAGTAATAATTTTATGACTATTATATTTAAAATACTAGATCTTAAAAAATAAAAAATAAAAAATAAAATAAAATAAAATACTAGATCTTAATATTCAAACTTTAGAGGAAATAAACACACAAATACTTGGATATTTAGAAATATTTGTATAAATGACTGAGTTAAGCAAACTAGAAGTTAATATAGATGAGAACACTAACAAAACCCATGAAATATAGTCAAAGCTGTTTCATGTTGATAATGAAAAGGTCAAGTCTGAACCAATTGATTAGCCAATTGGTAAAGTCATCAGTAAATGATTTAGAGAGTTAACAGAAATTCAATAGAACATAATCAAAGGAAAGAATTAGCAGCTGGGGATCCCTGGGTGGCGCAGCGGTTTGGCGCCTGCCTTTGGCCCAGGGCGCGATCCTGGAGACCCGGGATCGAATCCCATGTCAGGCTCCCGGTGCATGGAGCCTGCTTCTCCCTCTGCCTGTGTCTCTGCCTCTCTCTCTCTCTCTCTCTCTCTGTGACTATCCTAAATAAATAAAAATTAAAAAAAAAAAAAAGAATTAGAGGCTGTAATGTCTAATGATACATACATACATATCTTGTTTTTTTTTTTCTAAAATATTTGGGGAACGACATTAAATATTTTACCTTAGGATTAAGTATTTTATCACCATGTTATCTCCAGGATACAGTTTTTGTTGATAATAAGGTACTTCTATCTTGAATCTTATTTCTCTGTGTAGAAATTTCCCTCAGGGAGCTCCTGGAGAAGAGAATTTAATCTAACAGAAGACCTGTGTTTTCTTGGCAAAATGTCATTATGATAGGTAATAAAGCACATGACTTCATTTATTTAATTTTTGATTCCTTACAGACTTCAAGCCCCACACTCATATTCTCCTTCCATCCTATATCTGGGCAAACTGACAGAGACTGAGGGCTCCCTCCTTTGGCCCCAGGAAGCATGTACATGAAAACTTGCATCACATTCCTACCCTCTAACCACAGTAAAATCGAAGCCATTCTCCTTTCCATTCTATCACAAACAATTTCAGACCTACTTGGAAGTCAGCCCTTCTTCTCCCAGAAAACCTCATTAGTTAGTAATAGACTTTTATCTACTCTCTTAAGGCATAAGTGGTGGCATCAGTCTTAATATCCATACTAAATTTTGTGTGATGTAACGATCACCCTACTTTGAAATGACCACAGCATAATACCTAAATTATCCTAATCACACCCTAAAAAATCTGTGATTTGTACAGGTGTTGTTGCTCTGTTCCAAATTTTACATAATATTTTTGTTTGGAAACAGCAATTCCTGAAATATGATATGAATTTGATAGACTGTTCAATCATGGCACTTTGCCCTTCCAAAAATTAGGCATATAAAATAATCATAATACATATTCTCTCTAAAAGGCTCATTTTAATCAAAATGACTGTGGCATGCTGAAAATACACCCCCACCACCACCCAGGATATCTATATCCTAATCCCTAAAACCGGTGAATATATTATCTTGCAAATTAAAAGGGACTTGAAAGATCTTGAGAAAGAAAGATTATCCTGCATTGTCTGGGCTAGCTCCAAACAATCACAGATTTCTCCTAAGAAGCAGGAAGATGTTTTAGAGGGAAAATATGAGGATGGGAGGAGACATAATCCTATACTGCTGGATTTGAAGATGAGGAAATGATTTTGAGCTAAGGAATGTAGGTGGTTTCTAGAAGCTGGAATAGGTAAGAAAATTGAGTTCCTACTACAGCCTATAGGAAGAACAAAGACTTGTAGAAACATTTTTTACTTCTGACTTCCCAAACTATAAGGATAAATATGTATTGCTTGAAGCCACTAAGTGTGTGGTAATTTGTTACAGCTGCAATAAGAAGTTAATATAATGACAAAAGGAAGGAAATTACTTGAGCTGATTTTTTTTTTCCAATGTTGCCTTCAGAAGAACATGTTGATTCATTACTGAAACTGAATCCTAATAGTTGTTCTGCTTGTATGCCTTCCAAAGTCTGGTTGTTTTTCCTTTAGCACTTTAAACAACTTCATGTACTCATAATGAATTTGATTTTTTATCAAAATAGTTATGTTTATTTTGAATTTCCTGCATTTAAAGAACCATAAATATATGATCTATTTTCCTGGAGTATTTCTAAAATAAAATGAGATAAATCAGACAATGTGCTTAATAAAAGATGGTCACTGGTATTTTTATTAATGTTATTAACAATGTTAATTTTTTCTATTGTGAAGTATAACAAAAATAATGCCAGCATTTCTAAATTTCCTTTATTTTATGCAATACTTATCATTTCTCCCTTCATAACAGTAGTCACCAATCAGGTATCAAAAATTACATTAATATTTTTGCCAATTTTTGATGTTATATAAATTGAATTACATAACATATGTTTATGCCTAGCTCTACACTCATTACTATGCTTGTGAAATTCTCCCACATTGATGCATGCAAGTGGACTTCATTTATTTTTATTGTTGTGTAAACTTATACTGCATAAATAAACCATGAAACTTTTTTGTTTTTTTATCCATTCTTCTAATGATGTACATTTTAATTTTTTTCCATTTCTTGCCCCATATGGATAATTCTTTTGTGTGCATCTTTTTGTAAAAATATGCATGCATTTATATTAGCTATATCCTCAGGAATAGTATTTTTAAGTCACAAGACATTAATATGTTAACATTAGTGAATAATTACAATCAGCTTTCTGTAATGGCTGCATAAAATCCCAGTTCCATCAGCAGTGCCTAAGAATTCTAATTTCTCATATCTTCATCAATATCTCTTAATTTTAAGCATTTTAACGTTAGTCATTCTTGTGGGTAAATAGCATTATCTCACTGATTTTAATTTGCATTTCCTTGATTACTAATAAGATTGAATAAACTTTCATGAGTTTATTGCCTACTTGGATATTCTCTTTTGTAAAGACTGTGTAAGGATTTTACATGTTTTCTCTGCTGGACTTATAACTGATTTGTAGGCATTCTTTACATATACTAGTTACAAATTCATCATTGGGTATGTGTTACAAATATCTCCCCAAATCTGTGCCTTTCTTTTTTTTTTTTTATTTATTTATTTTTTTTAATTAATTTTTATTGGTGTTCAATTTACCAACATACAGAAAAACACCCAGTGCTCATCCCGTCAAGTGTCCACCTCAGTGCCTTTCTTTTTACATATGTTAACTCTATCTTTTGATAAATAGAAATTATTAATTTCAATCTAATTTATCATTCTTTGATCTGTGGTTATACACTATGTTCCCCATTTAAGAAATATTTTCTAACCCTAATTAAAGGAGACACCTATTATCTTCTCTAATTTTGGTTAGTTTGCTTTTCTATTTAAATGTATACTCCACTTGAAATTAATTTTTGGTGTAAGGAAGGGATCCTGTGAGGAAAGAATTAGCATACTAGTTCTGTATAATATAGTCTTTGCTTGTCCTCAAAGCTGCCTGGAACCATGATGGACCCTGGCTAATTCCTGAGAATGTATTCCTTGGAAAGTTCTTTATGTTAATGATGATGAATCTTCCATCTGGAGTAATATGTTGTGCCTATCAACTTGTCAGAATTGCTTTGCACAAACACCAAGGTTAACAATGTATACTAGGTTCCATTTGGAAGGTCCTGAGTTTCAACTACTGAGGCTGATCACATAGCAGAATATGCTTATGTGACTAGTCTTCCATAAAAGCCCTGGAATCATGCTCAGACAAGCTTCTCTGGGAAGGAACACTTTGCACTTGTCCTTGAACTTCATAGTTAGAGAGAAAAACACATTCTATCCAATATCAGAAATGGACGAACATAGAAGCTTTTTCTTTTTCTTTAGATTTGCCTAATGGATATATTTTTCCTGTTTCTTATCACAAACCTTAGCAAAAATACCCTGATATTAATTCTTCTGAGTATTTGTAGCAAATTGTCAAATTTGAATGTGGAAGTGAGATTCCCAAAACATATCAAGACTCGCTTTCTTTGGGATAGATAACCAAACGGCTCTGTGCCATTATCAAAAGACCATTTTTCCCCATTGACTCTGTCCAAAATTAAGGTTATGTATAAGTATTGGGCTCTTAGCATACTAATTATTTTTTTTATCATTTACTTAGTACTACATCATCTTAAATACTAAGTTTGTTAGTCTCTAAAACAATGCTTCTCCTTGAGGATTGAGCACGCTCGAACACATTCTAAAAAGCCAAAACCAGATACACAAGAAAACAATAGATAAATATCCCTATGAATATAGATGCAAAAATTTTCAACAATATATTAGCAAATTGAATTCAATAATACATTAAAGGTATTATATACCATAACCAATAGGGGGATTCAAGGATGGTTTAACATATGTAAGTCAATAAATGTAATACATTAATAAAATATAAAAATTACATAATCACAATAGACATTTGACGGAAGACAACATACTTTCATCATAAAAATCCATAACAGAATGGGTAAAGAAGGAACATATCTCACTATAATAAAGGCCAGTGTGGCAAATCCATAAATAGCATTATACCAAATAGGGAAAAACTGAAGGCTTTTCAACTAAGATCAGAAACAAAGCAAGGTTTCCCACTCTTACCACTCCTATTATTATACTGAAAGCACTAGAAAGAGCAATTAGTCAAGACAAAAATAATAATAAAAGGCATCCAAATCAAAAAGGAATAAGTAAAATTGTGCCTCTTTGTTGATAATACATATAGAAAGTCTCAAAGAATCAATCAAAGCACTTGGAACTACTCAACAATTTGAGTAAAGTAGAAGCATACAAAATCAACATATGGAAATCAGTTGCATTTTTTAAAAGATTTATTTGAGAGGGCTCAAGCAAGAGGGGCAAAGGGAAAAAGAGAATCCTGAAGCAGGCTCTCTACTGAGTGCATAGCCCAGTGTGGGGCTCAATCCCAGTACCCTAAGATCATGACCTAACCCAAAATCAAGAGTCAGCCACTTCAATGACTGTGCCACCCAGGTGCCCTTTAGTTGCATTTTTTACACTAATGATGAACAACTGAAAGAGAAATGAAGAAAACTATCTTATTCATAATAGCATGAAAAAGAATATTTAAATTTAATCAAGGAAGTGAAACATATGAAAATGAAAACTATAAGATTTTGTTGAAAGATATCTAAGACACAAATGGAAAGACATCCTATGTTCATAGATTAGAAGAATATTGTTAAATATGCCATGCTACCCAAAGCCATCTCCAGATTCAATGCAATCCCCATCAAAATATCAAAAGTATTCTTCACAGAAATAGAATAAACAATATTTAAAGTTGTATGACATCACAAAGTACCTCAAATAGCCAAAGCAATACTGAGGGAAAAAAAGAGCCAAAGATATCACACTTCCTGATTTCAAACTATACTACAAAGCCATAGTAATAAAAACAATATGGTACTAGCACAAAAATAGACACAGTGGCCAAGACAACAGAATAGAGAGCCTAAAATTAAACTCTGGCATATACTGTCAATTAATATTTGACCCTAAAATTAAACCCTGGCATATACTGTCAATTAATATTTGACAAGGGAGTCCAGAAAATAATAAACATTTTTTAAGAAATGGTGCTGGGAAAACTGGAAAAATAAGTACAAAACAATGGAACTGGACTCCTATTTAAAGCCATTCAAGAATATTAACTCAAAATGGATCAAAGATTTAACCATAAGACCTGACATCATAAAATTCCTCAAAGAAAATGTGTAGAAGCTCCTTGATATTGGTTTGGCAATGGCTTTTTTGAACATGTTACCAAAAGTACAGACAATAAAAAAAAAAAATCAACAAATGAAACTATATCAAACTCAAATGCTTTTGCACAGTAAGGAAATTAATAAAGTCAAAAGACAATCTACAGGAGAAATTTTTTTCCAAATCATGTAACAGGTAAGGAGTTAATAGCCAAAATATATATTTTAGAAGTTATATAAGCCTAGTAACAGAAAAACAACCTGATTAATAAAAAAGAAGTGGATAGACATTTTTCCAAAGAGTACATCAAAATGGCAAACAAATGAAAGGATGTTCAACATCACTAATCATCAGGGAAATACAAATAAAAACTATAAGGAGGTGTTATCTCACATCTGTTAGAATGGGTATCATCAGGAGGACAAGAGACAACAGGTGCTGGTGAGGATACAGTGAAAGAGAACCTTTATACACTATTGAGATTGTAAATTGGTCCAATTACTGTAGAAAGCAACACAGAAGTCGCCCCTCCCCCCATAAAATTAAAAATAGATCTACCATCAATTCAGCAATTCCAATTCTACTTCTGGTATACACCCAAAGGAAATGAAAACAATTTCTGAGAGATATATGAACCCCCATGTTTACTCCAGCATTATTGACAATAACCAAGATACAGACAAAAACTAAAAGCTCATTAGTGGATAAATGAATGAAAAATATGTGGTATATATACACAACAGAATAATATTTGACTGTAAAAAAGTTTTCATGACATTCAAAACAATAGGGATGAGTCTTGAATACATTATGCTGAGTAGGATAAATCAGACAATTACTGTAAGATGTCACTTATATGTGGAACCTAAAAATGTAAAACTCATAAGAAACAGTATATTGGTGGTTCTAAGGGGATTGGAGTGGGTAGAATAAAACTATTGTTATTTAAGGGGAAAAAAAACTTGCAACAAGTAGTAAGTAAACCATCAAGATTTAATGCACAATGTAATGAACACAGACATTAATATTGTACAATGATAATATAAGTGGCAAATATGGGTACAATTGCAATATTACAATATATAAAGGCATCAATGCAACACGTTGTTTTACATTTTATTATCTTTAAAGATTTTATTTATTTTACAGAGACAGAGCTGCTGCACGCAGAGCAGAGGGAAGGACAGAGGCAGAGAATCTCCAGCAGACTCTGCTCAGTGTTGAGCCCGAGGTGGCTCCGTCCCAGGACCCTAAGATCATGACCTGAGCAGAAATCAAGGGTTGGAAGCTCAAAGGATTGAGCCACCCAGGTGCCCCTGTTGTTCACTTCCTAAAATTTACAAGTTACATGTCAAATTCATTCAATAAAATGGTGTTTGAATGTTTTATCTGTTCTCTAGCAGCATTTTCATTATCTGTAATTAGTTCTCCCTTAATTATTTTCTAGAAATAATGTATAATAGTATTCACGAATGGAGTTTACTTTGTAGGCAGATTTTTTTAAAGATTTATTTATCTGAGAGAGAGAGAGAGAGAGAGAGAGAGAGAGAGAGAGAGAGAATGACCTCGGGGAGGGGCAAATGGAGAGGGAAAGAAATCCTAAAGCAGACTCCCCAGTGAGCAGGGAGCCAGAGGTGAGACTCAATCACAGGCTCCTGAGATGACGACCTAAGGCAAATCAGAAGTCAGGTAAGCTATTCAGGATTTCAGTTTTCATCATGTGTGTTTCAATGTTATGTAATTTAAGGAATTGATGAAGTCTAATTTATTTCAAATTTGTTATTGTTTTATCTTTTTAGTATCACTAGCACTTATAGTACTCTCCCCTCTTTGATCTGATATTGGATATTTTTGTCTTATCTTTCTTGATTTGTCTTAGAAAGCATATATACATGTTATTAGTCCTTACAAAGGCCTGCTTGGTTTGATTCTCTTTATTGTGTTACTTATTTCATTAATTTCTGCTCTGTATCATTTCCATTATCCATTGTTCTCTTTAATTTGCATACTTTTTCTTCAGATGGATGCATAACACACTGACATTTCTTTAATTTCTTGCACTTGAGTTTACAATCAGATTTAACAAGTGCTTTGGCTGGATCCAACAAATTTTGATGTTTAGGGTTTTTTTTTTTAAGAGATATTTTCAAATATCCACTGTGACTTATTTATTTAAATAATATTTAAGAGTACATTTCTCTATTGTCAAATAAAAAATTTTCTAACTAATTAAAGAAGATATGCAATAAAATTTTAGTCCTTTGAAATATATTAATACTTTTTGTGGGTCAGTATATAGTCAGTTTAAAAAATTGTTCCATGTATCCTAAAACAAAATTATCTTCAAGTGTTAGCAGTTTTTTATATGTATCTATCTGATCATGTTTGCTCATGATTGGTTAAACTTGCATAATATTTCCTGTTTGGTACGATTCATATACCAGTTACTGAGTGGTATATTAAAATCATGCATTATAGATTTTTTAGTTATCTTTCCGATGAGTATAGCATTAATCATCATTAGATTACTCTCTGCTTAGCCATGCCTTTGTATTACTATCTACTTTGTCTGATATTCTGGCTTCAATTTTGCCAGTGGATTTAGATCATGTTATTAACATTTTTCATTAGTATTCACAATTATAAATTTTTAAGATAGAATGTACACTATCTGTGCAAGAGAAATATTATAATGAATATGACTATCTAAAACATTATGTAAATACAACACAAATGTTTCCTAGTAAGATGATCATATATTACTTATTTATCCATTTGGGATGTTTATGTGCAAAATTTTCTATAGATTTACCTTAGCCTGCATTGAACTATCTATAAGTTAATTGGTAACCTACATTCCACAAGTTTATACAATACAAATACTTACTGTTACTGTGCATTGATTGATAGTTGTGTAGAAATGGAAACTGACTTAACTGAATTTTTAAAGTATTTGTTAGTGGAATCTTGACTAGACAGGGAAACAAAGGTAGATGCATCAGTAGATACTAAGTTTGTGAGGGACACAATGTTGTAGAGTGGTTAAGAAAAACTAGTTGAGGCAAAGTAAGCCTAATACTGGAAGGGTGAGATACACTAAACCACAAAGGAATTTCTCCAAGATTTTAAGTAGGCTCAATATCAAGCATTAATGTAACTTTCATTGTGGCCTTCCTACAAGAGATAAAATAAAATAGAACTGAAATTCACAGGAACCAAAGGTTTTAAGGAACTCAGTGGCTTAAATGTTAGGGGAAAATTACTAAAAAAAAAAAAAAAAAAAGATATTGAATTTTCCAAGAATAATTACCTGATAAATTAAAAGGTAGGCAATGGTGTAAAGTCATTATTGAGAAGAGATATGTATATTGGAGCATAGCAAGAGAAAAAAGAGGAAAGTGGATAGCATGCATTTTAAGAGAAAAAAAGCTTTTTAAAGGCAGAAATACAATGCTTTCTTGTTTAATGCAAGAGGCAGTCTGTATTAGTCACAAAATTACTCACTTAATTCCCCTTTGCATTTGCAGAGGTACAAGTAGGAAGAGTCTTTAAATAACTGTCAATTTATTTGTTATGTGAAAAACTACATTCCATTGCAGTGAGAACATGAAATACTACTGAAGTTAGTTTAGAAGTTTTTTTCCCAAAAAATAGATAATATGATTCACAAACACACTATAAGAGGTTAAGAGGAGGTAAATTATAGCACTGTAAGGAAAGATAAGAATAAGCAGTATGGAAATAAACTCCCAGAGTGGCATTAGGAAAAATTGAAATGGGCATGAATGTAACTGAAGGGAAGAAGTCCCATAAACTAACCATGTGGGTGAAGATAGAGGAATGTGCTAAATTGGCTGAAAGAACTTGCTGTAAAATTTTAATCACATCTTATATTACAGTTACAAAACCAGGAGCAATATTATGTTCCTGGGGGTAAAGAAGACAATATTCATTATCCTTCAAAATGTATCCAAAGAAGACAACCCATAATAAAATCTTAAATTTAGTTCTGGGATAAAAATTATCTCCCTACATACAAGTGTCCATACTCCTTTTGTCAACGATGGTAATATTTGGACTAGAATATTTCCTCCTTCAACTTAGCAGGAAATGCAGTGATAAAATATATCCATTTATAAAGAAGCCTTAGCTCAGCTTCCTAGAAATACTGATTTTAAGACTTTCAAAATACATCTTTATTTTGCTTTCATTCTTTGCTATCCATTTTACCTTTAATCTTATGTTGCATAAAACTTCTTGAAACACAGAGAATAGATGCAACAAAGAGATTTCCAACAAAAATTTAATAGTCTACCAATTTTGTGTTTTACTCTCAAAATTGATATTGATCAATTGATATTTTAAATTTATATTTTGATATTATTGATATCAATAAAATATCAATTGATATTTTGATTTTATTGATATCATTAAAATATCTACTGATATTTTAAATCAATTTTTTATGTCTATGCTCTTTATCGTACAGTTTATGAAGTTTCTTCCTGTTATGCAAAATCAAATGTTTATGTATGTATATGTGGTAAGAGTCCCAGTCTGCCTATTAATTCTGAGGACAGCTTTAAGCAATAGACCAAGCACAAATGGGAGAGAATTCAGGATTGCCAAGGACATGAGCAGAGGGCAGGGTTGCACAGCCACTTTGGAGCATTAAAAAAAAAAAATTTCTCCAAGAACTGGAAAGACCTCAGAAAGGAGATCAAGGAATGAGCTGGGCAATGTGGCTGTGGAAGTCTGTTCAGTCTGCCAAGAGTCTAGCTTTCTGATTCATGGATCATGTGTTAAACACCTATAAGAGTAAGTTTCCATTGTATACGTTCTCATTCATTTGGGGAATATAAATAATAGTGAAAGGGAACATGAGGGAAGGGAGAAGAAGTGTGTGGGAAATATCAGAAAGGGAGACAGAACATAAAGACTCCTAACTCTGGGAAACGAACTAGGGGTGGTGGAAGGGGAGGAGGGCGGGGGGTGGGGGTGAATGGGTGATGGACACTGAGGGGGGCACTTGATGGGATGAGCAGTGGGTGTTATTCTGTATGTTGGCAAATTGAACACCAATAAAAAATAAATTTATTAAAAAATAAATAAATAAACGCCTATAAGAAAGGTAATATTGCACCAAAACATCCTCAATTTGCTAAGTTATAGGAGTCACAAGAATCTCAACTATATTCAGGCTTTAATTATCTTTAATTATCTGCACCAATACTCTCATATTTGAATTCAAGTATAGAAACTATAAAAAGAACCTGGAAAATATTTTAGGAAAGCTGTTTAAAACTTACCCAAATTAAGCATCCTAATAAATATACTATTCATTTTATAAAGAAAAAATGAAAGTGCTAGAATTTTCTGAAATTTCTCCATGATTACACCAAATTTTGAATGGCCATTATCCAGTAGGTAATATGTGGGTAACAGAGAGATCCCAACATGCTTATTTTAGGGAAAAGACTGAATATTTGTCAAATATTTTAGCTTTTCCATAAAAAGCATCAAGTTTACAAAAGTTATTAATGAGGAGTAAAAATAGTAAATCAAAGAGAAATATATAAAAATTATAGTTTTTTTGTGAAATTGTGTACTTTCAAAAATTCTAAGTAATTTCCACATATATTCAATACATTTATTATTATATTCATACAATTGCCTCAACATATGCATCTTTCTTATTAAAGGAGAAAAATGTCATTGACATGGATATTTTTAGTTTTCAGTGATACACACACACACACACACACACACACCCCACTCTGTAGCCAGACCTACATTTTTCTCAACACATTCCTCATGAACATTTCCAAAATTGAATATATATATATATATATATTTTAATTTACAGCAGACATGAAAAGGAAGGTATGTTTTTATTTGAGTATTTCCACATATTCCAAATATATCTATAGAGAGGTCACACACACACATGTACACCTCTTTAGAAGAAACTTATTTTTAGTTTTATATTTAAAACTAGAGGATAGGGACGCCTGGGTGGCTCCTAGTTGAACATCTGCCTTCGGTTCGGGTCATAATCCCAGGGTCCTAGGATAGAGTCCCACATAGGGCTTGCTCCAGGGAGCGTACTTCTCCCTCTGCCTATGTCTCTGCCTCTTTCTGTGTCTCTCATGAATAAGTAAATAAAATCTTTAAAAATAAAACTAGAGGATAAAATTCTAGCATCATATTTACATTAATTTTATAGGGGTTGTGGGATACAGAAGAGTAGAAGAGTTGTGGGATACAAATGCACATCGTTTGGACAAAATTTATCACATCAGCTTTGTGGAATTATATAAAGGTATTGCATTGAACAATATAGCGCAGTTTGTATTTCCATCATATTAAGCAAGATCTAGCATCTTATTTGTGACTTAAAAAATGATTATATTTTTTTAGCCTACTGCTTGAGAAAAAGATATTGCTGTTTTGTTGTTTATTGGGCCATTGTTCAATAGGATATTCAAACATATTTCCAGAAATAAGTCCTCATAATGCTATACAATAGTATACATTTCCCAAAGTGTTTTTTAAACAGGTACTTTAAGAATGAATATTCAATGTTTAGTCAGCGTATTACAGAAAATTAAAAGAAATAGAACATTATTTGTGGTAAGAATTTAAAATCTGCTTATACAGAGAGGAATGGTTAAATAAATTAGAGAATATGTACATAGTGGAACAATAACCATTAAAATTAGTTACATCTCTATCATGCATCCTGGAGGAATATTTCAAAAAGAAAATGGATAAGGCATATTTCTTCCTTTTGAAATATTCCTCCAAACCTTATAGTAGAAGCATAACTAATTACTTGTAGGTTATTCACTACTGTAAATATGCCATTATTTATAAGCACACATGTGCTTATATATGCTTTGCATATTTATAATAATATATAACTATATGGTATATATATACTTATAGGATCATGTATATGTACAGGATAATATAGGACATATATTATACCTATTACATAATTAATATATATTGCCTTGAGTAGGGAGTTATATGAAGGGATGTAATAATAGATATATTGCTGATTTTTAAACATTTATGCATTAACATAAAATACATGCATTGGCACACATATATGAAATTAAAAACTTGGGGATCCCTGGGTTGCTCAGTGGTTTAGCGCCTGCCTTCAGCCCAGGGCATGATCCTGGGGTCCCAGGATCGAGTCCCATATCAGGCTCCCTGCATGGAGCCTGGTTCTCCCTCTGCCTGTGTGTCTCTGCCTCTCTCTGCCTCTCTCTCTCTCTCTCTCTCTCTCTCATTTCTCATGAATAAATAAAATCTTTAAAAAAAGGAAATTAAAAACTATTTAAAAAGAAATAATGAAACAAGAGGGACAATCTTTTTTACTATAGCATTCTTGAATGTCTTCTGGTTCTCACTCAAAATGTTTCTTTTCTGGGGATCCCTGGGTGGCGCAGTGGTTTGGCTCCTGCCTTTGGCCCAGGGCGCGATCCTGGAGATCCGGGATCGAATCCCACATCAGGCTCCCGGTGCATGGAGCCTGCTTCTCCCTCTGCCTGTGTCTCTGCCTCTCTCTCTCACTGTGTTCCTATCATAAAAAAATAAATAAAATAAAATAAATAAAAAAAATGTTTCTTTTCTGTAAAACTTGTCCATATAAAGAATGCTGGGAAATTGTTCTTGAGCAACATATCTTAATCGATTTTTGTTGTTCTTGTGCAATTATTGTTTCACTAAGGCTTTTATAAACAAGACTCTAAATTACTTAGATTTGTGATTTGGGAAAAAACTATCAACTCAATGCATTCTCTTTCTCAAATAACATACCTACAACATGTAAGATGCTGTTTTTCATTTATTTATCATTTCATTCATTTATGCAAATAAGCCAAAAATAATTCAGCTATATACTCAAAATCCAAAGTAGCTATGTATCTGTTTGTCTCTTCAACTACTGTACCATTAGATCAAAGCCTAGCAATATTTGGCCACATGTTTACATTTTTTTCATTTTCTCCACTTTTGGGCACCTACTTTTCAGGTTTCTATTCATGTAAACAATATATAAATATATAACTAATTTTTATTCACTAATGAATAAATATTCATTATCACCAACTATATTCCAGACACTGCCTAAGAATGTGGATGGGTAACAAAATAAATAGAATTCCTGCCCATTTAATTTACAGCTCACTGAGAAAGAGAGTAGTATATTAGTAATTACAAAAATATCTTACAGTGTAGTAAATTCTGTGGGGGGACAAAGCGTAGGAAACATGAGAGCGTACTTCAGAGATCTAATTTAATCCAGGACTCAGGGGTAGGCTCCTAACAAAATTACTTTTCTTCTTAAATCCAGAATAGCAATAGCAGTTGCTAAACTAAACTAAACCAAACCAGTCATCTGCAAGCATTTTTTTAGGGGAGGGAAGGGGAGAGGACCAGGGAGAATGAATTTTAAGCAGGCTCCATGCCCAGCATACAGCCCTTATAGGACTTGATCTCCCAATCCTTATACTTCATGATCTGAGCTGAAATCAGAAGTTGGCCACTTAACCAACTGAGCTACCCAGGCACCTCTATTTTCAAACATTTTTAATTGGCACCTTATACGAAAAATGAGCCCACAAAATTTACATTCATGTGTTTACACACACATACACAAATACACTTATAGATACGTACTACTCGAATACACTAATTTCAGTACATAATTAAAATGTGAAGAGAAAAAAAAATGTGAAGAGAAGAAGATGAAGTAAAGATAAGATTACTAATAAATATCTTATAAACTATGAGAGCATCAAAATGTCATTAATATTTTAAAGCAAAATATACACATATACCATCATTCATCTTAAATGATAGCATATGCAAATCCATAGAACAAATGGTCTTTTTGAAAATGTTTTAATTAAATGGTCAAATTCTTTTCAGATTTAATGAGTGCTTAATTTCTTAGAGCAATAAAGATAAATAAATAATAAAAAGAAAGAATGAAATAGTACAAGGATTGGGATGCCTGGGTGGCTCAGGCATTGAGTGTCTGACTTCGGCTCAGGTAGTGATATGGGGTACTGTGATCGAGTCCCACATCAGGCTCACTGCAGGGAGCCTGCTTCTCCTTCTGCCTATGTCTCTGCCTCTCTTTTTCTGTCTCCCATGAATAAATAAATACAATCTTAAAAAAATAGTACTAGAATTAAGGGAATTATAGTCTTGCCAGTTTCTTGATGTTCAATTTTGCCTGCATTGTTAGATTGATATATTGTTAAGAGTATTTTAAAGTTAATTGACAATTTTAGTGAAAATTAGACAATCTCACTAGATAATTATAGATACTATAATCTATGAATCCATTTAACTATTCACATGTAAACTTTAATGCTGAACATGACTCTAGAAGTTAACAAATGTGTGAGGATGTCGTTTCCACTTCTCACTATAGTGGAACTCTTCTTCCCTTCAAAATGCTTTGTCTATGGTATCTGCCAGATGAGACTCCAGCATTTGATTAGAGTAAAAGAGTACATGTCAATCTATATATAACCAAGTTTAGTATTTGTTATTTTAGATGAAAGCAATATATAAATAATAGTTCTACATTAATGTCTACACTCCTATAGATTACGTGCCTCTCTAAGGAGAGTTCCCTATTTTAAAAAGTACTAGTACAGACAACAGGAATTGAAAAGATGATCTACCAGGGGGACAAGGTAGCCCTTACAATGGCCTTGGGACCAGGAAAGTTTGGGACTTTAGAAAAACTGCCAGCAGGCCACAGTGACTAGTGTGGCACAGGGAACTGCTTAATGGTACCCTCTGGTACCCAAAGTTTTAATACTGATTTGAACTGTACTTAAATACTTCCCAGAAAACTACTGTATTCTAATGTGGTCTGCATTCAGCATTTATAAGCTTAAAATTTTCTTTTCTCTCACATCAACTTATCAAGTCATTTTTAATCCTTATATTCAAATTAGTAACATGTAATCAAATGCATTTTTAAAATTTCCTTTGATAAAATGTTTAACTGTTTCAAAAACACAATTAGGAGAGAACTTACTTAAGAAGAACCTATAAAGGAAGGACCCATGGCTGGCTCAGTTGATGGAGCATGTGATTCTTGATCTCATGAGTTTGAGCCCCACACTGGGCAGAGAGATTGCTTAAAAAAGGAGAAACTAGGGGATCCCTGGGTGGCTCAGTGGTTTGGCGCCTGCCTTTGGCCCGGGGCGCGATCCTGGAGTCCCGGGATCGAGTCCCACGTCGGGCTCCCTGCATGGAGCCAGCTTCTCCCTCCTCCTGTGTCTCTGCCTCTCTGTCTCTCTCTCTGTCTATCATAAATGAATAAATGAATCTTTAAAAAAAAAAAAAAAAAAGGAGAAACTACAAAGAGAGATTCACCCACAGTCAAATTCTGTGGTTATGATGTGGTGACTGTCCACAAGGTGCAAAATGCCCCTTTCACTCTTTCTGAGATGACAATAGTGATTTGTAATGGTTAACTTTCCTTATTTGTTAGTCTCATTCTCCCTTATAAAGCAATTTGCTGTTGTTGTAAAAATATAAATGTTTACAGAAATATTTTATGGTTCCATTTACACATTTCATTGCAATTTATAAAACATTGTGTGGGATGTCTGGGTGGCTTAGTGGTTGAGCACCTGTCTTCCGCTCAGGGCATGGTCCCGGAGTCCCACTTCAGGCTGCCTTGAGGAGCCTGCTTCTCTCTCTGCCTATGTTTCTGCCTCTCTCTCTGTATCTCCCATGAATAAATAAATAAAATCTTTAAAAATAAATAAATAAAATTCATCATTGTGGATGAAATGTATCATGTACTAGAAAACTTAATGGCAAATTATTAAGCTGAACTTGACCTTCTATCCCCCCAGAAAAAGAATCAGCACTGCACATAGGGGAAGTAGTCCTCTACTGTGATGGATCACACAGCATTTCCAAAAGTCTTTGGACACATACAACATCTTTTCCTCATGCACCCCTGCAAAAATGTACCTTGCTATTAAGCACCAGGGCAAGATTGGCCTCTGATATGACCCTCCCAACCAAGATTTTAAAGTCAATAGAAAGTCAGGAAACAGGTGCCTGGGTAATTCAGTCTGTTAAGTGTCTGACTCTTGGTTTTGGCTCAGGTCATCTCAGGGCTGTAAGATCAAGCCCTGGTCAGGCTCTTCACTCAGTGCAGAGTCTGCTTGGGATTCTTTCCTTTACTCTCATTCCCCCTCTGCCCGTCTCCTTGAACTCTGTCTCTTTCTCTCTCAAATAATTAAATAAAATCTTACCAGAAACCCATATTTTTTTAAAGTCAGGAAACAAATAGGTTTTGCAACAGAAACTTGCTTTTGCCTCCCTATTAGAAAAACAAAAGCATTGCCCCAATTGACAAAGCTTTCAAAATCATTAGTCTAAGTTGGTACAAGTCTCTATAATAGTTTTAAACATTCAAGATATTTCCCTTCATAACCCAAAGTGTTCATGACAGATGAATATTTTGAGTTTATTCTTCTTTGTTACATCTGATCTCTTACTATTGTGACCACCAGCATTAATGATGCAAGGGATAGTTTATGGTAGGCATGCTTATTACTCTGCCTTATATTATTTTCTAAACTTTGTATGAAGTGTACACGGAAAAGTTGAGTGCATACTTTAATGTATTCTCACAAACCTAAAATGTTACTAGCATGAAGATAAAAAACAAGAATATTGCTAGCAGATTTGGAGCACCCCCTTATATTCTTATTCAGTCACTACATATTCAAGGGTAACAAATTTGATAACTTCTACTACCGTAAGTGGGTTTTGCCTGTTTTTGAAATTTATATAAATTAGATCATGTAATGTATAATTTTTGTGTCTGCTGCATTTCACTCAACATTACACGTGTGAGATTGAAAATAATTGTTGCATATAAAGGTAGTTCATATAGCCTCAATGCTGTATAAAATCTTATTCTGTGGGGCGCTTGCATGGCTCAGCAGGTTAAGCATCTGCCTTCAGCTCAGGTTATGATCTCAGGGTCTTGGGATGGATCCCTATATTGGGCTCCCTGCTCAGTGGGGAGCATGCCTCTCCTCCTCTCCATCCATGCTCTCTCTTTATATCTCTGTCACTATCTCTGTCTCTGTCTTTCTCAAATAAAAAGAAAAATCTTTTAAAAAATCTTTGAGGGCAGCCCGGGTGGCTCAGTGGTTTAGCGCCATCTTCAGCCCAGGGCCTGATCCTGGAGTCCCGGGATCCAGTCCCGCGTTGGGCTCCCTGCATGAAGCCTGCTTCTCCCTCTGCCTGTGTCTCTGCCTCTTTATCTCTCCATGTCTCTCATGAATGAATGAATATTTTTTTTAGAATCCTTTTTTTATTGGACTTCAATTTGCCAACATAGCACAACACCCAGTGCTCATCCTGCCAAGTGCCCCCCTCAGTGCCCATCACCCAGTAATCCCAAACCCCTCCCACTTCCCCTTCCATTATCCCTTGTTCATTTCCCAGAGTTAGGTGTCTCTCATGTTTTCTCACCCTCACTGATATTTTCACTCATTTTTCTCTCCTTTCCCTTTATTCCCTTTCACTAATTTTTATATTCCCCAAATGAATGAGACCATATAATGTTTGTCCTTCTCCGATTGACTTAATTCACTCAGCACAACACCCTCCAGGTCCCTCCACATCGAAGCAAATAGTAGGTATTTATTCTTTCTAATGACTGAGTTATATTCCATTGCATACATATACCACATCTTCTTTATCCATTCATCTTTTGATGGACACTGAAGCTCCTTCCAAGTTTGACTATTGTGGACACTGCTGCTATAAACATTGGATAAAGTATTCTTGGCTGCATGTTCTTCTCATTTAGGACCCTGAATATACCCTGCCCACCCTTTCTGGCCTGCCAGGTCTCTGTGGAGAGGTCTGCTGTTATCCTAATGCTTCTCTCCCCATAAAAGTCAAGGATTTCTTGTCTCTTGCTGCTTTAAGGATCTTCTCTTTATCTTTGGAATTTGCAAGTTTCACTATTAAATGTTGAGGTGTTGAACGTTTTTTATTGATTTTAGCAGGGGATCTCTCTACCTCTTGGATATGAATGCCTGTTTCCCTTCCCAAGTTAGGGAAGTTCTCAGCTATGATTTGTTCAAATACATATTCTGGACCTCTGTCCCTTTCGGTGCCCTCGGGAACCCCAATGAAACATAGATTTTTTCCTTCTGAGGCTGTCATTTACTTTCCTTAACCTATCCTCCTGATCTTTTAATTATTTTTATCTTTTCTCCTCAGTTTCCCTCCTTGCCATCAACTTGTCTTCTATGTCACTCACTCATTCTTCTACCTCGTTAACCCTCATGGTTAGAACCTCCAGTTTGGATTGTATCTCACTTAATTGATTTTTAATTTTGGCCTGATTAGATCTAAATTCTGCAGTCATGAAGTCTCTTGAATCGTTTATGCTTTCTTCTAGAGCCACCAGTAGCTTTATAATTGTGCTTCTGAATTGGCTTTCTGACATTGAATTGTAGTTCAAATTTTGTAACTCTGTGGGAGAGAGGACTGTTTCTGATTCTTTCTTTTGAGGTGAGTTTTTTCCTTCTAGTCATTTTGCTCAGTGCAGAGTGGCCAAAAACAAGTTGTACTGGAAAAAGGAGAAAAAAGGAGAAAAAGAAAAAAAAAAAAAAAAAGACAAGAAAAAAGGGGGGGGGGCAAACAGAAAACAAAAACCAAGGGGGAGTATCCTCTGATTCTATATACTGTAAATCCCTTGACTTCCCCTGGAACTTTCCAGGGCCGCTTGGTCCATAACTTGTTTTTCCCCTGTCCTTCTAGCTGGTCTTCTCGGGGAGGGGCCTGCTGTGCTGATTCTCAGTTGTGTGCACCTGGGGGAGCTGCCCAGCCCCCTGCCAGGTGCACGGCTCAGTGGGAGTTGTTTATCCTGTGAGGCCCCTGCTCAGTCCCAGGTACAAGGTGACACCAGGAGGAACAACCACAGTGGCGGTGGCCAGCTCTCCAGCCCTGGAGTCAGCTCCCGCAGCAACTCCCACAGCTCCCAGTCCGCAGGGGCCTGAATGCTCCGTGGCTGAGCGTTCTTGCTGCCCTGTGTCCTCCCGGCCTCCGCCTGTGCCAGGGGGAGCACCGGGTCCTGGGCTGTGTACCCCCGCGCCCTGGGCTCCGGGGCCTGCGTGGCTGGAATCGGGCTCCCGGGCCACGCAGCCCCCTCCCCGCAGAGCCGCTGCTGGAGCCGCCTCCGATCTGCTCCCGGGCCCCGCCAGCGTACTGCAGCCCTTTAGGGAGCTCCGTGGCTACTGGGTGAGGCGCACTCTCCCCGGGGCACAGGTGTCTGTTAGTGTCCCAGGGAGCCCGAGGGCATCCCTGCCCTTCCTGGGGTCCTGCCCGAGCTCCCTGCGAGCCTCTTTCCCTCCAGGAAGATTGGTGCAGCTCCTGCTTCTCCGGGACGGGGCTCTCCTGTCCTGGGGGCACTCGCCTGGCCTCAGCCCGGCTCCTCGCCTGCCCCTCTCCCTTGGATGCTTTTTTATTTCTTTATTTCTTTTTCTTTTTCCTACCTTGAGAGAAGCGTGAACTCTTCTCACTGTAGCATTCCAGCTGATCTCTCTTTAAATCTCAGACCGAATTCGCAGGTTTTCAAGATGATTTGAAAGTTTTCTAGGTAAGTTGGTGGGGACAGGTCACTTGGGGACCCTACTCTTCTGCCATCTTGCCCCACCTCCCTGAATGAATAAAATTATTATTATTTTTTTTCTTCTGTGAATACACTACATTACATCCATGGAAATCTGATTGGCATTTGGGTAGTTTCCAGTGTGGCACTATTAGAAATAATGCATGTGTTTTGGTGAATTTATGTTTAAAATGTTGCTTGATAAACTCCTAGGAATAGAACTGCCATGCAAAAGGACAAGCATATTGTATTCATTTCCTGTTGCTGGTGTATCAAACTATCACAAACTTAGTGGCTTACTGCATACAAATGTGTTCTCATAATTTTAGGTGTCAGAAGTCTAAAATTGGTTCCTTGGGGCTACATTTCTTCTGAAGGTCCTAGGACAGAATCTATTTCCTGGTCTTTTCTGCTTCTAGAGGTCACCTAAATTCTTTGGCTCAAGGCCTCTCCTTCTACCTTCAAAGTCAGCATCCTCTCTGCTCTCTGGCTTCTGCTTTCATCCTTACATTGTGTCTCTCTAACTCTGATCTTAGTACCTCTTAATAGGAACTTAGTGGTTACATTGGGCTCACCCAGATAATCAGTATCATTTCCCATTTCAAGATCCTTAATTTAATCACATCAGCACAGTCCTCTCACCATGTAAGGATAACTTGTACCAAGCATTAGGATACTGCCATCTCTAGAGGAGAGATTATGCAGCTTGACACCCACATGGCCAGCTTTAATGGATAACACTGAACAGCTTCTTTAAGGGCTTTATAAATTTACATGTTCACCAGGAGTATACCAAAAAATTGGTAGCTTCAGACTTATAAACAAATGGAATTATCTATTTTCATTGTAGCCATTCTGCTAGGTAAACAGAGCTATTTCATTGTGCTTAATTTGCATTTTCTTTGTACCTAATAAAGTTAAATATTTTCATTTATTTCTCTGGCATTTGGATATTTTATTTTGTAAAGTGTCCATACACATTTTTCTCATTTTTCTATTGGCTTATATAGTCCATTTTTTCTTTAGAGCTAATTGCAATAATTAAATGCATAAAATAAATTTCAAATATCTTTCCCCAATCCATAGGGTATCTTTTCACATTCATAAGGGAGTTTTGAGATGAACAGTTTTTAATCTTAATAGATTAGTCTTATAAGTCTTAATAGACTTCAGTTTGTTAAAATCTTATTCTATGGTTAGCCCTAATTATATTAAATAATTGTTTGCCTACTTCAAGATTTATCTACTCCTTTGTCAGAAATCAGATGCCTCTATGTCTGTTTCTAGACTCTCATTCTGTTCCATTGATTTGTATCTATCATTTACCAAACAAAACACTTTGCAATTTCTATAGTTTTATAATTGGTCATTCACTTACCTTTACTTTTGACATGTTTTTGTTCATGTCTCTGTGTGTGTGTGTGCGTGTGTGTGTGTGAGCATTTATGCAGCATTTAATAATACTGTACTAGTTGGTGTGTACTTAAAATCAAACAAAACCCTTGTCTATGAGCAACTTATAGTCTCCTCAAGAGGTTTAGAATGTGCCGTATTTTTAAGAATTACAAAAAGTTTTGGTTGTCCTTTATGTATCTAGTAATAGAGAACCACTAAAAAGTTTTAGAAGATAGGGAAATATATTCAGATTAGTATTATGATATATTACACTGGCAGCTGAATAAAGAATACATTGAAGTAATGCCAAAGAGGAAACAAGATTTAAATATTTGGCAGGATGTGAAGAGAACCTGTGGGTTTCAACAAGAAACTAATATTCATTTATCTGTAAATATAAAGGAGGCATAATAACATATTACTCTTTTTCCATATTTTCCCTGAATTTCAGATGAATTCTCAAAACAAAAAATAACCTCTCCAGCTGAAATGATAGATTTTGTCATATGGAACCATCACAGAGAGTCACAATTTTACTTGAAAACTGTGGCAGCACAATAAATTTAACATTTTATATATATATATATATATATATATATATATATATACACACACACACACACACACATATATATATGTGTGTGTATATATATATATACACACACACAATGTATATATATATACAATATACATACATGCATACATATATATCAGGAAGTTATAGAATATACACTTCAGGATATATATATATATATATATATATATATATATATATAATGTGTGTATATATATATACACACACACACACAATGTATATATATACAATATACATACATGCATACATATATATCAGGAAGTTATAGAATATACACTTCAGGATAAGCAAGATATTGGCAATTTATATCTGTAAACACTTGTGAGGTTTGTATGTCAATGAAAGCTATGGGTATTAGAATAACAACAAAACATAAAATTAGAGCAGGCATCATTTATATATTTAAGAACATTTAACCAAGATTAAAGATTGAATGTTTTGGCTCAAGCACCAATAGGGTATTTTTAGCCTGAAAGGGTGGATGACCGGTTGGAGTCTGGGCTAGCTCAACACTGAAGATATTCAATGAAATTAAAATGATAGGGATCCCTGGGTGGCGCAGCGGTTTGGCGCCTGCCTTTGGCCCAGGGCGCGATCCTGGAGACCCGGGATCGAATCCCACGTCGGGCTCCCGGTGCATGGAGCCTGCTTCTCCCTCTGCCTGTGTCTCTGCCTCTCTCTCTATGTGACTATCATAAATAAATTAAAAAAATAAAAAAAAAAAGAAATTAAAATGATAGAATTGTGATGCCTTAATGTAGAGGAAAGGGTCCTAAGGCCTGGGGAAATGAGAATGTTGGAGTAGTAAGTACTATTATTTGCAAATGGTTCCACTATGGCCTAAGCATGCCCCTAAAGAAGGTCTTTACCATGACATTAAGCCATGCATGGTAAGTGAAACACTGTCATACTTGAGAAGTGGAATAGTTGTCTTCAGTTTGCAGAAACTAATGTGGAAAGGATTCCATGGCTTCAGGTTTAATGAATTCATTAACAATGAATACCCAAAAGACCAAGTGGGGACATGTAACCATCAAAGACAAAGTAGGCAAAATTACCACAGTAATCATCATGAACAAAAATGGTAATCCCAGTGCTCTGAACCAAGTTCTGTTTTATCAACCAACCTGATAAGTTTCCTATGAATGAAATAAATCAGCAATCCACCAAAACACTGCTTGACTTTTGTAAGTAGTAGTTATATATCTTTTGGGTAGACATCTGTATAGTCTGAGGTGGGCATTACATCTCTTACCCTAATTATCAGACATAAACTGGTTTATAGATACACTGAAGGGGAGCCCAGTCATGTTGAGAAAGGCCTCATCAATGTGGCCAAGTTTGTACTTAGAATTACCTTGCAAGTTTTCCATAGGATGAATCTCCATCAATGAGCATACATTTGTAAAAGTTAAATGTCTAGACCTTCATGGGATTATTAGACACTGACATAAAATGCCTGTGTATATCATTCAGAGTCATCTTATCAAAGACAGTGACTTAATAGTATGTTGGCCCTAGTCTATCTTGCAATGAAGCTGTTTTTCAAGGTGGAAAAGTGAAATTCCATCTTTTGACTTTTTCCCCTAATCTCAGTTTGTACTGTGGGAATACATATATTTAATAATTTTTAAAAACTACAAATCATATCGCAGAACTGTGGCATGAAATCTACCATGGTAGGGTGGACCAAGTAGAAGCCCACTATCTCCCACTGAGACCAAACAGCAATCCAAAGCAATAACAAACATGTCTTAAGGAATTATACATATTATTCTACCACTAAAGATTTAAAAGATGTAAGGATGCTGATTCATCTCACAATCCTCACAATCAGTCATTGGGAACAGCTCTGTATTGTTTATTTCCTCCTTTTCCTTCTATTTTATATAAAGAACCCTGATGAGGCTTACATTAACTTTAGTTATACATGGAAATATGATGGAATAGAATAATTCTGAATAAATTGGAAGCTTATGAGATTTTTCTATTTCTACACAAACACACACACACAAACTCAATGGATAAAAAGTTAAATGATAGATAATTGATTTGCTTTTGCCTCTAAATCATTCTGGTCACTCTTTACAATCCTGCCACCTCAATCAAATTTCATTCTCTGCCCTGGATTCTGATCCTTAATCATTCCTTTCTCCTGGGTCTTCAGGCTGGGTGAAGCAGAAAGACTTCTATGAGACCTGAAGGCATGTCTCATACTCCTTCTCTCAGCCTCACCGAGATTCTTTTTTTTTTTTTTAATTATGTTTATCTATTCATGAGAGACACACACAGAGAGAAGCAGAGACACAGGCAGAGGGAGAAGCAGGCTCAATGCAGGGAGTGGGACTTGATCCTGGGTCTCCAGGATCACTGGAGCCCTGGGCCAAAGGAGGCACTAAACCACTGAGCCACCCGGGCTGCCGCCTCACTGAGATTCTAACAGCGTTCATCTCTTTCATTCATTCAGGGGTCTAAATACACATCTCCTTCACCTAGTCATTCAAATCCTGGGGTGATATAACTATTAACTGTTATTTATTCCTGAGTTATCATTACTGTCACTTTCCTACTCTGCTCACACTAAATTGTCCCCTACTATAAACTCTCTTTTCAGATTTTATCCACTTAGAGTGCCATTTCTTAGAGGCTATGCTATGAATATGTTTGATTCAAATTGTCTATAAGTATGCAAGAACTCTCTCAAAGCTCAAGAGAAAAGGATGATTAAAGGAATATTAGGGGGTGAGGTTATTTGTTAGTTGAATTTATTGTTCTAGAAAGTATTAATAGGGACATTGTATAATATAGAATATTTGTACTGAACAAGACAAAAAGAGATAGAATGACTGTTAGTCACAATGATCTTAGACAATAGGGAAGCAAAGAGCCTAGAAAGTTACTTGCGGGGAGACTTCTATGAATTTTTGTTTCTATTGATTCTCACACATGTCTGCCTACAGAATTACCAGTTTATATTCCATTCTTCCGACATTTTTCAAGGACAGGGATTCTGGAACTGGTTGCAGACTGGCTTATAGTAGAGAATTAGCACTACAATTAGCAATTATAGTGTAGAATTTCCCTCCACTTAGCACTAAAGCTGGCAAGTGACTTCCCTATTCATTTCCATGCAGTGGAGTTTATTTCTCACTCATCCTTACACAGAAAGTAGAAGTTCCCAATTTATGCAGAGGTTTCTGATTACAATTCTCACTTTTTCTGATCTTGAATTTATCTCTCCCATGCCCTACACCTCACTGCCACCATTACAAAAAAGAAAAAGAGAAAAGAAAGAAAGAAAGAAAGAAAGAAAGAAAGAAAGAAAGAGAAAGAAGAAAGAAAGAAAGAAAGAAAGAAAGAAAGAAAGAAGAAAGAAAGAAAGAAAGAAAGAAAGAAAGAAAGAAAGAAGAAAGAAAGAAAGAAAAGGAAAGAATGAACCAGACCAAACACCTCAAGTTCTTCAGGCTTTGTCAGAAAACCCATGGTTAAAGTCAGCTTTTAAGCCAAATTCCAGGGATCCTGTTTTAACTTCCTATTTCAGACATCATGGCTTCAATACTTTTGTGTTAGCTCAATAATGTGAGAAAAGATAGATAACATAATAATTATAGTATTCTAGCTATTTCACTATAGGATTATTCAGTGTGTCTAAATATATTACAATACTATCATTAATAATATTTTATTAATTGGGCAGTTGTGAATAACTCTAAAGACAGAGTTATGAGGTAAAAGAGAATGCCTCAGGATGGGCAAAAAGTATTGATTTTAAAGTAAGTTCTTCCTACTCTAACAGTTGAAAATCTCCTTAATTATGAATGCTTAAAAGTGGATTCTTTCAGTAATGAATGATATATTACGAAAGGTCTGGCAAAAAGTAATGAATTATGTTAACAAATTAACTCCTGAGAAGTATCTGTAAACTAAATAAAGCAAAATAAACAAATTAAAATTTTACTGTTATACTGGGATGTCAGAGTATGAAGACTTAGACTTGATAGAAGTTTAAGAAAAATAACTTTTAAAAGACAGCTTAAGGGTAATAACCTTAATGATGAAACAAAGCATATAATGAAAAAAGAGATACAGAAAAGAAAATGGACATCTGCTTTGGGGATATTAAAATTTGAGACTGGATAAAAATCTTGTTTGGAAATGGCACTCTATGGAGAGAATTCAGAATTGGCACTAATTTTTTTAAAGATTTTATCTATTTATTTAAGAGAGAGAGAGGGAATGTGGGAGAGAGCACAGATGGGAGGAGAAGTAGAGGGAGATGCAGACTCCCCACCGAGCAGGGAGCCCGATGTGGGGCTCGATTCCATGACCCCGGGATTATGACCTGAGCTGAAGGCAGATGATTAGCCGACTGAGCCATCCAGGAGTCCCAGAATTCGCTATGATAAAAAAAAACAGAAACTATGATAACCATCTATGACCACGTATACTAGTAGAAAGTATAAAATCAAGAATAAGAGGACAGATTTAGAGAGAGAAGAGATGGGTATGAAGGAGAAACATTAAGATGATCAAGAATGACTAGACTGAGTCAATATAGAAAAAGTCTGTCCTGTATGAAAATCAAGATAGAGTTACAATCATGTCAAAAAACTAAATAAATTTTAAACAATTATAAGGTAGCCAACAATGTCAGAAACAGAGTTTGAAAAATATTTCTATACTATATCCATATCTGCAAAAAGCAGATACACACAATAGCATTAAAAATAATACCATTGGGAACACCTGGATGGCTCAGTGGTTGAGTATCTGCCTTTGGCTCAGGTCATGATCCCAGGGTCCTGGGATCAAATCCCACATCAGGTTCCCCATGCCTATGCTTCTCCCTCTGCCTATGTCTCTGCCTCTCTCTCTCTCTGTGTCTCTCATGAATAAATAAATAAAATCTTTAAAAATAATAATACCATGAATTACTAAATCTGCTCATAAAAAAGGCACAGTGCAAAGAGATTTAAATATATAACCATGAATCCTCACTGCAATCCTTTGAATTGAGAAAGCACTATTTTCCAAAGCCTATATTAGGAAATAGCAGGCTGACAATCCAGTCACGGGTTTCTCTGACTCAACACTTCCACAATATTCCCAAATATAGAACTGTTCATTCACCATTTGTAAGGCATTTGTGCATATACACTCATGCGTATATACACAAGGTTTTCATATATATATATATATATATATACACACACACACATATATATGTATACATTAATGTGTGTATATATGTGTATATATATACATATACATATACATATACATATACATATACAACTTGAGATACCCATTTCCTCAGATAACCTAATAAGCAACTTTTTGTTGAATCACGTTTATTCTTTCTGCTAGTTATAGCAGCAAAGATTTATGAACCAGTTTTAACATCCTGTAGATTCTAGTTTGTCTTGTTGTGTAAAAGCATTGTTTTTACAATCAAGAGACTACTCTCTGCTAATAATTAATCATGTGATGTATGATTAAAATGTCAGATCTAAATCTGTCAATTAGTTTCCTCATTTTAGTAAATAAATTTGCTTTCACTTGTTAAAAGTTACAATTTTATGAGTTAATACTTATGAGTTAGTTTCTATTTTTTTTAAGATTTTATTTATTTATTCATGAGAGATACAGAGAGAGAGAGGCAGAGACACAGAGGAAAAGCAGGCTCCATGCAGGAAGCCCAATGTGGGACTCAGTCCCGGGACTCCAGGATCACGCCCTGAGCTGAAGGCAGGCACTAAACCACTGAGCCACTCAGGGATCCCCAGTTTCTATTATTATATGTATAACTTTTCATTACTTCTTTAGAAGATTAACATCTACTATAAGAGGCCATGCCATACGTACACAAATAGAACCTTGCAATTTCTCTTTTAACAATAAAACCTAGGGTATACTTACATTAATTTTTCTTTATGCATAATCCCTGGGTAGGCAAAAACATATACACATCCACAGTAATAACAAAACATATTCTGCATTCAGTTAGCTTTTTAAAATTTTCAAATGACTTTAAAAAGCTGATAAATATTATTGAAAAAATATTTTACAGTAAGAAAATGAACTTAAATGAAATAACTTAATGCAAATTTTCAGAGTTCATTTACTTAACATTATTATGCAACTTTCGTGACTCTGAAATGATAACTCTAATTAAGTTTAATTGTAAAATCCATTTGAGCTTTTTTAAAGTTTTTTGGATATCATTTTAAATGGTTAAGCAAATTAAAGTTTGGTAATTTAATTTGCCTATGAAAATAAGCTTACTAAATTAATCCATAGCTAGCATAATTCAACTAAATAAGAAACAGGTTATAAGTTTTAATATAATCAACTTAATTAAAGTTCATATAATAAAAAGCTCCCTCAGCATAATATTGAATTTATTAACAAAAAATATTCAAGTATCTCTCAATTTTCTCTTAATCATTCATATAGTTAAGCCATTTTGCATTGTAACAGGCATTTAAACCAAAATCTTGAGGCTGAGTCTAGAAAGGCATTGCTATATTTAAATTTACTCTCTGCTCTCAGATATATCACAATCTACTAGTAGATTCTAGAGGCTGGCACATTTGACTGGAATTCAGAGCAGTCAAGGCTGTTTGTTTTCTTCTAAATAAAACTTATTCTCTAATGAATTGTATGAACAACAATTGTACCTAGCTTGAGACTTATGAGAGAACCATTTGAACTATCTATGCCTTTCTTTCTTCATTAGGATATTCTGAAATGCATGGCCAACAAATTAAGGCTCACTGAAAAGAATTACATACAAAGTTCTGAGAGAAATTTAAGGGAGATACTCTTAAAGTATCTCATCCTAACAGACAAGAATTAACAATTTAAGCTCTGTGTTTCTCTATCATGAATTTTGTGCCTGATAGGGACAGAAAGACAAACATATTACTAAAAATACTATCCAGGGGGATGCCCAGGTGGCTCAGCGGTTGCGCATCGCATCTGCCTCCGGCCCAGGGTGTGATTCTGGAAACCAGGGGGTCAAATCCCACGTTGGGCTCCCTGCATGGAGCCTGCTTTGCCCTCTGCCTGTGTCTCTGCCTTTCTCTCTCTCTGTGTCTGTCATGAATAAATAAATAAAATCTTAAAAAAATACTGTCCATAATGCCATGCTAAAACTTCCTTGAACAATTTCATCCACAGTTATCTCTCCACACTGTGGAATCATTTTTTTCAGCTAGAAAACAGAAATATTTCTCTCAAGAAAAAATCAAGCATTACACATGGTTGTGACTCACTAAGAGGAAACACAAAGAAGAAAGACAAGATGTGTTATGTAAATTCATGAAATATAATTTGCAAAACTACTTTACAGTTGGATTCAAGCATTCATATATAAAGTAAAATGATTTTGTATTTCCCTTAGGATAACTACTTAAAAATCTATTCCGCCTTACTCTGATCAGAACAGCCCCAACTCTACATATATAATAATGTCTACGATCAAAATACCCAATTGCTATGTGGGTAATAAAAAAATCAGAATGAGTAAAATAAAACCCTACCCTTGTATAAAACATCTTTGGTTTGCACATTATGACTAACTCAGAGGAGCCTCACAGAGAATCATTATTTTGCAATGTATCAAAGAAAGGAGAAGTGATTTATCCTAGAGCTGACATGCCCTTGCACATAATCCCTACTCTACTTGAATGAGAAAACATACATACATACATCCTTCCATCCATCGTTTCTATGTACATGCTTATTTGAAAGAGATTTAAATTATGAATTTCAATTAAGTTTGGTAATATTTATATAATTTATTGTAATATTTAGAAAGATAGAATTCTAGCAGTTCAAAACAGTAAGTGCATAAACATATCTATATCAACACAGCCTTTTGTATTCCACAGAAGACAGCCTAAAGATCACTGAGGGGAACTGCACTGGAGGAGAAACATATATATAATAGAAAGTAGGAATAAAAATCGGTTACAAAAAAAAAAAAAAAAAAAATCGGTTACAGACTAGGGGATCCCTAACTATGTGTTTCAAAATACTGGGAAATGAACTAGGGGTGGTGGAAGGGGAGGAGGGCGGGGGAAGGGGGTGAATGGGTGACGGGCACTGAGGAGGGAACTTGATGGGATGAGCACTGGGTGTTATTCTGTATGTTGGCAAATTGAACACCAGTAAAAAATAAATTTATTATTAAAAAAATATATTAACATGAAGATACTAATCTCTTAAAGAGACACGACCGAGGTCTTCATCACATTGGTAAATTCATAACAAGCATTTGGTTCTTAGTTTCTATGTATTCACCATCACTGCATTCTTTACAATATAATTCAAGTCGCTGTTTACTCTAGGAAACATCAAAGGATCCTGATTTTTCTGTAATTCATTCCATCATCTCCGTTGAGGAGGAAATGATAAACTTTGCTGCCAGAATGCCTGTCAGATTTACATCATCTTTGTTTCTTTGTCTAAACAGAGACTGCACCATGCTATAATTCCATAAATTTCAACTAGAGACATGTGTTTCACAGTCTGATTGTGTGAATGAACATTCCTGCACTATGTGAATCCAGAGGCCCTGTCATTAGGCAATCTTATTTTAGTATCCATTAATCAGAAGTAAATTAGAATGACAAAAATCTGCATTTAATGATCCTCCTATTCTTTTGGCAAAATTTAACTTCTCCCATCCAAGTCATTCAGGTATACCAATAATGGACATAAGACTTACCAGAAGTGAACAAACAACTTTTTTTACAGTGTCTAAAACTTTAAAAATAAATAAATATTTCTAAATATCTAAACTTTGGTCTGTGGAGCTTCTGTTCAATAATTTATCTGTTGCATATAACACCCAGAGCTCATCATATCATATCACATGCCTTCCTTAATGTCCACCATTTAATTACCCCATCCCTCCACCCACCCCTCCTCCAACAATCCTCAGTTTGTTTTCTATAGTTATGAGTCTCTCCTGGTTTTTCTCCTTCTCTGATGACTTCCTATCCAGTTTTCCATCTATTCCCCTATGATAGTCTGTCTTATTTCTTATAATCTACATATGAATGAACCCATACGATACTTGCCTTTCTCTGACTTATTTTGCTCAGCATAACACCTTCAATTGCATCCACATTGATGTAAATGGTAAGTATTCATCCCTTCTGATCCCTTCTTCATTATATATATAATGGAATATTATATTTATATTTATATTTATATTTATATTTATATTTATATATACCATATATGTGGTATATAAATATATATATACCACAACTTTATCCATTCATCTGCCAATGGACATCTCAGGTCTTTCCACATTTTGGCTATTGTGGACATTACTGCTATGACCATTAGGCAGCAGGTGCCAGTTTGGATCACTACATTTGTATCTTTGGGGGTAAATGTCTAGTAGTGCAACTGCTGGGTTGTAGAGTAGTTCTATTTTTAACTTCTTGAGGAACTTCCATACTGCTTTCCAGAGTGGCTGTACCAGATTGCATTTCCACCAACAGTGTAAGAAGATTCTCCTTTCTCCACGTCCTCACCAACATTTGCTGTTTCCCGTCTTCTTAATTTTAGCTATTCCAACTGGTGTGAGGTGGTATCCCATTGCAGTTTTGATGTGTATTTCCTTGATGGCAAGTGATGTGCATTTTTTCATGTGTCTGTTAGCCATTTGTAGATTGTCTTTGGAGAAATGTTGGTTCATGTCTTCTGCCAATTTGATAAGTTAGTTATAGATCACAAATACTGAACCTTTAAAAGATATGTCATTTGCAAATATCTTCTCCCATTCCATGGGTTGCCTCTTAGTTTTGTTGACTATTTCTGTTGCTATGCAGAAGCTTTTTATCTTTTTTTTTTAATTTTTTTTATTTTTATTTATTTATGATAGTCACACAGAGAGAGAGAGAGAGGCAGAGACACAGGCAGAGGGAGAAGCAGGCTCCATGCACCGGGAGCCCGACGTGGGATTCGATCCCGGGTCTCCAGGATCGCGCCCTGGGCCAAAGGCAGGCGCCAAACCGCTGCGCCACCCAGGGATCCCCCAGAAGCTTTTTATCTTGATGAAATCCCGATAGATCATTTTTGCTTTTGTTTCCTTTGCCTTTGGAGATGTGTTTAGCAAGAAGTTGCTGCGGCTGAGGTCAAAGAGGTTGCTGCCTGTCTTCTCTTCTAGGATTTTGATGGATTCCTGTCTCACATTTAGGTCTTTCATCCATTTTGAGTTTATTTTTGTGTATAGTGAAAGCAAAAGCTCCAGATTTATTCTACTACACATCGCTGTCCAATTTTCCCAGCATCATTTATTGAAGAGACTTTTTTCCATTGGATATTCTTTCCTGCTTTGTCGAAGATTAGCGGACAATAAAGTTGAGGGTCCATTTCTGGGTTCTCTCTGTTCCATTGATTTATGGGTCTGTTTTATTTATTTATTTTATTATTATTATTATTATTATTATTATTATTATTATTATTTGCCAGTAGCATTTTGTCTTGATGATTACAGCTTTGTAATATAGTTTGAAGTCTGGCATTGTGATATCAATAGCTTTGTTTTTCTTTTTCAACATTCCTCTGGCTATTTGTAATTTATTCCATCCTAGTTTTTCTGGTTCCATACAAATTTTAGAATTATTTGTTCCAGCTCAGTGAAAAATATCAATGGTATTTTGATAGGGATTGCATTGAATGTATAAATTGTTCTGAGTAGCACAGATATTTTAATATTTATTTTTCCAATTAGTGAGCATGGAATGTTTTTCCATTTCTTTGGGTTTTCCTCAATTTCTTTCATAAGTGTTCTGTAGTTTGTAGAGTACAGATCCTTTACCACTTTGGTTGGGTTTATTCCTAATTATCTTAAGGTTTTTAGTGAAATTGTAAATGGGATCAATTCCTTAACTTCTCTTCCTTCTGTCTGATTAATGTTTAGAAATGCAATTAATTTCTGTGCATTATGTTTAATTCATTTTTCGAACATATAGTCTTGATGTTTCTTCATTCATTATTAAACATACACTCTTGAATTTATTCAGAAAGTAAAGAAGTATCTACAACTTAAATTGGCTACTAGGGACAATATTTCTATGTAAACTGTGAGGTCATGATTCTACAAGATACAGCAGTATGATTTTTTTTTGGTAAGATCTCTTTGTCAATAAATGGATACATATCCATTTATCACCAAAAATAAGCACTATTACTTAATAAACTCTTCACTTGACAGCTATCAGGTACAAAATATCTTAAATGATTATTTACCATAAAGTACAGTTATTTAATTAATGAAAAAAATTATTCATTTAATATTTACTTATGCAAAATGTTTTTATAATTTAAAAATGGTCCTATTTCAACAGAATATGAAGATACAAGGGAGAGATAAGATTTACTTATAGACTGAAATATAAAACTCTTGAATAACAAAAAATAAAGGAAAATTTGAATAAAGAAAGGACATTTAGGAGAAAAAAAAGAGGAAATCATGAGAGACTAATCATACAGGCAAGCAGAAATCCAAAAAGGGATCAAGTTAAAAATATTATCACAGTGATACAAATTATAGAAAAAGAATTAAGCTGTTACCATTATTAGATATATTTCATTAAAAGCATTTAGCACTTCCATAACAGAAAGCTTTAACATTACTTGCAGTTTATGATACCAACTGTATAGTGAGAGTTGCTTACACATTAAACAAAACATCACAGGAACTAATACAATCGTAAAAATCAGCAGAGAAGTTTGCATCAGTGGGAACCAACATGGAACTTCCTGGTAAGAGCCTACGCCATTCTTGAACATGTGGCAAATTTTTAAAATACGTCAATATCATAAAAAATTGTTAAGAACACATGTATCTGTTATGGTAAGAACTCCTACATAGAAAACTGTGTGCAATAGTATTTAAAAGCATAGACATAAAAGTTAGATCACCAGCTTTCAGACTTCTGCCATATCTAGTTTGAAAATCTCAGATAAGATAGTTTGAACATATATTTTCATCTATAAAATACATACATATATTTATGGGCAGGTTTGAATCAATTAACATATCTAAAGCTGTTAACATGATGTCTGTTGCATAAAATGACAGCTATTATTATTAAGTAGAACAGGTATTTCAGTATAAAATATTCAAATGATAAAGACAGGGCTGAGGTGTTGTCTTCCCTCTTGATAACTACCTTAATTATCTATCTTTATTATGTAGACATGACCTTTATGTATAAAAGGCAAATATGCAAACATTGGTCTTGGTGTAAAGAGTCTTTGATTAATAATGCTAAGTATTAATTTAGAAGAAAATGTCATGCTCCAAAGAACTAACAAGTGATGAAAATAATGAAAAACTCCTATTCAAATTCTTTAAGAAATCATCTTCTCCAATAAACAATATTGCAAACAAAATTTAAATTTCTTTAATAAAGAAATATGACTTCCATGTCATTTTGGATTGCTTACTATCTTCCTAAGCCATTGCAATTGTATCCAATTAGTTTTTTTTTTTACAATTATGTTTTTAAAATCTGAAAAATATATACTGTGATTTATGAAATACTGTGTAAAGCATGTTGCCTTTTTAAAAGTCAGTTCTCCAAATAATAGAAGGTTACATCAATATTTGATGTATTTTTCAAGTAAAATCTTAGAAATGCTCATTTGTAAGATTTCTTTAAAGAAAAGAACCTATAGAAATTCAGATCTATCAAGATCAAATAAAAAGATACTAGCAAATTTTTAAAGGTTTAAATATGTAAGTTCATTAAACATCATGTTCGTTGTATTTTTTAGATAAGCAATATATAAACATTGTACTTGCAATGACATATATATGATGCAAAATAAAATTTTACCATAGCAAAAATAATGTAGTTGCTAGCTTGAAATTAGAGTTAACTATTTTGTGCCATATTACAGTATCATACAAAAGGATTTTAGTAATACAACATATACAGGTAAGAATGAGAATTCATACTTAGAGATGCCTGAGTGGCTCAATAGTTGAGTGTCTGCCTTTGTTGGCTCAGGGCATGATCCTAGAGTCTCAGGATCAAGTCCCACATCAGGCTCCCCACGGGGAGCCTGCTTCTCCCTCTGCCTGTATCTCTGCCTCTTTTTCTGTGTGTCTCTCATAAATAAATAAATAAATAAATAAATAAATAAATAAATAAATAATAAAAAAAAGAATTTGTATTCATAGTTGCATCATATATATGCCAAAATCCTTTGATCATCCCTTATGTTTTTTGTCCCTTCCATTTTGGTGGCAATTCTATTATTTTGCCTTTCAAAATTCTTCCAGCATTCACTTTTTATTCTTCACCATCATTATTATCAACTGTTACCTTAAAACTTCATATCTGGCTTATTCTAATATTATCTGAGATACTTTTCCACTCTCTAACTTTTCAAGTTCAAGTTCACCTCAAATACATATTTAAAACAAATATTTCCATTTTATCTATTTCATTATAATATTCCCTCATTTGAAATTACTGACTCATAACTATATCAATTCTTGATTTTTTAATCTAACTCTCAAGGCTTTCTATAATTTGGTTTTCATCCACCCATACAAGTATGTTATTTATCTCTATAGGTGTTTGGGTGTGTACATGTGTAAGTGCATCTAACATGTATAAATATTATTTATGTATTATACAAATACACATGTATGTGCATTTATATGTATGTTTATTGTAAACAAACTCTTTCATAGACCTTTGCTTTTCCTGCATATGCATTGATTACTCTCGTTTTTCACTGATTTTTGCTCATTTGTATATGATGAAAATTTGTAAATTTTCTAATGAGCACTTCTAGTTTTTTTACTTCTTAGAATTAAATTAAATCAAATGTTTTTACTTTAAGTATTAGAGTCAAAGATTGGTTACTAGCAAAAAGATATTAACTACTTACTTTTACTCAAATCACAACCCATAAATGTATTAAAATTAATATAGATGTGCATCACTAGAAATAGGAATTCTTATAACAATGATCAAATAATAGAAAAGACTAGCCCTCCTGCCATAAATGACTATAAAACTAGAGGAATATGAGTTTTTTTCTCTGTATTTATAGACTTGGTTCTGCTTTTTGTTTGTTTATGCATTTGTTTTGTCTTTTGGATCTCACATATAAGTGAAATCATATAGTATGTGTCTTTCTCCGTCTGAAAGAGCAAATTATATCCAAAGAAAGCAGACATGTGAGGCTCCAGACATCTGCATAGAGCTCCCCTAAGTTGTCCAACCTTGCATATAGCAAGCTGAGACCCTTCATGTCCTGGCAGACAACAGTTACTAACAGTTACTGGAGAGCTACTCAATTAATAGATATTCCGAAGATCACACATTCTTGGAAGACGTGGGAATTCCACCATGTAGAATGGAAACCTTTTATTGAATAACCTTGGTAATTCAGTTAAAATTCCATAAAGATTCTAAAAAAAAAAGATTCCATAAAGATCACACCTAAGGGTGTTTGTACACTAGTCTTAAATGAAAAGCTACTCTAGATGTACCTTAAGAAAGCCAAAAACAAAGGGTGACTGGTTGCTTAGGTAAGCCTCCAACTCTATTTCACCTCAGGTCATGACATCAGGGTCACAGGATCAAGCCCCAAGTGGGGCTTAACCTGCACCGCAATGTTTATAGCAGCAATGTCCACAATAGCCAAACTGTGGAAGGAGCCTCAGTGTCCATCGAAAGATGAATGGATAAAGAAGCTGTGGTCTATGTATACAATGGAATATTACTCAGCCATTAAAAATGACACATACCCACCATTTGCTTCAACGTGGGTGGAACTGGAGGGTATTATACTGAGTGAAATAAGTCAATTGGAGAAGGACAAACACTATATGTTCTCATTCATTTGGAGAATATAAATAATAGTGAAAGGGAATAGAAGGGAAGGGAGAAGAAATGGGTAGGGAATATCAGAAAGGGAGACAGAACATAAAGACTCCTAACTCTGGGAAACAAACTAGGGGTGGTGGAAGGGGAGGAGGGCGGGGGTGGGAGTGAATGGGTGACGGGCACTGAGGGGGGCACTTGACGGGATGAGCACTGGGTGTTATTCTGTATGTTGGCAAATTGAACACCAATAAAAAATAAATTTATTATTAAAAAAAAAAGATTCTTAAGATGCTTAAAATTCTCTTCCTCTCCCTCTGCCCCTCATCCACTGCACTCTCTCTCAAAAAATTTAATACCTATGTTATTATGCATTATATATTATTGTGTTATATTACCTATTGTTTTAGATGATTCAATTTCTTAAATTCTAATCAGAAGCCTAAGGTATCTCCTACCCCTCCCTAAAGAAGGATACAAAAATACTTCTCCAAAATTAAGTAGTATCAATCAATAAATTTAGAATTTCTAATATATATCTAAAGCATTATTTAATAGAATATTTTGATAATGGATAGCATTATTAAAAATGTGCATTTAGATGGAATAAGAAAAATCTTGTTAATAGGTATCTACTACTGTTATTTATTTGTATTTATTTAATTAACTGATATATGTTAAAAGACTGTGTTAGATGCTAAGAGAGGATACATTCATGTTTCATAATCCACTCAAGTATTTTTAACAAGACTGGTCATCTTTTAGAAATAACTCTAAAATGGGACTATAATATAGCAAAACCTTTATTATTAGCAATTAAATAAATTATTGAAATATCATCTGATACCCAGGATGCATCCAAGAACATGTGTTGAAGTTTTAAGTTATATTTGTTATTCATATTTATATTGTATTTCTATACAAATTAGTTTTCATACATGCCAAGTGGAAATGGACATATACTTTATACCTTTCTGGATTTATCTAGTTATCTTTATACACTATAGAAGCATTTTACTATTAAACTGATTGTCCAAATGGACCTTGTTCCTGGAAAACATCAGAACAATTAAATTTTTTAAAAAGATTTTATTGATTTACTCATGAAACACACACACACACAGATGCAGAGACACACACAGTAAGAGGGAGAAGACAGGCTCCATGCAGGGAGCCTGATGTGGAACCCAATCCCAGGACTCCAGGATCACACCCCAGGCTGGAGGCAGGCACTAAATTGCTGAGCCACTAAGGAATCCCCTAGAACAATACTTCTAACAGTTTCATCTCTGGCAATTTGTGGTACGAAAATATTTCAAAACAAAAATGTATAGTTATGCTTACTCTAGCATTATCTATTAAAACCTACTTGCGTGTTATCAACTGGAAACAAGCATTTAGAGTACATTAACAATATCAGTGATCAATTTGAATTGATCAAATTTATGATGGAGATGACAAAAGGGTATGAAAAGTATTTGATGTTGAAGTATACTGCTTTTTAGGAAAGCACCAAATCTGCATTTACTCTGATTATGTAAAAAAAATTTTCTATATATAAGAACAAATCTAAAATGAATGTAGCTCAGAATAATGGATATAGTTGTCTTGTTATAATATCTAAGATATGTTGGCCACTTGCTGTGTATAAGGCAAATTGTAAACGATTTGGCCTTTCTAATAATGTTACATGGAAGTATTACTGGTTCCAAATTGTAGATGTGAAAACCTATTCCATGATAGAAATTTGTGAAAAAAGTATTGAATATCAAACAGTCTGGTTTAAAAATCCACAATGTCAAACAAAATGTAATAAAAATTGATAGTTAAATGATTGATTGTTTTAAGCAGTTTCTATAAATATAGGTTATAGTGTTTCACTTATAATAAGCTAGATTTACAAAGCATAAATCACCATATTAGTCTAGATATAAGTAGTATGAGAACAGCTATCAGTTAATTTATTTTAAAAAATACAAAGAAAGGATCCGTGGGTGGTGTAGCGGTTTGGCGCCTGCCTTTGGCCCAGGGCGCGATCCTGGAGACCCAGGATCGAGTCCCACATGGGGCTCCCAGTGCATGGAGCCTGCTTCTCCCTCTGCCTATGTCTCTGTCTCTCTCTCTCTCTCTGTGACTATCATAAATAAATAAATAAATTATTTTTAAAAATACAAAGAAAATTGAGGTAATTAAATAGATTTAAAACCATCTGGATCAAAATTAAATAAAATGTATTATTTCTGATGGTTACATACATACATAGAGATAATGAGAGACAGAATTATTATGCAAGTGAATATCAAATTATTTTCTTGATAGATTATAAATATTACTGGAAATTCACTTGTGAAATAGGAATGGTAATATCTTATTGTATATATATTTAAGCTCACTGAACAGAATTATTGCAAAACTCCTGACCATTTGACTACTAAAATATACAATTGTATTGGTATAATACTTACCATACAACAAAGATACTCAGTTGAAACTGAAAAATAGAGTTTCTAAGGTTTGCTACGACATTGTCTCATGATGAAGCAACATTACTTTTATAATTAATCAAGCCCAATGATTTGAATCTTAAAATACAAAATTTTAAATAAGGTAATAAATAATCTCATTCTTTGCCTTTCTTTTTTTTTTTTAGTTGAAGAAAACAAATTTATTTGCTCAAGAGTACATTGATATTCTAGGTTTTTTATACAAATAAGGATATTTTTGTTCTAAATATTAGCTTATGTTAACAAGTCACTTGTTTGTATGTCTACTGTATTTCTTTTTCTTTTTTTTTTTATATTTTTATTGCAGTTCGATTTGCCAACATATAGCATAACACCCAGTGCTCATCCTGCCAAGTGTGCCTCTCAGTGCCTGTCACCCAGTCAACCCAACCCCCTGCCCACCTCCCCTTCCACTACCCTTACCCCTTGTTTGTTTCAGCAAGTGTTAAGAGTCTCTCATGTTCTGTCACCCTCACTGATATTTCCCACTCATTTCCTCTCCTTTCCCTTTATTCCCTTTCACCGTTTTTTATATTCCCCAAATGAATGAGACCATATACTGTTTGCCCTTCTCTGATTGACTTATTTCACTCAGCATAATACCCTCCAGTTCCATCCACGTTGAAGCAAATGGTGGGTATTTGTCGTTTCTAATTGCTGAGTAATATTCCATTGTATACATAGACCACAGCTTCTTTATCCATTCATCTTTCGATGGACACCGAGGCTCCTTCCACAGTTTGGCTATTGTGGCCATTGCTGCTATAAACATTGGGGTGCAGGTGTCCTGCCATTTCACTGCATCTGTATCTTTGGGGTAAATCTCCAGCAGCGCAATTGCTGGGTTGTAGGGCAGGTCTATTTTTAACTCTTTGAGGAACCTCCACACAGTTTTCCAGAGTGACTGCACCAGTTCACATTCCCACCAACAGTGCAAAAGGGTTCCTCTTTCTCCACATCCTCTCCAGCATTTGTTGTTTCATGTCCTGTTAATTTTCACCATTCTCACTGGTGTGAGGTGGTACCTCATTGTGGTTTTGATTTGTATTTCCCTGATGGCCAGTGATGCAGAGCATTTTCTCATGTGCTTGTTGGCCATGTCTATGTCTTATCCGGTGAAATTTCTGTTCATATCTTTTGCCCCTTTCATGACTGGATTGTTTGTTTCTTTGCTGTTGAGTTTAATAAATTCTTTATAGAGCTTGGATACTAGCTCTTTACCTGATATGTCATTTGCAAATATCTTCTCCGATTCTGTAGGTTATCTTTTAGTTTTTTTTTTTTTGACTGTTTCTTTTGCTGTGCAGAAGCTTTATATCTTGATGAAGCCCATTTCTGGGTTCTCTATTCTGTTCCATTGATCTATGTGTCTGTTTTTGTGCCAGTACCACACTGTCTTGATGATCACAGCTTTGTAGTACAACCTAAAATCTGGCATTGTGATGCCCCCAGCTCCGGTTTTCTTTTTCAATATCCCCCTGGCTATTTGGGTCTTTTCTGATTCCACACAAATCTTAAGATAATCCGAAGAAAGTCCATGGTATTTCAATAGGGATTGCATTAAATGTGTAAATTGCTCTGGGTAGCATTGACACTTTCACAATATTAATTCTTCCAATCCATGAGCATGGAATTTTTTCCATCTCTTTGTGTCTTCCTCAATTTCTTTCAGGAGTGCTCTGTAGTTTTTAGGGTATAGATCCTTTACCTCTTTGGTTTGGTTTATTCCTAAGGATCTTATGCTTTTGGGTGCAAATGTAAATAGGATTTTATAATTCTCAGTGGGGAAACACTAGGAGATTTTCCCCTAAGATCAGGAACAAGACAGGGATGTCCACTCTCACCATTGCTACTCAACATAGTACCAAAAGTTCTAGCCTCAACAGTCAGACAACAAAAAGAAATAAAATTTATTCAAATTGGCAAAGAAGAAGTCCTTTAAGTATGATATAGTGTCCCTCTTCATCTCTTACTGCAGTCTTTGGGATAAACTTTAATTTATCTGATATAAGGATGGCTACCCCTGCTTTCTTTTGAGGACCATTTGAATGGTAAATGGTTCTCCAACTTTTTATTTTCAGGCTGTAGGTGCCCTTCTATCTAAAATGAGTCTGTTGTAGACAGCAAATAGATGGGTCCTACTTTTTTATCCAGTGTGAAACCCTGCATCGTTATGGTATCCTTAAGCCCATTTACATTTAGAGTTACTATTGAAAGATATGAATTTAGTGTCATCATAATACCTATTCAGTCCCTGTCTTTGTGGATTATTTCTTTGGGCTTCCTCTTTCTTTTACAGAAAAGAAAGGAGCTGGTTTTTGTAGAGCTTTTTGTAGAGCTGGTTTGGTGGTCACATATTCTTTCATTTTCTGCCTATCTTGGAAGCTCTTTCTCTCTCCTTCTATTCTGAATGAGATCCTTGCTGGATAGAGTATTCTTGGCTGCATGTTCTTCTCATTTAGGACCCTGAATATATCCTGCCAGCCCTTTCTGGCCTGCCAGGTCTCTGTGGAGAGGTCTGCTGTTAATCTAATATTTCTCCCCATATAAGTCAGGGATCACTTGTCTCTTGTGCTTTAAGGATTTTCTCTTTATCTTTGGAATTTGCAACTTTCACTATTAAATATCGAGGCGTTGAAAATTTTTTTATTGATATTAGCAGGGGATCTCTCTACCTCCTGGATATGAATGCCTGTTTCCCTCTCCAAATTAGGAAAGTTCTCAGCTAAAAAAAAAAAAAAGGGGGATCCCTGGGTGGCGCAGCGGTTTGGCGCCTGCCTTTGGCCCAGGGCGCGATCCTGGAGACCCGGGATTGAATCCCACGTCAGGCTCCCGGTGCATGGAGCCTGCTTCTCCCTCTGCCTGTGTCTCTGCCTCTCTCTCTCTCTCTGTGACTATCATAAATAAATAAAACTAAAAAAAAAAAAAAAAAAAAAAAAAAAAGGAAAGTTCTCAGCTATGATTTGTTCAAATATGCTTTCTGGTTCTCTGTCCCTCTCAGTGCCCTCTGGAACCCCAATTAAATATACATTTTTCCTCCTGAGGCTGTCATGTTTTCCCTTAACCTTTCCTGATGGTTTTTTAATTGTTCTTCTCTTTTTCCCTTGCTTCCCTCCTTGCCATCAACTTGTCTTTGTTGTTCACTCTTTCTTCTACCTCATTAACCCTCATTGTTAGGACCTCCAGTTTGGATTGCACCTCATTTAATTGATTTTTAATTTTGTCCTGATTAGTTCTAAATTCTGCAGTCATGAAGTCTCTTGAATCCTGTATTTTTTTTTCCAGAGCCACCAGTAGCTTTATAATTGTGCTTTAATTGGCTTTCTGACATCGAATTATAATCCAAATTCTGTAACTGTGGCAGAGAGTACTGTTTCTGATTCTTTCATTTGTGGGGAGCTCTTCTTTCTAGTCATTTTGCTCAGTGCAGAGTGATTAAAAATGAGTTGTACTGGAAAAAAGGAAGGGGGGAAAAAAGGAGTATCCTCTAGTTCTATATACTGTGAATCCCTTGACTTCCCCTGGATCTTTCCAGCTCTGCTCAGTCCAGAACTTGCTCTTCCCCTGTCTTTCCAGCTGGTCTTCTGGGGAATGGACCTTCTGTGCTGATTCTGAGGTGTGTGCACCTGGGGGAGCTGCCCCACCCCCTGCCTGATGCTGGGCTCAGTGGGAGCTGTTTATTCTGTGAGGCCCCTGTTCCCTGGTGGCCCTCGTCCATCTCAGTCACAGGGTGACACCAGAAGGAACAACCACACTGGTGGCGGCCAACTCTCCAGCTCTGGAGTCAGCTCCCCAGTAACTACTGCAGCTCCCAGTCTGCACTGGCCTAGGTGCTCCCGGGCGGGGGGCGCTGACTTGCACAGCTAGGGGGTACCCAGCAGCAGGAGCATCCTCGTCGTGCTGTGCCCTCCCTGCCTCTGCCTGTCCTGGGGGGAAGCACAGGATCCTGGGTTGTGTCCCCTGAGGCCCTGGGATCCCACCCCCGCACTGCTAGAATTGCACTCCCTGCGCCAGGGCTCCCGAAGGCAGCAGGGTGCAGCTCCCTCTGCCCGGAGCCCCCGCTTGACCAACGGCCTTCTCCCCGAGGCCCCACCGGGCTCACACTCCAGCCTTTTACCGAGCTCCGCCTGTGTGGTGTGGTGAGCTCTTCCCCCGGGGTGCACTTCCTTTGCTAGCAACCCTGGGAGACTGGAGGCTCCACTGCCCCTCCTGCGGTTCTGCCCAATTTCCCTGATAAGCGTCTTTCCATCCAGGAAGAATCCAGTGTGGACTTTTAAAGTTTCCGCTTCTCTGGGGCTGGGCTTTCCTGTCCCCAAGGCTCTCACCACCCGGCCTTAGCCCAGCTCCTCGTGGGGCCCTTCCCCGATTTGATTCTTTTTTATTTTATTTTTTTCCTTCTTCCTACCTTGTTAGAAGTGCAAACTCCTCTCTGTAGCGTTATCTCTTTAAATCTCAGGTCGAATTTGTAGGTTTTCAGGATTATTTGAAAGTTATCTAGGTAAGGTGGTGGGGACAGGTGACTTGGGGACCTTAGTCCTCCAGCATCTTGCCTGCCTCCATTCCTTGCCTTTCTAAATGAAATGTTTCTGGGCAGATCAAGTTGGCAGAATAGGATTGGCTAGCACTTACACCTCACAGAAACATCTCCTTGAAAACCCATGAAAATATCTTCCGAAGAGCTAAAGATCCCAGATATTACAACACTAATGGAAATCTAGAAATAATTAAAAGGCAAAGTGAATAACACGTGTGAAGGAGGGTAGATCTGCTCTGGGGTCACAATGGATTTAAATTAGGAATCAACAGAAAGCTAACAGGGAAAAAAATAAATGGATATTAAAGAATGCACTTCTCACTAACACATGGGTCAAAGAAGAATCTTCAAGGCAAAATTTAAAAAAATATTTTAAACTAAATGAAAATTAAAACACAACTTATACAAGTTTGTGAGATAAAGCAAAAGCAGTACTTAAAAAGAAATATATTATATTGAATACATGTATTAGAAAAGAAAAATATCTAAAATGAATAATCCATATTTTACCTTAGGAATATAGAAAATAAGGCAAATTAAATCCCAAGTAAGCAGAAGAAAAAATAAATCAATACAGTAGAAAACAGGAAATCAATAGAGAAAAATCAACTAAATCAAAAGCTGCTTCATTGAAAAGATCAATAAAATCATTAAACATTTCACCAGGTAAATTTAAAAAAAAGACACAAATTACCAATATCAGAAATGTATTCTATGAGGAAGATGGTGAAGAAGCAGGGGTACCCTAAGCTTGTATTGTCACTCAAATATAGCCAGATAAAAATCAAATCATTCTGAACACCCAAGAAATTGATCTGAAGATTGAGAAAAGGAAGCTGCACATCTACAAATAACAAAATGACCACCTTGTGGAAAGTAGGAGCTGCAGAGAGTTGATGTGGGGGAGAAAAGAAACTTGCACTGTAAAGGGGAGGAGCCCTGATCATGGAAAGAGGAGCAAGAGAGAAAAAGAGAGTTAAAAAAGAGTGAAAACATGCACGCACAAAGGACTACACATTTTAATAAATGTCCCCCAAACTACTGACTGGAAAAAGGAGAAGAGCTGAATACCACAATTCTTTTTAAAGAGCACAAAGTCTGAAGTTTTAGAGGTCCATGCCATCACCAGTTTTGTGCCTGGCTGACTTACCAGTGCTCCAGTAGGGAAGTTTGGTGGAGACCCAGCAGTGGGCAGCATGATTTGACGAGCCCCTGGGTTGCATGGGGGAAAACAGTTCTCCTGCTTGTATTACATCTGGGAAGAAGTGGGCACAGACTCTTTAGAGACCAAATTTGCTGCTGGAGCCAGTGAACTGCCCTGTTCACTAGCATAGGAATAGAGATGTGGGCTGAGTCCAGCAAGCCTTGGTGTTGGCTTTCTGCTGTGCTCCACTATAATCTTGGAGCTACTGCATAGTTGTATGACCATTTTCTGAAAAAAAAAAAAAATCACTTGGCCACAGCCCAGTAAGACCCTGGCCCAGATGATCAGCATGGCTCCACTCCATGGAGGTCTCTGAGGTTTAGAGTTTTGAAACCCAGCTGCACCTGAGATAAAAAGTGGGAGTGCTGTGCCACCTGGCAGATGGACTATGCAGACATAAACAGGGTAAAGGCAGGGATCTGATGGAACCTGGGGATATAGGAAGGGTGATTGTTTGCTGTTCTGTGGGGGCTTCCTCAGGAGTGGCATCGGCAGAAGCTTCCCACTCCAGAGACGAGAGACTGAGGCAATGCCATTGATCCTCCTGCCCCTGAACACCAACTAAAATTCAGTGAGCAAAACAGCACCACCAAATGGAGGCCAAACCCGCTTACATGAAGGGCCACCCCCCAACCCCCAAGCCCTGAATGGTATTTCTACTATGGTATTTCTATGGTATTTCTACTATGGCCACCTGAGAATCAGCTCAGCAAGCCTCACCCACCGAAACCCAGGACAACCCTCAGGGCCACCAAGGCCACTGATCATGGAGTGCTACAAACCTTCATATCAAGGGGAAATGGAATCTAACTTCCCTGGGTGTTTTGTTTTTTTCTTGTTTGTTTTGGATATAGCTTATTTTAACCAGTAGAACAAAATACACCTAGGATCTAGCTTCTTCTTTTCCCCAACTTCGTGTGTGTGTGTGTGTGTGTGTGTGTGTGTGTGTGTGTTTCTTTGATCCCTTCTTAATATAGCCATTACTCTCAGGAGCAGAAGTATAACAGGATTTCCAAACAATCACAGAGAAAAACATTTACCTTTACAAAATGACAAGAATTCACCCCAGAAGAAAGAACAGAAAGAAGTAATGACCAGTAATTTAATCAAAACAAAGATACATAAAATGTGTAAAACCAGAATTTAAAACAATAATCATAAGAATACTAGCTGGAGAGGGGGCACTTGGGTGGCTCAGTGATTGACCCATCTGTCTTTGGCTCAGGTCATGATCCCAGGGTCCTAGGATTGAGTCCCACATTGGGCTCCCTGCAGGGAGCCTGCTTCTCTCTCTGCCTGTGTCTCTGCCTCTCTCTGTGTGTCTCATGAATAAATAAATAAAATTAGAAAAAGAAAGTATACTAGTTGGGCTTGAAAAAAAACATAGAAGACACTAGAGAACCCCTTACCACAGAAATAAAAGAAGATAAAACTAGTCAGGCCAAAAAAAAAAATTAAAAATGCTGTAAACTAGATGCAAAACTGACTGGATGCCATGAAAGTGAGGATGGATGAAACCTAGGAATGAATCAGTGATACAGAAGGAAAATATATGGAAAAAAATGACACTGAAAAGAAGAGGGAAATAAAGGTAATAGTTACAAAGTTAGACTTAGGGAAATCAGCAACTCATTAAAAATATACCAACATTAATATCATAGGATTCCCAGAAGATGAAGAAAGTAAAATGGGTGGAAGATTAATTTGAGCAAATGATAGCCGAAAATTTCCCTAATTTGGGGAAGGAAACAGACAACAAAATCAAAGCAGCACACTGAACTACCATTAAATTCAACAAATGCCAGCCATTACCAGTCAAAATCACAAAATATATAAACAAGGAAAGAATCCAGAAAGCAGCAATGGCAAAAAAAAAAAAAAAAAAAAAAAAAAAAAAAAAAAAAGCCTAACATATAAGGGAAGACAGATTAGATTCTTAGTAGTAGATCTGTCCCCAGAAATTCCAAAGGCCATAATAGAGTGGCAGGATATACTCAGTATCCTGAATGGGAAGAATATGTACCCAAGAATTCTTTATCCAGAAGTCTGTCATTCATTATAGGAGAGATAAAGAGTTTCCCAAACAAATAAAAATGGAAACAGTTTGTGACCACTAATCCAGCTCTGCAAGAAATACTAAAGGAGACTCTTTTAAGTGGGGGGAAGAAAAGATCAAAAGGAACAGACTAAAAGGGACCACAGAACATTGCCAGAAACATCAGCTTTACATGTAACACAATAGCACTAAATTTTTATCTATGAATAATCACTTTGAATATAAATGGAATTCTATCAAAAGGATATTAGAATGGATTAGAGGAAGGAGAAGAAGAAAGAAGAAGAAGAAGAAGAAGAAGAAGAAGAAGAAGAAGAAGAAGAAGAAGAAGAAGAAGAAGAAGAGGAGAAGAAATAATAACGTGTACAACCCCTTCCCTTCAACTATATGATCCATTTCCTATCATTAATACAAGGATGTTGATCCAGCAATTAACACCATTTCTACTGCATTATTTTTTCCTTTGTTTAAATCATTCCTATGACCATAGAAACATGCTGAGACAAGTTCCAATAAAAAGAAAAAAAAACTGTAATTCTATGTGTCTATTCACTACAACCCATTTTCTTTATACCAAAATTTCTCTAAATTTGTCTACGCACACCAGCTTTAATTCTCTACCTATTTTCTTTTAAACTGACTTTAGACATGTGTCACCAATCCCACTGATAATTTTGTTTATTCTCAACAATGATTTCCATCTCATCAAATCTGATGAACAATTATCAGTCTCTATCATATTCAGCCATATGGCATTTACTATGCTAGGTTACTCACTCCTCCTTAATATGTGCTTCACTTTACTTTTCAAAACACCACATTTTCCTGGTTTTCTTCTGCCTCGGTAGTTATTTCTTCTCATTTATTTTGCTGAATTATATTCTTTCTCATTACTAAATAATACAATTCCCCAAGACTAAGTCTTCAGAACCCTTCTTTATTTTTTAAGATTTTATTTATTTGACAGAGAGAGACAGTGCACGAGAAAACAAGCACAAGCAGAAGGAGTGGAAGGGAGAGGGAAAGGGAGAAACAGCCCCCCCCCCACCTCCCCGCTGAGCAGGAAGTCGAATCAAGCATGGAGCTTGATCCCAGGACCCCGAGATCATGACCTGAGGTGAAAGCAGATGCTTAACTGACTGAGCCACCCAGGCACCTCAGAACCCTTTATAAAACACTTCTAGCTGTGTAATCTAGTGGAATTTCATAGCTTTAAATACCATACGCTGACTTTTGATCTACAGCTTCTATTACAGAGGGAAATGATAACATGCTGCTTGAAGGAAAACGACCTATATGAATGATGAAAGGGAAACCTTGTCATAAAACTATGCCCTGGCTGCCAAATTCACAGTAAGCACCTTCATTTTGATGCTAGTAAGCAAATCAAACCTGTAGCACCCCTGATAATTTCTAGCTCAAAAGGAGCTTTCCTTGAATTCTCTTTTTCTGATAGTTTACATCTACCTTTATCAAGTCTTATCAGTTCTACCTGTAAACTATATCCCTAATGTAGTCACTTCTCAGTAATATTTATGCTATTTGACAAAGCCAATATGACCTTCTTTAGTGACCTAAACAATTTATAAATTAACATCAGCTCATGTTATTTCTTATTTGAATATGTTCCATGGATTTCTATCATTCTGAGAATAATATATAATGATTTATATGATATGAGCCTGGTGAATACTCTAAAATTATTTTCTACATGTTTTGACTTTCACCTTCTGCTCCATTGACAATGGTCTTTTGATTTCTCAAAATACTATATTCATTCCAGTGTAGGCATTATCACTTGCTATTCTACTAACTGGAAAACATATGTCCTAGAAATCCTTGACTCTTGTTTCCTCACATTATTCATCTCTTTGCTAATTTTCAAATCCTCAGAGAGGCTTTCCCGGACTACTTTAACTAAATTAACACTATCACTCTTAAATTTCTTACTTTTTGTGATCTCACTGAGACTTAAGATTTTTTTTCCTTCAAGTGTTCCCCCCCCCTTTTTTTTGTTACTTGAATGAGAGAAAGATAGTGAGAGAGAGCACAAGGTTGGGGCAGAGGGAGAGGGACAAGCAGGTCCCCTACTGAGCAGGGAGCCCTACTCAGGGCTGGATCCCAGGAGGCTGGAATCATGACCTGAGCCAAAGGCAGACCCTTAATTGATTGAGCCACCCAGGCACCCCTCAATAGTACTTAATACTTTCTAATATGGTATTTTATATTCAGTTATTTTTCTACTGTCTATCCTCCCCTCAGAATATAAGTATTATTCTATTTTACTACTATATTGCCAAATGCTTGGTGCAGGACCATAGCTTTTTGAGGGGGGGAAAAACCTGATTCAGCAAAAAAAGAAAAAAAATCCCTTTCCTGACAGGAAGGAATGTCACAAGTCACAGAAAAAATTCAAATTATGCTGTAATCAACATTAAATGTAACATTTGAGACATGTTTTTCAAAAACCTCCAGTGTAAGAGGAGAAAAATATTTAACTCATCTGAGAAAACCTGATATTGGTGACATAAAAATGCACAAATGTTTTTGACTATTGAAAGAATAGTATTTATTTTGCAAAATCACTTTTGAAACCAAATAATTTTTTGCTATAATTATATTTGCTTTGTCTTAGCATTAATAGTAGGCTTTCAAAATGACTAAATTGCTCATTTGCACTGACAAAATAAGTTGATAAGAAGCCACATGCTTTATATGACATAAATCCTTTGCCCTAAATATCGTCTGCTTTTGTCTTTGTACATGTTTATTTAAAATTGGTTTTCTTGTGGCATAAATTCCTTCATTAATTTGATATGTTCTTTAACATTCCTGATTCATCATAGCTATTTTCCTTCTTAACATTTTATCGACTTACAGGAGACAAGATGTCCAGGCATGGAATTCTTATGAGCATATTCTGCAGAGCCTATCACATATACTGTTACTGCCAATAAAGACTACTTAAAATAATGATTGAATTACTGGCATCAGCAAAACAAATATGCTTTTTTAAGACCTCTCAAATAGTAGGTCACTATATTCTCATTAACTTAAAAAACTATTTTTAGCTCTAATCCACTGAGGTAAGGAAAAATAAGGGTTCTTAAAGATATAATGCACATCCTCCAAATTAACTTTTACAACATGTAATAAATCACTAACTTAAAACTTTCAGAAGTAGTTCAAGTAGAATTATGCAATTGTATATAATTCATCTATTCCTTATGAGACTAAAAAGATTCTACAAGTTCTAGTTCCACATTTCCAATGCTTTACTACAATTTATTCCTGGATAATCTGCTGTATCTTCCAGCTCAACATGTTTAAATTAGACTCATTTACGCCCATGGCCAGAATCTCTGATTGTCATCCTTTATGGAATTATTAGATATTTCTAGTCAATCAAGCTCAGAATTATCAATCATTTTCAAACTATCTTGATAGCTAAATTTTTTTTGCTAAGTAATATAAAATATTTGAAATATATCCATTCTCTAGGCTTTGTTTTCTATTCCCTTGGCCCCTTTTCCAATCCAGGCTCTTATTTCCTTGTTTCTAGACTAAAGCAAAAGTTTCTTTTCTTTTTTCTTAAGATTTTATTTATTTGTTTAAGAGAGAAAGAGAAAGAGCACATGAGGAGGGGGAGATGATGGGGAAAGAGGGGGAAAGAGGGCAGGGAGGGGGGGAAGCTCCATTGAGCAGGGAGCTCCAAAGGGGGCTGGATCCCAGGACCACCACCTGGTCTGAAGGCAGATGCTCAACCAACTGAGCCACACAGCCATCCCTAATGTAAAGCCTCTTGTTTCCTTGCCTCTAGCTTCTCTTCAATCTTCTCTGCACATTACTAAAAAATTAATTTTTTTAAAGAACAGATGTTTACTCCTTAATTAAAATCATATAATGAGTAAATGAATAAGATTATATTCTTTAGTCTGAGATTAAATGGCCTTTATATTTTTAAGTTTTTCTTCTGAATTTTGTCACCAATTCTCTCTAACCAACAACTATTCTTCTAAGCACCTTAGTGCTTATTGAAAATGATCTGATTTTAGTATAGATTTTTCAGTGATTATTACAATATAACTCTATGTTAAATCTCAGAAAAATATATTAATTTTCTTCACTCATGTTCAACATTAATATTTGTAAATGCGTTATGTTTCATAACATTCCACAAAAATTTATCAAATTTCCTTGAGCACATTTGGAAATCAAAATTTTGTTAGGTGATACAAAATGATTTGCCAGTTATGTTGGGATTTCCTTTTAAATATTTGGAATTTTCAAACATTAGTCAAAAAATGTATTTCTCTTGGGGACACCTGAGTGGCATAGCAGTTAAGCACCTGCCTTTGGCACTGGGTGTAATCCTTGAGTACCAGGATTGAGTCCCACATCAGGCTCCCTACATGGAGCCTGCTTCTCTGTCTGCCTATGTCTCTGCCTCTCTCTCTCACTCTTTGTGCCTCTCACAAATAAATAAAATCTTTAAAAAGTGTATTTATTTTAAGTAAGTTTACGGACACTGTGAATGTGTCAAAATTATTAAATGAAAACATTTTATACCATAATGCAGTAAAGCAGTATAAAATATTTTCTGCATTGTGCCCACATTAAAATGTGAAACAAACACTAGAGTTTTTAATATGCAAGTAAAATTAAAGTTATTAAAATATATAATAGTGCCACATCTCAGTCATGTATTGTTATGCCCTGTGAAATTATTATTTCTAATATCTTATTTGTGGTACGTGTAATTTGGGGGAAAATGAAGCACAATATAATATGACATATGGAAAGTTAGACTATTAAATTGCTAGAGTTAAATTTGTTTCATCAATTGCTCTAATTTCTAGCAATATACAGCTTTTTGAAGAAAAGTACAAAAAGGGTCATTTTAACAATTTTTTTAAATAATTTTATGAATAATTTTAGAACTCTTTCAAATACTTTTCTAAAATATAAGGAAATTATTTTTCTTAACATAGCCTAATGTAGGTCACATTATGAAATATAAATTTAGTTTTATGGATAGACTTCCGAAAATGAAAATAAATTTTTCCTTATAAAGTATAATATGGCATATATCTTATCTGTGAATTATTATAGTCAAGGGTTTTCACAACAAGCAAATAGTTTTAAGATTTATTTATTTTAGGGAGAAAAAGAGTGTGCATGCAGGGTGGAGGGGCAAAGATAGAGAAAAAGGGTATCTAAGCAGACTCCTTTCTGAGCATGGAGCCCAACAAGGGGCTTGATTCTATAACCCTGAGATCATGACCTGAGCAGAAATCAACAGACCGATGCTCAACCAACTGAGCCACCCAGGTGCCCCTACCCGCAAAGCTTCCTAAAACAGAAATACAGATAGAGTACTTAGTGATTCTTAGTGGTAATGAAGGTAATTTTATATAGTTTGATAATTCCTTAAAATCCTAAATATTTCTTAAAAGATAAGATTTTCTTCTCTTACCATACATGAGAATATTCTTTAGGTGTTAGCAGTGTGTTTCCTTTGAAAGTATGGAATTTGCCATATTTTGAGGAATTAACAGTTTTGTAAGGGCAAGAGGCTGCCTCTTTAGGCTACTTTGGTAAAAAATAGCCCAAGCACAAGGTATGATGCTTAGCAAGAACTAATAACTATTTAGAAAAAAAAAAAAAAAAAGAACTAATAACTATCTGTTAAAATATAGAATGACTGTCAAAACACAAACAAAAACAGATGACACTGACAGAACTTACAATAAGTGCAATGTGCAATAAATAATTGGCATAGGTGGACTTGTTTTATTTTTATTATTTTTTAAAAAGATTTATTTATTTATTTATGATAGACATAGAGAGAGCGACAGAGAGAGGCAGAGACACAGGAGGAGGGAGAAGCAGGCTCCCTGCTGGGAGCCTGATGTGGGACTTGATCCAGGGACTCCACGATCCTGCCCTGGGCCAAAGGCAGGCGCTAAACTGCTGAGCCATCCAGGGATCCCCGGTGGACTTGTTTTAAATATATTTTTTAAATGTTTATTTATTTATGATAGTCACAGAGAGATAGAGAGAGGCAGAGACACAGGCAGAGGGAGAAGCAGGCTCCATGCACCGGGAGCCCGACGTGGGATTCGATCCCGGGTCTCCAGGATCGCGCCCTGGGCCAAAGGCAGGCGCCAAACCGCTGCGACCCAGGGATCCCGGTGGACTTGTTTTAAATGCTGATATTACCAATGATAAAATTCATTTTTCCTTTTTTGTTTTCACTTCTGGGTCCGAGATCTTATCATGTCCAGACTTACTACAACTCTAATTACATTATTCTCTTGATCACCTTAGTCTGATCAACCAAAGTAAATCTCCTTTCTCCACCAAATATTTACCAAGACACTGAATAAAATGCATTACTGCATTTTACTTAGTATTTTCTGTTGTTTCCTGTTCAGAGCACATGGCACAAGTACTATTGTCTTTAGGTGGAGCTATGGGATCTCGTGGGTGATGTACTCTCTCTGTCAAACAGAAACTGTCAATATTTGATATGGTGGCTGCTCTCTCAGTTTGGGTCCCTAAATGAGTTTCTATGCTGACTAGTGATGACAAGTAATACGAGGGGAAAAAAATAAACTCATTATTTTAAACCACCATGATTTCAGGGCTGTCCTTTATTTTACCATAAGCTAACTAATCCAAACATATGAACCCCCAAACAAATAATTCTTAAAAACATTCTGAAAAGTAATTATAATACAGTTTTCATTCATTCATAAATTTACTTTATCAATTAATACTTATTAAATATATATAATGTTCCAGGTTTATCTTGGCACCAGTAGAACAAAGAGTCCTGAGATTGTTGTATTTTTACTGCATTGTTCTTTTAACATCTATAAGACAGGCTGTCCCATTTTAAGCATTGTATAGAAATGTTTTGCATAAATGGAAAAGAAGCATGTTAATGGATGATGGATGGAAAAGACATCATGAAGATGACCAGAAAAATAAAAGTAAAATCCTAACTTCTCTTTACAATTTTTCTTAAGCGAGGAAAATAATTGTTTTAGCAAACCCTAATGAGCTATCTTCTAAGAATAATGACCTTTATCTTAAATCTCCTAACAGAATTTCTACCAAAAATAATTGTAATTCAAATTATCAAGTTCAGGAAACAATAATTTAGAAGTCAATATATTTGATATACATCATAGTACTTTTGCAATGCTATAAAGCTTATATGCAGTAGACCTATTGTTACAAAATTTGTATGTACTTTTTCCATTTTGCTAGAATACATTCCATTTTAAATATCATTAAAAATCACAAATATAAATGCACAAAAACATTTCAGAATAACTGCAGTCATTATTAAAGAAAGTCTTCAAACATAAAATTGAATACCATTTATTGCTACCCATAGCTTCCCTCTAAATCTCTTTCTCACACTCACACACATACACACACACATTACTTACTTTAATAACTTCTAACTACTAATCCACATTTCAGTGGACTTCATATTAAAACCATCTCTTAAAAATTCCAAAATGCAAGAAAACATTCTACCTCAACGATAGATACATTTTAATTAATTGCTAGAATGGAATTGAAGAAAAAAAAATTCAGCCAAGAATTCCACATCCAGCCAAACTATCGTTCCAAAAGAAAGGAGAAATAAGGATTTCTCAAATAAACAAAACAAGAAATACCTTGCCAGCCAGGAACACTCTACAAGAAATTCTGAAAGGAGTCCTTGAAGTCAAAATGGAAAAACACTAGACTTTTATTCAAATCCATGCAAAGAAAAAAAAATAAGGATCACTGATAACGGTAACATAAGCTTATAAAAGGGACATTATAAATATACATTTTTAAATTAGATTTCTTGTCTTCTCAAACATAATTATTAAAACAATTGCAAACAGCAGTAATTATCAAGTTGTATTGATGAGTTGCAATATATAAAGATGTAATTTTCCTAATGATGATAGCACACAATGGAAAAGGTGAGAGATGGAATTATATGATAAACCTTTATATACTATTGAACTTAGGTTTGTATTAATCTAAAGGAGATTAATTGTAATCCCCAGGATAACAATTAAGAAAATAATTAAAAATACCAAAAAAAAGATAACTCAAGTGATACATTAGAAAACATTCATTTAAAGAAAATAAGGCACTATTGAAGGAAAAGAACAAAAAAATTACACATATATATAATATATATATAATATATATGTGTAGTATACATATACATACATATATATACCAAATAATAAAAGAATATATAATAACTAATAAAAGAGTACAGGGAAATTATACATTATTATTAATTACATTAAGAGCAAAAGGATTAAACACTTAAATGAAAAAGTAGAAATTGATAGAACAGATATGATTAAAATATAGACTACCTACAGAAGACACACTTTTTATTAAAAAACCCAAATATACTGAAAATAAAAAGATGGTAAAATATATACTATGAAAACAGCAACCAAAAGAGAGCTATATAGCTACATCTTTCATTTATTTGTCCTTTCTAATCTCTTTTGTTAATATCTTATAATTTTTAGTGTACAAGTCTTTCAACCTCCTTGTTTAGACTTTTTGTTAGGTATTTTACCATTGCTGATGTGATTGTGAATAAGATTGTTTTCCAATTTTCTAGAGAGTTTATTGTTTTTGTTTTTGTTTTTTTTATAGAAACAGATTGTTGATTTTGTATCCTGCAATTTTCCAATTCACTTATTAATTTTAACAGCTTTTTGAATTTTAGTATTTCCTACATGTATAATCAGGTCATCTGTAAACAGATATTTTTACATCTTTCCTTTCTAATAAGTGTGCAATTTCCTTTTTCCTTTTTTTTTTCTAAGTGCCTTGGCCAGGACTTGAGTGCTGTTCTGAAAAAGGTGGCAAAAGCAGGCATACTTGTGCACAGTATGTTAGAACAATTCATCAATTACAGTTCAGCACTGGTTCTCAAAGTAGTTTTCACTCATGATTCTTTGTTCTCGTAAGCTGTGATTCTCTGTATTCAGGTGTCTAATCTCCAGTTTTGGGGCAGTGGTTTTCCCTGTATTCTCCCCTCTCTTATAAATTCAAGAAAACTACTAATCTTTCAGTTCAATTTTGTACTTTTTACTCATCATCAGGATGGAATGATGACTTCTAAGCTCCCTGACGTGCAAAATTAGATACCAGAGGCTGTTCCACATTGGTTATTTTTTATATTTTCTTTTTTTTTAAAATGCAACTTTGAGGACACTTTAAGTGTGTTAATGTTGCTTATTGGACTATTTTATAATGCATACTTAAGATTCTCCTGCTTCTATAAGAAGTTAAGATGAAGTATAGTCCCTCTCAGTATGCAAAGGAGACTTCTCAGATGCAGAACCCATCTGAGAATGATGAGCAAAGGAGACTTCTCCTTTGCCTACTGAGCTACCAGTAGCTCTGTCATTACTAAGCAACAGAAGATTACAGAGTCATTCATTGGACAATTTTATGCCCTGTATCTTAACTTCAGAAGTTTACCAAATGTAAGTCTTCCTATCAGAGACAGAAAACAATTAAATTTCCAATAGGGTTCTTCATTTAATACGTTTGTAGAAACCTTGTATAAATTTGGAAATCTAAATAACAACAGAGTACAAAAATAAAATAAGGTTATGAAAATAAGACCATCAGGGTATTAAGCTCAGTCTGTGCCAAAGGAAGATTCCCAAACTTTGACTGGGGTTTGGCCTGAAGTAATTCAACAAAATCCCTGAATAGGCCACACCAGTTGATACAAAGTGTTAATTGAGAACAGTGGGAGATACTGGCCACCATGCATATTTGACCAAAATTATGCTTATAGCTAACCTAGATATTCAATCTACATCTTTGTTAGTGAGAAATCTAGCTCTTTTCTTGGCATTTTCCTAAGATGAACATGAAGTTATGGATCAGGCCATTGACATTAGATATTTTTATCAGTGAAAGGAAGCATCTGAAATTTTGTGAGCAGAGACCATGATACCCTAAGGGAGGTTCTACTAATAGACTTGCACAAATTGGATCCTGTGTCAAGTATTGCATAGTTTTCCCAGAGATCACAAACAGTTGTATCTTCATTCTCATTAGTTTCCATGAATCTTCTTAATTCTTCCCTAATTTCCTGGTTGACCCTTTCATCTTTTAGCAGGATGGTCCTTAACCTCCATGTGTTTGAAATCCTTCCAAACTTCTTCTTGTGATTTGCATTATGGTCTGAAAATATGCAGGGACGATGCCAATCTTTGGTATCAGTTAAGACCTGATTTGTGACCCAGTATGTGGTCTATTCTGGAGAAAGTTCCATGTGCACTTGAGAAGAATGTGTATTTAGTTGCATTTGGATGTAAACTTCTGTAAATATCTGTGATATCCATCTGGTCCAGTGTATCATTTAAAGCCGTTTCTTTGGAGATGTTGTGCGTAGAATACCTGTCGATTGTAGAAAGTGCTACATTCAAGTCACAAAGTATAAGTGTATTATTATCTAAGTATGTCTTAACTTTGGTTATTAATTGATTGATATACTTGGCAGCTCCCACATTCGGGGCTTAAATATTCATGATTCTTAGGTCCTCTTGCTGGATAGATCCTTTAAGTATGATATAGTGTCCCTCTTCATCTCTTACTGCAGTCTTTGGGATAAACTTTAATTTATCTGATATAAGGATGGCTACCTCTGCTTTCTTTTCAGGACCATTTAAATGGTAAATGGTTCTCCAACCTTTTATTTTCAGGCTGTAAGTGTCCTTAGGTCTAAAATGAGTCTCTTGTAGACAGCAAATAGATGAGTCTTGCTTTTTTATCCAGTCTGAAACCCTGCGCCTTTTGATGGAGTCACTAAGCCCATTCACGTTCAGAGTTACTATTGAAAGATATGAATTTGGTGTCATCATTATACCTATTCAATCCCTGTTTTTGTGGATTGTTCTCTTGGACTTCCTCTATTACAGAATCCCCCTTAGTATTTCTTGCAGAGCTGGCTTCGTGGTCACATATTGTTTCAGAAACTCTTTATCTCTCCTTCTATTCTGAATGAGATCCTTGCTTTATAGGATTCTTGGCTGCATGTTCTTCTCGTTTAGGACCCCGAGTATATCCTGCCCACCCTTTCTGGCCTGCCAGGTCTCTGTGGAGAGGTCTGCTGTTAATCTAATATTTCTCCCCATAAAAGTTAGGGATTTCTTGTCTCTAGCTGCTTTAAGGATCTTCTCTTTATCTTTGGAATTTGCAAGCTTCAGTATTAAATGTCGAGGTGTTGAGCGGTTTTTATGGATTTTAGGGGCAGATCTCTCTATCTTCTGGATATGAATGCCTGTTTCCCTTCCCAGGCTAGGAAAGTCCTCAGCTATGATTTGTTCAAATACATATTCTGGACCTCTGTCCCTTTTGGCACCCTCAGGAACCCCAATTGAACGTAGATTTTTCCTTTTGAGGCTGTTATTTTTTCCCTTAACCTTTCCTCATGTTTTTAAATTGTTTTTCTCTTTTTTACTCAGTTTCCCTCTTTTCCATCAACTTGTCTTCTATGTCACTCACTCGTTCTTCCACTTCGTTAACCCTGGTCGTTAGGACTTCTAGTTTGGATTGCATCTCATTCAATTGATTTTTAATTTCTGCCTGATTAGATCTAAATTCTTCAGTCATTAAGTCTCTTGAATTCTTTATGCTTTTTTCTAGAACCACTAGTAGCTTTATAATTGTTGTTCTGAATTGGCTTTCTGACATTGAATTGTAATCCAAATTTTGTAACTCTGTGGGAGAGAGGACTGTTTCTGATTCTTTCTTTTGAGGTGAGTTTTTCCTTCTAGTCATTTTGCCCAGTGCAGAGTGGCCAAAAAGAAGTTGTACTTGGAAAAGGAGAAAAAGAGAGAAGAAGAAGAAGAAGAAAAGAAGAAGAAAGAAGAAGAAGAAGAAGAAGAAGAAGAAGAAGAAGAAGAAAGAAGAAGAAGAAGAAGAAGAAGAAGAAGAAGAAGAAGAAGAAGAAGGAGGAGGAGGAGGAGGAGGAGGAGGAGGAGGAGGAGGAGGAGGAGGAAGAAGAAGAAGAAGAAGAAGAAGAAGAAGAAGAAGAAGAAGAAAGGAGAAGAAGAAGAAAGGAGAAGAAGAAGAAAAAAAAAGGGAGGGGGAGCAAACAAAAAAACAAGGGGGAGTATCCTCTGATTCTCTATACTGTAAATCCCTCGACTTCCCCTGGAACTTTCCAGTGCTGCTTGGTCAGTAACTTGTTTTTCCCCTGTCCATCTAGCTGGTCTTCTGGGGGAGGGGCCTGCTGGTGACTTTCAGGTGTGAGCTCCTGGGGGAGCTGCTCAGCGCCCTGCCTGGTGCAGGGCTCAGTGAAAGCTGTTTATCCTGTTTTCCCTGTGAGGCCACTGTGAGGCTCAGTGGCGGTTGTTTATCCTGTGAGGCCCCAGGGCGAACAACAGCAGTGGAGACTGCCAGCTCTCCAGCCCTGGAGTCAGCTCCCGCAGGAACTCCTGCAGCTCCCAGTCCGCAGGGGTCTGGATGCTCCGGGGGAGGGGGCGCTGATCTGCACAGCTCAGGGCCCCCAGGCAGCAGGACCGTCCTTGCTGTCCTATGCCCTCCCGGCCTCCGCCTCTCCTGGGGGAGCCTCCGACCGAGCCACCGCCAGAGCTGCTCCCAGGGCCCGCAGCCCCCTCCGCGGAGACACCACCGGAGCTGCCGCCTGAGCTGCTCCCCGACCCGCCAGTCCTGCACTGCAGCCCCTTAGGGAGCTCGGCTGCGGGGTGTGGTGCGCTGTCCCCGGGGCACAGGTGCTGTTAGTGTCCTTGGGAGCCTGAGGGCATCCCCGCCCCTCCTGGGATCCTGCTCCAACTGCACCTTTCCATTCGGGAATATTGGTGAAGTTCCTGCTTCTCCGGGGCTTTTCTGTCCTGGGGGCACTGGCCTGGAGGCCTTAGCCTGGCTCCTCCCTGGGCCCCTCCCCCTTGGATGCTTTTTATTTATTTATTTATTTTTTTTTTTTTCTGTTCTTCCTACCTTGATAGAAATCCGAACTCTTCACACTGTGGCATTCCAGCTGTTCTCTCTTTAAATCTCAGGCCGAATTCATACAGGATTATTGGAAAGCTATCTAGGTAATTTGGTGGGGACAGGTGACTTGGGGACCCTACTCCTCTGCCATCTTACCCGGCCTCCTCAGAGATCACAAACAAAGGAAAAGGCAAATGAGGATCCACCAATAACACAGGGGGAAAAAAGTCCAGTGGGGCTTCTAAATTTCCTCTCAAATTTCAATTAACAGTGATACTGTAAGAGATTTGTAAGGAACAGAATATGGTTTTGAAAAGACAAGATGAAATGCTATAAAGATGCAGAATCCATCTGAGAATGATAAGCTAATAAGATCCTCAAGAATAAGTAAAGGTTTTTGATAGGTTAGCCTGCATCTGCTACAGGGAGATGTTTGTCAGTGCCTGTCCATATACGGAATAGGGAGAGAGGTTTTTCATACTTTAAATCTAAACTTGCTTGCTGGTCAGAAGTGTCATGTCAAAACAGATTCAAAATGAACCAGAATACCTGTCTTTTTCTCTGACCATTAAGCTTTGTTTCAACCAAAGACACTTTCTGTTACCAAAATTGATCCCTGGAAACCCCTGGTAACTGCAGAGTATTTGCAAAGGAAGTGCACAGATGATGTGCATAACCACAAGTCCCAGTGAGAATTATCGTAGAAGTCCAATCTTAAAATGAGGGACCAAAATCTGTGCCCATCCAGTCATGATTGACCTGAATAATACAAACTGCCCTTCTATCTGCCAGGAACCAATACAGAAAAGGAACAATTTGATCTAGCAATATGAGGTCTCAACAGCACATCATTTCCTTCCCTGATTTTGGAATATCAGCCAGAACAGAAAAAGTTGTCATGGGACTTGGGAACATCTTACAAATGGAAAGCTGAGAGGTCAGACTCCTCAGGCCTGAAGCTGTCACTGTTGTAGCATTTGCGCAGTTCTTCATTGAAAAAGCAACACTACACTGTTCTCATTGAAAATACTAGCAAAGTCTACAAAAGAACCTTCATCAAATGAGAGATAAGTAACAACGGTTTAAAGGAGATGAACACCAAAAGGATGATTTTACTGCTCACTGAATTATTTTCAGAACTCCTTACTGCAAGAGTCCTTATTTTGCAATTCTGGTGATTGGTGAAGAGACTTTAGTAAAACTGCTAGATGGGGAATGTTGTGCCTCCAAAATACAAAAGGCCAATAAGATTTTGGGAATTATTTTTGGAAGTTGGTAGTTCCAAAACAAAACTAGCTCTAAAATATCTCTTTGAATTCCTCTAGATGGCCTCCTATAAAATCACCTGGGTGACAAAGTTTTGGATATTATCTGCTTGTGAACCCCAACCTCTATGTTCAGTTCTGTTGGCAGCATACACTGAAGCCTGAGCTGGGTTTTGGTTGAAGCCATTATATTGTTATCAATATAATGGAACATTTGTACCCCAATTGGCAGTTCACATTAATATAAGAAGAAGAGTATTATTACCTTTGCAAAATTTCTGTGTGTTTTCTAGTATTCTTTTTTTTAATATTTTATTTATTTATTCACGAGAGACAGAGAGAGAGAGAGAGAGGCAGAGATACAGGCAGAGGGAGAAACAGGCTCCATGCAGGGAGCCCTACGTGGGACTCGATTCCGGGTCTTCAGGATCACGCCCTGGGCTAAAGACTGTGCTAAACAACTGAGTCACCAGGGCTGCCCTGTTTTCTAGTCTTCTAAACCACACACACATCAAAAGCAATTTGATACTACTACCTGCAAACCCTTTGTATGCTAGAAAGAAAATATGGTGATTAATTACTCTAATCCAGAAAAAAATACTGTTTGCATCATTTTCTAAGAGCCATAAGTCTTAGCACTAGCACTCCAGTAGGGTTCTAAGCATTAAACCACCCATATTTGCAAAGTGTTATACAGAGAACCATTTGATCCCTGAGAAACTCAAGTCCCAAAATATCTCATTGAAAACTTATTCAGGAGGCAGTAAAGAAAACTGGGTCACTAAGTAGATGCCTATTCTCTCAAATGACAGAAAACTATATACCAATTCCCAAACCTTGGTGTCTTATATAAGAGATGCCTGAGTGGCTCAGTTGGTTAAGCATCTGCCTTTGATCAGGTCATGATCCCAGAGTCCTGAGACTGAGCCCTGTGTTCTGTTCCCAGCTCAGCAGGAAGTCTGCTTCTCCCTCTACTGCTGCTCCTCCCTAGCTCATGCTCTCTAATAAGTAAAAATCTTAAAAAAATAAAATAAATAAATAAGTAGTCATAAGTAGGAACCTTAAGGATGAAGATAAACTATTTCTTCCTATGATAATACTCCAATGATAATTTATCAATTCTCAAATTCCTCAATATTTTATCACTTTATTGATTTTCAGATTATTTAAAATTTAAGAATCTTCATAATATGAAAAGCAAGTTGGATTTTAACAAAACATAACAGAAGTGGCTCCAGAGCAAGATTGGGTTAATAGGGTTATAGGTAGGGACCAGGGACTGATTAGAATAGGAAGAGGACCAGTCTCAGTATGGAAGACTGTTTTTCCAGCTTCTAAGCCTCATCCTTTCAGTTTTCAGTTAGCTTTACTAGACTCTCAGCCTGATGATATATACCTCCTTTCCAATGCAATAGGAAAATTTCACCTCATAGAGCTACATAAGAAGTTTTGGGGGTTTTTTTGTTTAGTGGAAAGCAAATTTGGTTGTTAGCTTTCCATTTAAAAAAAAAAAAAATCAGGCATCTATTTCTTCCAAACTTTCAGTTCGGAAACAAATGCTTTCATGTAACAACACCTTTATTATTAATATCAATACAAATAACTATATCCTTTCAAGAATAAGCATTGATTTGGAGTAAAGGCCTAAAATAATAAGACTGGCATCTTAAATTATCCACTCTTGTTTTACCTGAGGAAGAGAAACATAAAGTTCCTCAAACTGACTTTATTTTCCTGAGGATGAAATAAATTATTAAAACTTATGCTCTTACAGAAATTTAAACTAGTCTCTGAATGCTAAAACCTTTTAAAGGACAGACATGCAAATTCACTGTAACAACTTTTTTTTTTAAGGGCTTTCACTTTCTTTTGTGGAATACAACCTTGCAAGTATACCTCAATTATCATGTGGAAAAGTGTAACTCTACCACTCTTACTATGTTAAACTAATAGCATAGTTTAGAAATAGTTTATTTCTTTCTCGATCCCAGAAAGATAAATTTTCCACAGATTTGCAATTACATGAAATTAAAATACATTCATTCAACAGGTAAGCTTATTTATTTACCTAGATCATTTTGATAAAGAAGCTTTAATGCCAAAATCTTACTTAAGAGTAAATCACTGCTGGGTACATGGGTAGTTCAGTTGGTTAAGTGGTCAAGGCTTGATTTCAGCTCAGGTCATGATCTCAAGGTCCTGGATCAAGCCCTGAGTCAGGCTCTGTGCTCATCAGGGAGTCTGCTTGAGGATTTTTTATTCCTCTCTCCCTGCCCCTCCCCCCACTTGTATGCACACTCTCTCTAAAATAAATAAATCTTAAAAAAAATAAATAAAAACAGTAAATCACTCCTGCTCAACTCCTGCATAGAGAGGTAAACTAAGCCATAAGCAATATAGTCTAAGTGGATAATTATCAAAATATGTTTATAAATGAATAAATAACAATCTCTCCCCTGTTCACAACTTTCCAGCAGCTTAAAACTTTTATTTTTAAGATAAAATTCCAATATTTATGGATTAAAGTGAATTAACTTGCTTCTTTATTGAAATTAAACTTATTCTTTTGGTTTATGTTCGCTGAGAAAAGTCTTCTGGCTTTGTTCTTTGGAAATAAAGTTTGAATTCTATATATTGCTTTATAGTGTGATCTAATATGGGCTTATTCTCGAGCCTTTCTTCTACCTAAAAAGCACACTAAATTACAGGTCATTCTGTCCTAAAACTGTGCATCTTTGTGTATGAGCTTTCTCAGTTTGAAATGCCTTTACTAAATACACCCTTCCAGGTCATGAAATACTCCTATTCATTTTTCTCAAATCAAGAAAGTTTTTACCTCTAGTGTGAAGTCTTTCTCCATAATAGATTCAGACAATAAAACTTTTTCCTCTCATTTGACCTTTACAGATAAATCCTTAATTGTATTTTAAAATTAATCTGCTGGAGTTGGGGGGGAACCTGAGTGGCTCAGTTAGTTAAGCATCCAAACTCTTAATCTCAGCTCAGGGTCATGAGATGGAGCCCCCTGTATATGCTGGGCATGGAGCCTGCTTAAGATTCTCTTTCTCCTTCGGCCCACTCCAACCCCCTCCAACCACTGGCTTGTGCACTCTAAAAAAATGAAAATAAAAAAATCTGCTAGGATCTTTTATTTTATTTATGAAATTTCAACCACCTCTGACAATGCCAAACATAAAAAGGGTAAAAAATACCTATTTTCTGAGCCCAAGAAATGCAGGTTGCAGGGTTAAATATATTGATTAGTAATGTCCAAGTTACATAAACTTTTTCAATGCATAGAAAAATCAGTGTAAATAATTTAAATTCATTTTAATCAATAAATTTTCTCTTTCAATGACCTTAGTCAATGTTTTAGCTAAAATTCCTGGATAAAACCAAAAAACAAAACAAAACAAAAGGCTAAAATATTTCCTTACCACAGTCATCAATATAAAATATTTATGACAGTAGAATTTTTCTTTTTTTTTCTTTTTTTTTTGACAGTAGAATTTTTCATGAAAAACACAGATAACAAAAAATGACTTTTAATGCACCAAAAGTAAAATACAATTTTTATTTTGATTGTGAATACGTTTGACATACTTCAACATTTATTTTTACTGGTATAAAACAGAGTACATGAAATTGAACTCAACTTTCAAAGGATGAACTAGAGTGTTTCCTATCACTTTCTTGAGAAATGATACTAACATAATTAGCATACCCTAAAAATATTATGAGCCTAATTAAAGAAGTTGAAGGAAAAATGCAAATATATTTTGTCTTTGCTTTGAATTTTACATAAAATATTCATGCAGCTAACTTATATTCTGAATGTTTAAACAGTGCCATTCTTAAAATAGACCACATTGTAACTGTTACAAGCCTACCTACCCCTTTCCATTCTATTCTACTTTCTAAGATTAGCCTGATTTTGTTTGGAAGACATTAAACACAGAAATAGTACTCCATGTAATAGCTTCCCCTAAAGTTAGTGATGGCTTTATGATATATTTCGAGACAATACTACATAATAGTTATTTCTAATTTCTAGGCAGGGTTTCTAGGAAATGTTTAAGACAGATAAGTAAATTAAAGTAGGTAGTACCCCTATATGTGGTAGCAAATGCATACTGTCCCTAGTGTGGGGTGATGAGGGTGGGGATTAAGCAGATCCATTAGACTGAGTTTAGCCAAGTATGAGCTAAACACAAAACAAAACAAAAATTTACAAACCAAAAAATATTTACAAACAAAAATAAGAGTAAGATTCAACAGATATTATCTAGAATTATATCTCCAAAAACATCCAGTATTAGAATTTAAAAATAGAATATAAATGACCATCTATACATTAACTAGAAAAATAAAGTGGGATTAAATATTGACAAAGAACAAGATGCTATTAAATGTAACCAGGTGGGGGCACCTGAGTGGTACAGTCAGTTAACTGACTGACTCTTGGTTTCAGCTCGGGTCGTGATCTCAGGGTTGTGGGATGGAGCCCTGAATCAGGCTCTAAACTCAATGCAGAATTGGCTTGAGATTCTCTCTCCCTCTCCCCTCTGCTACTCCTGCTCATATTCACTTTTTCTCTTTCTAAAATAAATACATCTTTAAAATGTAATCAGCTTTAAATCAGCTTTTAATTTCTTTTAATGAAAAATATAAGCATTACCATTATAGAACCTGATGAACAGTTTATCCAGCCAAATGGACATAGACAGAATGTTTATAATCTTAAAGATGAGTAGAGTATGTTGACTATAATGTAACATAGAAAGGCAGGGAGTTCAAAAATATGAATAAAAAGACCCAAAATTAAATGCCAACAGGAGGGATTTCTTTGTTAGTTAAAAAGCTTATAATAATATACATACATATATATATATATATATGTATATGTAATAATTGAGGGCACTGACTATTGCCCTCAGTAGTCAGTGGCTAGAAGTGCCATGCCTAATGTCAGAGGAAAAAGACTGGACAGTTTTGCCAAAAATCTGCTTTTCCAAAATTTAGAGGAAGATGGTAAGCTAGTCTCTCATAGATGAGATGTGGATCTCACAACAGAGAGCTGGACCAGGTCCATATTGGGAAGAAACTGAAAGATGAGAACTTCGTGGTTGGATAAAACACAATGAAAGGATGAATCACTGGAGACCAAGGGTCAAAGGGAAATTTTAAGTAAAGAGCCTGAGAATTTATCACTATGTGAAGAGAATTTGTAATGAAAAACTCCCAAAGGACTTAGGTGACCTCTAGGGGATCCTACAAAAAAGCCAAAAATTGTGCAATCACAGCATCCAGGGGATACTAACAGTAAATTATTAAGGTCAATTTTTTTCATTTTTTAAACATTATTTGTGTTTGAGAAAGAGAGAAAGAGAGAGAGAGAGAGAGAGAGAGAGAGATGCCCCCAGGATGCCTCCTCTCTGCCAGGGAGGCAATAACTCCAGTGCTTGAGGAAAAGAAAAAAAAAAGAGAGAGAGAGAGAGAGAGAGAGAGAGAGAAAGCAAGGGGAGGGGCAGAGAACACTTACCTCCCCACTGAGCACAGAGCCCGACACCAGTGCTCACTCCCAGGACCCTGAAATCATGACCTGAGCCTAAATCAAAAGCCAGCCACCTAACCAACTGAGCCACTCAGGCACCCCCAGAAAAACAGCTTCTAAAAGACTGAGTTTCCCCTTACTTCTCTCTCTTATAGCTCCAACTCTCTAGAGGTTCAAAACAGTGACAGGTAATACAGGAAAATGTGGACCATACTCCCATTTCCCACTACAGGTTTTTCAGACTTGTGATAAACCTGAACTAGGAAAGAATGTAAATTATAAAATGGATAAAAGTGTGGCGTTCATGTGATCATTGCTTTAGACTAGACTTTCATTTAATTAAGAGGGATCTAAAGGACTTTTCAATAAGAGACAGGGAAATAATTATCTAAGAGATACTAATAGGAATAGAGAAAAATAATCCATCGCTTTCTGCCTGTACTCTATCTAGTATAATAAATTGGTTTTATTACATACCCTCCACCCTGTGTTGGGCCTAAGAAATTGGTGGGTGCATATACACAGCGGCTACGGCAAAGACATACCAAGGGAACAGTCTCAAATTTTATCCCAACCTCCCAACCTTTTTTTTTTCTTCTCTTGAAAATTTGTTACCTATATTTCGATCATTTTTTCACTATTTGACTACAATATTTTCTGCTTTAATGCATACATTCTGACAAAACACAGAAAATAGCGGCATGTTTTAATCAATCCTTTCTATTTGCTCTAAACTTTATCCCAACCAAATAAAAAGAGCTGTTATTTAAAATGAACAAACTATCATATCTCCAAATCACTTTGAATGATTTTCTGCAACATTCAACAACTTAGAATTCAGAATTATTATTTGAAGGAGATTTTTAACAATTATTTTTCTGATTATCAAACAGATACACATGTGGCAGAAAAACTGGAAAGTCCAGGAAAGCAAACAGTAGTACTTTCCAACTGGTTGTAATTTCACCAGCCAAAAATAAACAATGTAAAGAGTCTTGCAATAGATTTTCCTCAAGTTTGAAATGCACCTTTTTTTAATACAATCATATGACACTATTTTATAGTCCTCTCTTTTCTCTCACCAATTTAACACCATTTCCCTATTATCGTATGTAACACTTCAGCATGATTTTACATTAGTTTTATAGCATTTCATTAAATTGAAAAAAACAGTTATTTAACCAAATAGTATGTTTACCATTTAGGCTTTTCCCATATTTCTTTTTCACAAACATGAATCCAAGTATGATAAATGTCTTCATAATGCATCTTTGAACATTCTGTTTAAAAATTAAAATTATTCTGACTCAGAAAAGGCTACAATTTAGGCTGTGAGATGGGAAAATAATATATTTCCGAGCAGTGCAGTTGTCCGCAGATCTATAAATTGATCCATGTTGTCCAATTATCCCAGCATCATGCAAGTCAAAATCATGGTACCAAAAATCTGAGAACATGGAAGATTTTCTGAAATAAACTAATTTAAATTTTAAAATTAAACATACTAATTCTGAAGTGTGTCTGATTCAGTTTTATTCTCATACAAAACAGTAAAATTGAAAACGTTTTAAAAGCAGAGTCCCAAGCAATGAACTGAAATATCTTATGCTTATTTATAAGCTTATTTTGCATGACATATAAATAGTTCTTTGTAACATCCCCTAAAATAGTTACTTTTAATATTCCTTAACCAGTTTTTCTAAGAGCTCTTTTCCCCTCACTGATTCATTTAAAAAATTATTCAAACACAATTTTCCCTAAAAGAAATCTCTATAAAATAATGTTCCACATTTCTACCCTTATCTACTTTTTCTGCACTCAAATTTAATTCCAGCAACTCATAAAAGTGCCAGTGTAAATGCTCTCTATTGATTTAGGATTCTGAAATTTAATTTTTACTCTACTAGCCTTACCAACTGAAATTCAAATGAGATGTTCAGATTTTCAACATGATCTCTATATATTTTTACCACAACGTTGTATCAATATTCCTGAAGATATTTGTAATCACTTAGCCATTAGCAAATACTAACAAAGTAATTTTTGTAGAGTTTGTGCCCTTAGTAAAATTAGTTCATTTTAATTCAGCCCCATGCGAACTTTATTGCAGAGTATTTTGAAGCAGTGGTTACCAAATTTTTAGCATGCGTAAGAATAAGCTTGTTAAAATACAAATTCGATAAATATGGGTGCAACCACAGAATGTGCATTCCTAAAATTTGACCAGTTGATCCTACTCTCCTTTTCTGGGGAATACAATTTGAGATTCTAAAGTGTGTGGACACAGCTGTCATATTATACAGATTTTTCTATATGAGTAAAATAAATATTAAATCAAATATGAGTGTTTAAGTCTTTTATGAATTCAGATATTTACTACACCACTTTACCACTTAATAAACTAGTCATTTAAACTTTCTGAGCCCCAGATTCCTAATGTATAGTATAATAGAAATGGTAATATTATATAAAATACAGTATTACTCATATTTCATATATTATAAAATATCATAACAGAAATCTAATAGAAATAATGCAATGCATGTAGTTGTATAAAATAAATGTAATAGTAATAATATCTAACCAATGGGTTGTCATGAGAGTTAAATTTACATTTATAAAGCCATTAAAATAGTGCCTACATATTGTCAGAGGGGATGGAAAGAATTATATTAACAAAGAAAAGAGTTATAAGGAAAACAAAAAGTCATCTGAGTCAATAACAGGAATGACCAATGGTAGGAAAAAAAAGAAAAAACAATAGTGGAAAAAATTTTAAAAATTCCTCAACAATGAAAAACAGTGAAAAATGACAGCAGTTACAGGTATCTTTACCTATAAAGATAAAAATCATAACAAAGAGGAAAGTAAGACACAAAATAATATATTTCATTATTCCATTGTACACAGACCCAAACTAGACAAAACAAACCAGTTATATTAACAATGCATATAGTGATTACCTCTGAGGAGGTCAAGTGCGCGGTGTTTCAGAGTAGCACAAAGGAGCCTTTTGAATTCATATTTTTATTCCATTTGCCAACCTGACTGGAGGTTACAGTGTATGTATTTTTATGAGAATTCATCGAACTAAATATTTAGGATTGGCACACTTTTCCCTAAGTAACTTTACTTCAATAAAACAATATAAGATATATTGTAACATTTTAATTTATAAATCACATTATAAATTTACTTTAGCCCTTTATATAAAATACCTTCATTGGCATCCCCATTTCTATGTTCCAAAGTAAAATTATCTTAACCTGCTCTCGTTATTCTGCTCCCTCTGTTCCACCACTCATGACTATACATCTGATCATTCTTGCATCTGCACTCTCCATAGGCAACACCATTATCTACCAGTTGTCCTTATCTAAAAGCTTAGGTATCCTCTACGACACCTTCTCTCACTCCCATATTAATTAGTCACCAAGTTTCCTTGGAACCTTATCTCTCAGATTTTTAAATTTGTTTTCTCAATCTTCAACCTTTGCTTCCTGCCTATCATTAGCAGGCAAAATCAGCAACAAAAAAACTACTTAGATTTCCTGTTGACAATCATTTGCATATGTTGCTTCCCTTTCTAGAATGTCCTTCCTTCTTTTCTCTACCAGATGATTTTTATTTATCTTCAAATTCTATTTCAAGCATCATTTCTCTTTATTCCAATTACAAAGGAAAATAATCACTTAATTTTCCTATTATGTTTGGGCTTTTTCACAAACTTTTGAAAAACCCAGCAATAAAGGAGAACAACATATTCAATTCTCTCATGATCTATTTTTCCTCATTTTCTTTCTCTGTGCACAGATTGAAAAATCAAAAATTGTAATGCATTTTTGTCACCACATCACTTTAAAGAAGCTTATCCTTGTAGACTAGCATTGGATTCAACCTACCATTTTTTTTCCTTATCAGTTGTGTATGTTCAGAGTTTAAAGCTGCATCAAAATCTCTATGCAACACATGCTTCAGCATTAGTATATTTGTTCTGTTTTTTATTCTATGTAGTAGTATCTAGTTCAACCCAAAATTTGATGAAAACTAGTAACCTGATATATTGTCAAACAGAATCCTAGATACATTGTCAGATAGCTGCTCTGAACTCAGATCGAAGTACTGAATTTGGTTGTGTCTCTAAGTACTATTTCTCCTAAATCAATGAAACATTTGATGATCTGTTTATTTCTTGTTATTTTTTTTTCAAATGTATCACTGCCAGGAATAACAAATCTACAAATATCTGATAGTTTAATTTTTTATTGAGCTACCATTAATTTTTTAAAGCTTCAAAATTTACATCATTCTTTTTTCTTCTTAAAGTAATATTTTGCATTTTTGTGTGTAGAGCTGTCAAATGTTTCCAACCCACATTTTTATTTTTTTTTCTCTAAAATGTAATCACATCGAAAACACTTGCCAAAGGTTAGCATAAACAACTAGAAAAATCTTTACTCAATTGATTGAAAATGTCCCTTTTTCCTTGGGAAACTTTTAAAGTTTTCTCTACTTCTTGGGGATGAATTTATGCTTTCAAACCCTTGAATATTATAACATAGGAGAAGGAGACCATATCATGTCAACAAAATTCACCATACTTTAGTTTTCTGCCTCCTGTATGATTAAATTAAGAAAACACATACTTAATGACATTTGCCAATTTCTGGGCTTGTTTTGACATGTCTATCTTTCAAAGCCCTTTTGAATTTGGTTTGTTTTCCTGTAGGAGTTTTATGATTTCCTTCTTTTACTGACTCTTCCACTGTTTAATAAGCATTTTCTCATTACATTTTCGCTTCTTTTTCCCACAGTTCCTCCTATATTACAACTTCAAATGAAAATGTTCCTTTTTGTTATTTTTTATTTATTTATTTTAAAACATATTTTATTTATTTATTCATGAGAGAGAGAGAGAGAGAGAGAGAGAGAGATCGAGGCAGAGGGAGAAGCAGGCTCCATGCCAGGAGCCCGATGCAGGACTGGATCTTGGGACTCCAGGATCGTGCCCTGGGCCAAAGGCAGATGCCAAACCGCTGAGCCACTCAGGGATTCCCTATTTTTTTTATTTAATTGCAACACAGTCACCTTTTATTTATTCCCAATCCTAAGACCATTACCACTTCCCTTCCCACTCACTCCATCACTCTTGGTAAAGTTCAGGGGCAAAACATCACTGTGAAATAAACAGGATCAATGTAAACTAGAAGACTAGTTTTTCTCTAACCTTATCTCTTACAGATCAATACAAAAAATTAAGATTGCTAGTAAAGAGAGATTAGTCTTTCCTCAACATAGTAGTTATTTGCTGCTTTTTAATAATATCATCACAAATTTAGGTGCTTAAAAATACATTTATTGTCTCACAGTTTCTGAGGGTCAAGATTCGTGGAACTGCTTACCTTGGTCCTTGCTTCAAGATCTCACCAAATTGCAATCTAGGTGTCAGAGCAAGGGTATCACCTGAGACTTTGGAAAGAGCTGCTTCTTGCAGAAGAATTTTTTTTTTTTTCTCTCCTGGCTGTTGGTCAGAGTCTGTTCTCAGTTCCTTGCTTCATGACTCTCTCCATATGGGTTTGGGCAGCACACCAGTGTGCCTTTCAAATCTGGTAAGAGAGAAAGTTTCTTGGTAAGATGTCTATAAATGTACTGTAGTCACATACATATCCCCTAACCTTTGTTGGCTTCTAATAGTTAGATGCAATTCAAAGTTTCCATTAACTGTCAAGGTCAGGGCATTTCACAAGTACATGAGCACCAGAAGATGAATCATGGGGACCCCCTTTGAGACTATGAACATAGAATTCTTGGATATTAGAGATTTTGGTTTTTTCAAGTATCTTTTGTTCTCGTATGTGTTTGTATGTCTGATGAGAAAAACAGTGTTTAACAGAAATACCCCTGGAATTTGGGAATATGTCTGAACAAGGGCTTTTTTTTTTTTTTTTTAAATCTGGAGATTACAGAATATAAGAGCCTTATTCAACTTGGAGGAATACTACTACACTCTCATCTGGGTCCTTCCCCATGATTCAAGGAAAAAGAGGAAGAGAAACAATTCCTCATGGTTCTATGGAAGGCAACAAAGCATTAGCTAAAGATAAAGAATTTGGGAGATTGCCACCATTTGCCTGGAAAAGTAATGTTAAGTATATCCAGAGAAGATAGGATATGTATCACTGTTTCAGCATAAGAAAAATATGAAAGTTTTCAGGAGATTCTTTCACATAGGATTTGTGTGAAAGTAAATGCCAAAGACATATTTATGTCAATAAGATGCTCCCAGCTTCAGAGTTCACCTAATGAACCAGACCAAGAACAAAGATATCATGCAGTATGCCATTATCATCAGCATGAGGAACAGAGTTAGGTAACAACTCTGGTAGTTATGGAAGCAAAGAGAAGGTCTTGGTAAGCTGGGCAAAATCCTTCTTCAACCAATGAGCTATGATCTATTTAAGAAGTTTCTTCTGTTCTATTATCCTCATTACAAGAACCCATCTGGGGATTGAGAGTCAGACGGGAAGAATAATTGAATAGTTGCCAAATGTAATTCTAATAAGCACATTGTTTAAAATTGCTGTACTGCTGATGTTAGCATATGATATTAAATCATTTGACAGGAACAAAGCCTAGGAATCATGAAGGATTAGTACATGAATTTTTAAGAATAAAAATTTTCACATTAACTCATATTTGTTTTCATATTTACTCACATTTGAATAAATATGAAATTCTGATCAATCAAATCTCATATGAATCAATCACCCTGAATAAGATTTAGCGGTCATATATTCATTTTCTTTATTTTCAATGCTACAAATTCAGGCTGATATAGAAACCTCTTTGGTGTAATCTTCCTTGGACACAGGTCTATACTTAACCATGAGGCAAATTCATTTGACTCTTCAGTTTATATATTTATAGCTGCTGTCATGTCACTAACTATAGTTATGATGAGTTTACTCCAGAGTTAAGAGTGATTAATAAGATATTAACTTCCTTATTATATTCAGCCTTGTTTCTTTTTCCTATAATCACATTGGAAGTCTAATGAATAGGAATGAAGTTGATCTCTTTAGAAGCTGTTATCTAAGGAAATGACAAAATTCTAAATAGGTTAAGACACCTTACCCTTGCCCTGTTTAATGACTTTACTGCCAATGCAGATAGTTTCTGGAATTTAAAAAAAAAATCCTATTTTGAATTCAATCACCTTCCTTCTAAATATTTCCTTTACATATCTATACACTTCTACAATTTACAGAATGTACTCCCATACCTAGTATCTGTAGAAGGCATTAATACTCTTCAAATTACCCAAGATCTATCCACTACCATTTCCTCTGAATGTCATCAGATACAGGATTGCCTTCAGGTGTTATCATAACTTGTCTGCTCTTCCTTTATGGGTCTTTTTTTTCCGTCACCTCATCTTTCTCCCCCCCCCCCCCCTTTAAAAGAGAACCAACAGGTAGCCAACCTACTACTACTGAGATCAGCTTAATGTTTATTCTACCTTTTTCCACGCTCACAATGCCAGTTCTTCCCACATCTTTCTTAGTTTGAAGTTTTACTCTAATGTGCCTACAAATGCCTCCAGGCTCCGTCCTCTCCTTCTTGAAGCATGAGATCTGTTAATGTTCCTTCTCTCCTCCCCCTTCTCTACTCACTTTCTTTCTTTCTAAAATGATCTTCTTGCAGTGTCTCAATTTAATATTCTTTAGTTTCATTTCTGGCTATTATTTTCCCTTTTTTATCTCTTCTCTCACAGGTGGTACTTAAGTCTTTCCAACAAATAACAGAAAAATCCATTCCATTATTTTATACAAGGACAATTTAAGTCTCAAAAAAGTTTAATTTACAATGTTTCTTAACTAGCAAGACCAGGTGCAAATCATAGATCCTTGAAACCTCAGTTCTATTCAATTTCAATTTGTCAGTGCTACTTCCTTCTTCATTATACTTCACAGCACTCCTGTGAGAAGGCTGAATTACAAGCAATAAGAGAGCCATTTTCCAAACAGAGGAGTTGAAGCAAAGGAGTTAATTGACCTGTGAGTGGAGAAACCACAGAGAACATAATATTCAATCATCCAAACCACACCTTCATAGCAGGCAAGAATGAATTCTGATTAGTGAGAAAATTGGAATGAATTTTATAGCAAGAACCTCATTAATTCATACTAATTAGAAGTCAAAAAATAAAGATTTTTCAAAAGTTTGAAAGTATGGAATGTTCAAACGAAATTTTTTCAGTTATTTATAACTTAGTTATTTAAATCATAATAATGATTTGTCAATATAAGCTCTTTAGGCCTTCTTTAAGTATTTGGGATAAAAGTATAGATTCATATCCAAATAGCTGCTAAGTGCTTAAGAAACTAAGCAAGCAAATATTATCAAGCATATACTAATACAAATCTTAAACTAATGCATCTTAAATAAGTGCACACATCAATGAATACATCATTTCAATTATACATATACACAATTAGCACACAATAAGACAGCTTAATGATGGCTGGATTTCTTGCATGCATTATAGAAACGTAATAACCTACTAGAATTCAGAGAATAAGAGTCCAGATAGTGAAGCAATGTATTGTCAAAGTCACATGTATTGTCTTCCTTCTCTTGTAGGGGTGCATCACTGATAGGCAACAGTTTCCATTCTAAATACCCAAAACAATCCCCTCATTAGAAGTAATTTTACTACCACATAATGAAAGTTTCTGTTCTTCCTCCTCTCATCCTTGATATGGTGCCAGGCTAAGGTCCTAAAATTTATGTTTGATTTAGTACCTTGCAAATAAGAACATTTTATAGTGGATTGTCACATAAATAAAGAATGAAATGAAGTTCCTCAGCAGAATATTACAGTTCCATCATAATCTGCTCTCACACTATCCCTTCCTCAACTCCCATTAAACCCCAAAAAGACCTTAAGAAAACAAAACAACAGCAATAACAAAACACCACCTTTTATAGTCTATGTATTTTAAAGTAGTTCTATCAAAATAAAAATTATTTCACCATTTCTAACTTTCAAAATTGTACCTACCTATTCAGGTCTACTCTTCATTTTAACTAAAGTAATTTTTCTGATGGCTATTCTAACTTTCTAAAATTATAAACCACGTTCTAGTGGTTCTAGTGGTTCTAGTGGTTCTTGACGATGAATATTTATCACATAAAAAGAAACATGACCTACTTAAGTAATTGCCATATTTTGCTCTATTTGAATACAATTATCTATCTCCTACATTGTATTCCCTATTTCTTCTATTACCTTTTGAACTCAGTCTCTTTATACTAGAAGAAAGTCTAAGTAATTGTTATGGTCGCTAATCTTGCAACCATCAAACTGACTTTTACTTTGGGGGACTACTCAGGATGACTTCTTCAGAATGCTGTTTTTAATAAAGAACTAAAGGAGTTGAGAAGTTGGTGAATGTTCCTATAAAGGTAAAAATAGGAAAACAGAAACAGCTGAGTATTTTAAAAGAATTTAATTCAGAAAATTGGTCTATAAAGACAGTAGGTTTCTGATTAAAACAACAATAACAATAAAACAAATCAAAACAAAACAAAATAAAATAAAACAAACAAACAAACAAACAAAAAACCTGATAGCTACAAAACACAACTAAGAGAAATGAAATTACACCTATAAAAGGGGGGGGGGGATATACCATGTTCATGATCAGAGAATTTATTTTTTTTTTTTTTTTTATTTTTTTTATGATCAGAGAATTTAACATAAAGGTGTCAGTTCTCCTGAAATTTATCTCAAACTACAATGAAATTCAAGTCAAAATCCCAGCAGGCTATATAGAAATGGGAGAACTGATTCTAACATCCACAAGTAAATTTTTTTTAAAATAAGCAAAACAAAACCTCAAAGAACTGAAATAATTTTGAAGAAAAAATAAATAGGGGGGATGCTTGGCTTTGAGATATTATGAATAGTTTTAGCATGGAAGCAGAAAAATAGATTAAAAATATAGAGTACAGAATCACTCATATTTAGATAATTGATTCTCAGTTAAAATGCAAGAAAATTTAGTGGAGAAAGATAGACTTTTCAAAAATTAACTGGAGTAATTGGATATCCAATGCAAAAAAAAAAAAAAAAAACCAAAACAAAACAATGTAAAACTTCAACCTATTATTCATACAAAAATAAACTCAAAATAGATCAAACTAATTGTAAAGTCTAAAACTGTTGAACTTCTAGAAGAAAATATAGGAGAACATTTTTGTAGCATTGGGTTAAGAAAAAAATGTCTAAGAGAATCTGTTAAAAAAATCTGTGAATTGGGCATTATAAAAATTAAAAATATTTCTCTTAAAAAGACACTATTCAGAAAAACAAGCCACAAGCTGGGAGGAAATAGGTGTAAGTTATATCTGATAACATATATTCAAAACATATAGACAACTGCCAAAAATCAGTAAGGAAAAGAAACTTCATATGATATATGAACAGAGACTTGAGAGATGATAGATGGATGGCAAATGAGCACATGGATAACGACATAATTAAGAATAGGAAATTAAAACCACTTGGGAGAAGATGCTCAATTTATGTCATCAGGAAAATGTAAATTAAAAACATTGAGATACAACTACAGACCTATTAGAATGACCCAAATCCATAATGCTAACAATGCCAAATAATGACATGAATGTGGAACAACAGAAATTCTCATGCACTCCTGGTGGGAATGTGGAATGCTACTTTGGGCAGTTTGGTGGTTTCTAACAAAACTACGTACATTGTTGGCATGTAATCCATCCACTGCACTCTTTGGTATTTACCCAAAGAGTTTAAAATTTAAGCCCACACAAAAACCTATATATAGATGTTTATAGCAGCTTTATTCATAATTGCCAAAACTTGGAAGCTAACAAGATGTTCTTCAGCAGATGAATGGATATAGCAACTGTTGGCACATCCAATTAATGGAATATTGATGCTTTAAAAAAAGTGCAATTGCTGGACGATAGGGTAGTTCTATTTTTAACTTTTTATAGAACTTCCATACTGTCTTCCAGAACAACTGCACGTTTGCATTCCCACTAACAGTGTAAGACGGTTCTGCTTTCTCCACATCCTCATGAACACCTATTGTTTCCTGTGCTAGTGTTAGCCATTCTGACTGATGTGAGTTGACATCTCACTGTAGTTTTGATTTGTATTTCCTTGATGCTGAGTGATGTTGATCATCTTTTCACGTGTCTCTTAGACATCTGGATGTCTTATTTGGAAAAATGTTTGTGTCTTTTGCACTTTCTTCAACTATATTATTCGGTTTTTTTTTTTTTTTTGAGTGGGGGAGTTTGATAAGTTCTTTATATATTTTGTATATTAACCCTTTATCAAATATATAATTTGCAAATATCTTCTCCCATCCTGTATGTTGTATTTTAGTTCTGTTGACTATTTCCCTCACTGTGCAAAAGCTTTTACTCTGATCAAGTCCCAACAGCTTATTTTTGCTGTTGTTTCACTTGCCTCAGGAGACATATCTAGTAAGAAGTAGCTATGGCAAATGTCAAAGAGGTTACTGCCTGTGGTCTCCTCTAAGATTCTGATGGATTCCTATCTCACACTTAGGTCTGTCATCCATTCTGAATTTATTTTTGTGTTTATTGTAAGAAAGTGGTCCAGTAATAGCACCTGTGATCCAGCAATTGCAATACTAGGTATTTACCCAAAGGATACAAAAATACAGATTTAAAAGGACACATGCACTCTGATGTTTATTTTTTATTTATTTTTTATTTTTTAAAGATTTTATTTATTTGTGTGTGAGAGAGAGAGAGAGAGAGGCAGAGACACAGGCAGAGGGAGAAGCAGGCTCCATGCAGGGAGCCTGATGTGGGACTCGATCCTGGGACTCCAGGATCACACCCTGGGCCAAAGGCGGGTACTAAACCGCTGAGCCACCCAGGGATCCCCCACTCTGATATTTATAGCACCATTATCAACAATAGCCAAATTATGGAATGATCCCAAATGTCCAATCAACTGATGAATTGATAAAGAAGAGATTATATATATACATATATATGTATGTATATATATGTGTATATATATATATTCAGCCATAAAAAAAGAATTCAGTCTTATCATTTGCAATGTCATTGATGGAGCTAGAGAGTATTACACTAAGTGAAATAAGACTGTCAGAGAAAGACAAATACCATAAAATTTACTCATATGTGGAATTTAACAAACAAAGGAGAAAAGGAAAAAAAGAGAGAGAGGCAAACCAAGAAATGGACTCTTAACTATAGAAAATAAAAGAAAAGGCAAAACTATAGAGAAAATAAAAAGATCGATGCTTGCCAGAGGTGGGGAGTTGAAGAGGAAGAGGAAGAGATGAATATGCAAAATGTAGATGAATTTTGGAACACTGAAAATACTCTGTATGATATTATAATGATAGATATATGTCATTATTCATTTGTCTAAATGGTAAGAGTGAATCCTTAGGTAAATTATGGATATTGGGTGATTATGATGTGCATTATAAGTTCAGTTCATCCTTGGAAAAAAAAAAAGCAAAATTTGGGTAATGTTGACAGTGCATGAGGCCCTGCATGTATGAGGGCACTCATACATGATATATGGAAAATCTCTGTACCCTCAAGTTTGTTTTAAATTTGAAGCAATTTTAAGAAAAAACAGACTTTATCACAAACACACAATGAAATAAGTGTGTATTTCTTAAAATGGCTAAAATTAAAAATAATGACTATACCAAGTTTTGGCTAGGTAATGATGTCAAGGTCCTGGGATGAATCCCCACACTGGGGTCCCTTTTTATGAGGTAGTTTGTTTTTTCCATTTTCCTCTGCCCCTCTGCCTGCTTGTGCTCACCCTCTCTCTTCCAAATAAATAAAACCTTAAAAAAAAAAAAAAAGAAAGAAAGAAATCTCTACATATTTTCTATAAATATCCTGGAATATATATTTTATTCTTTTAAAGGAGTTTGTCTTGACCTCTTAAAAAATTAGGTGAAATTAAAGTAAAGATGTTTTGTATTATGCTGGCATGATAAGAAATTTTTGCTGTTCAGAAAAACTGCTTGTATGTTCATGTATGAGGGGAGAGTAAGAAAGGGATAAGAGTAACATCAGCAAAATTTGGGGGATATTTTTAAATTACAGCGATTTGGGAAAAATTATTAAATACTATTCTGTTAATGAAAGACCATCAAAGAATATTTCAGACCATGTATTCTGCCCTTTGATCTCTTACATTCAACAAAAGAAAAATGCGACAATTCCTGGCATAGTAATAATCTAAAAGGCCCTCGTGATAGGTATACTATATAGATTCAAGTTATAAGTATAAAATTGGGTCTAAAGTGCAACCATACACACACACACATATAAAATAAATTTGAGAATTATACTTCAAAGAAAGCACAGCTAAAACAAATAAATTTTGGATCAGAGAATAATAAGTAGTAGACTAGGAATTACCATGTCCAGAAACACTAAAGGACAAGATAAGTCTGCTTGAAATAACAAAAGTTTTGTTGAAAATAATCTGTGAAATACCTGTTTTTGACTTTTAAACATCCACTATCTAAATTGTTTTATGATTATTAATATTAGCTCTATATCTATAAATATACAAGACATTCAAGAATCATTGCTGTACTGAACTGTGATTTTCTAAGGGATACTCCTTCCTATTCAAATTTGCAAGAACTCAGGGGTTTAAAGCATATTTTCTAAATCTCACTGATATTTTGGTAGACTTAGTTCAAAGGCCTTAAAGATAACATCCCACAGAGCTTTAAAATTAAATATCAATGGTTCTGTAAATTATTGATTAGGACCTAGAGATATATCATGATGAATTGAAAGTGTCCCTGATGTACTTGCTTGGATTTTCTTTAGTGCTCAGAAACCTGGATAAAAAAAAGACAGATAGTTGATAAATTTATGATGGTGTTTTCTCAGCAATGTGAGAAAGGGCATGGAGACAATAGAGTTGGGGACATTTACATTATTAAAATAGAATTTATATTCTTTGGATTTAGTCTACAAAGAGAAGAAATTGAAGACAAGGAGGGTACTTTACAATGGAAAAAAAATAAGACATCATGTAAGTAGTTCATTAAACCACTGTTTATGGGGAATAAAATAATGAATGCAACTGGAAGAGGTTGTTAACAAAGCAGTTATAGACAGTTTAACTTTAGAGATGAAGCAACTGCTAATGCTGTTATGTTTGGATAACATAGCTGTAGGTTTGAATAGCTGAAATGAAGTATAACTGAAATGTTTTGGATCTAAAGAAGTAAAAAAAAAAAAAAAAGGAATTTACCATGCTGGAGGGGTTTCTGTAAGAGCCTACAAATCAACAAGGACAATATTATGACTTGAGATAAGGAAGCACAGTTATGCTATATATCAAAATCTTCTATAAATATGTAAAATTTTACGCACAGCAACAGTTAAAGTATATAACCAAATTTCATATGCCAAGACTGAGAAAGGAGTTTTATATGAACATGAGAGAGAAGTGATTTGAAGGCAGCACTGGGAATCTAGATTAATATAGTCTCTACTTCCTGGCCCTGTATGAAAAATGAAAGATTCACTGTTGACAAAATAAGAAAGAAGAGAGATACATGAAGGAAAGGACTCTGGAATTACGTGGGTATGGTTTCCTATTGAACTAAAAGCTTGCAGAATATAGAAAAGGAGGAAGAAAGAAGTAGTAACTTGGATCAGAAAAAAAAGAATAGGGAAAGTTAAGGATAAAAGAATATATGACCTGAAAAGCCCTGCATGTTGGGTAAAGCTTGCTTATGTTTTGACATAACAAAATTAGCTTTGCACTTCCTCTTAGGAGACATACTTCTCAACAGTTATATCCCCTAAAGCAAGACTACCTATGCCCTTATGTAAAACATTAAAAAACCCTCTACTCATCTAAGGATGAAATATAAACTCTTTAGAATCTTTTAGTGTGGCCTAAAATGCTCAGAATGGATGCCTTTTCAACATAATCTTCGAAGTATTGCGTCTATATTCCAGCGATATCAAAACTATTACTCTGTCTACGTTTTTGATGGAATGTTGTAGACATTTAATCCTCTTGAACAAATTTCCCCCAAGTTTCAAAATTTAGCATTCATTTACTTTGTGTATGCTGCCCAAAAATGTCCTACTTTGAGATTTAAGTCTCCATGAATTTTTCACATTTCTTCATGTCTAAAAATTAAGTCCATTTGCTCAGACTTATTTTAATTCCAGAGAAAATAACTCAATTCCTGGATATTCAGATAGTTTAAAAACAAACAAAAACTGTCTTCTTTCCCTCTCTGAATGTATGCTTACAATCTAGGATACTGAAGTTAATGTCTCTTTCCAGAAAGGAGCACTGGAAAATTTTCCAGAAGCTCTCATAGGAAATTTGGGGTTTCCAAAGATCAATGATCATCAGCTGTGGCACAATTCGATTGCATATGCAGTATCCTACCCACTCTGCCTCTGTAATTGCCCCAGGATGATTTGAGATTGGAGAAAAAATGCAAACAAAAAGCTCATGTTACCTTCTGTGTCAGATAAACTCTAAATCCACTTGAGCTTCTTGTCCCTTATAAGTCAAATATATGAAAATGTTCCAAGCCTACTTATCAGCTTCCAAGTGACTACTTAAATATTGCTTGATGCCCACACACATCAAAGAGTGTCTGTCCTAAAGAAACAAACTAAAAAGTGTGTGTCCTTTCTGTGTTTCCACTGTATACTATAATTATCCCAAAACTTTATGCCTTTTCCACTAGTTTGAAAATGCCTTAGAAGATTGCATTTTCACTTACTTCTACACATTTTACCCTGTAAGAGGACTAAACACAAAAGTACAATTACTACATTACAAAAGTGCCATATAATTATAGGGAAGCACTAGAGTATAAAGTACAGAGAAGCAGTAAGGAATTCTGACTTAGATATAGGTACTACATTTGGAGTATTCAAGTTCAAGTCCTAGTTTTAACACTTACCAGCTATATGACATTGGGCAAGTTGTTTCATCTCTCTGTGCTTCTATTTCCTCATTTATAAAAATGAAAACTATAGTATACACCTAACAGGCTGTTGTGAGGATCAAATAAGTAAATGCACTAGTGGAATAGTTTTGGCACAGTTAAAATATTGAATATTTTCTACCCATTATTAGTGTCTCAATACTACTGATAAATATAAAAAGTAGCTAAAAACCATTACATAAGACAAGGACATTAGTGGAAACTATAAAAATAGTGATATTTTTAAAACTTTATTTTAATAATTGCAACCATTCTATGTAATGCTACCTGATATTATGAATTCTCAATAGATGATAGGCAAATTGAGTGATTCTCCAGGTTTTCTGGAGAACCCTAACACAAGGTCCAAAAATTAATTTTGAAGAAAACTGACAATAGGGTAAAACCTAATATTTTAGGAATGATATTCCAGGTAAGATTGGCCTAACTCAAAACTTGTGATATTGCCTACACTGCCTTGCAAAATGTTATTGAAGGGACTTATAAATGCCTAGAATTCTAAAATACAAATAAGAAATAGAATTTTTAAAATTAACAATTTTTTCAAATTTAATTAAATTTATTTTTAATAAAGAATATTTTTATAATAATGTAAGTAACAATGTTGGATGAAAAGTCTCCAACTAGAAAATAAAAACCAAGATATATTCTTCATGTCCCTATTCATAAACTTCTCAGTGTCACTCTCGATCTTCAAAGACAAAATTCCTTACTTAATCCACATCAGAGACTCAGGTGAAAAAAGAGTCCCACACTAAAATACCAGCCACCTCTCAGATAACACTGAAATTTTACAGAAATAGTATAGAAATAGAATGAGTTATGTCTTCAGCCTTCTACACAGTCTATTAATACATTTAAAAAATGCTATTTTTATAGGGATAAGATTTTTTTTCCTTTTTTTCCCCACTACATACAAAAAAGTTAAAGTAGACAATAGAGAATAAAGCATTTTTCACAGTTTACATCATTTTGGTTTCATACTTTTGTGTTCACAGATAGTTATTTTATATACCTGTATGTGAAATTCAGTAAGAATAAATTCCCAGGTCATAGAAGGGGTTGTCATTAGCATTTCGAAATTTGTTAAGTTCCCTAAAGGTATTTTAGCTCTGTTCCTAAAATCTTCATAATAGTTTAGCCCTCAAGCTTTCATCATTGGTATTGAAAATGAACTAATTCCAAAGGTGATAACTAAAATACTCATCTTTGTTATTTTTAATAGATTTTATTTTTCAGAGCAATTTTAGATTTACAGCAACATTGAGGAGTAGTTACAGAGATTGCACGAATACCCAAGGCCCCTCACGTGAATAGCCTCTTCGTTTTCAAGGTCCCCCACCAGAGTGGTACGTGTGTTGCAAGTGATAAACCTACACTGATACATCATTATCACCCCAAGTCCATAAATTACACAACTATACAACCTTAAATTGTTAGAAAGCAATGAAAGAGAACTTGGTTTGACTAGAAAATTTCTGAGATGTTGTTGTTCTTTTGTTTGGGAAGTCAGTCTCCAGAGTAGTATATGGTGAGAAATTTTAAAATGTGAATATATAAGGTATAGAAGGAACATACCTCAACATCATAAAGGCCATAAAGACCCACAGTGAATTTGGGGAAAACTTGAGCTTCTCCTTTAAGGTCAAGAAAAGGACAGAGAAATCCACTTTCACCACTATTGTTTAACACAGTAATTGAAGACCCAGCCTCAGCAATCAGACAACAGAAATAAATAAAAGACATCCAAAATAGCAAGGTAGAAGTCAAACTTTCCCTCTTTGCAAATGACATGATATTCTGTAGAAAACCTGAAAGATTCTACCAATAAATTGCTAGAACTGATACATGAATTCAGCAAAGACGCAGGATATAAAATCAAGGTACAGGAATCTGTTGCATTTCTATACACCAATAATGAAGCAGCAGAAAAGAAAATCAAGGAATTGACCCCATTACAATTGTACCAAAAACTATACGGTATCTAGGGATAAACCTAGCCAAAGAGGTAAAAGAAACAAAATAGATGAACATAGGGGAAGGGAAGGAAACATAAGACAAAAACAGAGAGGGCAGCAAACCATAAGAGACAGAGAACAAATTGAGGGTTGCTGGAGGGAAGGTGCGTGGGAGATGGGCTAAATGTGTGAAGGGTATTAAGGAGGGCATTTGTTGTGATGGAGCACTGGGAGTTATACATAAATGATGAATCACTAAATTCTGTTCCTGAAACCAGTACTACACCATATATCACTCATTTGAATTTAAATAAAAATAAATAAAATGATAATACATATGCTTCATATATGTGAAAGATACAAGAACACTCTTCCCTATCAAACTTAATAACCAATGCCTAGCCTAGTTATAGCTTTTAGCCACATAAGAAGGTGATATATAATTTATGGCTTACAGAAAAAAGTAGGGATTTTTTTTCCTTATGGCTCATTAAAACAAATATAGAAATGTCCTATATTTGTAAATATAAGTTTCAATGATTGTGTGGCATTTATTTGTTTGTAAGTGTCACATATATTGAAGAATATTTAAAGACAACCCAGGGGGTCTCAGAACATATTGAGATTCACATGCATTGACATAAGCTTTAGTTCACATGTACCTGCCCCATTTAAGTTTCTTATTTAGGAATATAAAAGGAAATAAATATATACCTGTCTCTACAGAATCAAAGTATTTTGATGCCTAAATTAATAATTTATTTTATTTCTAAGGATTCATTTACTAGATTTCATTATCACTTATTGATTTTCTAGCCCGAAAAAGAGTAAACATCAGTACTATAATTCTAAACCTCTTGGAAGAAATATATTTACTATTGGAATAAATACAAACTCAGCTGTTGTAAGTATAGAATGAATACTTAGAGATGAATAAATGAGTCAGAAATTCAAATTTCTCTCAAAGTCAGATTTAGTAGAAATAATATTAATAATTACTTATATAATCTGCAACCACACACACAGAAACTCTCAAAGCTGAGTAGTGTTGGGGAAACAATAAACTCTCACCCAAACCCAGAAAGCCTCTCAGCAAAGGTAGAGAAAAAAAGAACTTCATTATTGAATAAGCATGAAAGCAGACTGTGATGTGCATCACAGTCAATCTGCTAGGAGACTGCAAAGATGGAAAGTTATCTTGCCCCTCTCTATAGCCAAGCAGATACAACCCATTATGCACATGTTCTCAAGATAAATAATTAGTCCTCAAGTAAGATGACTTGATAGCACCATTTTATTTTTATTTTTATTTATTTATTTATTTATTTATTTATTTATTTATTTATTTATTTTACAGATAGTTCATCCTAAATTTACTTGGTAGTTGGAATCACCATCTGTGTTAGCTAATTGGTTTACCTACAGGAAAAAATAAATTCCTTATACCTTTATGAGAAGGGGCAGTTTTACAACTTAAAACTAGAGACCCTGACAAAAGAGGCTCATATTCAGGAAAACTGGGAGATAGGAGCACTATCTTTCCTGATGATGACATATCAAAGAGACTGTTCTTCAGAAAGATACTCCAAGGTCTTAAAGCTGGCAAAAGACTCAAATAGTTTTTTAAAAGACTTACGTGCATTTCAGAGAGAATGAATTTAAATTCCAAGTTTCATAAAGTAAATGTTCCCAGAGAAAAGAAACGAGGGTTTCATCTCTTATTTTCAATAGGGAGAATTGAGCCTCTTCTATGTAATTCTTATTTGACCTTGAAATACTTATGATTTTACAGGTAAGGAACTAGAGTTTAAAAAGTCTAATATATCCAAGTCTTCACAGTTAGCAAGTAACAGATCTACTTGTATTAATTAGATATCTTTTATATGAGGTCAGAGAATATCTTATGCACTAAAGGGATGCACTAAAGGATGCATATTTCATTGCTATAAAGATCTATTACAAAATACTAGATATTTTATTTTCCCGGGGGGGGGGGTGGTGGTGAAAAAAACTTTGAAGAAGTTCAAACCCTTCATTTTATTTCTTGCACCTGCTTAATTCTTTGCATTTGTTTAATTTTTTATTCTTGTGAATGAAATTTTTTCTAATTCACAGAAGTGGAAAATTTGGCTTATCTCTTCAGTTTAACTTTGAATAATAGTCCATTTATCAGTAGAGAGGCTTCTCTATGTCATACTATCTTTAATTGACAACCCTAAGGAAGGGAGTAATGGGAGCACCTCAGGTCTAAGCTATGGTGGATGCTATATAGTGCTCCCTAAATACCTTACAGGGCTAAGGATGGTTTTTTGCAGGTCTAAGAATTCTGCGGGCTGATGGGCTAATGTGAGATCTGCTCAACAGAAAAGCCTTACCCAAATCACGGCCCATTCTGGGGACAGCCTAAATTCAAGACTGGTAGAGAGGAGGTATTAAAGACCCACCCCAACATTCCATACCCAGGAAACTCTAAATTCATATCCAGACCCTCAAAGCTCTATAAGTGAAGAGTTGAGTCCTACATGTGATGGTATCTTCTCTCTCTGCCCCACTGCTCCTTCTTTCTCTTCCATAGGTATTGATCACGAAAACTCTGATAAGCCTGGTATACGGATTTCCATTTCATCATTGACAATGACACTTCTCCTTTAGTCAGGGTCCTCTAAATCCTTCCTTTGACTCGACCTCACCTTGACCTCTGTGTTTGACCAATTCATCTACTTTTGGTAATAATTCTGCCAGATGCAAGTTCAGCTGAAATTCCTCAATCTTTTAGCATGCCTTACCAAGAATCCTGCTAAGTCAGCTTAATAATTACCATAAAGCCAGATTTTTAAAATTGGTCTTAATGTAGTAAAAGATTAAAAGTTTACAAACCCAAGACTGACAATATCAGAACCATGCTCCTAGATCATTATACAAGTGGCATATGTAAAATGACCCAGAGGAGAGCCACTAAGGAGAAACTGCACAAAACCCACCTACACGTACACACATCCCTGCAATATTATATAATAATGTAATATATGGATACATATAAATATTTTTGAAATTTATGATGAGCACATTCTTATATTAGAATATTTAGATCCATATAACTACATTATCTTAAATATTTAAAAATTGAAATTAATGCTGATATAATCCAATGACTTTGGCTTCATTTCACCAGTTTTACATCTACTGGTGTATCAGTTTATTTGATTTTATGGCAATTATTTCTGTTGTGGTATAAGAACACTTCACATGAGATTTACCCTTTAAATTTTTTTAAATGTACAATAAGAATTGTTAAGTATATGCAAAATGTTTCATAGCAGATCTCTAGAATTTGTCTTGCATAACTGAAACTTTATACTTATTCAATAGCAACTCCCTATGTCTTCACCCTAGACCCTGGCAATTAGCATTCAACTCTTTTTTTTCTCGAAAGATTTGATTTAAATAATGTTTCACATAAGAGGAATCATGCAATATTTGTTTTTCTGCAACTGGTTTATTTTGCCTAGCATAATGTGCTCTATGTTTGTTCATCTTGTTATATATGGCAGGATTTTCTTCTTTTCCTTAAAGATCTACTTATTTTAAAGAGAGCGAGAAAGAGCATGAATGGGGGGAAAGGCGAAGGGAGAGGAGAGGATCTCAAGCACACTCCCTGCAGAGCATGGAGCCTGACATGGGGCTTGACCTCATTACCCTGAGATCATTACCTGAGCTGAAATCAAGAGTTCGATGCTTAACCTACTGAGCCATCTACACAACCCAGGATTTCCTTTTTTAAGGGTAAGTAATATATATTTGTGTGTTAGTGTGTCATGCTTTATTTATCCATTGATGGAAACTTAGGTTGTTTACATTTTGTAGCTATTTTCAATTCTTTTTGAATAAATACCTTGAATTGGAATTACTGTTGCATGTGGTAGTGGTATTTCTAATATTCCAAGTCACCTAAATACTATTTTTCTACTGTGGTTGTAGCATTTTGTGTTCCCATTATGAATATATTTCCATGGAAGGAGATTGTACACATGAGTGGTGCTTTCCTCTTATAGTTACAGGTACAATCCCTTGACAAGTGGCTCTGGTGACCAGTGGGACTGCATTTTCTGGTCCCATAGGACTATAACAAACAAACAAACAAACAAAAACCCCAGTTCTTAAGTATAGAACTAATGGACAAGCAGGGCTAAGTAATGAAAGATAGGTAGGAAGCCACAGAATCAGGTTCACAAAAATCCCAAAAAATGTGGAGATGAAAGGAAACTAGAGATAAACAAACCAGAGCATCCTGTCCTAGCTGTCAGAGGTGAGGTTTTATTACAAAAGCTACTTGTAACCAAGAATTATCAGACGGTAAGAAGGAAGTCAGCCATTAAAGGTGTTATCAGTGGTCCTTACTCAAAAGTGATATCAATAGATATGTCAAAAGGATTTAGGTTCCCTCATTGGCTTTCAGAAAAAAGACCAACCCTACAAGCAGCCAGTGGCAACCATGTACAGACCCATCTCCCTCCTGACAGCTTTCTCTGTATTCTTAATAAACTTTTATTGCTTTATTAACTCTCCTTTGTCTGCAAGATTCATTCCTAGCTCTCCCGCTTCAGGAAGAACAGATAGAAATGCCCATCTCCCTATCTTTCCTTGAAAGACATCTCTCTGTATACTTCAAAAGCTGCTGCTTGAGGATCTGGTTTCCAAAGAAACTACATCTTGAGGCTGACTGCTGTCCTTCTTTTTGAGACACATACAAGTCTTGCCATACTCTCAACTAAGAACAAAGAAAGCAATATATATAATCATAAAGGTTTGAGAGACACCCAATAACTCAGGCCAGGATGAACAATAAGGTGTATCTCCTACAAAAGACCACTCTGTCAAGAGAGGGGAGGTTGGTGTTTTAGCACATGTGCTGAAATCAATACAGAGAGTAGAAGAAACTGAAGAAATAGAAAAATGTGTTTCTCAACAAAAGAACATAAAACTCCAGAAAAAAAGACCTTAATGAAACTGGTATAAATGATTTCCATGATAAAGAGTTCAAAATAATGGTTATAAAGATGCTCACTGAGACCAGGAGTAAAATGTATGATTTAAAGTAAGAATTTAACTAAGGAGACAACAACAATAACAACAACAACAACAACAACAACAACAACAAAAGATAGTAAAGTACCCAACAGAAATCAGAGTACTGAAAAATACAGTAACTAAAAAAATGAATAGAGGGGGCCTAACAGGAGACTAAATCAAGTGGAAGAATGAAAGCAAACACAATGAGGGAAGTAGAATATATCTAATCATAAGGAAAAAATTAAATGAATGAAAAATAATGAAGATAAATTGAGGTACTTATGAGATACCAACAAATAGGCCAATATACACATTATAGATTTCCCAGAAGGAAAAGAGAGAGAAAGAGAGGAAGAAAACCTATTCAAATAAATTATGACAAAAACATTCCTATCCTTGAGAAAGAGAGATATCCAGATCCAGGAAACACAAAGAATCCCAATTAGAATGAATTTAAACACACCCACATTAAGACATATTACAGGGACGCCTGGGTGGCTCTGCAGTTGGGGCCTGCCTTCGGCTCAGGTCGTGATCCTGGGATCCCGGATCGAGTCCCACATTGGGCTCCCTCCAAAGAGCCTGCTTCTCCCTCTGCCTGTGTCTCTACCTCTCTCTCAGTCTGCGTCTCTCATGAATAAATAAATCTTAAAAAAAAAAGACATTATAATTAAATTGTCAAATGTTAAAGACAGATAACCTTAAAGCAGCAAGGGAACACAACTTGTTATGTACAAGAGAACTACCAGATGATTAACTGAATTTTTTTTTTAGCAGAAATGTTGCAGACCAGAGTGAGTTGCATGATATATCCAAAGAACTGAAAGGGAAAAAAAAAAACGCCAATTTACTCAGTAAATGTATTCTTTGAAACTAAAAGACAAAGAATTTTCCTGACAATTATAGCTGAAGTGGTTCACCACTACTAGACTAGCCTTACAAGAAATATTAAAGTCAGTTCTTGAAGCTTAAATAATATGAATAACAACAAAAAAAAAAGTATCAATTTAATATAGTAAATAGAGTTAAATTCAGAATACTCCAGTGTTCAAATGGGGTCACATAAATCACTTATAACCCTACAATAAAAGTTAAAACTCAGAAATATGAAAATAATTCTAATTATAGTAGTTTATTGATGGCACACAGGATAAAATGTATAAATTATAAATTTAAAAAATAAAATGTGGAGAGAAAAAATGAAGAACTTTAGTCTGTATTCAAAGTTAAGTTGCTACTAGTTAGCAATAGACTATTATAAATCCAATGTAATGCAAAGAAAAAAATATAATGGATACAAAAAAAGATAAAGAGAAAATAATCTAAGCATAAAGAGAAAATAATCTAAGCACACTACTACTAAAAATGATCAAATCAAAAAGCTAAGGAACAAGAGAGGGAAAAAAGGGAGAAAGCACTCAGAAAACAATTACCAAAATGATAATAGTAAGCCCATACCTATTCATAATTACTTTAAATTTAAATGGACACAATTCTCCAGTCAAAAGGGACAGAGTAGCTGATGAATAAAAATACAAGATCCAACTAAGTGCTGCCTATATGAGACTTAGGTTAGCTGTAAGGACACACACAGACTGAAAGTGAAGCAAAAGAAAAAGGTGTTGCATGCAAATTAAAACTTAAAGAAAGCTGGAATAACTATATTTGTATCAGAATAGATGAAAAAATAATAGACTTCAAAAATAGACTTAAAGCCAAAGACTGTAATAAGAAACAAAGGTCATTAAATAATTATAAAGGGGAAAAATTCAAGAGTATATAACATTTGTAAATATTTATGCACCCAACAAAGGTGCAGCTAAATACATAAAGCTGAAAAGAAGGAAGGAAGGAAGATACAGTAGGTAGTAGAGGACTTGAATATCGATCGGATTTTCAGTGCTGGATAGACCATCCTAGCAGATAATCAGTGAGGTAATATTGAACTTAAACAACATGTTAGAACAGATGGACTTGACTTTTACAGAACATTCTACCCAACAGCAGCAAAATACGCATTTTTTTTAAGTGCAAATGAATCATTCCCCAGGATAGCTCATCTTTTAGGCCAGTAAGTCTTAATGAATTAAAGAACACTAAAATCTTATCTTTTCCTAAGACAATTGCATGAAATGAAATCAACTATAAAATGAAACTGGAAAACTCACAAATATGTGAATATTAACCAACATGCTGTTGAATAATTTATGGGTCAAAAAGAAATCAAAGGAAATCAGAATTTTGAGACAAATGAAAATATAACACACTAAAACTTATGGGCTACACCAAAAGCAGTTCTATTTTCTTTTTCTCTTTTTTTTTATAAAGGATTTAAACCTTTTATTATTATTATTATTATTAATTTATGATAGTCACACACACAGAGAATGAGAGGCAGAGACATAGGCAGAAGGAGAAGCAGGCTCCATGCACCGGGAGCCCGACGTGGGATTCGATTCCTGGTCTCCAGGATCGCGCCCTGGGCCAAAGGCAGGCACCAAACCGCTGCACCACCCAGGGATCCCCTTTTTTCTTTTTTTTTTTTTTTTAAGATTTTATTTATTTATTCATGAATGACACTCAGACTGAGAGGCGGAGGCATAGGCAGAGGGAGATTCAGAGAAACACATTTGACAAAATTCAACAATCATTCACAATCTTAAAAGCTCTCAAAAACAGAGGAAACATAATAAAGGCCATATACGATAAGTCCACAGCTAACATCATCCTCAACTGTGAAAAACTCAAAGATTTTACTCTAAAAATCAGGAAGACAAGGGTGTTCGCTCTCACCACTTTATTTTTTTTTTAATTTTTTTTTATTTTTATTTTTTTTTTATTTATTTATGATAGTCACAGAGAGAGAGAGAGGCAGAGACACAGGCGGAGGGAGAAGCAGGATCCATGCACCGGGAGCCCGATGTGGGATTCGATCCCGGGTCTCCAGGATCGCACCCTGGGCCAAAGGCAGGCGCCAAACCGCTGCGCCACCCAGGGATCCCAACTCTCACCACTTTAATTGTATATATTTGGAAGTCCTAACTAGAACAATTAGATAAGGGGGAAAAAGTCAATAGAAGAGTAAATAGAAAAGTAAAAACTGTTCATATTGTATATGTATATGATATAGAAAACCCTAAAGATTCCATAAAAAAACTTTTAAAACTAATTCAGTGAAGCATTAGTATTTAAAATTGATATAAAAAATCATTTGTGTTTCTCTACACTAAGAGCAAACTATCAGAAAAAGAAACTTAAAAATAATCCCATATACAATTGCATCAGGAGGAGTAAAATAAATGGGAATAATGTTCTGTTTTCATGGAAACTGAAAATTCTAAAATTTATATGGAAATGCCATGGGCCAAGAAAAGCCAAGACAGATTTGGAAAAGATCAAGGGTGGAGATATATTCATATATCAGATATGAGCTCTAGTACTATTCGAAAATCTACAGCAATTAAAATGATACTATAATAATAAAAGGAGGGACAGAAAGACCAATGCAACACAATGAACAGTCTTGAAATAAATGCACAAATAATAGTCAACCTATTTGTAAATAAGCTGATGTTGCATATAAGTGGGAGGAAATGGTCTTTTCAATAATTAGTTTTTTTATTTTTTAATTTATTTTATTTTTAATTAGGTTTTTTAAACTGGATATGCACATGAATAAAAAAGAAGCTTGAATACCACCTTACACTATATTAAAAATAAATTCCAGATGATGCTCTAAATATGAAAGATAACACGATCTTCCAGAAGATAATGACAAATACTTTCATTAATTTGAAGAAGAAAAATTCATTTAAACATGATGCATCATTTATCCACCAAAGCGGGGGGGGGGGGGGAATCAATAAACTTGACTAAATTATAAACTTCTCTGTGAACTAAAAAAAGACCCTTCTAAGAGTGAAAGGATAAGCCAAAGAATGGAAAGAGTCTTTTGCAGTATATATGGCCACAAAAGCCTCAACATAAATGTGGAAAAAGTATGGGCCAAAAGGATATCCAAATGATTAACTTATAAGTGATGAGAGAAATGTACATTACACCACATGAAAAACACTTACATACTCGAATGACAAATAGCTTTAAAAGAGTGATAAAACTGCAAGTATTGTTGATGCTATAGAGAAACTGAATTTTTCATATATTGCTGCTAGCAGTAAAATTTGTTACAACCACTTTGGAAAAATTACTTGGCAATATTCTAAAGTTCAATATATACATAGGGTATTCTCCAGGCATTCTCTATTTGAAATACACCTTACAGAAATTGTGATAGATGTGCAAAAATTTATCATGGTAGAAGTAGTCAAAACAGTTGATACCTTTCAGTGGAGGGGTTAAAAGAATGATTCTAGTGTACAGTTGATACCCTATCTGTTGGGTAATAGTTGTTCACTTTGTAACAATTTTTTAAGCCGTAAACTTCTAATTGATATATAATTTCAAAAATATGTCCAGTAAGAAATAAAGTGAAGAGAATTTGAGATATTACATAAATACAGCATATGGAATTTGGGTCATAATTTGAACAAATCAGCTATTAAACATTTACTACATAACTGTGGTTAACTATGAACAATAACCAAATGTGAAGGTACTAAAGAGATATTGCTAATTTTTAGAGAGTGAAAATGGTGTTCTGTTATGAATTTTTCTTTGTTTTTGTTGCTTTATTGCTTTTTGTTTTACTTTTGGAGGACATACTAAAATCCTTCAGGTTGAAATCATATGATGCTTGGATTTCCCAAAGTAATTCAGTTGAGAACGTGGAGTAGGAGAGGTATAGATGATCAAAAATTGGCTAAGAGTTGGTTAATTGATGAAACTGGTTTATTAGTTACAAGGAGGTTATCATTTTATAATTTTCTCTGTACTTAAAATGTATAAGCACAAAAAATGTATAAGCAAAAATAACTAATTTTTAGAAAATTATCAACTCAAATTTGTGCCTACTAACATAAAGTTTCCTAGGTAAAATATGTCAAGTAAAAATTTAGTGATTCTTTTTATTCTTATGTCTGTATTTCATAATTAATTCCATATTTGTTTTATGGATTTGCTTCAGTATTTATACAGAGACAGGGAAACAGTCTGTAGCAGTCTAACAGAGATACTGAAAAAGTTTGATATGCCAGTCAACACTCTGGTGGTCTGGTTCAGACCATGCTACTGCCATGTTAAGGGGTAAGGAATAAACTATACTGTTTTATCAACTCTCAAAGCAACCCATTCAACTATCATTAGCAATGGCTAACCCACCACATGGCATATATTCCCCCTAATTTTAAAGGAAAGGTATTCACAACTCAGGTTGGGCTTTTAATCTTTTCACACTGGCTCCAGAGACAGGAGACATTAAAGTATGTTGCAATATTTGCTAAATCTGAGCTGCAATAGCTATAAAATCAGCTTCCCCATGAGGTTTCAGTTTACAAATAAATCCTCCCATGAATGGCAGATGTGAGGCTTCCCTGTGTGTCACACTTTTTTATTTGGGAACAACAGACCACCAATGTGAAAAATTATGAGTGAAAAATTCACGCTTATTGAAACAGATACAGAAGTTTCAATTACTTGAAATTGAAAAATGGAGCTTTAGCATAGAAGAGAGAGTGCTGATCCCTGAGAAAGATTATAGAAATGAAGTTCCTAAATAAGAGGAAAGTAGGATAGAACTAGCAGAAAAAGTGCACTTCATTAGCAGATTTCTGTAACTGAAGAAACAGAATCTAAGAACAGATATATTTAAGGGGTGCCTGGGTGGCTCAGTCTGTTAGGTGTGTGACTCTTGGTTTGCTTGGGTCATGATCTCATGGATGGAGAGATGAAGCCTTGTGTTGGGCTCTGCACTGAAAGAGGAATCTGCTTGAAGATTCTCTCCCTTTGCACCCTCTCACCCCCTTACAGAGTGTAGAATTTGGTTGGCTTTCCCCATTCCACTTCAGTCACTACTTCACCCTTCAGTCACCCTCGCATCTCAGAGGATGGGCTGTAACTGAAAGTTTGCATGAAAAAAAACAATGATGGGTGGCATTCATTTTAGGATTGTGGGTAGGCAATACAGTGAAAAATGCTTTTCATTGCAAAAATCAATATAACAGTAAGCTTTATTCTGTGCATTTTACCTAAAAAGCAGGAAAAAAAGTTTAAACATTCACATGAACTGAAGACAGGGGGCCCACAGATTCTGAAAATGATAGTCCAAACTACTGAAAATACTGAAGACATATTTTTACAAGAATTCAGATCAAAATGAGAGTTCAAGAACAATTTCATAAAAAGGATATTTTTGTTCTCTTTGCTTTTATAAAGGTAACATTATTATCCAGTGATATCAGTTCAATTGTATCAAATCACTGTTTGTACGGACATATCTCTTCTGACAAGTAGATTGAAATAGAATAGTAACAGGGGTCTTAAACATTAAATCATTTTAAAATTTAAATCCTAATATTATTATGAAAAGACTATTTTTTTCCTAAGGGGCTAAATCATGGGCTCTTAGTTCAGCAAAGGACAGAGGAAATTAAAGTATAATTTCTCATTAAACAGATGAAAAAGGGGCTTCTGGGTGGTTCAGTCAGTTAAATGTCTGACTTTCGATTTTGGCTCAGGTCATGATTTCAGAGTCATGAGTTCAAACCCCACATCGGGCCCGCACTCAACGCAGAGTCTGTTTACCCTTCTCCATCTGCTACCTCTCCCCCCTACTCATGCTCTCACTCTCTCAAATAAATAAAATCTTAAAACAAAAACAGCCAAAGAAACTTAAGTGTACAGAGGAGTGACTTTATAAGCTCATAAAGAGTAAAAGATAAGGTCTAAGTTTTTATGAGCCTCACACTCATGTTCATTCCCAAACCGCAATATTTACTTTTAAGTGGAAAGAAGAGTGATATATAGAGTTAAGGCTCTTTAATTAAATCTTAAAACCACAGATCAAAAGGTCTGGTTCTTAATATGTTGTTCTCTAGTTTTGTACATCCTACAGAGGAGAAATAGGTTTTGGTACTTTTATTGAAGTATACTAATATGCAGAGAGCTGCATATATTTCATGTGTATTCTTTGATGAGTTTGGACATATGTAAACATCTGTTATATCATCACCATGATCAAGGTAATTAGACATATCTATCGCCTCCAAAGTATTCTTGTGCCTCTTTTGCATGTGTGTGAGCATCTTTCCCATGTGTGTGTTGCCTCTTTCATGTGTAGGTAGGAAGTATAAAATGAGATCTATCCTCTTAACAGTTAAGTGCACAATACAGTATCAACTATATGCAAAATGTACAGATCTCTAAAATGTATTCATCATGCATAACTGAAACTTTATACCCATCAAACAAGGACTTCCTATTTTCCCCTCCTCCAAACCTCAATAACCAGTATTCTATTTTGTGCTTCTATGAGTTTGACTTTTTTAGCTATCTCATATAAATGAAATTACAATGTTTTTGTCCTTCTCTGACTGGAGTATTTTGCCAACCATAATGTCCTCTATGTTCATAACTGGTTCTACCTGCTTAACTTTGCTATTTTAAGTTAACATAATATGTATGTACAAACATGGGTATATGAAAAACCAAATACTTGAAGAATAATTGAATTCTATAAAATATTTGGATTTGTTTCACTTTTGAATTAAAATGCTTCAGTTGACATCTCTAGAAATCACAACTTAATTTGAATTCTTCTATTTCTAAGCTTTTGTATAACATCCAAGTATCTTTTTAAAAAATTCCCAAAGCTCATGAATTGATACTGTGTGCCCTTTTAATATGTTCCTTTCTGCAAGTTTGCACTTATTATTTAGTTTTTAAAAGTGAATGAATCATAGAATAAGACATAAACTATCACACCATGGAGATTTGGGGAAACCTAAGTGCTTCACAAGCAAGAGGTAATGAACTAAATTTCACAAGAAGTGTCCTCTGATAGAATTTCACTTTCATTTTGAAAATGACTTTTGCTCTTTGGGGAGAACAAGAAAAGCATATTAGAAAGCAATATCATAATGACAAGATCAATTTTTAAAAATGGAAAGTATAGAATGAATTCCAAAACCTCCATTACTTTCAACAAATATTTATTCAACACTTTTAGTAGCCCAGGTACTCTATTGAGTTTTGGGGACATAAAAGTCAACAAAAGAGAAAAAACTGTTTTCACATTGATTCTTATATAGAGGGAGAAGAGAGATATTAAAAATTAACTAGAATATATGGTTCCCTCAAACATATTAAGTGTAATAATACTTTCTTTACTCAATGACCATGGTATATAATACTTAATAAGGTAACAATGGGGTTAAATCATCATCACATAACAAAATGCTTCAGCCTAAATAAAATGCAATTCTGACAAACTAAGAGTTAAGCAGACTTTTAGCATCCTTCAAATATTTTTGAGTCCTGGCTGAGTTTTATACTACTGTGCAGCAGTTGTCGATTCTAGCTTTTCAGTACTAACCAGGAGGATATTGTGTAAGATTGCCTTATAATTTATTCTCAAAGCATGAGCAGTTTTTATAATGAAAAGATAAAAGATAGCCATTTTAACATTTTATACCAAGATCACTAACATAAACTCTGTAGGAATGCAAGGTCACTCTAATTCTGTTCTGAGTGGTTGGTATACCCAGGACAGCTAGAGGGATTCCAGGAATCTCTACATCTCTTTAAGAGAGGGCACCCATTTTGAAAGCCCATCCTAGGAAAGTAGGCTAGAGAAAGTTGAGGAATATGAGCACTCATCAGTTTCCTAAGAAAAAATTCCCTGTAATTTCTCAAATGGGTCATGTCATCCTACCCATGTATTCTCTGCTTTGAGAACTGAGGTCAGACAAAAGTCAGTTGACAAACTGTAGTCACTGTATTTGAATTAATATTGCATTTAATATAATATTATGCATAGTGATAATATAAAAAATGGAGGGTGGGGGGAAGAAATCAATGAAGGGGATAGAGTTGTGTAATTTTAAATACTGTAGCCACAGAAGAACCGTAGGAAGTTAGGAGTCCATCTAGGTATCTGGGGAAGCTGTTTCAAGAAGGCTGGGTAAAATATGTGTGTTCAAAAAACAGATTAATGTGCTTGGAGTGGAGTAAATTAAGGAGACAGAAGCAAGAAATGAAGGATAAGAGTTGAAGAAATGAAGGGTTAGAATTAGACCATGTAGAACACCAGGGGACATTGTAGGATCTTTTATTTCTACTCTCTGTACAATACAAAGGGTTCTCTGTGGAGGGGAAAGATTTGGTTCTCTATTGAAAAGTCACCATTCTAACTGTTATGTTGAAAAGGAATTCTATGGAAGAAAGATAAGGTGGGAGATCCGTGAGGCTATTATAGCAGTAAGGAGATGAGGAAGAGTAGCACTGGTGTAAGTCACTGCAGTTTGAATTTATGCATGTATTTCAGATTTTAATTATGCATATATGTATATGTACAAACTTTTATTTTGTAAAGTTTCAAATATACAAAAAAAGTAAGGACAAAATAATAAACTCCCAGGATGCCTGGGTGGCTCAGTAATAGAACACCTGCCTTTGGCTCAAGGCGTGATCTTGGATTCCCAGGATTGAGTCCCACATCAAGCTCCCTACAGGGAGCCTGCTTCTCCTTTTGCCTATGTCTCTGCCTCTCTCTGTGAGTCTCTCATGAATAAATAAATAAACAAATCTCAAAAAAAAAAAAAAACCTCCCATCATTTAGAGTCAATCTGTAAGAACATATGGCTTTATTTCATTGTCTCTAATTCCCCATCTTTGGCCTCCATGGGGGTAATTTTAGAAAAAAGTACATCATACCATTCATCCTAAGTACTTTAAAATGTAACTAATTTGTAATATTTCATTAGTACACCTAAAATATTATTTATCAATATCACAAATATTGCCAGCAAAGATTTCTAATATTCTCATAAATGTCTTTTTGTATACTGATTTAAATCCAGATCTACATACAAAATTTTGAATGTATTTTTAAATGCAGTGAATAAGGGAAAAACACATCTGAAACTCTTAAATATGGGGAAACTAGTATAAATAACTCTTTTTTAATATAAATAACTCTTAATTAGAAAGTGAGGAACAAAGAAAAAAATTCTAAGGTATCACAGCAGAATAGGGCAGCTACCATAGATCTGGGGCTACAAAAAGAAGCAGGTTAAAATTACTACAGCTTAGTGTCTTGGGGGAAGAGGCCTACATTTGTCTTCTTGGGCTGCAATAACAAAACGCCACAGCCTGGATGGCTTCAATAACAGAAAACTGTTTTCTCATAGTTCTAGGTCCTATAAGTCTGAGATCAGGGTGACAGCCTGTTGGTTCTAGTGAGACCTCTCCCTGTGTTGCACATAATTGCCTTTTTATTATGTGTGCACCTAGCCTTTCCAAGGAGCCCATGCTAAGAAAGTCATTGAAATTTCTGGTTCATGGATCATAGGGCCACCCTTATTCTCTCATTTAACTTTCATCACTTCTTGAAAGAGGCCTCATTGGAAATATAGTTACAATGGATGTTAGGGCTTCAACATACGACTTTTGAGAAGACACAAACATTCAGTCCATAGCAAGTCTCATGGAGCTAGAACCTATACATCTGAGAATATGTTGCTAAACAGTGGTTATTTGAGTCTTTGAGCATGGAGGGGCCCCCTCTATATTAAGATACAGATTTTTTTTTTAAGATTTTATTTATGTATTCATGGGAAACACAGAGAGAGACAGAGAGAGAGAGGCAGAGGCACAGGCAGAGGGAGAAGCAGGCTCCATGCTGGGAGCCCGACATAGGACTCGATCCTGGGTCTCCAGGGTCACGTCCTGGGCTGAAGGTGGCACTAAACTGCTGAGCCACCCAGGCTGCCCCAAGATTCAGATTTTAGAAGAGAACAGGATAGTTTTTGTGCTAGTGTCTCTGAAAGAGTAGGATGACTAACACTTGTCCAGCAAGTGTTAGAAAGATTGCAAATCGGCTCCAACTACTGTTAGTAAAATGAGCTGCCATTGCTGGAACAAAGTACAGCTGACAGGAATGGGAAAGGGGCAAGACTTTTCTTCAAAACAGAACAACTCCCTTCTTCCTCCTGCTTCCCTGTCTCCTAGATCTTGCTACTGGCAGAAACTAAGAGGAACAAGGTAGCAAATCAGCATGTGATTTGCAGGGTTCTAGACCAGTACAACAAAGCATAATACATTTTGTTTGGCAGTGAGATACCTATTAAATGCTGTAGTACACTCCTTCAAAATTTAAATCAATTTAAGTTGAATTTTCCTTATGGTTAAAACCTTCCTATCCTGAGTGACCATGTATCTACTCAGCCTGGGGAGAGTTCACTTTATAATTCTTATCTGACATCATCTATAATTTGTGCTCCTGTTCCCCATGAAATATGTCCATGTTTCAATGGAAATTACATGGCCACTCACAACCACCCTGACACACGTTATTTTAGACAATGACCTAATTTACTTCTTCAACACTACTAGTTCTGGGATGCCTGAGTGGCTCAGCGGTTGAGCGTCTGCCTTCAGCCCAGGGTGTGCTCCTGGAGTCCTGGGATCAAGTCCCACATCAAGCTCCCTGTATAGAGCCTGCTTCTTTTTCTGCTTATGTCTCTGCCTCTCTCTTTCTGTGTCTCTCAAGAATAAATTAATAAGATATTAAAAAAAAACTACTACTACTTCAAAATCAGTTACTTAGATTCCAAAAATAAAATATTACAAATCTGCATCTAAAGGAAACAGTGGAACAATTAAGTGATCAGTTAAGTATCGTAATGTTAGAAAATTGTACACATTTTACTCTAGTTTCACTTGAAACAACAAAATCTTCTAGGTTGCACTCAGCCTACTTTCTCTTACCCATATTGTCGCTGGAATCAATAAACAAACAAACAAACAAAAACCCTACTAAGAGAAATGAAGAATACTTTCAGTGGGCCTATCTGTAGACTGGACAAGGCTGAAGAAACCATCTCTGGGCTAGGGGATTTATCAACCAAATCCTTAAAACTGAAAAGCAAGTGAACAAAGATCAAAAGTAACAGGATATCCAAGGATTGTGAGGCAACTACAAAAAGTATACCAATTAAAGGTGGAGAGAGAGAAGAAAGAGAATAGAAGAATAGAATACTAGAAAGAGAAGAAAGGAATAGAAGAAATATTTGAAACAAAAATTAATGAAAAATTTCCCAAATTATCAGACACCAAACCACAGATAGAGGAAGCTCAAACAACCAGGAAAAAATGCCAAAACCCTACATATAGGCATCTCATTGTATTGCATGGATGGGGTTTCTGTGATTTGTCCTGCATAACTGACTACTCTGATATGCACATACAAAGGCAGGCTAAAGAATGTTGTTTGTGAGACTTGTGCTATATGAATGACCTCCAGAGCCTGGATGGACAGTCAGAACTGGCCGTTCTGGTCTGAAGGCTAAAAACTATAAATTTTGCTTTGTGTCCCCTCTGGATCCAGGCCAGGCTGGCGCTGCAGAATGGAATCTGGAGGGCCATATATAACCCCAGCTCCTTGAAGATATAAGGCATGATAACCTGGAAATGCAGCTCTCTCCAAACTGCACATAGGTAAACAAATGTTTAGCTTCAGACCTCCTCATTTACTCTATAAATAAGGCTTTGTGAGGATGGTCAGTTGGACATCTCACATGAGGGGAGAATACTCCACCCAGGCCTTTCAATCAGGCTCCAGCCTGGCTGTCTCCATTGGGCTTTCCCAGCTAATGAGGTTGGATGTTGTAAAAACCCAATTTGATGTAACTCTCTTATTCTCCTTTACTGCTTACGATTGTCCTCATCTATCCATAGATTTCTTTATTCTTGTTTCTATTTCCACTAGGTTTTTACTTTATAATATCAAGAAAGTCTTTTTTTTTTCTCCTTTGAAACTGAGAGTATGGCTGCCATGAATCTTTTCTTCACAACAATCATTTACAAATTACAGAAAATCAAATATAATTTTACAAAACCCTGAAAGAACAGAAAGGAAAATAATCACTTTACTTCTAGAAGAACAAAGAATGACATCTGATTTCTCCTGAAATACCATGCAAGATCGTGGAGTGAAATATCTAAAATATGGAGACTAAGAAACAGTCAACATAGAATTCTGTATCTTATAAAAAATTATACCTTAAAAGACCAGAGTATATAAATATATAAGAACTAATACAACTCAGTAGGAAAAAAAAACTGATTATAAAATGTGCAGAAGGTCTGACTAGACATTTTTGCAAAGATGACACAGATGGCCAACAGGTACATGAAAAGATGCTAAACATCACTACAGATGAGGGAAATACAAATAAAAAGCAAGATAAGATATCCACCTCATACCTGTGAGAATAACTATCATCAAAACATCAAAAGGACAATAAATGACAACTTTTGGTAAGGATGTGGAGTAAAGGAAACCCTTATGCACTGTTAGTGGGAATGTTAATTGGTACAGCCATTCTGGAAAACAGAATACATGTTCCTCAAAAAAATTAAAAAGAGAATTACCATATGACCCAGCGATTGCACTTTTGGGAATATACCTGAAGAAAATGAAAACACTAACTTGAAAAGATATATGCGTCCCTGTATTTATTGTAGCATTAATTCTAGTAGCCAAGATATAACAGTTACCTAAGTGTCCATTAATGGATGAATGGTTAAAGAAAATGCTGTAGGGCAGAGTTATGATGGCAGAGTAGCAGGGGGACCCTGAGCTTGCCTCATCCTTCACACACAGCTAGCTCAACATCCAACCATTTTGGACAACCAGGAATACAGTCTGAGGAAATGAGGAAACAATCTGCACAGTTGGAAGGAAAGAACGTGGCAGAGTCGAGATTTCCAGCCGTGAATTGAGGGAGAGGAAAGCTGTGTGGCATCAAAGGGGAGAGAACCATTTTGACGAGCAAAGTCAAAGAGAGAGAGATAGTGGGAGAGAGAACACAGCGGGGTAGGGACCTCACAATAACCCGTGGTGAAGAGATCCTCTAGGTCACACAGGGAAAGAATGCTCCCCTTCCTGGAGTACACATGCAAGAGCATATTTTGCCTCTCCAAGGACAAAAGGCCAGCTGGGAGCCATTGAGTGGCGCTCAACAGCAGAGTCACAAGTGTGCACAGAGGGCAGAAAACCTCTTAATAACTTTTCACTGTGAACCACAATAGGCTTAAACCTCTGTGTGTGCACTGAAGGGCTGTTTTTCTGCGGCTGAAGTGAGCAGAGAACAGAGAGACCTGGGCAGACTGCAGATAACGTGGCCACTGGTTTTCTTTGCCTCAAGATAGTCAAACCTCTGTGGTTACTTTTCCTGGACAGAGCAGATGTCCAAGATGGGGACCCATTCACACCCAGATGGTCAATAACCCGGATCCAGCTTTTTGCTGAGCATTGAAATAAACTCTAGCCTCCATATGTACTGTGCAACTGCTTTTGGGAACAAGAGAGTGGGACGATGCTATACTCTTCCTCCTCCATCATGTCCTTCCTCCCCCATCACCCAGTGAACCTCAGAAAGAAACACACCCCTTTCTGTGGAGGCTAGAGTCCCTTACACTGAACCCCACCCCCTGCACCTGCTAGAGGTGTCTTTAAAAGGGAAAGTCATCTTGTGAGCCAGCACAGCAGGCTTCTCCCTCAGAAGACTAACACTGGCACCCCCCATGCATACCAAGTCTACTGATTAAAGAATGCCCCAAAATGGCTTCTAGTGGAAATAAGACCAATCTTTTTTTTTTTTTATCTTTTTCCCTCCCCTTATTTTTTTTAAATTTAAAAAATTTTCATTTTTCTGTATCTTATTTTTTATCTTTTATTTTATATGTGTATATATTTTTTCTTTTCCTTTTTTGGTATCAGGCATATATATATATATATATATATATATATATATATATATATAGTTGTTCAATTTGCTGGTTTGTTTATTTCTTCTCTTATTTTTCAGATTAGGAATCTTACCTTTTTCCTCTTTTCCTACTCTTTTTTCCTTCTTTCTTTCTTATTCCTTGGAAACAGGCTTATAGTTTTTTTGTTTGTCTGTTTGCATTTCTTTCATTTTCCTTTTCTCCTGTCTTGGATGGCCTTTTTTTTTTTTTCTTCTTCTTTTTTTCTTTTGCAGTCTGGACATCCACATGCAAAATAATAAATCTAGATACAGACCTTATACCTTCACATAAATTTACTCATAATAAACGACAGGCCTAAATGTAAAATGTAAAACTAGAATATTCCTAAAAGGCAATATATAGGAAAACTTAGATAACATTGAGTAGAGGGAAGACTTTTTAGATATAACACCAGACACAGCCATGAGAAACTACTTGATAAGCTGGAGTTCACTAAAATTAATAGCTTTTGCTATTCAAAAGACAATACCCAAAAGAAATAAAAGTCAAGCCAGAGACTGAGACAAAATATTTGCAAGACATTACTCATAAGGAACTATTATCCAGAAAATACAAAAACCTCTTGAAACTCACCAAAGAGAAAATAATCAGATAGAAAATGGGCCAAAAAAGTTCACACACATCTACCAAAGAAGATACATAGATGGCTACATAATTTATCAAAAGAGGCTCCAAATCACATATTATCAGGGATACAAATTAAAACCACAATAAGAAGCCACTACAAACCTAATGGAATGGCCAAACTCGAGAATACTGACAACAAATAATGGTAAGGTGTGTAACAACAGTAACTCTCATACATTGCTGGTAGGAATGCAAAATAGTACAGTCACTTTGGAAAACAGTTTGGTGATTTCTTGCAAAATCAAATATAATTTTACCATAAATCCAGCAATCACACTCCCTTAGTATCCACCCAAGGGATCTCAAAATTTATGTCTAGACAAAAATTTTCCCTCAGGTGTTTATAGAAGCTTAAGTCATAATTGCCAAAATATAGAAGCAAACAAGATATCTTTAAGTTAAATGGATAAACTGCGGTATATCCAGACAATAAAATATTGTTCAGCACTAAAAAGAGATTAAGTATCAAGCCATCAAAAGACATGGAGTAAACTTAAATTCATATTACTAAATGAAAGAATACAATCAGAGAAGGCTATATTCTATATGATTTCAATGGCATGACATTCTGGAAAAAAAACTATAAAGACAAAAAAAAGATCTGTGGTCGCCAGGGATGGGAGCGATGAATAGGTACAACACAGATGATTTTTAGGTCAATACAAACATACTATAAGGTATTATAATAACGAATACATGTCATTATACATTTGTCCAAACCCAAAGAATGTGAAACACTGAATAAACCCCAAGATAAACTATGAACTCTGAGTGATTATAATGTGTCAAAGTAGGTTCAGTCTTGTTAAATAAATATACTGTTTTGAGGAGTAATGTTGATAGTGAATGAGGCTGTGCATGTATGGAGACAAGAAGAATGTGGGAAATCTGATGAGGACAAGATGGCAGAGGAGTAGGGTCCTCACCTCACCCGGCCCCACCAACTTACCTAGATAACTGTCAAATCATCCTGAAAACCTATGAATTCAACCTGAGATTTAAAGAGAGAACACCTTGAAAGCTACAGAGAGAAGGGCTTTCACTTCTAACAAGGTAGGAAGGTAGAAAAAAAATAAAAATAAAAAAGAATCAAGTGGGGGAGGAGCCCTGGGAGGAGCCGGGCTCAGGCCCAGCAGAGAGACCCCAGCCCCAGAGAAGCAGGAACTTTAAAAATCCGCACTGAAAAAAAAATAAATAAATAAAAATAAATAATAAAATAAAATAAAATAAAATAAAATAAAATAAAATAAAATAAAAAAATCCGCATCGGTTTCTTCCCGGATGGAAGGGCGCTCAGCAGGGAACTCGGGCAGGACTGCAGGAGGGACAGTGGAGCCCCCAGGTTCCCGGGATCACTAAGAGAGGAAGGGCGCCCGGGGGAGAGCGGGCCGCACATGGTGGCTGATCTCGGTAAAGGGCTGGAGCGCACCAGGTGGGGCCTCGGGGAGAAGCCGGTGGGTCGGGGGGGGGCTCCGGGCGGAGGGGGCTGCGCCCTGCTGCCTTCGGGAGCTGCACGGGGAGCCGATTCCAGCGGCACAGGCCCCGGATCCCAGGGTGCGGGGGGGACACAGCCCAGGAGCTGGCGCTTCCCCCAGGACATGCGGAAGTGGGGAGGGCACAGGACAGTGAGGGCGCACCTGCCCCGGGGCGGCCCCGAGCTGTGCAGGTCAGGACCCCCACTCAGGAGCATCCAGGCCTGTGCATCCAGGCCTGTGCAGACTGGGAGCTGCGGTAGTTACTGCGGGAGCTGACTCCAGGGCTGGAGAGCTGGCCACGGCCAGTGGTGTTCCTCCTTGTGTCACCCTGTGCCTGGGAGGGGCAGGACCCTAGGGAACAAGCACCTCACAGGATAAACAGCTCCCACTGAGCCCGGCACCCATCAGGGTATGGGGGGCAGCTCCCCCAGGTGCACACACCTGAGAGTCAGCAGAGCAGCCCCTCCCCCAGAAGACCAGCTGGAAGGACAGGGGGAGAGCAAGTTCTTGACCGAGCAGCGCTGGAAAGCTCCAGGGAAAGCCCAAGGATTTACAGTATATAGAACCAGAGGATACACCTCCTTTTTTACTCCTTCCTCTTTCCAGTACAATTCGTTTTTATATCAGACTGTAAATTTCCAATTTTTTTCTCTTTTTCCACCTTAACCACAATATTTTACCACCTCTTTATTTTTAAGATTCTTTCTTTTTGACTTTCATATTTCTACAATTGAAGGTCCTAGATGTATTTTACACTTCTAGATTCCCTTCAATATATTCAACTTAATTTAGGGAGATATACAAGATATGTTTTTTTGTTTTGTTTTGTTTTGTGGGGTTTTTTTTTTTGTTGTTGTTGTTTTGTTTTGTTTTCTCTGCCTCATTTTGTTCTACAATGGCAGAAGTTAATCCAAACATAACCAGCATGCACCCAGAACCATGTGGTATAATGTGCTGGTTCATTCTGTGAGATTCCTCATTCCCATTATACTCCCCTCTTTTATCTCATTTATGTTTTGGAAGGCAATGTTGGGGTTTTCTACAAGTATTTCTGGTTTATATAAATTTGGGACTGAGCATCTTCTAACATACAGAACTTAATATACTCAGAAACAAGAGGATCACCCTCTAGAACACCTCAGGTAGACTACATTCTCCCTCCACTACAACTTCTTCACCACCACCATCTCCCAGTCTCCCCCTCCCTTTTTTCATCTCCTTTTTTTTTTTCCATTTTCTTTTTCTTTTTTTTTTTTTTTCTCTCTTCCTCTTTAGGATTCCTGCCTTTTTTTTCTTTTTCTTTTTTCTTTTTTTTTTACTAAAAAAAATGTTTTGAAATTTGTTTTCACTTTAGTGGTTCCTTTGTTTTATTATGTTTTGATCTTTGTTTTCAATTTCTGGTCTCTGACCCGGACAAAATCATCTAGGGTGAAATTTACTTAGGTCATGGTTGATTTTCTGGACTCAGCCCACTCATACAGCCACTCTGCACTGAGCAAAATGACTAAAAAGAATAACTCTTCACAGAAGAATCAGAAAGAGTACTGTCTGCCACAGAATTACAGAATTTGGATTGCAGTTCAATGACAGAAAGCCAATTCAGAAGCACAATTATAAAGCTACTGGTAGCTCTGGAAAAAAGCATAAAACAATCAAGAGACTTCATGAGTACACAATTTAGATCTAATCAGGCCAAAATTAAAAATCAGTTAAATGAGATGCAATCCAAACTGGAGGTCCTAATGATGACGGTTAATGAGGGAGAAGAAATAGTGAGCAACATAGAAGACAAGGTGTTGGCAAGGAAGAAAGCTGAGGAAAAAAAAGAGGAAAACAAAAGACCATGAGGAAAGGCTAGGGGAAATAAGTGACAGCCTCAGAAGGAAAAAATCTACATATGATTAGGTTTCCAGAGGGTGCCAAGAGAAACAGAAAACCAGAAAGTATATTTAAACAAATCATAGCTGAGAACTCTAATTGGGGGAGGGAAACAGGCATTCAGATCCAGGAGATAGAGAGGTTCCCCCCCCCCATAAAAAGTTCAACACCTGATATTTAATAGTGAAACTTGCAAATTCCAAAGAAAAAGAGAAAATCCTTAAAGCAGCAAGAGACAAGAGATCCTTAACTTACATGGGGAGAAATATTGGATTAACAGCAGACCTCTCCACAGAGACTTGGGAGGTCAGAAAGGGCTGGCAGGATGTGTTCAGGACCTAAATGAAAAGAACATGCAGCCAAGAATACTTTATCCAGCAAGACTCTCATTCAGAATAGAAGGAGAGAGAAAGAGCTTCCAAGATAGGCAGAAACTGAAAGAATATGTGACCACCAAACTAGTTCTGCAAGAAATATTAAGGAGGACTCTGTAAAAGAAAGAGGAAGCCCAAGGAATAATCCACAAAAACAGGGACTGAATAGGTATTATGATGATGCTAAATTCATATCTTTCAAAAGTTACTCTGAACCTGAATGGGCTAACTGATCCCATTAAAAGACATAGGGTTTCAGACTGGATAAAAAAAGCAAGACCTAACTATTTACTGTCTACAAGAGAAGCATTTTAGACCTGAGGACACCTATAGCCTGAAAATGAAAGGGTGGAGAAATATTTACCATTCCAATGGTCCTTAAAAGAAAGCTGGGGTAGCAATCCTCATATCAGATAAATTAAAGTTTATCCCAAAGATTGTAGTAAGAGATGAAGCAAGACACTATATCATATTTAAAGGATCTATCCAACAAGAGGACCTAACAATCATGAATATTTGTGCCCCTAATGTTGGAGCTGCCAAGTATATCAATCAATTAATAGGCAAGGTAAAGACATATTTAGATAATAATACCCTAATACTGGGAGACTCAACATGGCATTTTCTGTAAATGACAGATATTCTAAGCACAACATCACCAAAGAAACAAGAACTTTAAATGATACACTGGACCATATGTATTGACAGATATTTACAGAACTTTACATCCGAACACCACTAAATACACATTCTTCTCTAGTGTACATGGAACTTTCTTCAAAATAGACCACATACTGGGTAACAAATCAGGTCTCAACCGATACCAAAAAATTGGGATCATCCCCTGCATATTTTCAGACCATAATGCTTTGAAACTAGAACTCAATCAAAAAAAGAAATTTGGAAGAAACTCCAACATGTGGAGGTTAAGGACCATCCTACTAAAAGATGAAAGGGTCAACCAGGAAATTAGAGAAGAATTAAAGAGGTTCATGGAAACTAATGAGAATGAAGATACAACTGTTCAAAGTCTTTGGGATACCACAAAAGCAGAACTAAGAGGGAAATACATAGCAATACAAGCATCCCTCAAAAAATTGGAAAAAACTCAGATACAGAAGCTAACCTCACACCTAAAGAACTGGGGAAAGAAAAGCAAATAAAACCTACGAAGAAGAAGAAGAAGAGACATAATAAAGATTTGAGCAGAACTCAATGAAATAGAGACCAGAAGAAATGTAGAACAGATCAACAAAACCAAGAGTTGGTTCTTTGAAAGAATTAATAAGGTAGATAAACAAAAGGCCAGCCTTTTAAAAAGAAAAAGACTCAAATTAATAAGATCATGAATGAAAAAGGAGAGATCACGACCAATACTGAGGAAATACAATTTTAAAAATGTTTTATGAGCAGCTATATACCAATAAATTAGGCATTCTAGAAGAAATGGATGCATTTCTGGAAAACCACAAACTACCAAAACTGGAACAGGAAAACATAGAAAACCTGAACAGGCCAATAACGAGGGAGGAAATTGAAGCAGTCATCAAAAACCTCCCAAGACACAAATGTCCAGGGCCAGATGGCTTCCCAGGGGAATTCTATCAAACATTTAAAGAAGAAACCATACCTATTCTACTAAAGAAGAAAGGGATGGAATACTTCCAAACTGGTTCTATGGGGCCAGCATCACCTTAATTCCAAAACCAGACAAACACCCCACCAAAAAGGAGAATTATAAACCAATATCCCTGATGAACACAGATGCAAAAAAAAGATACTAGCCAATAGGATCCAACAGTACATTATGAAGATTATTCACCATGACCAAATGGGATTTATCCCCAGGAATGCAAGGATGGTTCCACACTCATAAAGCAATCATATCAACAAGAGAAAATAAGAATGAAGTGATCCTCTCAATAGATGCAGAGAGAGCATTTGACAAAATACAAATCCACTCCTGGTCAAAACTCTTCAGAGTGTAGGGATAGAAGGAACATTCCTCAGCATCTTAAAAGTCATCTACCAAAAGCGCACAGCAAATGTCATTCTCAGTGTGGAAACACTGGGAGCCTTTCCCCTAAGATGAGGAACACCACAGGGATGTCCACTCTCACCACTGCTATTCAACATAGTACTAGAAGTCCTAGCATCAGCAGTCAGACAACAAAAAGAAATAAAAGGCATTCGAATTGGCAAAGAACAAGTCAAACTCTCCCTCTTCACAGATGACATGATACTGTATGTAGAAAACCCAAAAGACTCCACCCCAAGATTGGTAGAACTCATATAGCAATTTGGCAATGTGGCAGGATACAAAATCAATGCCCAGAAATCAGTGGCATTTCTATACACTAACAATGAGACTGAAGAAAAAGAAATTATGGAGTCAATCCCATTTACAATTGCACCCAAAAGCATAAGATACTTAGGAATAAAGGTAACCAAAGAAGTAAAGGATCTATCCTCTAAAAGCTACAGAACACTTCTGAAAGAAATTGTGGAAGACACAAAGAGATGGAAAAATACTCCATGCTCATGGATTGGAAGAATAAATATTGTGAAAATGTCAATGCTACCCAGGGCCATTTACACATTTTGTGCAATCCCTATCAAAATACCATGAACTTTCTTCAGAGAGTTGGAACAAATCATCTTAAGATTTGTGTGGAATCAGAAAAGACCCCAAAGAGCCAGGGGAATATTGAAAAAGAAAACCATAGATCCACAATGCCGGATTTCAAGTTGTATTACTAAGTTGTGATCATCAAGACAGTGTGGTACTGGCACAAAAACATAGATCAATGGAACAGAATAGAGAACCCAGAAATGGGCCCTCAACTCTCTGATCAACTAATATTTGACAAAGCAGGAAAGACTATCCACTGGAAAAAGGACAGTCTCTTCAATAAATGGTGCTGGGAAAATTGGACAGCCATGTATAGAAGAATGAAACTAGACCATTCTCTTACACCATACACAAAGATAAACTCAAAATGGATGAAAGAATTAAATGTGAGACAAGAATCCATCAAAATCCTAGAGGAGAACACAGGCAACACCCTTTTTGATCTTGGCCACAGCAACTTCTTGCAAAATATATCTATGAAGGCAAGGGAAACAAAAGCAAAAATGAAGTATTGGGACTTAATCAAGATAAGAAGCTTTTGCACAGCAAAGGATAGTCAACAAAACTAAAACACAACCTACAGGGTGGGAGAAGATATTTCCAAATGACATATCAGATAAAGGGCTAGTATCCAGGATATATAAAGAACTTATTAAACTCAACTGCAAAGAAACAAACAATCCAATCATGAAAGGGGCAAAAGACATGAACAGAAATTTCACAGAGGAAGACATAGACATGGCCAACACCCACATAAGAAAATGCTCCGCATCACTGGCCATCAGGGAAATACAAATCAAAACCACAATGAGATACCACCTCACAACAGTGAGAATGGGGAAAATTAATAAGACAGGCAACAACAAATGTTGGAGAGGATGTGGAGAAAGGGGAAGCCTCTTGCATCATTGGTGGGAATGTGAACTGGTACAGCCACTCTGAAAAACTGTGTGGAGGCTCCTTAAAGAGTTAAAAATAGATCTGCCCTATGACCCAGCAATTGCACTGTTGGGGATTTACCAACACAGATACAGATGCAGTGAAATGCCGGGACACCTCCACCCCAATGTTTATAACAGTAATGTCCACAATAGCCAAACTGTGGAAGGAACCTCGGTGTCCATTGAAAGGTGAATGGATAAAGAAGATGTGTTCTATATATACAATGGAATATTACTCACCTATTTGAAATGATAAATACCCACCATTTGCTTCAACGTGGATGGAGCTGGAGGGTATTATGCTGAGTGAAACAAGTCAATCAGAGAAGAACAAACATTATATGGTCTCATTCATTTGGGGAATATAAAAAATACTGAAGGGGAATAAAGGGGAAAGGAGAGAAAGTGAGTGGGAAATATCAGTGAGGGTGACAGAACATGAGAGACTCCTAACTCTGGGAAATGAACAAAGGGTAGTAGAAGGGGAGGTTGGCGGGCAGATGGGGTGACTGGGTGACAGCACTGAGGGGAGTACTTGACGGGATGAGCCCTGGGTGTTATGCTATATGTTGGCAAATTGAACTTAAAAAATATAGAAAAAAGAAGAAGAAGAATGTGGGAAATCTTGGCTACTTTTTCTCAAGTATGTTGTAAACCTAAATGCTCTAAAAACTTAGTCTTAGAAAAAAAAAAAAAAAAGGATTCCTAGTATTGTTGATTCTATGAGCCAAAATAGAGACCTGACAGATCCCAAAAGATATACAGCAAAGTGAAAAGTAACCGGTATGATCCTTTTAAGAAAAACCATATTATATTTGTGTATCCTGACACTTTACTAATTTTATTAGTTGTAACAACTCTTTGGTGGAGTCTTTAGATCTTTAAATATAAATAAATATATGATCTAAATCATATGATATGAATGCATGATATAAACATATCACCTCAAACATATTATAATCTTACTTATTTCTGATTTTGATGTCTTTTATTTCTTTTTAGGATTCCTGAACACTCTGACTAGAATTTGCAGTATTCTGTTGAATAGGTGGGAGGTAAGCATCTTTTCCTATTTCCCGATCATTGAGGACAACCCCAAGTTTTCCCCATTGAGTATGATGTGAGCTTCTGGATTTTTGCTTTACTGTGTGGAGATAAATTCCTTCTACACCTAATTTATTGATAGTTCCTATTATGAAAGTATATCACATTTTGTCAAATGCTTTATATTCATCTATTGAGATAATCTTGTGATTTTTAACCTCCATTCTGTTCACGTGTATCACACGTGATTGATTACTTTGTGTGTGGTAGGTCATCCTTTCTATACATTAACAATGAGCTATCTGAAGAAGAAATCAAGAAAACAATTCTATTCATAATAGCAACAAAAGGAATTAAATATTTAGTGATAAATTTAACCAATGAGGTGAAGGACTCATACATTGAAAACTATAAAATATGAAATAAATTTTAAAAGACAAGTAAATGGAAAGATATCTGTGTTCATGGCTTAAAAGAATTCCTACTTTTAAAATATTCATAGTATACAAAGTAATCTATAGATTTAACATAATTGTATCAAAATCCCAGTGTTATTCTTACAAATATAATAAAACAATCCTAAAGTTAATATAGAGGATCAAGATACTAAATAAGCAAAACAAATTTGAATAAGAGCACGGAGCCAGAATCATCCCATTTCCTCATTTAAAACATATTACAAAGCTGCAGTAATCATAGCAGTTTGGTTCTGACATAAAAATAGACATTTAGTCCAATGGAAGGTAATAGAGAGCCCAAAAATAAGTCCACACATGTGATCTTTGACTAGTGAGCCAAGAATGCACAATGGGAATTGGACAATCCCTTCAAAAAAATGGTTCTGAGAGAAATGGATATCCACATACAGAATACTGAAATTGGACCTTTATCTTATACCATACCCAAAACTCAATTCAGAATGGATGAAGAAACTTGAGCTTAAGACCTGAAATGGTACAACTCCAAGAGGAAACAGAGGAAAAATTTTTCTTGACATTGGCCATAGTAACAATTTCCTGGGGGTAACACCAAAAGTAACAGACAACAAAGGCACAAGTAAACAAATGGGATTGCATCAAACTAAAAATCTTCTACACAGCAAAAAGTCAATAGAATAAAAGAACAAACTGTAGTTTGGGCAAAAAATATTTGCAAGCCATATACCTGATAAAGTATTAATATCTGAAGTATATTAAGAATTCATAAAATTGCAAAAAAAATCCCTACAAATAATACAATTGAAAATGAGTATAAGATGTCAGATATTTGTTTAAAGGAAATAGACAAATGGACAGTAGGTATATGAAAAGGTGCTCAACTTAACTAGTCATCAGGAAAAGGCAAATTAAAAGTACACTGAGATATCATCTCTTATGTGTTAGGATGTCTATTATCAAAAAAACAAATATTTGTATTAGTACTTAAAGGATATAGGTAATATAAACTATTATAAGCCATTCATATCATTTTGATCCAGTGACTTTTATTAAATATGTATTTTATTGGTCACAATCTTAACTAATAAGCAATTTTCTTTTTTAATTTTTTAAAGATTTTATTCATTTATTCATGAGAGACACAGAGAGACAGGCAGAGACACAAGCAGAGAGAGAAGCAGGCTCCCTAAAGGGAGCCTGGTGTGGGACTCGATCCCAGGACCCCAGGATCATGATCCAAGCCAAAGGCAGACTCAAACAATGAACCACCCAGGTGTTCCAGGAGTTGTTTCTAAGACAGAAGCAATTTTAGAAGACATCTTGGCAATCTCACATCCATTACATGAACCCATTCTCCAAGTTTGACAGATAGGAAGATAATGTAATGAAATAAATTATCTTTTGCTTCATATTCATAAGTATTATAAAATCTCTGTACTAATAGAATACCTGATTCGCCTTTAAGTCCATCTGTTTTTATTGAACCCTGTCATTGGAGCCACACATTCTTTATTCATTTTACAAAGAACTGCTGAGCTCATCTTCCAGGTACTTAGAAGAGAAGAATACAATGATGAACAAACAAGAAATGCTTCATGCTCAAATGGAACTTACAGGCTAGAGGGAGAAGAAACAGATACAATTTCAATAATAAGTACAAAATTATAATTTTCATGTATGTATTAAAAATACATGATGCTCTGAGAGTGACTATTATAAGGCCTTCCTGAAAAATTCAAACTCGTCCAAATATTGAAAAGAAAGATTACATCTTTGATGCAGCATTTCACCAAATGATCTGTTTCTTTTCATGATACTAAAATTAATAACCTAAGTCTGAATGAAAGGTTTAGGGAAGTTATGAATATGTATGTATGTGTGGGAGAGAGAGAGAGAGAGAGAGAGACTGAGAGAGAGAGAGATTATGTTTGTGGGTATCATTTTGCCATTCAAGGTAACTTACTCTTTAATTCTTGCCTAGACATAGTAGAGACTGTATTTGGGGGAAATTGTAATTTACCAATGAAATAACTTTCATAGGGTATTAAGAAATAAGAATACATAAAAAGTGTAGAAGTGATTATGTACAGCATCTATAACTGTTTCTTAGTTTAGCTTCTGTTGTCAAATTTCCTTCTCTTAATAGTTTGCTCTTTATTTCAATTATGCTAATTTTCTTGCTTCTTATTTTGGCAGAATTTCAAGATTAAAACTACACATTGATCTTCCTCAACATAAAATGGGGTTATGTCATGATAAATTCATTGTAAGTTGAAAATATTTTTAAGATGAAAACTATTTAATACATCTACTGGACATTATAGCTTAGCCTAGCCTAACTTAAATGTGCTCAGAACACTTACATTTCCTATGGCAGGGCAAAATCATTTAATACAAAGCTGGTTTTATAAGAAAGTATTGAATATTTCAGTAATTTACTGAATACTGAATGTAAGAACAGAATGGTTATAAGTATATTTGCTATTTATATTCATCATCACATGGCTGACTGGGAGCTGTGGCTCCCGCCACTTCCTAGCATCACAAGGGGGTATTGTATTCATATCATTATCCTTAAAAAGAGCAAAACTCAAAATGTGAAGTATGGTTTTTACTGAATGCATATCACTTTCCCACCATCATAAAGTTAAACAATCTTAAGTCAAGCTATCATAAATTGGAGACCATCTCTACTTGGTTTTTGCACCAAGAAAGTTGGAACTAACTGAACAGAAGGAATGTAAAAAACAACAACAACAACAACAACAACAAAAAAAAACAATTGAGGCATGAGATACATATTTGACTAAGGCACATGGCTATAAGTAGCAAAACACATTACTGTAACCTTAAAAATGCAAAAAAAAAAAAAAAAAGAAAGAAAGACTATGGAGCTAAGGCTGGAGCAATCATTTTATCTTGGTGTGTATTCATGTACACATAAGAAACCAACAAAATATAAATCTTAAGAAGTGGCTACTTGGAGCAAAATTGAGAAATAAAGCACCTGTTAACACTAATTCAGCATGGAAATACATCATTTTCAAAGACACTTTCATATATATATATATATTTTTTTAATTTTCCTTTATTTATGATAGTCACACAGAGAGAGAGGGAGAGAGGCAGAGACACAGGCAGAGGGAGAAGCGGGCTCCATGCACCGGGAGCCCGACGTGGGATTCGATCCCGGGTCTCCAGGATCGCGCCCTGGGCCAAAGGCAGGCGCCAAACCGCTGCGCCACCCAGGGATCCAAAGACACTTTCAAATAATAGAGATGACTCTATACTGAATCATCAGTGTACATGCACAAAAATGTGTTTAAGTTTAAAAAATACTAATATTTGATCACTGACAAATTTGAAGAATGCAGAGCAAAACTATTGAATAAATTAGGCATAAAAGTACTTTATATTAAAGCAGAATTTTAGGAGTGCCTGGGTAGCTCAGTCAGTTTAGCTTCTGCCTTTGGCTCAGGTCATGATACCAGGGTCCTGGGATCAAACCCCGTGTCAGACTATCTGGTCAGCAGGGTGCCTGTTTCTCCCTCTCCCTCTGCCTCTGCCTGCCACTCTACCTACTTGTGTTTTAAATAAATAAAATCTTTTTTTAAAAAAAGGAGAATTTTAGGTTGGAAGAGGCCCTAGAAATAATCTCATCCATCTTTCTTATTTTATAGCTGATAAATATGATTCCAGAGATTGCAGACCAAAATTTTTACAATGTCATGGAATCAGAAATAAACAAGAGAGAAAAAACAAGTTTCACCAGTATCATATGAGTTCCAAAATGTTAAACAATTTGTTTACTTTAAAGAGATTAAGTTTTTCAAGGTTATAATCTGCTAATGCAAAATTAAGAGAGTACAAAATAGTACACATACTCCCATTTGCCACTTGCACTGTTAAACTGATTAATCAGTTTAATACTTAAAATAACCAGGAGGTATTAGCTGTACACATTCATAGAAAATCAAAATTTTTCACATGTTGATTCATGCTGTAAAATATTTCTATATTCTGAGGTTATGTCTACCTTTACATAGTCAAAAAGACCTATGGTAAGTTATGAAATAATTAGTAAAATCTTCCCTAATTTTCTTAGTAGTATAAGATATACATCTTTGTTTTAAGTTTATTGCCATGATGAATTACATTAAATTGCCTCAATTACCCCCCCTTTTCCTATGTTTGTGCTTTGCTATATGTTTTTAGCAAACCCAGAATATTGTACAATGTGGACATTATTGATGGAGACCTCCAGGATATGGATTTTTAACTAAATAAATTCATCTAAATGCCCTTAAGGAATAAACTCAACTCCAGCACAAATTCTATAATACTATTGGAAGGAGTTGGTTACAATCATGCCTTTACTTTCTCTACTTGTGTTTCAATTGGCTGTGGGAAACACATGTTGCTCATGTTGATTTTCCTATAAAGAGAACTTTAACATCTTAATATTAATATTTAACATCTTAATATCTTCCCTTCTTTCTCTCAGATATTTATAGTATGAAACATAATTCATGGTGTATTACTGGTCAGATCTAAGATACTCAAAAAACAAATAGCTAATTGTAATTGCAAATTTTTCTCCAGGAAAACAAACATCAGGAGATGTACATACATAGACAGATAAGTGTATAGATAACTGTGTTTCCCTGTAAATGGATTGTAGTGCAAGTTTAAAGGAAGTTAGGCAGAAGAATGCCCTCTTACTCAGGGGAAGGCAGCATTTTGTTCAAGCCTTAAATTGACTTCTTTTTTTTAATGTGTGTGTGTGCCTCATCCAATCTGTGTTGCTCAATCTAGAAATTTAAATACTAATCTCATCCCAGAAACTCTCACAGAAACTCTAAGAATAATTTCTGACCCAGTGTCTGTATATTCCATTGGCCAGAGAAGTCAACTAATATATTAAAGTACCTATTAGACTGCTCAAAAGATGGAATAGGAAATCTTTTTGAAATCAGATCCCATTAATGGCTTTGCACTATGCAATTACATGTGTTCTTAAAAGTTATATTATTTACATACTAAGGAAAGACTGAAACATATTTAGGACCCACCCTCTTTGTAGACAGATACAAACACTTGCTACACTTCCCACCATGCCTCATCATCCTTAAGCATACAGACTTAGATCCAGTATGGACTTATACAACTCTTTAAACACTATGTGTTTAAATTAAATTAATGTTTATTAAATTAATAAATTTAAATTAAATATAATGAAGATATTTACAATCAAAGTTTCCAATTGTTTATTTGTCCATCTCTCCAAGGCAGTGAACATATTGAGGGATAGAGCTGTGTGTTTTTCATAGATATACTCCGGTACCTAGTACATACATGCACTCAAATATGAACTCAAGAATGAGCTATTAGTAACTGTCTTATATGTAAACTACCATGCTATTTTTAACGTATTTAATGATACTTTATTTGACCCAACAGGACTCATAGCAATTGTAAAATAGCTCTCAATGCATTGGGTTCTTGTAGGTTAGCAATTATTTTGCTGTTCAAAATTTAAATTAGAATTCTGAATGTGATCTAGGTATGACATAAAGCTCTACAACTGTCCAAATTTATTCTCTTCTGTATCTTTGTAACCCATTACATCAAGACAGAGTTTTTCTTTTTTAATTTCTTTTTTTTGTAACCAGCCTAATAGTAACATTTTAGGCTTTGTGGACCATACATGTCTGTCTGTCATAACTACTCAACTCTGCCATTGTAGCAAAATCAGGTTAGACAATATGTAAGACAATATGCGGCTGTGTCTCAGGAAATTCGTATTTGCAAAAATAGGTAGTAGTGGGCATTATCTGGCCCATCTATAGTTCTACAACCCCTGCTTTAAGTAACCAACAGCAACTAAGCATGAAGAAACTTTTACAAAGCCCTTTTGGTCCAGCAAATTCTATAAATTAAAAATAGTATTGCTAAAAATATCCTAAAATGAAGAATGAGATGAGGTTTTTAAAAATATTTTATTTGTTTATTCTTGAGAGACACACTGAGAGAAAGAGAGGCAGAGACACAGGCAGAGGGAGAAGCAGGCTCCATGCAGGGAGCCTGATGTGGGACTCAGTCCTGGGACTCTAGGATCACGCCCCTGGCCGAAGGCACGTGCTAAATCTCTGAGCCACCCGGGGATCCCCAAGTTTTCTTTTTTCAGAAAGTAAACTTTATAAATATTGCCACATGACATTCTTACTTCAACAAGGAAAAATCTGTTGCTACTATATTTCTCTCATTAGCACTTTGCCCAGGCATTGGCAGCAGGTCAATGATTACTGCTGTAAAGATTACTGAAAGTCATTAGAAAATAAGGAATCTCTCTCAAAGATAAATTCATTGATCTGATCACAGTTAATATGAATATCTTTCCATGAGAGCAAAATAAGGTATTTCTGTAAACTTGTGGCTGAATAGTTCAAAAACAGATAAATGCCAATTAAATTGTAATCTCAGGAAAACACAACTATATGCAATCGTATTTAAGAGACTAAAAGTCTAATCAGTTAAAACAGATTCAATTTGGAGATCTAACAGTTAGCAGATAAGTGATTGTTAGTAAGCATAGTGGGTAACATTTTCCTATGTGAAGTTTGGGGGAGAATGATTAGATGTTGTGATTCTCTTTTTCCTACTCTACTGTAAAATCTATTGATTTGTAAGGAAAACATTCTCCTATAACTTGTATTTCTTGCATTATGAAAAAAATACAAAACCTTATATCTTAAGCAATGGGTATAGTATATAAGCAGCATTAAATTAATGTTAATGATTAATAGCCTCCATTAATACAAGAATGAATAAAGTAAATCTGGTTAATCTCTAAAATCTTAGTATCTAAGATTCTTTGAAAAGTTTGATGATGAAATTAAAGCCCCTATTAAATTTTTTTATTATTTCAATGTTCCACATTAGAGCCAACAAAGATTTATAATGAGTTTGGTTGGGCCATATGAAATCATTGATATTTGATCTTTGTGATAAAAAAGGCAGAATTATGCAATTCAATTTATAATCTTAAGTAGGGGATCCCTGGGTGGCGCAGCGGTTTGGCGCCTGCCTTTGGCCCAGGGCGCGATCCTGGAGACCCGGGATCGAATCCCACATCGGGCTCCCAGTGCATGGAGCCTGCTTCTCCCTCTGCCTGTGTCTCTGCGCCTCTCTCTCTCTCTCTGTGACTATCATAAATAAATAAAAATTAAAAAAAAATTTATAATCTTAAGTAATGCTTCAAACAACCCTACATAAGTACTGATTTTACTTGATAGGCACAGAAAACAATGCTGACTAGACTTACATAAGCCTACTATGAGAGCTAGTGATAGCCCTGGAAACCAAAACATTTTGCAATGTGCAGTGCAATAGATACTAAGATCTTAATGTACACCAAGAACTTTCCTGGGTATGAATATATTGGAATAAATTCAGTCATTTACATTCACTTATGTAGACCTCTATTTCCCATATGTTAGTTCTTTTAATCTCCCATTCCAGTTTATCCCTGAAGGAAAATAATTCTACATTTGTTATTATTTGTACCCAAGGGTGGTCCTATGGAAACATATTCCACCTTTACTGAAGTCCAGTGCCTACACTTTTTAAATCTGAAATGAGGGGATCCCTGGGTGGCGCAGCGGTTTGGCCCCTGCCTTTGGCCCAGGGCGCGATCCTGGAGACCTGGGATCGAGTCCCACGTCGGGCTCCCGGTGCATGGAGCCTGCTTCTCCCTCTGCCTGTGTCTCTGCCTCTCTCTCTCTCTCTCTCTCACTGTGTGCCTATCATAAATAAATAAAAATTAAAAAATAAATAAATAAATCTGAAATGATATTTTTTAAATTTGACCATAGAGTTTATAACAAAGCAGTACTTATTCACCTTTCATCACTGATCCACAGTGTAAAAAAAAGTATCCAAGTGGAAGGAAATCAAATCTGAAAATCATTAACCTTTTCACCATCAAAAATGTGCTTTCTGTTACAAAGTAAATGTGTGTGCTGAATAACCTCTGTGAGATCCTTTAAGTCAACTTACCATCCTTCCCCTCTCACTGGGTCTCGGGAGGATGACCACTATGAAATATTTTCAGGTAGAGTTTAGCTGATAGGAAGTTTCAGCCAAAGATTTGAGGGGAGAGAGTGAGAGAGAGAAAGGTTTTGTTATTTATTTTTTCAGAAACCTCCCCCACTGTCAGTCTTTTGGCAGTGGTTGTCTTACGTATATCAAACACTACATACAGCTCTGATTGAAAGGCCTCATGATTTCAGCACCCTCTGAAGTTCCTTAGGGTGGTAATGATTTTATATTTTTGCTAAACCCTGGGTACATCATCAAACCTGGTGAGCTCTCTTACCTCTACCAATACCTCATTAAAACAGTCTTTAGTTATTCCTCTTCTACTCCTCCTCTATTATACAGACTATAATAACTGTTTCTTGCCAGATTCCTATCACAGAGGAACTTTAAAAATATATATTAACATTATAAGTCTCCAAAATGATTTAACTTAGGGTACTATTAACTCTCAAACTCAAAAGAAACTGAAATATATAATCAAACTGCCTATTTACTAGTCCACAGAGGAAGGTATTTTTGCTTCCTATATAAAGAATAGTTATATTTTGGAATTCAACTTTGCCAACATCTAATTTGAAACTCTAATAAATATTACCAATACATTCAGCACACGGTTTTCTTTTTGATCTTTCAAAAACAGATCTCTTAGGATTTCCTTTCACTTACTCATTTGTTTAGATTTAAACACCAAAGTGAGAAGTGGAGTAGTTGTTCAATTATTTGAGGAAAAAAAGATAGGGACAAAAGTAAAAAAAAAAAAAAAAAAAAAAAAGGAATAGCTAAAGTGTTGCTCATACAATTAAGGGACAAGTAGTTTAGTTTTTGTTTTTTGCAAAAAGAGCATTTATATTCTTAAAATTTTAAGTGAATATTTTTTCCACACACATTCTGTACATAGCTATTAAGCAACTTCCTCTTCTATATAAAGACAAGATGATTTCCTAATAGCTGTGAATCCAAATGAATGACCTATGTCACAGTCACAGTCTCATAAAGAAAAGTTAAGTACTCTGCAAAGAGATATAGTTATTATACAACTGGAAGTAGGAATTCTTGTACATAATTAATCTTGCTATATAATCACCTAGATCCTGAGAGGATGAGAAATTACTTCATGTAAAAGAGCAGGGCAAAGCAGAAAATGGATATACAATTATCACTTGGCTTCTAGAACTAAAGAGAAGAAAAAGACTCTATGATTAACAAGTACTATCAAGGTGACATTTTTATGATAGTGATGAGTATCCAGATACCAATGTAATTGGCCTTTGTACTTGAATTTATTAAAAAGAAAGACTAAAGTGTAGAGTAATAAAACAAAGACTTCTGTAATTTTCAAAGACACACAAAGGCTTTTGAGGTTTTTTTATACCTCTGATTTGGGAGATGATGTTCAAAAGTAATGGAAAAAAAACTGAGTATAAGGAAAAATGAAGAAGAATGTGGTATTATTTAATTTACTCATCCAAAGAGATATTACAAATCATGTATTTTCAGGTAGAACACAAGCACTTGTGATAGAAAGATTAATGATATTGTCCTCTTCATTGAGGAGACAAATGTTTAAAGAATTATAATCCAAATCATAAATGTTATAGGAAGATAACTATATGCTATTACAGAGTATGTGACATCAGTGCTAAGACAAAAAGTTCGAGAATTTTCTGATTAGTCAGAGAAAAACATATTTTTTTAAAAAAGTAAAAAACCTAAAATAATAGTCATTTCATAGTGATCACACTGAACATTCCAATAGTTCTTTTTCCCTCTTGAGATCTAATAAGAGTTGGAATTTTGTTTTGGGAATTATAAATATGTGATTCATTAGATTTTCCTAATTTCTAAGTATGTGCAGACAGGGAACAATCAAAATATTTCTGGTCAACATATTTTAAAACAAATGCTTTGTTTATAATAGCAACTCCTATAATACTTTTTCACTGTTACTACCAGAATTTTCCTGCTAACCTTTAGGTATCTCAGCTATGTATGCATTGCCACCATCCCTGCCCAACTAACTTTCTTGGTCTCTAACCTTATTGGCAAGCTGATTTTTAGCACCTATGCATTGTTTTCTTAAATTTCCTTATTATTTTAATTTGATATTCTCTAAAATTATTTTCACATGATAGATCAATAAGTTCCTAAAGCCTAAACATTAATGAAATAATATTGCATAGTCATAAAGTTGATTCTTACAGTTGACCCTTGAATATGCAATTGAAAATTCACGTGTAACTTTTGATTCCCAAAAAACCTTACCAATAGTCTACTATTGACTGGAAGCCTTAGTATAACAGTCTATTAACACATGTTTTGTACATTTTATGTACTATATGCCATATTCTTAAAGCTAAAGAAAATATGAAAATCATAAAATACATTTACAGTGCCGTTTGAAAAAATTCCACATAAGTGTACTTATGTAGTTCAAAACCTGTGTTATCATATGTTCTACTGAAAATTGTCTATCCTCAAGCACCAAATCCATCTGCTTATCTCTCATTTAAAAAAAAAAAGATTTTATTTATTTGACAGGGAAAGAGTACAAGCAGGCAGAGTGACAAGCAGAGGGAAATAAGAAGCAGGCTCCCCACTGAGCAGAGAGCCTGACATGGGGCTTGATCCCAGGATCCTGGGATCCTGACCTGAGGTGAAGGCAGACACTCAACAAAATGAGCCACTCCGGCTTCTCACTTTTAACAGAAAATGTCATGTCTAGTGTTATAAAAAAGTTGTGTCATTTATTGCAAATCCCCTAGACTTTGCTATATTCTGCACCTCGTTCTCTTCATATTTAATCTATTGGCATGTTGTACTTGTTCAGAGGAAGAGAAGTATTCTTCCTTTTCAGGGATAATTCTTCTAATTGTACATTGACTTGATTCCCTCATAATCTCTCCAGAAGCTTAACTCATCGACTTGTTCACATCTTCACTCTCTCTTAAACTTTCTATTTAGGTAAACATCTCAGGTCTTCCAAACTAACATTTCTCCATCATTGCTATTCTTTTGCAAATTTTCAGCTAATAAATGTCATTAAAAGAAGTCTATAAGCAGTACTTAACTTCCTCATCACTCATTGCTGAACTTAAATGTCTCCTGATCCCATCATTCTACTTACTAAAAAATTCCATTAAAGCATCCTCATTCCTTGAATTGAAAACATGCAATGGCTTTTCCACAGCCTTCACCTTCCTAAAAGTAATCTTAGAAATTTCTGTTTAGCACCCTCTTTTCTAGAAAATATTTTTATCTTAGACATCATCATATTAGACATCATCATTATTTTCTTATTGTTTCTTCTCTATGTTTTAAATGTTGGCTTTTATGTTTTGTTTTTTAGTTTTATCCTTGGATATTTTCCTTACAAAATTCGCTGATTTTGTAATCATTATCAAATTTGAGGAAACTAGCATATATCAAATATATTTTTTAGAAATACTTGACTGATTTCCTATTTACCAAGCTAACAGTTAACGTTTTTTTCTACTCACATTTTGTGTATCTTTACTTATTTATGTGTATACAGGTCTGTTTCGCTACTAGAATATAATCTTTTAAGGTCAAGGTCTTCATATTTTTCTTGTCTATGAACATTCCCAAAGAGTTTTCTACAGAGTGGGAGCTTAAAAATGCATGTTCTAAATTTTTTTCATAAAATTGTATGAACCATGCTCACTGTTCCTAACCCTAACTTCACTTTAATAATACACTAAATAGCAAGACTAGACCAACTATACCTAAAATCTGCATATTAAATTTAATGATCCGCTTTTCAAATGTAGAGCTTTTACTCAGCCGGATATCACTAAAATGCCCTCATCAATTTGAATTGTAAAACATAAGGGTACTGCTGATATAGTAAACATAAGGTATATAATTTATTTTTCTGCATATTATTGTAAATGCATATAAAATATATTTACCAAATAGTTTGCCATAAATGACAAGTTCATGCAGACCTCATGTGCTTTATTCTTAATGATTTTCATGGCTAAATATATAAATATTATATCTTATTTATGCATTTTGAATAATTACACTTTGTTATTAAAGTTATGATATATTTTACTAAGAGGCTTTTTGAACATTTCCTATAACTAGCATTTCTTAAATACAGTTTTAACTGATCATCTCATGCATCGTAAAAATGGTCTTTTGCTCAAGGATTCTGAGTGTATTTCTTTACATAAAAATCATTATACAATGGGTATTCAACAAAATGAATGTTTCATATTTACTGTAATAAAATTCCAGAAATTTTTTATATGTAAAGAACTTACAACAATATAAACAAACATTCTTACAAGACCAGGGAATTAATTCAAAATCTAAGATTTCTTTGAATAATAGCTTTCCTGGATAGATACTTTTAAAGTATTTTTCATTGCAAGAAGATTTAAGAATTAGATCTTTATTCTTAATTTGCTTTCTTTCAATTCCTAACTCAATCATTATCACTTCTTATCCTGGAAGCACTCACCGTCACATCCTGCATCCAGACATGAAAAATAGTGTCTTTAAGGCATATATATTAAGAGCATGTAGTATTAACCCTTAAGTGAAGCAAGCATATCCCTTTAGAAACTTTATTTAAAATCGAGCTATAATCAAATCAGGAAATTAGGTCATTTATAAATGAAGAATAGCATGATAGGAAATCTGCTTCAATGCACATCAGCTAATGCCACATTCTTTTTATGAAGCAAAAATCTCATATATCCTCAATATGATATGTTAAAAATGGCAATTAATTTCTACATCTCTCTCCTCCCAACAACCCTTACTCCCACCTGCAGATGTCAAAGAACTCCCAGGCACAGCCCATTTAGTAAATAAAAAAAATCATACTTTTGACAAATCCATTCATGAAACAGTGTTACAGGACTGAAATTATCCAGGTAATGTATTCCAAAGAGAATGAATACAGAAAAGTAAACACTAATGATTACAAAATTAATTCCCCCAATTTAAAACAAATACACAGCAGGAACACTTAATAAAATGAAAACTAGATAAATTATTTTACAATCCAATTAAATCTCAACAAGGTTTGCTGAGGCTATGGTGGTGTTTATTAAATTATCTTTGAAACTGTTATGCAAATCATAGCTAGACCTGAATACACTATGCTAATTCTGAACTGTACATGAAATAATTGTAATACACTAATAAAACTGAACTCAGCTATTGTAAGGTCTTCTGTTAGTAAGGGACATCATGCTATGTAAAAGCACATGTAGAGGGTTTTTTGTTAATTTTGTGTTGAATAAAAGCTTCTTAAAAAAAGCATTCATAAGAATCTTCATGTCAGATTCTACTTAAGAAATTCAACAGTGTAAGATAAAAGTTCTGTGTTTATTCTGACATACTTCCACTGCCATGGTAAATCTAAGAGTTTCTAGATAGATAGATCACCATAAAACCAACACACACACACACACACACACACACACACATACACATCATCAGTTCATTAATATGATTGAATATTTAAACTTTCTAATGGCTTTAAATCATATATAGTCTTCCCTTGCAACATCTAAAGAGGATTACTGCATTAGTACCCATTGTGAATAGACCAGAGAAAAGGGAAGCAGAGGATAAGTGATTTTCTTTGGCTCTTTAAGTAAAAGAAACTGGGAAACTGTTCACTTATCTAAAACTTTCTGTTCTTTATCTTGTAATTGGCTGGCGTTTTATGATGTTTGGGATGAGTATCTCCTAGTCAATGGCCTCAGAAAATGTCTTAAAAACTTAACAACCTAATATATTTCTTTTGCTTCTAGTCAATGACCGATGATTACTTTATGAAACTGAAGAAACAATTCTAACTTAAAATGATTCAACAAGTAAACATACATATAGTATAAGTAGCTGTAGCCAGAAGATTCAGCCTCAAATTTAAAATATTGAGTTTTGGTTATTTTGAGGGTTCCTTTTTGAGCATTCACTTCTATCAGACTAGCAATATGAAAAATGATTAAATGTTTTTCAGGCTGCAGCAAAGTTTTAGCTGCTTGTACCCTACAAGATGAATAAAATAGCCAAAAGGATTATATATGTGGCCATCTAAAAAATTGCATGTTTTCATTTGCTTAAAATATATTTGATTGCTAAATGAAAAATAGTATGGGTTTATTATATGTAAAATACAGAGCATCAACAATCTCACAAAGTACGGGAGGGAAGTAAAGATTACACTAATATAAATTTCTTATATTGTTTATAACATCATGTAATATTTGAAGATACATCATAGCAATATGCATACTGTTTATTCCACATCACAAACACATAGAGCTAAAAATTCAAAAATTAAAATGAAATATTTATATACACACATATATACACAGAAGTGTAGACATATATTTGTATATACATTTATTTTTATTTCAAGTTTCATTTAAATTTCAGTTGGTTAACATTTAGTGTAATATTAGTTTCAGGAGAATTCAGAAATACAGCAAATTGTTTAGAGCATATTCCTGGGTAAATAAAACCATATTTTAAAAACATGGTTAGTACTATATAAAAGATATTATACTATATGTGGACTTGTCATGTGTATGAACCCATAATGTTTCAAAAGATGCTCATCAAAGTGTTAAATAACTGAGTGGTGAGATTTCCAAGGAAGTTTTATTATTTTTTCTTTGTAACTTAAGTTTTGCTTAATCATTGTAAGTATGAATTATTTTTTAATACAAAAAATTTAAAAAGCGTTTAATCTGGGTAAAAGTCTAATGAGTTAGCATATGTATTATTTTAAATCAGGACAGGTTTTTTTCTTATTGATAAACATCACATGTTGTTTTAAGTCAGAAGCCATTTAAAATATTTCTGAAAACATGCAATTGGTTTGTCTGGCCCTAATGTATTTGAAAAAGAACGAATTCAGTTTGCATCTCAGCTGGTTGGTACCAGCTGGACCAGATCTACATGCAAAACAGATTTTTAAAAAGCACCAGGTAAAAGTTTAAATTGTCAAATAAGTTGTCTGCAGTCTATATATGCTGGAAAGCTGAAGTAAGTATCCCATACAAGTGAAGAAAGAGCAAAGTTTTGAAGAGTCACGTTTTGGAGAAGCATTTAAATAAAACATCACACTTCAGGTTACATCACTTAAAAAACTTCTAGTATTTTTTTTAACCTGCAGTTGCTCATTAAACACAAAAGACAAGCTAATTAAACATAAAACTCAATTCTGAGTTACAAACGCTGTGTCATTCTATGAAGAGTATACAGTTTTCAAGTACTCTAAAGTTGCTATCACATCTCTATAGCTAATGTATATAGATCTTATTTGAGAATAACTGAAATATTTAGTATAATGAAATAAGCCAATATTTATATTTAGATGAATTGCCAATATTCATCTTGGGCAGTTTTGTAATGTTCCCTATAAGGGTGATAATAGCAAATTTTATCTGTAAAAGTCTGGAAGACAGTGGTTTTACTAGTGATAAACATACCAAAAATAATCTAAGGACATACCAAATGATTAGCCAGAACTTTTTTATTTAAAAGACTGAAGAGGGGATCCCTGGGTGGCGCAGCGGTTTGGTGCCCGCCTCTGGCCCAGGGCGCGATCCTGGAGACCGGGGATTGAATCCCACGTCGGGCTCCTGGTGCATGGAGCCTGCTTCTCCCTCTGCCTGTGTGTGTCTCTGCCTCTCTCACTCTCTCTCTATCTCTGTGACTATCATAAATAAATAAAAATTTAAAAAAATAATAAAATAAAAAAAATAAAAGACTGAAGAGTCATTTTAGGTTGTAGATAACATATCACAACACAGAGATGACATAAAAGTAATTCCAGATTCTGTTCTTTAATTTGAAACTGAAACATGATTTGATTTTTAGTAAAAAATTCAGTAAACCATGCATATTAGATAAATAAATATTCTGTGGTGTGATTAAATAAAAAAATGAGCTTTATCTCTCCCTTAATACATCTAGTCATTTTTGTTGTGAGAAACAGAATTTGACCAAATGGACAAACATTGTTTAACCAACATTTATCCAGAAAGAGTCCATATGTAGAAGACTCTGAGTAGCTGTATAAAATAAGAAAATATGTACATAATTAAGATTATCAATTTGATAAAAATCATTTCAAAAATTCAAATCCAAAATCACATTATTCTCCATACTGTGTGTCTCTTTGCTCACAAAATTAAAATAATTTCTCAATGTCCTTCTTTATGCATACATAACACATTTAAAATGCTCATATGTAACACTTTATGTGAAGCTTTCTGGCTAAGTCAGAAAATAGATGAAACTTTTCAAATATAGTTTTATGCAAAAAAATATCCTTATGTTCTCAGATTTCTTTATAGAGACAAATGATAACTGACGTTACCATGCTGCTGGGAAAAGCTAAAGCTGTAAGGGGTAAGAAATCTTGTTTGAATTAAAGATGATAAGTTGCAGAATTTTTATTAAGCTCATATTTCATCTGTATTCAGAAAACAAGATTAATGTCAGATCACACTCCTGAATGAAGCTGTCCTAATTAAGTACAAAATAAGATTAAAACGGATAATAAATAACATTTACTCTGGCCTTTCTTAATCTGTGGTGTCGAAAGTATCTGTTTGATATATTTCTACCTTAATCCACTCAAATAAAATTATGTTGATAAACATGAATTGAAAAAATTCTTGCTAACATTCTCTCATTATCATGGAGTTAAAATTTTATAATTAATGGTATTGTGAACGAAATCGCAAAATATACCCAATGAAAAATAGGAGATGCAAGAAAGTATGATTTTTAAATATAACAGTGAATGGTATTTCCCATTAAACATCAGAGAAGAATGAACTATTAGACTTTCGTCTTTTGATATCTATTAGTTTCTGTTATTTCTAAATCTTACAATATTTTTTTGTATATTTTTTATTGGAGTTAGATCTGCCAACATAGAATATAACACCCAGTGCTCATCCCATCAAAAATATTACGTTATTATAAACATCATTACATTTCTTCTTATTTTAAGAGGGTATGTGTTTTGCTCAAAATATAATTTGCAATTGGAAAAATACTGAAAATTATTTTCTTGCATTCTAATCAATAAATTCACTTTAGGAATTTCACCTGTGTTGAAGGCCAATTAATACAATGAAAAACATGGTTGGTATGGCTAATATAACATTATACCTGATATAGCTATTATGTATGATTTCCCTCCAGCTTTCTCTTTGCTTACTCAAAGACCAGTATCATGATTTTCTCTGGATTGTGCAGATACTTTGGATTTGGATGTTCTTCCTCATAATGGTCCTGCACAACATCTAAATTGGCCTTGCTACTTTCCACATGTAAAAGTACTATTTCCTAAAATCATGTCACCTGATGATTTTGCTAAACAAGTGTACTAAATTATGAGAATTCTTGAATGTTAATATTTAGTTGAAAGCCTTTTGATTATATTCCCAAATAGTCTTACAAAAAATCAGTTATAATTATACACTGCAGTCTGTATACTTATTTTTCAGACAGTTGACAGCATTGTGAACAGAATTAAGATGACTAGGATTCTTTGATGAAGAACCAGAAATACTTATTTGTATATGGGATCTTTCACACTCTAAGAAAGAAGTTTATTTAGGTAATGTGTTTCATTTATGAAAAACAGGAAGTGTCAGGAAACCAGAGAAGCCTATCACTCATACATGCATACATACATACATACATACATACATGTATCTCATAAATGTACTGAATATTTTCTCACTATGTACTCACTACAAAAGATTAGTCACATGCTTGCTCTCCAAAGGACTTGTTACCCATTTTTTCACTTTTGTTTCTATTTTACCTTTTGCACAAATAATCAGTTGTATCATCTAAAAATTTTTATTTTTCATTTTACCACTATTTTTCAGAGTTGCCTATGGATAGTGCTATAGGAAAGTAGCCATCCGGGATCCCTGGGTGGCGCAGCGGTTTGGCGCCTGCCTTTGGCCCAGGGCGCGATCCTGGAGACCCGGGATCGAATCCCACATCGGGCTCTCCGTGCATGGAGCCTGCTTCTCCCTCTGCCTGTGTCTCTGCCTCTCTCTCTCTCTGTGTGTGACTATCATAAATAAATAAAAATTAAAAAAAAAAAAAGGAAAGTAGCCATCCACTTCTAGTTAGAGATGGCAAATTGTATAGATCCATCTTTAAACTAGGGCTATGAATTTCCTCATCTGTTAACTATTCAGAGGCTATGGACCCAGTTGAGAGAAAGCCAACAGTAGAACTAGATACCATATTCATAAGTTAGCTACTTGTGCTCTGTGTCAGTTTAAGCCTGTTATGTATCATTTCAGTCTTATAATGAAATGTCTTTACACACAGTTTCATGGTTTGAGGAGTTATAAAAATCCAAATTAATGATCGCAGTTTTGGTTGCATATTGAGACCCTATGGTCAGTCATTTAGATTTACTAGAGCCTAGGAGAAAGTCAGAAGATGTTTTTCACGCAGAAATGAGTAGTAGGCAACAGAGAACTTGGCCTTCCTCCAAAGCGCTTCTGCACAGTGTTTCTCTACTGAGATCGGCAGAGGGTCCATCAAGCACTTCTGTCTGCCCTAGACACTTCCACTCTCAATGCATTTGATAGAATAAGAGGTCCAACTGAGCAACATGTAACATATATCTGGGCTTCTTTAAAAATGATTAGTCATACAAATTGCCAAGTAAGTAAAGCAGCTTTTCCTAATCAGTTATTTAGAGCCAAAAATAACAAGAGGTCCAGCAACTTGTCTCTCACTTCAGAAAATATATCCCAGCATGTCTCAGATCTTAAACATTTAATTGATAGTTTTGGCCAAACTCCCATGAGGCATATCTCCCACACTCCAGCACATTCATCTTAATAAATCATATATGATATTTTCAACTTCATTCTTTCCAGGCCCAATTAGCATAAAATAAGGGATCATCTTGGTATTGTGTAGTACATGAAGCTGACCAAGGTGTCTACATTATGATAAACTTCCCTGTAGTCATATCAAAAGTAAATAAGCTTCTGATTCTCTCTTCTCATTTTCTTTACTGATTGGGGATAGAAATATAAAATTATTTTCCTGGCACTTTATGACAGTGCCAGAGATTGAGGATTCCCCTATTAAATATATATACTCCTGCAATCACAGCTTTAGTTAGCATCACTATCTCATTACATTAACAATGACCTACTGTCATTTCCTGTGGTCATTCTGGTTTCTACCCTGGTAAACAGATGAGATAATACAAGCTGGGGGAGCAGTTACCACACCTGCATCTTTCAAGTCTTCCTAGTCCTCTGCAATACTTCCAAAGGTATAAAGTTGCTTTCAGTTTACATAAAGGAAGAGTTGAGGAGTTCCAGTGGTTTCTATTTGTCTTTCCTATTGTAAAATCCCCTCTACAGGTCAGAGATTCACATGGGGATTCTTCTGGTCACAAAATGTACTTTGATATTGATCAAGAAGCCAAAAATGCAGCTATAGTCTTACAAGAACCATATGTGATCAACTAGAGACAAGACTTTACTCATTGCCTAAACTCCTTAAGCTGTAGTTTCAGACTGGGCCACGATGGTGAATTTAGTTTCTGAGGATTACCATCACTTCAGAGCCACAGTCAAATATTTCACAAAAGGCCTGAGAATTTTTCCTTTCTGAGGGCACCCTGATCTTAAACAAGTGGCTACTGATGCCATTGAATATGGCCTGCAGGAATATTCATGCATAAACACTTGTGGATTCATTGCAGTGTACCATTTCGAAGAGATAGAGTCCCCTCCCACATACACACATACAAACACATATACACACATTACCATTTAAGGAGCTTAGTATCTGCCAACACCCGTGGGTTGAACACTAAATTTCCATTATAGCATGCTACCTCAAAAAGAGTTTTCTTCCATCAAAGCTGGAATTTTGTTGCCTATATATATGTCAAATAAGCACCTGTTAAGATGTCCAGTTATTTAATTTCTAGGAGTCTCATAATCAAGTATTTTCACCACAGATTTTTGTATACCAAAACTCTGATCACCATTTTTGTGGTAATTGTGCCTAGCTTGTCTCTCAGTATCAACTATGTCAACTGACTTCTACTAGTTTATCATTATATTCTCACTAAGATAAGGAAATGCATTCCACTTCAGCATCTCAATCTTCATATTTACATAGGGCACTTAGAGATTTTTCTAGAAGGCTGATGACACCTTGCAAATTACCTTAAGGAAGTGACAGCTTGACACATCCACATAGGACTGTAGACTTTGAGTCAAAATATCTGTATTTTCTGTTGTTAGTACCAATCAATTAATTTGAATGATCACTTATGATTCATTGCTTGGTTTAAAATAATTTATATCACTACGAAAGAATGAATGTGCTTAGTCCAGTAAACAATGGTATGATATATAATTTGATGGTAAAATAAGTTTAGAGCATGGGTTGTCCTTTACCTGAAAATATAGCTGACTCAATGAAATCTTGATTCTGCTTTCTAGGGCTCTCAGATTGGCAGTTAAAATCATTGTACCTTGCTCAAGAAAGTCCTGACATAATCATAAGGAAGACAAATTAATAATATTGAAGATATGACAAGATCAGTTCTTAATTGAGAAATGCACTATTTTGGACAAATTTAGGGAATATTTTTCTACCTATGAAATCTTCCCAGGTTGATTCCTTGAACAGTACATATTTTGATGGAAATTCTTCTTAGAAGCATTATATGTTTCCTTGTTTTCTTAGAGTATGAACATAATCCAAAAGATTCTTCATGGCTTTACATAATAATAAACAGTATTCCCAATTTTTACATAGCAGTGATATTCAAGTATGGAAAACTGTTGAAATGCTACTGGAACTGGAAAATTATTGAAATGCTAAATCTTGGGTTGTACTACAGCAACCAGAAAATTGTTGAAATGCTAAATCTTGGGTCGTACTCCAGATCAACTGAATAGAAAGCTCCAGGTGATTCTGATGCCCAGTAAGGCAGGAGAATATTGATTTATGTATAGGCCTGTTTTTACCTCTGCTTGGGCACAAACTTTAGAATCAGACACACTTAGGTTCAAATCTACATCCTATTAAGATCTATACCTAGATCCATTCTTAACCATGTGATCTTGGGAAAATAATATAACCTATCCAAAGCACGAAATCCTATGTGAACTCAACTCTATACAATTCTGAGGATTGTACAAGCAATTACTCATATGGGTTTTAGCATAGTGCTACACATATACCAGCAGTTTAATGGATGGATGAATTTTTTTTCTGGTTACAACATGCATCTATGTTTAACATTTCTATGCCTGATAGCTGTTTCATGCAGACTTACCCTAGCTCTTTTTTTTTTTTTAAGATTTTATTTATTTATTCATGAGAGACACAGAGAGAGAGAAAGAGAGGCAGACACACAGGCAGAGGGAGAAGCAGGCCCCACTCAGGGAGCCCTGTTAGGGACTCCAGGACCACACCCTGGGCGAAGACAGGAGCCAAACTGCTGAGCCACCCAGGGATCCCCTTAACCTAGCTTTTTAAACATATACATCATTATTTAACACGTAATTATCTTATTAAAATTCTAAAAGTATTCCATTATTGGTTTTAACATGAAATTTTTACAAATGAAGAGCTACAGAATTTTGCAGTACTTTAAACATTTTAGCTTACTTCTTGATGACTGAAGTACTCAGAAATCTTAACTCCTAACCATTTTTATTAAAATACTTTCAATATAGAATATTCAGTTTTATAGTAGAGTGTGATCCTGATCAGGCATATAGAAAAAGTTAAGAGAAGCATTATTCTAAATATGTGACATTTAGAAGAAATAAATTTAAAACAAATTGCAGAATTTTATTCATTCTTTTACTACATTCTTACATGTTCAAAATTCTTGGAAAGTACAAAGGCTAAATAAAGGAATCCTTTTGCAACAGCCAATACTATTCATCAGGTTTCCCTAAGGAAAACAGAGTTAAAAAAGAACTTAGCAAGTGACTATAAAACTGATTCTTTTTTGGTGGGTGAAAATAGAAAGATGTATTAAATCTAAATTATGAGAAGAAACTGAACTTCTTTAAAATAAAAACGAAGGAGACACTGTGTCTTCAATTATTTATCAATGGATGTCCAGAGAAAAGCCTTGTCATCAACAATCTAAACTTTTAAATATATGAGATTTGTATCAAGTATCCAATAAGAACAGGAAGTAATACATTCTATAACCATTCATAATTTCACAAGTGAAGATTAATATTCATTCTTCTTTTTCACTTACAAATTAAAAACCACATTCACTGTGAAGGATTTCCAATGATGTTTTTACAATTTTTTGTATTATAGTGAACAATTAATATGTACTTCAAAGGATATTGGCATTGCAAATTCACTCCATCAACTATATTTCATTTCAACTTGTATTGAATTTATGACTTTAAGAACATCTTAGGAAGAAATCAAACATGTGGTGTGCCTTTATTTTTTCTGCTCAGTGTTCTGGTTTTGAAAAAAGATCAATAAGATGAACAGGGGTGAAAAATCATAAAAGTGGTTATATTACAATTCCCATCTTGGATTCCATGAAAATAGCAAAACTGACTTTCTTTGCTATGAAATAATTGGTACACCTAGCCTTAAACAAAGGTCATATTTTTAAAGCTACTTATAAGACAAAATTACCCTGCTACTTAATACAAATCACTCTTTTTTGTGTACCATTTTCTTATAACTGTCTAAGAATCTTGTTCCTTAAAATATACTTTCCTTGCTACAAAAATCAGTATTTCTTCTGTGGTATATAATAAGTACCAAAAAATTACCCATATTTAATTAGTGTTTGCTTGGATTACTTACACATCATCTTTATTTTCTTTTCCTTGCATCCATGCTTCTTAAAAAAAGACTTTCTCTTAACTGATACTTTTCTTAATATTCCTTTCAGTTCAACCCTGAAATCAATCATTTATCAATAGAAATCCACTGAATTTCCTCATCTGATAGCACAGGCTACATTATGCTGCAGTAACAAATAATCCCAAATATGCATTAGCTTAAATTAGCAATAGTTTAATGATCACACAAGGCTGGTAGGTTCCTAGGTTGATAAAGATTCACCCATTTATGAAATTAAATCCTCAAAGTGCAGTAAAAAAAGGAACATAGTAAAATTTATTTTTAAGTACATCAATCTGAAAATGAGGCTCATGTGTGTTTACCTAGTGTTGGGCAAAACAAATGCCCCCTTATAAAAATGCTAGAGGAGAATGACAAACTAAAAAACTTTCAATAAAATATAACTAAAACAATGGTTGTGAAAATTCAACCTACCCTCATGGCAAAAACACATACAATTAAGAAATTCACTGTCAGGAAATTATGTTCTAGAGGAAGTCAAAGGTATGACCATACCACATTTTGCTAGTACCTCAGAAAGATAAGAACTACAAAGTAGTATATTACATAAAAGGTTCTTTGAGAAAATGTGAACATCTCAAGCTTAACCCCTCAAAGTTTTGAGGGAACTTGAGGTTTTTTATTTTTTTAGCCATCTCAGTAATAGCCAAAATAGAGACAGTATTGCCTAGGGAAGATTTTTTTTTAATGGCATGAATCCTTGTGACATACAAAGAGATACACAAAGTTTCTGAGAACTGTATAACCGCAGAAACTCTTCCCACTTGGATTGAAAGGGACACTACAAAATGAAAGATCTTTCGATTCCAGAAATTCTACTTGCAGGAAATAAGATAGTAGAAGTATTCAGCTACAAAAAATCTGCTTTCGTGAAAAAGGAAGGACAACTAAGAAGATGCAGCAGAGTACTGGAAGGGTGAAATCAATAATCATACAGAATTATCCTCAGGCCTCAAAACTAAATGCAGTTTTCACAGATGGAATTCAAAATTTCTTTAAATCAATGACTCCTTTTTTCCTTCCATTTTTTTTTCCTTTTTGAACCAGAATGTACATCACTAGTTTTCTATGCCCGCCCTGCCATAGCATTTCAGGAACAAATAATCTGCTTCTTTAGTTTCACACATGGTTCCAAAGGCAGAAAGAAATTATTCTCAGAACAAATCATACCCAGAGCTTCATCCATACCTAACTTAGAGGATTTAGATATAAAATAAAGCTTGTAAAATTTAGTTAAGATTCTATGCTTTAAGTTCATGCTCTAATAAGCTAAGACATTTGGAGTCTTGGATTGGTGAATCTATTCTGCATATGCTATGAATGTGAATCTTTGGGGGCCAGATGGTTGACTGCAACAGGCAGAATAGTGAGTTCCCCAAAATGTCAACACCCTACTCCCTGGAGTCAGTCAATAGGTTACCTTACATGGCAAAGGGAACTGCCCATATAGCATTCCAAATATGAGAGGAACTAGATACCCTTTGCTTGTTTTGAAGAGAGAAGACACAAATCATGAGTTAAGGAATATCAATGGTCTCTGGAAGCTAAAAACAGAGTCATCAGTTGGCAGCCAGAAAGAAACCAGGATCTCAGTCCTACAACCACAAGATATTAACTGCAAACAATTGGAACTGCAAGGAAACAGATTCTCCCCTAGAGCCTCTAAAAAGAACCACAGACTTGCCAACACCTAGATAGCAGACTTTTGAGATCCAAAATAAGTCTTCTGACCTATATAACTATTAGTCACTTAAAACAAGTTTATTGCCTAAATTTGTGGTAAGTTTTAAATGGCAATAATAAAAACTAATGCAAATATACATTCATATTCTTGTACACACCATACCTATGCATATATGCATACATGTATATGTATGTATATATGTAGTTTTCAGAACATTTTTATTAAACTTTTCATTACTCATATATGACAAATGGCATTTTTTACTTTATTTGTTGTAATGAAAACATCTATAGATACTAGAGTTGATAGAGCAGAACTTTTTATTGGAATTACTGTAACAAATACTTTCTGATGCAGAAGGTTGATCAAATTTAGAGCTACAGACAATCATTCATTCTCTATCCCCAACACTTAGTTTCATCTCCTTATTTCTTTCCTTTGTACATCACAGAAAATATAACTACAGCATCTGAGTTTTTTATTTTTAATTAATAATTTCAAATTAGTAAGGATTGTTGATAGGACAGAAATATTCAAAATCATAGCAAGAGGCAGAATCAAATTCCTGAGTTGGTCATAAATACCACAAGAAAACGGATCGGTATATAAATTAGTGACTATTTCAGAAACAACTTTTTTTACTGTGTTATATAATTCTCTCTCTCTCTCTTTTAAAGAATTTTCTCTCCTTACAATTTATTTGAAGATCTCTGAAGTTCATTTCTGACCAATTTATTTTAAAAACATGAGACCATGTGGTATTATTTCACTCAGAGAAATAAAGGTGCAGGATTATAAACTGTAACTTAATCTTCTTACTGAACGTTCTCCAATATGACTTTAAAGGTATTTTTTCTTTTTATTATAACAGAATTGAAAGACAAAGGCCAATTTCCATCCATCACTAGTGTGTGAAAAATACAGTAATAAGAAAACTGTAATAAAATAAGTGTAAGAAAGCCTGGGAGCCTGGCTCTGTAGTAATAAAGATAAAATAAATGGGCTTGGGAAAGATAAGAGTTATCTACTTTAGTAAGCAAGAAATGGTCACAATTGACAAGCCAAGATAGAAGTCTACTTGGAGAATTAACCTCAAGTTTAACAAATAGAGGATTGAAAAAGTTTACACAAGTAGAATAGAAATTACAAAGTTTGCCTTCATTCTGTGTCAAAAGAAGAATAATAGTTGGTCTGGTATGCTCTTCCTCAGAACATTTATTTTTCAAACCTAGGGTGACAAGTGAAAAGCAAACATGCAGATACAATCAAATTGATCTTTTATTTAAAAACTTATTAGTTTTGTTACAACATATTTTCCCCAAATATTCATTTGGAGACACTTTGCTGCATACATTTAAGATATTCTCTTTTCTATTTCTTCAAACAATTGGATTTGAAATGCACAGAGTTTTAAATTTTCTTAAATACAGATTTGACTAAATCTGTACATCTGCCAATCTGACATACAACTATGAAATTTCTCAGTTTTAGCCACTGTGATTTAACAATAATTGGAAAATATTATCATGTTTAAAGAGATTATAAGGTGCCAACTGAGGTGCCTTTATCTCAGAGGGCTGGGTTTCTCTATATTTTACCAAGATTTTTCAAGGGTATTTTATAAAGCAAAAAGAAAACTTTTCTTCCTGATATTACACTTGGAATATTTCTTCTCCCCAGATTAAAAGAGGAAAAGTATCATTAGAAAAAGTAAAAGACACTTGTTTTCTGTCCTCATGATTAATATATTTCCCTGTTTATAAAACCAATATCTCCCATAGTAAAAGTTGCATTGTTCTAGAATGTATGGGTAGTCAAAATATACTTTAGGCAATCTATTGTTCTGTATATATTAGACTGGACAACAGGAAATAGATCTGTCTGCTAACAGTCTACAGACAAGTTGGTTGTTCTATTAAGACTCAGGAAATTGCTATCCAAGTATACTACTGATGCTACAGGGTATTTCATTATCCTATAGTTAAGGGTAAGAGGAAATTTTCACTGGGGGAAGAGAATCCTCCGAGGTATTCATATTATGCTGGCAAAAACTACTTTGTTACTAAATATGAAAATTAATAGACATCATTTGATCAATACTCAAGTAGCTATTTATTTTAAAGATTTTATTTATTTATTTGAGAGAGGAAGAACAAGAGGGAGAGGGAGAAGCAGAACCACTGCTGAGAAGAGAGCCTGATGTGGGGCTTGATCCCAAAAGCCTGGGAACATGACGTGAGCCAAAGGCAGGTACTTAACTGACTGAACCACCCAGGCACCCCAATACTTAAGTATTTAAAACTATTAATTTTATATACCAAATCACTGTTCCTTAAGAATTATTATTAAAAACTTTGAAGTAAAGGAATCCATTAACATAATCACATCTTCATTGATTCTTTTTCTTAGCTCTCATTCTGGCTGAGAGCCAGAAATTGGCATTTGGTTCAACTGCCAAACCAGTTTATTTGGTAATATATTTGCCAAATTCATAGTATAATGATATGATGTATCATTTGAAAAGGCCTCTTCGGGATCCCTGGGTGGCGCAGCGGTTTGGCACCTGCCTTTGGCCCAGGGCGCGATCCTGGAGACTCAGGATCGAATCCCACGTCGGGCTCCAGGTGCATGGAGCCTGCTTCTCCCTCTGCCTGTGTCTCTGCCTCTCTCTCTCTCTGTGTGACTATCATAAATAAATAAAAAAAAATTTTTAAAAAATAAAATAAAAAAAATAAAAAAAATAAAAGGCCTCTTCATATATTCCATCAATGCAAGTTCATAACCTCCAAAAATGAGGTTAAAAATTCACCTTCTCTTTCTTGTATGTTAATGTGCGTTGTTAGAAACTTTTTTTTTTTAATTTTTATTTATTTATGATAGTCACACACAGAGAGAGAGGCAGAGACACAGGCAGAGGGAGAAGCAGGTTCCATGCACTGGGAGCCTGACGTGGGATTCGATCCTGGGTCTCCAGGATCGCGCCCTGGGCCAAAGGCAGGCGCCAAACCGCTGCGCCACCCAGGGATCCCCGTTGTTAGAAACTTTTTAATAATTGTCCTTAAACATTTCACCATATTCATTACAGGATGAATAACACTTCCACTCACTGAAAGAACATTGTGTGGAACACAGCTTGTAAGTCATTTGTTATATATATATATATATATCTTTACTGAAATTCTTAAGCCCTTCACTATGTGCATTAAAGAACATGTGTCACTTCTGTTCACTGAAATACTACTCTTGTATACAACTTGCAAGTAGACTGTTAGAAATATCTTTCTAACAAGTATTTATTATTCAATTTATGTAAACTAAAAAACCACACAAAACAGTTCACCCATTTATTTCACCCTTCAGCACCTCCTCTGGCAACCATCAACCTGTTCTCAGTATCTGTGAGTTTATTTGTTTGTATTCCTTGTTTTTGTAGTTGTTTTTGTTTTTTTTTTTTTTTTTTTGAGATTCCACATACAGGGTAGATAATATAATATTTGTCTTTCTCTGACTTATTTCACTTAATATATTTATACTAAACATTATTTGATACATTATTTAAAAAATCTTCCTTAGGTATTTCACTAGCCATGTTTCTTAAGGCCTATTTTCGATCAACAATAAGCTGAAAATAGCAAGAGCTATTTTCATTTCATTTTCATTCAGTTTCATTAATTAAGATGACTTATTTCCAAGTTCTCCATTTTTTTTCTGGTAGTATTAGATGCTTTCAAAATATAACTGGGACTAGGTATTTTAATATATAAAATATCTTTCAAAATCCTATGCTATACTTCAATAACTTTATTCATCTTCATCTTATTAAATAATATTTTTCTTAGGTAACATTGTAAAATATGTTCAACCATCCATATTCGGGTAGAGTCAAAGCTAGGGATGCAATGCAAATAGTATTAAACATAGAAATGGGGGTCGTATTCCCCCAAAGGCAATGAAAAGCTATATCAAAATTAAATTTTTGTTTAATACTGCTCTAATATCATTTATAGTGTTGAGAGACACTTGCATTTCTAGTTTATGATGACTTAAGCTCAAATTTTCTGAATGCTAAAATAAGAACTCAACTTCCATCCCTACTTATATATGGAAAGAATACACAGTATTTTGGAGTATTCCAAATTCTAAAATGATATGTTTATTTGTATTAGGATATTGGAGACAATTTTTTTTTATAGAATCATGCACCCTAGTAAATAGGTATAAAAGATTATTTTTACCTAGAAACTTTAACCTCAGTATTAGACCATTACAATTTTGGAGTAGTTCAGCAGTTAAGATTTTTTAGTACCAAAATTTTTAATGTGGATTTCTAATATGGGAGTGCAAATTGTAAAACAATATTAATGTTTTATAATTTATAGCTAAAAATAAATCAGTGTGTCATAAACCAAAATATTGCAAAGTCTAAATTTATAATATATCAAAACTCTGATTTGTCAATTTTATTACGATGGTATCTAAACTTCAACCAAGCCAAACTACTCATCAATATGTAGGACCAAACAAGTATTCCACGTAGATCCAAAATTCAGGATTATTATGGAATTACATTAAAACTGTAACAAACTTTTTAGGCCATTGATGGAATAATGCATATTTATATTTTAAGGAATAGTGCAGGTATATTTCTATTCTTCATTACCATTTTGTCACATATCAATTTTCCAAAATACATGACAGAATTATATAATTAGGTTAAAAAAGAGAAATGTGTAAACACTGAAATCAGATAGGCCTGTGTTCAAATCTCATCTCTGGTATTTTAATTTGTGAAGTTAAGCAAGTTGTTTTCCTCCCTAGCCTTAATTTTCTCTTCGTAAAGTAAGAGTTAGAATAACTATCTCAACACATTTATGAACATGAAAATAGACACCTTATATATGGTATCTATTATATGGGATAGTCAGAAATGGATAAGTACTGTCCCTTTCATTAATTATTAATTCCCTGAACTTCATACTCCCTCTGGGAAGTTTCTCAGCTTTTTTTTTTTTTTTAAGATTTTATTTATTTATTCATGAGAGAGAGGCAGAGACATAGGCACAGGGAGAAGCAGGCTCCCTGTGGTGAGCCTGATGTGAGATTTGGTCCCAGGACCTCAGGATCATGACCTGAGCTGCAGATGCTCAACCACTGAGCCACCCAGGCATACCCCTCAACTCTTTCACCATGACTCAATTCATTTCAACTAACTGGTTAGGTTTACTGTAGGTTTCCTTTTCCCTTTGGTCTCCACAATCTCTTACCTTTGTGAGAGACATTAATGGGAGTCATTTGGCTTTCAAGTGCTAGAACTAGATGTCTGAATTTATTTTTTTTAAAGATTTTATTTATTATTTGAGAGAGAGAGAGAGAGAGAGAGAGAGAGAGAGCATGCACATGCAAGGAAGGGGAGAGGGAGAGGGAAAGAAAGAAAATCTCAGGCACACTTTTCACAGAGTGTAGAGCTCAATGCAGAGTTCAATCCCACAACCCTGAGATCATGACCTGAAACCAAGAGTCAGATGCTTCACTGACTAGGCCACCCAGGTGCCTCTGGATTCAAATTCTGTTTGTATAATTATTAAAAATAATTAAGCTCTGTTGACCAGGGTTTATCATAAGCTTGCCATATTAGTTGATGTATAGTTAAATCATATTGTGTATAAATTATATATAAAAAGCTAATAGTGCCTTGTTAAGTATGCAACAAAGTTAGCTTTTATTATTTGTGATGGAACTAGGGCTTCCTTTGCAGGACACTTGAGCTTATAATGTGTTCTTTAAGATATACATATGTTGATAAAGTTAGGTGACAAACATTGCAACTGACACTTCTGCCTTTATTCACCCCATGGTATTTTTCTCCATAGCAATTTTTCTCTCTTCACTATCATTTATTTCTTCCTGTCTGCTAAATCCTTCCTTTATTGTATAAATATACTCAAAATTTTAATATTTAAAAATAAGTCAGCAAGGAATGATGTCAGTATTGTGATGACATAATTCATTTCTCTTTTCTCACACTTCTTTTTTAAACCTAATTAAACACCCATAATTGAACAAAGTGCCTCTGTACCTTATACCAAAAACCCAGGAGGATTCTAGCCCAAGTGTACACCTTAAAATAAACAAAACTCCAGGAAGTACCATAGTCAATCAAGTTAGCAACTAGCCCACCTTAAGTCTATACAATCAGAGGGAACAAGAGGACAGTGAAAACCTGCACAGAAACCCATGGAGGAGAGACAATTTGTAGAATTCCCACTTGCTTGAGGGAACAACCAGCATACCATGGGAGTGAGATAGAGACAAGTCAGAAGACAGAACAGAGAAACTCAACAGAGCTGCCCACTCCCAGGGCTGGAAACAACTAGGGCTAAACTGGTAGCAGTAGCAGTGGCCACCTCTGCCACAGAGGAGGAGAAATTTACGTAGTGAGTGACTACTTTTCTATCAAAGTAATGTGGGTTGTGGCTGGAAAAACCTGTTCTCTCCAGTAACACGTAAGCACCAGAGGATGGACCTCCGTGACTGGGGAGAGAGAATAAAAGGGAAGGAAATAGATTATCATCAAAAAATATTAAGGGAATGCACTTCCCATTGTTCGTTTTAGGACTTCACCTGGAAGTCTGCTCATAAGCTTCTGGGAGTACCCCAACTCAAGGATCTTCCCTCCAGTCCCACAGGTACCACCAAAGACCCAAATGCTAAGCCCACAACTCCCTCTACTCTGCTATTGGCTTCCTGAGTGTTCCTTCTAGTGCATCTAGGACAGCAAGTTCATAAAAGAGACCAAAGTTGGACAAGGTAGAAATCCCAAAATTAAGCTCTATCACTACCCTCTGAAATACAAAATAATTCTAAGAGTCAAAGAAAATGTAAAAGCTTAGTTAAAGATGTATCTGCTGCTTCAAATGTAAAGCTAGAAATGCAAACCTACAAATAATAAGAAAAACAACAGAAACATAGTATCACAACAAGAAAATGATAACTCTCCAGCAACCAAAATTAAGGGCACAGAATATTACATCCTAGCTGATGAAGAACTCAAAATAACTGTTACAAAGAAATTCAAAGAGAAGATAGTGGAGTAGGAGGATCCTAAGCTCACTTCATTCCGTGAACACACCTACATAATAGCTATATCAGTACAACTAACTCAGAAAATGATCCAAAGACTGGCAGAAGAGACTTTCCATAGTTAATACTAGAGAAAAGGCCACATCTCCAGGGTAGGAGAGATAGAGATGTGGTCAGAAACCAAACTCCTCATGAGACTAACAAAAGTGAGGGATACAACAAACATTAATAAGGGAGAACAGCAGACCCCACACCAGGCATCCCAGCATGGGGGATCTATATTGGAAAGATGAGTCCCTATGACATTAGAGTTTGAAAACCAGTGGGGCTTAACTTCATGAGTTTTCTGGGGCTTAATTCCAGATACTTAAAGAACAGTGGACTTAGATCTGAGAGAGCTAGAGGATGACAGGAAACAGTCTCAGCCCTTAAGGAGCAAGTCTAACAACCCCATCAAGATACAGCATAGAAACAGAAGTTTGAAAAGCACCTATAGTGTACATGAAAAATTATTTCATAATCTTAGAACATATGCTGGAGGGACAGAAATTTTTAAGAGAATTCCCCAAGAACAATAGAGCCTAGATACACAGACACCTGCAAGAAACAGCATGAACACTCTCTACCTATCTTGCTAATACTGCATGCCTCACTCTTGACTTCTGTGGATCTGTTCATCTAAACTCGCCCACACATCAGCATCCTTCCAAAGTACTTTTTGCCATATCTCATCTTACAAGCAGCCCCTGAAGAGACCAGCAACACTCCAAAGTAATCTCACCATGTTCAAAGGGGGATGTAACCACACACAACAGTCCATGTGTAATCCAAGGAGATGGACTGGGGGAAAGTATCTGCACTGACTGTAGGCCTTGCTTGCGTAGGGAAGCTTCTCAGGGGATAATACAAGGAGAGTGCCCTATACTTTGGTGGGACCATAGCCCAGGCAGATGCACTGAGCGAAGGCACTTGGTCTGACTGCTGCCCAAATACAACAAGCACACAACAGCCTCAGACTGCCCTCTTAGCAGCAAAGGAACCAAAAACTGCTATCAATTGGACTGAAGGCAAATGTGGTTCACTCACAACAGTAGGGCACATAAAACCCACAGAGAAAATTCTCCTAGATGCACCTGGTTCTGATGAAGAGGTGACATTTCACTAGAGGGCACCACAGGACCTCATCTTCAGAGGGCCACCACTTGATCAGGAGACATAGTTGTTCTTCCTAATATATACAAACAAGCACAAAGAGTTAGACAAAATGAAGAGACAGATGACATGTCCCAACTGAAAGGACAAAATCACAACAAACAGACCTAACTGAAACAGATGGCCTGATTAAAAATTATGCCTGATTAAAAATTCAAAGTAAGGATCATAAAGATACTTACTGAACTTGAAAAAAGAGTGGAAGATCTCAGTGAGACCTTCAACAAAAAGATAGAAAATAAAAAAAAACAGATATTAATTCAGTAATACAAATCAAAAATGCAATAAACAGAAATCAATAGCAGATTACAGGAGACAGTGATCTGGAAGACAGAGTAATGGAAAGGAACCAAGTTGAACAACAAAAAAGCAGAGTAAAAAAAAAAATGCAAAGAGTTTAAAGTAATTCAGCATCATCAAATGGACCACCATCAGCATTACAGCATTCCCAAAAGGAGAAGAAAGAAAAAAGGAGACATAATATTTATTTGAAGAAACAATAGCGGAAATTTCCCCAAATCTTGGGAAGGAAGCCAAAATCCAGATCCAGGAGAATACACAAAAATAAAGAGAAAAAAATTCAAGTATATCACTACAGAAAGCCATCAGACCAAAAAGAGAGAGCAAAACAAGAAGGGTCAGAAAAAATATATAAAAAACAACTGTGAAACAACAAAGTGGCAATAAATACTATCTATTAGTAATTACTTTGAATGAAAATGGACTAACTGCTCTAATCAAAAGATACAAGGTGAAACTGGGGGTTTCTAAAGGGGTGGTATGGGGGGATAGGCTGAATGAGTGATATGCAGGTCACTTGTCAGGATGAGCACTCAGTATTATATGTAAATGATGCATCACTAAATTCTACTCCTGAAACCAGTGTTGCACTATATATTAAGTAACTTGAATTTAAATAAAATACATAATTTTTAAAAAGATATAGGGTAATTGAGTGGATAAAAAAGCGAGACCTTCTATATGCTGCCTACAGGAGACTCACTTTAGCCCTAAAGACACATGCAGATCGAACGTCAAGAGATGGAAAAATATTTAACAAGGAAACAGAAGTGAAAATCAAACTGGGTTAGCAATACTTATTTCAGATAAAATAGACTTTATTTTTATTTTTTTTTAATTTTTATTTATTTATGATAGTCACTCAGAGAGAGAGAAAGATAGAGAGGCAGAGACATAGGCAGAGAGAGAAGCAGGCTCCATGCACTGGGAGCCCGACGTGGGATTCGATCCCAGGTCTCCAGGATCGTGCCCTGGGCCAAAGACAGGCGCCAAACCACTGCGCCACCCAGGGATCCCATAAAATAGACTTTAAATGGAAACTAAGAAGAGACAAAGAAGGACACTACATAATAAAAGGAACAATCCAACGAGAAGATATAGCAAAATATCTATGTACACAATGTGGGAGCACCCAAATACATAAAACTATTAACAGACATAAAGAAAAAAAATGACGGTAATACAATAACAGTAGGGGACTGTAACACTCCATTTTCATCAGTAGATTGATTACCCAGACAGCAAATCAGTAAGAAAACAGTGGCTTTGAATTACACATTGAGCCAGATGGACCTAACATATATTCAGAATATTCCATCCAAAAACAGTGAAATGTACATTCTTTTCAAGTGCACCTGGAACATTCTCCAGAATATATCACAAATTGGACCATAAAACAAGCCTCAATCAATTCAAAAAGAGATTTACCTCATATTATGCATCTTTTCTGACCAGAATGATATGAAATTAAAGCAATCACAAGAAAAAAATCTTGAAATATATCAATACACAGAGACTAAATAACATGCTACTAAACAATGAATGGGTCAACCAAGAAATCAAAAGGAAATTAAAAAATACAATGGAGACAAAAAAATGAAAACACAATGGTCTGAGATGCAGACCCTGAGATGCAGCAAATATAGCAATATAGGCCTATCTCTATGAGCAAGAGAAATCTCAAACAGTCTAACCTCACACATAAAGGAGCTATGAAAAAAAAAAAAAAACCACAAAGCCAGTAGAAGGGAAAAAATCATAAAGATTAGAGCAGAAATAAAATTAATTAGTAAAAAAAGAACAGATCAATGAAACCAGGAGATAGTTCTTTGAAAAAATATGCAGAAGTGATAAACCTTCAGCCCGATTCTTCAAAAAAAGAGGGGAGTAATAAAATCAGAAATGTGGAAGGAAAAATAACAACCAACATCACAGAAATACTAAGGATTTATGAGTATTTTGAGAAATTATATGTCAACAAATTGGATGATACAGATTAGATAAATTCCTAGCAACATATAAACTTCCAAAACTGAATCCAAAGGAAATAGAAAACTTGAACATATCAATTATCAGCAATGAAATTAAATCAGTGTAGCTGATGAATCATTAAATTCTACACCTGAAACTAATATTGCACTGTATGTTAACTAACGAATTTAAATAAAAACTCGAAAAAAAAAACCCACCTGTCAATAAAAATCTAGGACCTAATGGCTTCAGAGATGAGTTCTACCAAATATTGAAACAGTTAACAACTATCATTTCAAAGAATTCAAAAACAAAAGTGAAGGACAGCTTCCAAATTAATTCTGTGAGATGCTAAAAGAGAGACAAAGGCAAGAAAGAAAGAAAGAAAGAAAGAAAGAAAGAAAGAAAGAAGAAAGAAAGAAGAAAAGAAAGAAGAAAGAAAAGAGAAAGAAGAAAGAAAGAAAGAAGAAAGAAAGAAAGGAAAGAAAGAAAGAAAGAAAGAAAGAAAGAAAGAAGAAAGAAAGAAAGAAAAAGAAAACTAAAGGCTAATGTACATGATGAACACAGATGCAAAAATCCTCAACAAAATATCAGTAAACTAAGTTCAACAATACATTAAAAACAATCAAGTGGGATTTATCCCAGGAATGCAAGGGTGGTTCAATATTTTAAATCAATCAACATAATACTTCACATCAATAAGAGAAAGGATAAAAATTATAACATTTCAACAGGTGTAGAAAAAGCATTTCACAAAATCCAACATGCATTCAGTGTAAAAACTCAACAAAGTAGGTTTACAGGGAACATACCTCAACATAAAAAAGGCCTTATATGAAAATCCTACAACTGACATTATACTCAATTGGAAAAAACACAACTTTTTACGTAAGATCAGGAACAAGACAAGGATGTCCACTCTCATTACTTTTATTTAACATATCACTGGAAACCCTAGGCAAAGCAGCCAAATAAGAGAAAAAAAGAAATACCATCCAAATTGCTAAGAAGTACAACTGTCACTATTTGCAGATGACATAATACTACATACAGAAAACCCTAAAGATTCTACCAAAAAGTTACTAGAACTACCTAGTGAATTCAGTAATGTCACAGAACATAAAATAAATATATCAAAATCTGTTCCATTTCTAGACATTAATAATGAACTAGCTAAAACAGTAATTAAGAAAACAATCCCATTTACAATTATACCTACCAGAATAAAACACCTAGGAAGTGAAACCAAGGAAGTGAAGGAAGTGAAAGACCTGTACTCTGATAACTCTACAACACTGATGAAAGATGTTGAAGGTGACATAAATGAATGGGAAAATATTCCTTGTTCATGGAATGGGAAAACCAACATTGTTAAAATGTCTGTACTACTCAAAGCAATCTACAGATTTAATGCAGTCCCTATCAAGATAACAACAGCATTTTTCACAGAATTACAACAAATAATCCTAAAATTTATACGGAACTATACAGAAGACCCTAATTAGCCAAAGCAATCTTGAAATAGAACAAAGCTGGAGGTATCACAATCCCAGAAGTCAAGATACACTACAAAGTTATAGTAATCAAAACAGCATTGTAACAGCACAAAATAAATCACATAGATCAATGAAACAGAATAGATTCCAGAAATAAACCCATGCCTATATGGTCAACCTATAACAAAGGAGTCAAGAATGCAGGATGAGGAAGATGCTCTTCAGCAAACGGTGCTGGTAAAACTAGACAGCTACATGCAAAAGAATAAAACTGATCACTTTCTTACACCATAGACCACTTTATTACACCACACAAATGAACTAAAAATGGATTAAAGACTTCATGTGGGACCTGAAACCATAAAAATTAGAGAAGAAAGCATAGGCAGTAATTTCTTTGATACTGACTATAGAAATTTTTCTAAATATGTCTCCTAAAATAAGAGAAACAAAAGCAAAAATAAACTATTGAAACTAAATCAAAACAAAAAATCTTTTGTAAAGCCAAGGAAATCATCCACAAAACAAGAAGGCAACTTACTGCATGGAAGAAAATATTTCCAAATGTTATCCCTGATAAGGGACTAGTAACTAAAATATATAAAGAATTTGTACAAGTCAACACACACACACACACACACACACACACACACACAAATCTGATTTAAAGTTTGGAAGACCTGAATAAACATTTTTCTGAAAAAAGACATACAGATGGCCAAGACATATGAATAGGTGCTAAGCATCACTAATCAAATAAATGAAAATTAAGACCAGAATGACATATCACTTCACAGTTGCCAAAATAGCCAAAATCAGAAGACAAGAAGTAACAGGTGCTGGCAAGGATGCGAAGAAAAAGGAAACCTTGTGCACTGTTAGTGAAGATGCAAATTTGTACAGCGACTATAAAAAAGTAAAGAGGTTTCTCAAGAAATTAAAATAAAATTATTATGTGAAATAAAATTACCACAATTCTACTACTGGACATTTACCCAAAGAAAACAAAAACACTAATTCAGAAAGATATATACATCCCTCTGTTTATTGCAGGATTATTTTCAATAGCCATGGTATAGAAGTAACCCAAGTGTCCATCCACAGATGAACCAACAAAGATGTAATATGTGTGTGTAAACACACACATGCACACATTAGAATATTACTCAGCAATAAAAAAATGAAACCTTGCCATTTGCAACAGCATGGATGGATCTAGAGGGTATAATGCTAAGTGAAATCAGAGGAAGACAAATACCATTTCACTCATATTTGGATTTTAAGAAACAAAAGAAAACAAAAAATAAACCAAAGAACAAACTCAAATATAGAGAACTAGAGTTTCCCAGGGATTGGTGGTGGACAGGTAGGGTGAAATAAAGGAGATTGAGAGTACACTTACTGTGCATTGAGAAAAATATAGAATTGCTGGGTCATTATATCGTATACTTGAAACTAATATAACACTAGATGTTAAATATAGTTCAATAAAATAAATAGTTTTAAAAGAAATTAAATGAATTATAAGAAAATTAAGCTTAATAATTTAATGAAATCTAGGGAAAAACTCATGACCAGAAGGAGTCTTCACCAAAGATATTAAAGTTATAAAAAAGAAATTCTGGAGTTGAAAAATTTTCAAATTGGGATAAAGAACTCAATAGAGAGCAACTGTAATACAAAGAGTAGAAGAATAAAGAAGTTTATAGCAGCATTATCAACAATAGCCAAATTATGGAAAGAGCCCAAATGTCTTCCAATTGATGAATAGAGAAAGAAGATGTGATGTGCATGTATGTATGTGTATATATATATATATATACACATATTATATATATATATATATATACATATATATATATAATGGAATATTATTCAGCCAACAGAAAGAATGAAATCTTGCCATATGCAATGACATGGATGGAACCAAGGTGTATCATGCTAAGTGAAATAAGTCAGAGAAATACAAAAATCTTTTCATTTCACTCGTGGAATTTAAAAAACAATACAGATGAACATGGGGGAAGGGAAGGAAAAATAAAATAAGTTTAAAAAAGAGAGAGAGGCAGACCATAAGAGAACAAACTGAGGATTGCTGGAGGGTGGAGAGGTGTGCTAACTGGGTGATGGGTATTAAGGAGGCATGCATTGTAATGAGTACTGGCTGTTATACGTATGTGATGAATCACTAAATTCTACTCCTGAATCCAGTACTACACTATGATAACTAACTTGAATTTAAACAAAAATCTTAAATAAAAAATTCAAAAAAATATTTGCAAACTGAATTAGAAGCACATTAAAATGATTAGACAGCATACCAAGTGAAATTTATCCCTGAGATACAAGGAGTTCAGCATACACAAATCCAAAAATATAATACATCATAATTAGAGAAGAAAAAACATCAAATGATTATCGCAATGGACACAAATAGAATCATTTGACAAAAGTTAACATCACTTTTTCATAAACCTTCAACAGATTAAGTATAGAAGGAGCATACATAATAAAATCTATGTATGACAAATTCATAGATAACATTATACACAATGGTGAAAAACTGAAAGCTTTACTTTAAATGAGAAACAAAACACGGACACGTACTCTCACTACCTGTATTCAATATAGTACTGGAAGTTCCAGCTAGAGAAACTATAGAAGACAAAGAAAAGAAATCCAAATCAGAAAGGAAAAGGCAAACCTGTGCTTATTTTCAGATGACAGGATTTTGCCTATACACAAAGCCCAAAGACTTTACCAAAGAACTACTAGAACTGATCAAAATCAATATAGCTGCAGGATATGAAATTAACATACAAAAATCAGTTGCATTTCTATATGCTAATAATGAAATATCTGAAAAAATATCCCATTTATAATAAATAACATTAAAAACAATACCTAGAAATAAATTTAACCAAGAAAGTGAAAAATCTGTACAATGAAAACTGTAAGACTTTGTTTAAAAGAATTTACAACACAAATGGAAAGACATCTCATGTTATAACTCCAGAAAAATACTGTTAAAATATCTATACTACCCTAAACCATCTATGGATTCAAAACATTTTATTTTCTTTGAAAATTACAAAATAAAAATAATTATAGCAGTTTAACAGTGGTATAAAACATAAACGCAAAGGCCAATGAAATAGCATAGAGTACCCAGAATGAATTCCCACACCATATGGTCAACTAGTATTAGACAAATTAGTTAAGCGCACCCAAAGAAGAAATAGCCATTTCTCCTCAAAGTAGTGCTGGAAGAACTGGATCAACACTCATAAAAAAGTGAAATTGAAACCTGTTTTATTGCACTCACAAAAATCACCTCGAAATGATCAAAGACTTAAACAAAAGATCTAATACCCTACAATTGCTATAAGAAAACATAGAGAACAAACTCCTTGACATGTGTCTTAGTAATGATTTTTTGGACAGGACCCCAAAGCACAAGTAACCAAAAGCACAAATCACCAAGTGAAACTACATCAAACTGAAAAGCTTCAGAACAGCAATAGAAATGCTCAATAAACTAAAAGGCAACCTACAGAGTGGAAGAAAAAAGATTTGCAAACTATTTGTTAGACAGAAGTTAATATTGAAAATATATGAAAACTCCACGAGCTCAGTAACAACAACAAAAAAGCAAAAAACCGGATTCAAATGCACAGAAGATCCTGCCCTGCAACTGCACTACAGCCAGGTGGGCGAGTGACTTACCCAATCCAATCAGGCCACAGCCCCACCACAACCTACAGATATAACCTCCCCATGCATGGGATATCCCACGAATTTGGTTCTGGTGGTCAGAGAACATTATGTCTGGACTCCATCTGTCATCTTCTACACAAAGCCACTCCTTTCCTGCATTTTTTCAGATGACAATGCTTTAAAACTTAACTCAGTTACAAAGTAAAATTTGGAAGGAACATAAATACATGAAAGTTAAAGAGCATCCTGCTAAAGAATGAATGGGTCACCCAGGATGGGACGCCTGGGTGGCTCAGTGGTTGAGCATCTGCTGTTGACTCAGGGCATGATTCTGGGATCTGGGATTGAGTCCTGCCTGCATCAAGCTCTTTGCGAGGAGCCTGCTTCTCCCTCTACCTATGCCTCTGCCTCTCTCTGTGTGTCGCTTATAAATAAACAAATAAAATCTTAAAAAAACAAAGAAGGGTCACCTAGGAAATTAAAGAAGAATTTAAAATTTTCACAGAAATAGATGAAAATGAAAACAACTATTCAAAACCTTTGGGATGAAGCAAAAGTGGATGTAAGAGGGAAGTACATAGCAATACAAGCCTTTCTCAAGAAACAAAAAAAGTCTCAATACAGAACTTAACCATACACCTAAAGAGCTGGAGAAAGTATAGCAAATAAAGCCTAAGTCAAGCAGGAGATGAGAATTAATAAAGATTACAGCAGAAATCAATGAAGTGGAAAACAAAAGAACAGCAGAACAGATCAACAAAACTAGTAGTTGGTTCCTTGAAAGAATTAATAAGACTGATAAACTCCTAGCCAGACTTATTTAAAAGAGAGAGAGAGAGAGAGAGATCCAAATTAATAAAATTGTGAATGAAAGAGGAGAGATCACAACCAACACCAAATAAATACAAACAATTAAAAACATATTATAAACAACTATATGCCAACAAATTAGGCAATATGGAAGAAAAGGATGCATTTCTAGAAACACATATACTACCAAAACTGAAACAGGAAAAAATAGAAAACCTGAAAAGACCCATAACCAGTAAGGAAATTGAATCAGTAATCTAAAATGTCCCCAAAAAACAAGAGTCCAGGACAAAATGGCTTCCAGGAGAATTCTACCAAACATTTAAAGAAAAATTAAAACCTATTCTTCTGAAGCTATTTAAAAAAATAGAAATGGAAGGAAAACTTCTAAACTCTATGAAGCCAGCATTACCTGGCTCCCAAAAACAAAGACCTACTTCCCAAAAACGAGAATTACAAATCAGTATCCCTTATGAACATGGATGCCAAAATTCTCACCAAAATATTAGCCAGTAGGATCCAAACGTACATTAAAAGTATTATTCACCACACCAAGCAGAATTTACTCCTCGGCTACAAGGGTGGTTCAACATCTGCAAATCAATCAACATGATACACCACATTAATAAAAGAAAGGACAGAGGGCACCTGGGTGCCTCAATTGGTTAAGAATCTGCCGTCAGTTCAGGTCATGATCACAGGGTCCTCGGATGGATCCCTGCATCAGGTTCCCTGCTCTGTGGGGAGCCTGGTTCTCCTACTCCCTCTGGCTCCCTCTGCTTGTATATACTCATGCACTCTCTCTCTCTCTTAAATAAATAAATAAATAAATAAATAAATAAATAAATAAATAAATAAATAAAATCTTTAGACACAGGCAGCAAACGTTTGACCTCGGCCACTGCAACTTTTGGCTAAACATGTCTCCAGCAAGGGAAATATAGGCAAAAATCAGCTATTGGAACTTTATCAAGATAAAAAAGCTTCTGCACAGCAAAAGAAACAGTCAACAAAACCAAAAGACAACCTGAAGAATGGAAAATTTTTGCAAATGATATATCAAAGGGTTAGTATCCAAAATCAATAAAGATCTTATCAAACTCAACATCCAAAGAACAAATAACCCAGTCAAAAAATGGGCAGAAGACATGAACAGACATTTCACCAAGAAAACATACAAATGGCCAATGAACACATGAAAAAATGATCAACATCATTGGGCATCAGGGAAATACAAATCAAATCCAGAATAAGATACCACCTCACACCAGTCAGAATGGCTAAAATTAACAAGTCAGGAAACAGTAAGTGTTGGTGAGAGTGCAGAGAAAGGGGAACACTTTTATACCGCTGGTTAGAATGCAAGATGGTATAGCCACTCTGGAAAATGGTATAGAGGTTCCTCAAAGAGTTAAAAATAGAGCTACCCTACAGGTCAGCAATTGCACTGCTAGTATATACCACAAAATAGAAATGCAGTGATCCCAGGGGGCACCTGCACCCCAGGGTTTGTAGCAGCAATGCCCACAGTAACCAAACTATGGAAAGAGCCCAGATGTTCATCAATAGTTGAATGGATAAAGAAGATGTGGTATATATGTATACATATGTATATGAATGTATATATATACATATAATATATATATGCATACACACATATGTACAATGGAATATTACTCAGCCATCAAAAATGCAATCTTACCACTTGCAATGATAGGGATTGAACTAGAAAGTATTATGCTAAATGTAATAAGTCACTCAGGGAAAGGCAATTAACATATGATTTCACTCATTATGTGGAATTTAAGAAACAAAACAGAGGAGCATAGAGGAAGGGAGGAAAAATAAAGCAAGACATAATCAGAGGGGGAGACAAACCATGAGACTTTTAAACATAGGAAACAAAGTGAGGGTTTCTGGAGGGGAGGGGTGTGGGGGGGATGTGGTAACCTAGGTAATGGACATGAAGGGGGGTATATGATGTGATGAGCATTGGCTTTATATGCAACTGATTAATCACTGAACTGTATCTTTGAAACAAACAATACACCATATGTTAATTGAATTTAAATTTAAAAAAAGAAAATACAGAAAACTGACATTTCCTATGACTTTTATTTATGATTTGCTAGTTCATATATATTGGTATTTACCTTTAAGTTTCAACATTATTATTTGCATTGTGAGATGCATATTGATTAGACTGGATACAAGCCTTGAATGAAGTATGTGTGAAATTAAGCAACATTTCTGTGTAGAGGTTTTCTTCATCTCTGAGGAGATAAAATTCTTAACTGTAATGTAATATTTTGGAAACAACTTTACCACCATTAAAAGTTGAAAAAGCTTAAAGCTGCTGTTTTGAAAGGTCCTCACTTCTTCATAGACCTGGGAGCCCTTTGGAAAAGTACTTTGAAGCTGTCCATAAGAAGGGATCAAATATATACTACTAACATGTTGCCATGCTGGTGATGACAAGCACAGAGGACAGCCCATGATACCAAATAATGAGTGAGAAAATCCCTGGAAGAGCAGACCAGGTTGAAGAGAGAACCCAGGAAGACAAACAGCAATTCCAGTATAATTAACTACCATCTGACCTACTATAGGCATACCCTCCTCTTTCCCAGCTATTTACTTCCTGGTCTCCAAATGTCTATATTCCTGGGAAGGAGAATGGCTGAGAAATCTAAGTAGACATATGTCAGTAGGAAGACATATGGACATATGGAAACATATAAAAAGTCAAGTTCCCATGGACACATGGGTAATAGTGGCTTTGAACCAAAGTTTGCTCTTTCTGTAATCCTATACTCTATCTGTTCAAGATATGATGGCATTATCTATGAAAGGTTTTCCAAATTCCCTCTCCCCTATCTTAATCAACTTTGCTCAGAACTGAAAAACTCATATTTTTCTTATATTCAATTCTTCTTTCTTAATACACCTGTCTCCTCCCAAAAACTCTTACTAAAACAAACTCATAATTATGTAGTCAGTTTACAAAAATACAAGGGTTTCCAGAGTCTATAGTATTAAAAAATCATCAAAGCATAGGCCCAGAATAAAGCACAACTTCATTGCCTTTATATTATGTTGGGTAAAGCAGCCATAGAGCACTCTCAGATTCAAAGAAAGGAGAAGCAAACCCCATCTCTTGATGAGAAGAATGTCTATGTTTATGATCGCTAAAGAATATAGTATTAGTTCAAATGCACAGGTTCGAGAGGCAAACAGTTCAAAGCCAAGATATACTACTTATTAGATATGAGCTATTAAGAAAGTCATTACATATTTGATTCACAGTTTGCCTAATAATCTCACAAGGTCAAGGTGAAGACTACATAAGACAATACATGCAAAATGCTTAGAAATCATTTGCCAAAGAAGGTACTCACTAAAATTTATTGTAATCTACATTTCAGCACCATTCCTCATGTATTTTCCAATGAGGCCCAAATTTCTCCTCTGGGAGCTATCTGACAATGTCTGCAGCCATTTACAAATGACAAAAATGGAAGGTGGATTCTTCTAATGGAGATTATAGATGCAAAACATTGACATTATATAAGGCAGCAAAGAAGAACTTTCTGACCCAAAATGACAATGAAAACACTTCTTTAGCAAAAATTAAAAATCTAATAGTCACAAATATACTAAAAGCGTTTCTGGTTTTTGTTGTTGTTGACTCGAAATATTCTGAGTGACAACTCCTTCTCTTACTTAACATAACCAGAAATGACATGTGAAGTGTTTATTGTTTTTTAAGATTTTGTTTATTGATTCATGAGAGACAGAGTGGCAGAGACATAGGCAGAGGGAAAAGCAGGTTCCCCATGGGGAGCCTGATGTGGGACTTGATCCCAGGACCCTGGGATCATGACCTGAGCCAAGGCAGACACTCAACCACTGAGCCACCCAGATGCCTCACATTTGGAATTTCATAGCCTAATTTCATTATATAAAGTGCAGTGTAATTTTTAAGAAAAATAACTTATCTGATTGCTTATGACTTTGGCAATATTTTAAGTATTTATATGTATGCATATATTTAGTTATATAATCAGTCTAGAACTTATCAAAATCAAAGTAGTACTTTTGGTGTGAATAGTCACATACTCCTGCTAAAACGTATTTTTTTTTTAAGTAGATGATAAGTAGGGAAGATAGAATTTGTGGAAATTATTTAAAAGTCTTAAACTCACAAACAGCTTTATATTAGGTAATTCATTTCAATTATAAAATTGTGGCTTATAATTACAAATTTTGTGATGTTTTAGCTTTCTCTATACATCTGGCACAAAGCTGAAATCAATGAGAATTCGATACTTGAAATAGCTTTCTAGTCATTCATAAAAAATAAAGAATGCTTTCTCTGATTGAATTTCTAGAATGCCTCTTACAGAATAATTTAATTTCTAAATAGCTTAATAGAAGATAAATGTCAAGATCAAATGAGGAAAGACTAGTATAATGATCATTGAATTTATTTTTATTAATATGCAACTGTAATATTCATCTAAAAATACCATTTATTTATATACACGGAGTCAATTCCTGGAAATATAAAATTATTTAGAAAATAATTTTCATCTTCTTTCTAAATATATTTAAATATGGTTATAAGTAGAAACTGAAATGAAATTTAAGAATTATCTGAAAGGGAAATAACACTGAAACATTATAACTATATTACATCCATTTGTGCAAAAGTATTGTAGCTTAGGAAGATACAAAGGTAATTTTCCTTCAGTGATACAGAGTATACTATAAAACCATGAGAAGGGCATTTTTATACCCATATTCTTCATATGTAGTAAGTGTGGGTAGGATGAAAAAAACGTAAATTAGGTATTACTCTTGAAAACTATTCAATCAGAAATATGCTTGAATATTCCTCTTAGTTGCAATACTTTTTCAGAAAGAGTGTGGTTATTGTGCAGCTTATTTTCTCTTGTACTTATTTCTAACTAACTTGAACCTTATTTCTATTTAGTTTTATTTCTATATATACCTTGCATTTCTATACTTTATATTTTCATTTTGAAATTATCCTTCACACTCCATATAATATGTGATTTTTATTATTTACCTATAGTTTCTTTCCTCTATTTTTCTCCATCCCATCCTATTCCTTCATCCTATACCTAATCCTTCATCCATCCTCTAAACTTTTAAATGTGATATTCATTTCTGTGATGCATATAAATACTAATGATCTATCATTCTTTATTTAAATATATGGAAAATAAGATGGCTAAGGATAAGCCAATTAAAAAGTGTTTATTCTCTCAGTAAGAGAATCCAAGCAAGCCACACACACACATCTACACAAAGACAATGAAATACATCCTCCTTAAATTTGAGAAATTAAATTTTCCTGTATAAGGTTTACCTCCATAAATACTTTTCAGGCTGAAGAAGAACTGTCTGGGGATTAGGCAAGTCTTAGAGATAGCCAATGAGCATGCCTTTAGTATGCAAACTAACCATTTCAGAATATAAGTCCTTTATGTGTCCAGTGTGGGGTCAAGAGGCAATATTCCTCTGCCTTAATCATCCCAGAGCCAGGTACCAGACAACTAAGTAACATTCCTATAGTTTAGAGCCTACTAAAATTATCCAACTAGCCAATCCTTAACAGTTTACTCTGCCCAGTTTTGCTTTTCCTATGAAAACCCCCATAAGAGCACTGGCCTAATGATTTCACCCTTCTTGACTAACCTGGTATTTTCTTAGCCTTGCACAGAGTGTCAGGTCTCCCAGTTCTAGGACCTGTTAGTAGTTTACAATTGTTTTTTGAGCCTGCTTTTGGTCTTATCTTGTTGCTGTACCTTACTATCACACAAGAATATAAAACAGAAGATACAGAGAAAGTGTCAAAGGTATCCTGAAGAAAGAGAAAGAGATATTATTCATCTACATATTTAGAGAGGAAAGTTTGTCACAGGAGATGCCAAGTCATTGACAAATGTATCTAAATAATATCGAATTATTACGTGGCATGAAACAGCACAGACATGCCAAACTCAAATAAATCTCTATCATATTACTCAGCAATATATTCAGCTCAAAGGTGGGTATGTTGAAGAGATTTGGAAGCACAAACAAGATGGGATTATTTTGTTAGCAATGAAGAGCGGAATAAATACACAAATAGAAAGTTTGGTAAGTATACTGATTCAAATAAATAAATAAAGGTAAGGCAAAGTATCTTCAGAGTCCTAAGGGGGAAATGATGTATTTCAATGTTTGTAAAGATGTCTATTGCAAATTAGTGAGAAGTGAGATAGGAGTAAATAAAAATCTTAGGGACAATTGAGTTTCTAATTTAAAAGATAAAATTAAGGACTAATTAAGATGACAGAGTAGTAGGAGGACGTTAAGCTTGTCTCATCCCTCGAATACAGATGCATAATTTTTTAATTCAAATTCAAGTTAGCTAACATATAGTGTATTATTAATATCTGGAATAGAATGTAATGTTTCATCACTTAAATGTAACACCCAGTGCCCATCCCAACAAGTGCCCTCCATAATGGCCATCACCCATTTAGCCCATCCCCCCACCCAATTCCCCTCCAGCAACCCTCAATTTGTTCCCTATCATTGAGTCTTTTATGGTTTACCTCTTTTTCTGTTTTTATTCTGATTTTCCTTCCCTTCCCCTATGTTCATCTGTTTTGTTTCTTAAATTCCACATGAGTGATATCATATGAAATTTTTCTTTCTCTGACTTATTTTGCTTAGCATAATACCCTCTAGGTCTATGTATGTTGTTGCCAATGGCAAGACATCATTCTATTTGATGGCTGATAGATGATAGATAGATGATAGATGATAGATAGATAGATAGATAGATAGATAGATATACACACATGTGGTATATATATATATATATATATATATATATATATATATATACATATACATATCACGTCTTCTTCCTCCACTCATCAGTTGATGGACATTTGGGTTCTTTCCATAATTTGGCTATTGTTGATAGTGCTGCTATGAATGTTGGGGTGCATACAACACAGCTACATAATTATCAAATCATTCTGCAAAACCTGGAAATTGATCTGGGGACTGAGAAAATGAACTGCACAACTAGAGGGAGAAAGACCATGTAGTGGAGGGTAGGAAGTGTACTGATGTGATTTGGGGGAAAAAAGAATTGCAGGTACTATGAAGGGGCGGGGGGTCTGATCTGAGAGAGAGAGAGAGAAAGCAGCTTGCAGGGGCTTGCAGGGGATTGCATAAGAAAAACACTTCCTGGGGCACCTGGATGGCTCAATCAGTTAAGCATGTGACTTGATTTCAGTTCAGGTCATGATCTCAGGGTCCTGAGATTGGGCCCTGGGTCAGGTTTCACACTGAGCATGGAGCCTGCTTAAGGTTTTCGCTCTCCTTTGCCTCCTGCCTCTCCCCCTACTCTCTCTTTAAAAAAAAAGAAAAGAAAAAGAAAGAAAGAAGAAGAAAGAAAGAAAGAAAGAAAGAAAGAAAGAAAGAAAGAAAGAAGAAAGAAAGAAAGAAAGAAAGAAAGAAAGAAAGAAAGAAAGAAGAAAGAAAGAAAGAAAGAAAGAAAGAAAGAAAGAAAAAGAAAGAAAGAAAGAAAGAAAGAAAGAAAGAAAGAAAGAAAGAGAGGGAGGAAGGAAGGAAGGAAGGAAGGAAGGAAGGAGAGAAAGAAAGAAAGTAAGAAAGAAAGAAGAAAGAAAAGAAAAGAAAAGAAAAGAAAAGAAAAGAAAAAAGAAAAGAAAAGAAAGAAAAGAAAAGAAAAGAAAAGAAAAGAAAAGAAAAGAGAAAAAAAAATAAAACTTCCCCAGAACCATTGACTTGGAAAACAAGAGGGGCTGATTATCTGAAGTTTTTATAAGCAGTGGAGTGGAACATCTTAAGTTTCAGAAGTCCTCACCATCGCCCAGGTAGAGCCTGGCAGGGATAGTGGTGTTCCTGTGGTGAAGAAGAGCAGAGACCTGGGAGCAGACAGTATGCTCTGAGGATCCCCTGGGCTGTGTTGGGAGAGACAGCTCCCCTCTTTGGACTGTATTTGGGAGAGGTAGCACTGCCTCTCAGGGGATCAAAGAGCCAGTGGGTGCCATTGAGTTGCTCTTCATTAGCATAGGAGCAGAGATGCCGGCTGAGGGTAGCCAATCTCGATGCTAGCTTTTTGCTCTGCTTTACCATAAAAATCCAAGCCCCTGCACAGCTGTGTGGCTGCTTTTCTAGGACAAACCCGTACCAGCCAGAGTCCAGCAAGATTCTCCCCCAGAGGATCAGTGGGTGTCTACACCATGCCCAGTCCTTAAAATTTGGAGTTTGGGGATCCCTGGGTGGTGCAGCGGTTTGGCGCCTGCCTTTGGCCCAGGGCGCGATCCTGGAGACTCGGGACCGAATCCCACGTCGGGCTCCCGGTGCATGGAGCCTGCTTCTCCCTCTGCCTGTGTCCCTGCCTCTCTCTCTCTCTCTCTCTCTCTCTCTCTCTCTGTGACTATCATAAATAAATAAATTGAAAAAAAAATGGAGTTTTGAACCCACCTGAACTGAGAATGAACACTGTGTGTTAAGAGGTGCTATAAAATTCTCTACTTGAAGACTAGTTACCATGCATGAAATGGGTTGCATATTCCTCCCCCTGTATGGAAGCATGAGACTTTCTATCCTGTAATCTCTTTAGCAGATTTCCTGTGATGTGTATCACATTCTGATTTCATGTTTTTTTTCTGATAATAAAACATTTTTCCTTACCCCTCTATATTTGTGGAGAGATTAATAAAAGATTTGGTTTTAAATTATCTTTCCCCAAAAGAACATCATTAAAGTAAGCTAAAGAGTACCTCAGTCTTAAGAGTGTAAAATAGCAATGTCCAATAGAATTATAATGCTAGGCACATATGTAATATTAAGCTTTCTACTTACCACATTAGAAAGTATATAAAAAAGTTTGAAATATGAGCTCCATTTTACGCTTACAGCACTTCCCAAACCAATGTTAAATTTTCTTTGGAAATAGCTGACTGCATTTAGATTTTTTTTTAATGTGCAAGTGTAAAGGTAGATTCATATAACCAAGTTTTTCCAAACATACTTAAGGGTTTTTCAATAACTCAAAGATCATTGTTTAAGTTAAAAATTCAGAAAATCTGTACTTGTCACAATAATCCCATTTAAAGTGCTCAAAATTCACTTGTAGCTGGGCAGTAACTACTGTATTAGATAGGTACATAAATAGGTTTAAAACTTCAGTGATTGAGACAGTCCTTGGCGCCGCAGCGGTTTAGCGCCGCCTGCAGCCCAAGGTGTGATCCTGGAGGCACAGGATCGAGTCCCACATCGGGCTCCCTGCATGGAGCCTGCTTCTGTCTCTGCCTCTGTGTGTGTGTGTGTGTGTGTGTGTGTGTGTGTGTGTGTGTGTCATGAATAAATAAATAAAACTCGTTAAAAAAATAAAATAAATAAATAAAACCTCAGTGATTGGTACCAGCAACAGGATGTGCTATAGACAGTCGAGCTGCCACAGCAAAGGAAATGAACAGCTCTATAAGCAACAGACAAGTCAGAGTTTATGTTCTAGAAACATTGATATCTATTAATAGCAAAACCTACATTTTGGAATTGTTGACAAAGAGAGACATAACCTAGTGAACTGCAGAGGAGGGAGGTACATATATACACGTACACACATAATATTTACATATGATATGTATAATGTGTATCAAATATAATATAATATAGATATAATATAATTCACACTATGTAGAGAGAGACCTAAAATGAGATGATTTTCGAGCACATATGAGGTGCTCCTCTTCTAAAGATTCATGGCACTAATTTGGGAACAATTAGAAGGGTCTCCAAGGAGAACACTGAAATTGTCTTAGAAATAGTACTTCCATGAAGTGTTCTTTTTCTGTCACTTTGTATTCAAAGCAGCATAGTATAAATGACACAAATGTTAAAGGAACATTTCTTTGAGTGAGAACTAGTAGAAACTGTGGAGGCGTCTAAACCAAGAAAATAATACATGCACATTCATTTGATCTTTTGAATAAATGTTAACATTAATAGCCCTAGGATGAGCTTACCATCTGCTTTGCTGAAAACAATTATTATTCTAAATATGCCACACTTGTAAGTAGTACTACTACAATAAAGAATTTGGAAGAATGATATTTAATAGTGTAGCAGTTTCTAGGTATCAAACTGTCTGAAGTATAATGAATGCAAGGATTAGACTACAAAGAAGTAACTTCTTCATGCTGATATTCCAATGACACTAATTCAGGAAAATTGGTATACTTTAGGCTTTTAATAGTTATGCTCAAAAGAGTGATCTAACATTCCCTATTCATGAAAGAGTCTTACCTCCAGTGTCCTCCCAATGTTCAGTTTGAACCCACTTAAGCTAAAGCAGGTTAAATTCTTCCTTATGCTCTGTGGCCCCAGCTGATAATCACTAAGAACAAAAATTTTCTGCAATATTATATTAAACCATGGATACTACAGCTGGAAGTTGGAGGAGCAGGTGCCTTCACCTACATCCACTCATTACAGAATCTTTCTTCATGCAGCCCTTCTTCAGACTTCAGCATCTAGGGCTCTCATCTGGGGCTCCTCTGGGGCTCTCTTTTGGCCCAGAGGGCAGATTGTAAATGTTTGGCAACTGATGCCTTGGCAATAAGATTCATAGAGTTCCACAGAGGGATTAAGCTCCAGACAACCATAGTGGATGCTGATAATACCCATTATCTATTATATTTTTGGAAGGTTTCTGAGCTTTCCTTCTCATTGTCTCCTAACCCCTACCACTGTCCCCTAATCAACAACTTGTGTTCAAATATGTGTGCCAAAGTCTACCTACAGAATGGGAGAAGATATTTGCAAATGACGTATCAGATAAAGGGCTAGTTTCCAAGATCTATAAAGAACTTCTTAAACTCAAAACCAAAGAAACAAACAATCCAATCATGAAATGGGCAAAAGACATGAACAGAAATCTCACAGAGGAAGACATAGACATGGCCAACATGCACATGAGAAAATGCTCTGCATCACTTGCCATCAGGGAAATACAAATCAAAACCACAATGAGATACCACCTCACCCCAGTGAGAATGGGGAAAATTAACAAGGCAGGAAACCACAAATGTTGGAGAGGATGCAGAGAAAAGGGAACCCTCTTACACTGTTGGTGGGAATGTGAACTGGTGCAGCCACTCTGGAAAACTGTGTGGAGGTTCCTCAAAGAGTTAAAAATAGACCTGCCCTACCACCCAGCAGTTGCACTGCTGGGGATTTACCCCAAAGATACAGATGCAATGAAACACCAGGACACCTGCACCCCAATGTTTCTAGCAGCAATGGCCACAATAGGCAAACTGTGGAAGGAGCCTCAGTGTCCATCGAAAGATGAATGGATAAAGAAGATGTGGTCTATGTATACAATGGAATATTACTCAGCCATTAGAAACGACAAATACCCACCATTTGCTTCAACGTGGATGGAACTGGAGGGTATTATGCTGAGTGAAGTAAGTCAATTGGAGAAGGACAAACATTATATGTTCTCATTCATTTGGGGAATATAAATAATAGTGAAAGGGAATATAAGGGAAGGGAGAAGAAATGTGTGGGAAATATCAGAAAGGGAGACAGAACATAAAGACTCCTAACTCTGGGAAATGAACTAGGGGTGGTGGAAGGGGAGGAGGGCGGGGGGTGGGGGTGAATGGGTGACAGGCACTGAGGGGGGCACTTGACGGGATGAGCACTGGGTGTTATTCTGTATGTTGGTAAATTGAACACCAATAAAAAATAAATTCATTAAAAAACAACAAAGTCTAGCTCAGTAAAAGGGACAGCTGAGACCTGGAAAATTCGGAAATAGATTTTATTTCTCTGATCAATGAACTGATTTTTATCAAATTCTCAAGAATAAGGATCAGTGGCAAAGATATAACTAGGAAATCAGTTTAGCAAGAGTTTTGTGGGGGTTTTTTGAAGATTTTATTTATTTATTCATGAGAAACATAGAGAGAAAGAGAGCCAGAGACACAGGCAGAGAGAAAAGCAGGCCCTGTGCAAGGAGTCCAGTGCAGGACCCGATCTCGGATCCCAGGATCACGCCCTTAGCCGAAGGCAGATGCTCAACTGCTGAGCCACCCAGGCATCCCAGCAAGATTTTTTTAAATCATATATCAGTTATGGTTCCTATGAAATTAACTGCATAAATGTTTAAAAATCCACACACACTTATATTCACACACAAAGACACATAACATGAGATACAGAAATTATGAAATTTTAGTACATTAAAGATAAAAAAACGTAAAAGTTTATACAGAAAAATTATTTGACTTTCTATGGTCAAGAACTATCAAGCATTAGATATCATAACTGATGGGATCCCTGGGTGGCGCAGCGGTTTGGCGCCTGCCTTTGGCCCAGGGCGCGATCCTGGAGACCCGGGATCGAATCCCACGTCAGGCTCCCGGTGCATGGAGCCTGCTTCTCCCTCCGCCTGTGTCTCTGCCTCTCTCTCTCTCTCTGTGACTATCATAAATAAAAAAAAAAAAAAAAAGATATCATAACTGAAATACCAAGAAAGCGATTTAAAATTTTCAGTTAAAAATTACTATGATCTATAATAAGCCAAACTACGAAGATACATATTTTGTACTAACTTCTCAAGGAAATAGTATTTCCCATTCACTTGTTTTTGGGGAACACAGAAAAATTAACTAGATTTGCTCCATCAAAATGAGAAGTGAATATAGAGGATCTAGGAAATAAGAGGCCTAACTGGTGAAAGGAAAAAATCCTACTGCAATGATGGCTATGCAGCAGGCCCAAGAGAAACCAATTTAAACTGGAGGAAGAGATGTTCTAGGAAGGTTGGTTTCCTGGGGAGGAATGAAACTGATCCTCTCATGTGTAAGAAATATACATATAATCTTCCATATATGTATATAATCTCATATATATGCATCTTCCTTAACATATATTAGTTAAACCTATCATACATTCTTATCATATTCACCAACATCAACAGAATTAAAAATTAGGATTAAAAATTTATACAAACACAAAGAAATAATATATGCATATCTTTCTAAGATTTTTGAGTTTTGTACAAAGATGTTAAGCATGGATATCGAAATTTTTAATTAAAATAAAATTGATTCAAAGTCTTATATATACATATAAAATCAGACTCCCAAATTTAAGTGTGTGTATATATGTTGCACAAACTATTTATTCAATTAGAGAAGGATGGTTTCCTAGTGAATCTATGCAAAAAAACAAAACAATACAAAACTACATTGCTATAAAAAGCAAAAAGAACTTAAAGTATTTGTTCCAAAATTTCAAGGGGTCAGAACAATTTACCATTTAAAGGATCTCATTGTAGTTTGAATAAACATAATCTATTAAATTGAAGAAATTGAAGTCTAAAGACAGATGAAAAATGATAAATCTCCTCTTAAATGAAAAATATAATATTTAAAAATATAGCAAGAATATTCCAAAGCAAATAATCACAATTAGTAACACCTCATCATTCTAGCAGTCCTTCCATCTTATATAATAAATTCTACTTGAAATCTGATTTCATGGTTATCTCTTTCTAAACTGGTAAGAATCCTTAAAATTCTAAGTCTGTCCTATGTATAATTTATAAGTTGTCTAAGTACTGGTGCTCTGAAACTCTAAGTCCTATACCCAAGAGTTTATTTCTTGTACTATCAGTATTTTTTTAAATTTATTTATCTGAGAAAGAGAGAGAGAGAAAAAGAATGGGTGGAGGGGCAGAGGGAGAGAGTCTTCTAGCAGACTACCCGACTGGGGCTGGGCTTGATATCAACAACCCCATAAGCCAAAAACAAGAGGTGAGTGCTTAAATGACTGAACCACCCAGGCACCCCTTATAATACCAATATTTAAAGATACCTAATAGGCAGCCCCGGTGGCTCAGCGGTTTAGCACTGCCTTCAGCCCAGGGCATGATCCTGGAGACCCCGGATCGAGTCCATGTCAGGCTCCCTGCATGGAGCCTGCTTCTCCCTCTGCCTGTGTCTCTGCCCCTCTCTCTCTGTCTCTCATGAATAAATAAATGAAATCTTTAAAGCTACCTAATACAGTCTCTCTGAGACAGTCCTTCCTTGCTGAAGATTTAATTTCTAGCCTATATCCTTTAAGCAGAAACTTGAGGTATGCATGAAAAAAAATTAAACCTGCTAATGCTATGACTTAATGACTCTGATTAACTCATTACAGTAAAAGTATCAAATGGAAAAATGTAAAATTATCTTTTGGGATATATTTCATGAGGATTTGATCAATATTTATCTTGAAGGCAAAAACATTAAGACAGTGAGGGCACTGATACCTCTCCAGAGACCTCTAATTCTTCCTGTTACAAATTTATATTCATGATATTTTACCTGTATTAATAAAGTTAGAGAAAGCTTAAGTTCTTTTGTGATTTGATGACTCTTCCCACACAGCTTTTGCAACTACCTTGAGTTTACTTATAAATATGGAACATACCAAACAATTCAGTTATTTAAATACAGAATTATAGGGATGCCTGTGTGCCTTCAGCGATTAAGCGTCTGCCTTTGGCTCAGGGCGTGATCCTGGAGTCCCGGGATTGAGTTCGGCACTGCTCTCCCTCTGCCTATGTCTCTACCTTTCCCTCTCTCTGTGTCTCTCATGAATAAATAAATAAAATCTTTAAAAATAAAAAAATACAGAATTATGGACATAAACACTAGGTAAAATAATTAAGATTGTGGCCGTTAAAAAATGGAACTTGAGAGGTGGGGAGTAAAGGCCAAGAGGTAGCTGCTTTTAGTTTAAGATTTGTAGTAAAATGCAACTATTTAGCATATGTTTATTATGACTTTATTATTGTTGTGTAAATATTTAAGAAGAGAAAGTAAAAAGAATTATAGGTACTTTCTAAAAAGTTTAACTATGAAAGAGGATAGACAAGTGTGAAGCTGAAAGAACAAGAAAGTATTTTGGTTTAAAATGGAAGATATTACAGCATGATTTTCTTAAGATAAAAATAACAGTGTATTAGAGCTTCTACCCATAATATTAAAAGAAAATTGATGATAAAGAAGGGAAATGATCATTTGTAAGGGAAAAGTTTTGAGTATGTGGAAAGAAAAAAGATTCAGTGTAAAAGTTTTATTGGCCACATGAGTTGCTAAGTTTACATAGTATTTACTATAACTCAGAAATATTATTCTAACAGATGTTCGGTTTTATAAAGTTTTTAACATCTTTTCTTTTTTAAATTAATTTTTATTGGTGTTCAATTTACCAACATACAGAAAAACATCTTTTCAAGATTAAAAATATCCATTTAGTAACAGTTATACTAGTAAAAATAAGTACAAGAAAATGAGAAAAATGTCCATTTCAAATATATATTTCCATGTATCTTCATCTGTATTGACCTAATAAATATAATTTAGGAAGCCCCTAATGAGTAATAATATATGGCATGTGACATTTTAATACTTAGCAGAGTCACTTCCAGAAAAGCAGTGGCTTATACTATACTCCAGTGGCCAACACTGGTTGCAGAGTGATTGTTTTTCAACACATGACCACCACATAGTCATATCTTAATGTCTATACTGGCCAATGGGAAGTAAGTCCACTCCATCTTGTGTAGCAATCAGTGTTTATGGTCCAGTTTAGACAATAGGAATAACTTAATTTTTAAAATGTGTGTTTATTTTTCTCTTTTGAAGACTAAGTTTGGTTTCTCCAGACATTTGTTAGTCAATAAGCAGAGTGAATCTTTGCCCTCCATAGTCCTTAATCATCTGGAAGTAGGCATAGGGGTTTCTTTACTATATGGATTGAGTGCCTCACCATAAATGAATAACAGCAATAATGGGAGAATGTGGGTGAATGAAACAAGTTATCAATGAAACAATGAACATCCTAGGAAGTGGTGTTGGGATACATCGGTAATATATATTAAAATTACATTACTTATAAGCTAAATTTTTAAATTTCAGATATAGTGAAGGGTTAAACATAAAATTAAAACAACAAGAAGAAGATACAGGTGAGTATTTATGCAGGTGTATATAAATGGAGCATACTTTTAGAAGCAAAAATAAAATAAATTATAAGTGACAATACTGGTAGATTTGATGACACAAATACACATTTCTTTTTTAAATATGTGTAGGAGAAACAACACAAGTCAAATTTAATTGTAAATATAAAAAGAAAAAATACATAAAATGTTAATATTTATATGTCATTAGTTTGAAAAAGAATAAGGAATGAAAATTTCAGTTGAAAAAATATATATCTAGTCATACTTCAATTTAGCAAAATCCACTGAAACAACATAAAGACAGAAATTGCCAATATTGTTTAAGAGCTTTTTAAAAAAACTATAAAATACATTTAATATTTAAAGCATTAATATTTAGAATATTTAATAAACTAAAATAATTGATAACTGCTAAAAATCTTGATTTTAAAAACGATTTAAAGTCAGAGGAAAATGTTAAAAAAAAAACAGAAAGAGAAGAACAAGTAGACACGATTATAGTTTTGGTCAACGGAATGAAAGTGTGTATACCAAAATATTAGATGACAATTGCTATTTCTAAGAGTTAGGTTAAAAATAATTTCATGTACTTATTTGCATTTTCCTCAATTTTGTTACTTTTTACAGTTCATTTTTTAAAAAATCACAGAAAAAGGATCAAGCACTGGATCCAGAAATGGTACCTCTGGCAAATGAAATTCCTTTGCAATACAAATTCTTTATCGGAGTGGTAATTACAGTACGTGATATACACTATATAAATTTATAGATGTGTACCAAGTTTTGTAGTTAGTGCACTGGGGCATTCCATATGTGCTTGAAGAAAATGTTTATTCTGTCATTGCTGGATGGAATCTTCTAGATGTGTTTGTCAATTTGGTATTAAATATGGTGCAATTCTAACGTTTATTTTTTAGCTGTCTAAATGATCTCTCCAGTGATGACACTTGGGTATTTAACTTTTTTCTACTACTGTCCTCACATTTGTTAGAATTTGCTTAACGTACTTAGATGCTCCAATGTTGGTTGTGTATATTTCTACAATTATTATATCTTCCTCAAAGATACACTTTTATAAAAGACAACAAATTTCATGAATAAGTGGCTTTGTGAAACCTGTGTTCCATTTAGTAGTAATGGAAAATCTTTAAAAGTATTATTTTAATTTAGTAAGAATAGTCAATTAAGCATCGTCCTGCTTTATCATTAAGAAGTTACACTGGCCCAACATTTTTTATAAGAGTCTCATAATACACAAGAGATACTGTAACTTTGACCCAATGGCCCTATTAATCCTAAGTAATCAAAGATACAAGCAATCAAATTATTTACAAATACCTTCACGTAATTTTATGAAAGTTATGTCAAGATTTAGGATAAAAAGCCAATATTAAGAAAATGGCCAAGGAAATTATAGTACATACAAAAAGGCCAGTTTTCTTTTTTACTCAGTACTTTATGTGCGAAATCTAACATAGGAACATGTGGGATTGCATCAAAATAAAAAGCCTCTGCACAACAAAGGACACAGTCAATAAAACTGAAAGACAACTTATATAAGAGAAGAAGTTATTTGCAAACAGTATATCTGATAAAGGGTTAGTATCAAAGTATATGAAGAACTTAACTCCACCCCCCAAAAAACAAATAATCCAATTTAAAAATGGGCAGAAGACATGACCCGATATTTCTCCAAAGAAAACTTATAGGTGACCAATAGATACACAAAAAGATGCTCAACATCTCTCATCATCAGAGAAATACAAAACCACAATGAGATCTCACCTCACACCTGTCAGAATGGCTAAAATCAAAAACACAAGAAACAAGTGTTAGTAAAGATGTGGAGAAAAAGGAACCCTCATGTACTATTGATGGGAATGCAAACTGGTACAGCCACTGTGGAAAATAGACATGGAGTTTCCTAAAAAACTTAAAAATAGTGCTACCATGCAATCCAGTAATTCCACTACTGGGGATTTATCCAAAGAAGATGAAAATGCTAGCTTGAAAAGATAAAGGGACCCCTATGTTCATGACAGTGTTTACAAAAGCCAAATTATGGAAGCAGCCCAAGTATCCATCAATAGATGAATGGAGGTGAGATGGTATGTGTGTGTGTGTGTGTGTGTGTGTGTGTGTGTGTGTATATATATATATATATACATACTTATATATTCTTTTTATTAGTGTATATATATATAAACATATATATTCTTTTTATTAGCCATAAAAAGAATGAAATGCCATTTCCAACAAAATGGATGGAGCTAGAGAGTATAATGCTATGTGAAGTCCGAGAAAAAAAAAAAAACACCCTATGATGTCACTCATATGAGGGCATTTAAGAAACAACAACGAACAAAGAAAAAAAAGAGACAAACCAAAAAAACAGTCTCTTAACTGTAGCAAACAGATGGTTACCAGAGAAGAGGTGGTTTGGTTGAAAGAGGGGAAAGGAATTAACAGTACACTTATCGTAATGAGCACTGAGTATTGTATAGAATTGTTAGATCACTACATTGTACAACTGAAACTGATATAACACTATATGTCAACCACACTGGAATCAAAATTTCAAAAATGATATTTGGGGTGCCCGGGTGACTCAGTCGGTTAACCGTCAGACTCTTAGTTTCCACTCAGGTCATGATCTCACAGTCTGGATTGAGCCCCATGTCAGGGCTCTGGGCTCAGGGCAGAGTCTACTTTAGATTCTCCTTATCCCTCCTTCTTTGTCCCTCCCTCCTCAGATAGGATCCTCTCTCTCTTCTCTCAAATAAATAAAAACTTAAAAATTTTTAAAAAAATTATAATTTGCAAGCATGTATGGTTATAATGTTTAATCCATTAACAAGATTAAAATATGAAACTGCACATTCTTGTGTTCCCTTATTGATCAAAATATTTTACAAAGCAAGAAAAGCCCATTCTGATTCTTCTTTGCCAAGCATACTTGATTAACTTTTCCTCTTTTGTGTACCTAATTTACAAACTCACAAGCCTTTGATTTTCCCAAGTGCCATCAGATTTTACTTTGGCTACCTGCTACCCTGCATAGAACAGCAAAAACTGTCGGGCAATGCATTATCAATTTCCTGGGTTTCAGGGATAGATGGACACAAACATGTAAATGGCATGGTGAAATAATCGGTAATTGTCGTGCTAATGCTTTTAGAGAAACAAGTGCAATCATGCTGACAGCCTGTAGTGCTGGCAGAGAATTACAGAATCAATCTTCTTGTCTGGGAGACCACTCTTCTGAGTTCCTTTGCACACTCCAGGAACTTACACTCTCAGCAGGAATGCCATTAACAGTCTGGAAATGTTTCAGTTTTTATAATTCTTTCTTGGTACATTCATTCAAGGCTGAATGAAAGCTTTGCTCTTTTTCTATCTGCTTTTCAAGAACTAATCCCTCTCTCCCCTCACCAGAGATTATGTTTCTTTTTCGAAAGACAGCTCACTATGTAGGTGTTTGAGGCAAAGCCCTGCTTATTGGTTCGGTTTTATGTCATGGAGGATATATGCCTAGCCAAGGTAAACCTATGGAAGATTGTGCATTGTCAGGAATTTTGAACATGCACTCCCTCAGACTGAACTGTTCAGTTTTGTTGTTGTTCCTCAGTAATCTAGTATTAATCTTACAGTCTCGGAATAAATTTACAATAAAACTAAAACCATAATCATAGGAAATAATAGAAGTAAAATTTTCTACTTAGCTGATTTTTTAAGCTTTAAACACCAATACTTAAACCCCAAGCAAGCAAATGTGAGGCCTCAAGCAATAGATAAACATTGTACTTCAGGGAAAATGAAAGCATTTAAAATTTTTAGTTTTATATACATGTATATTTGTAAATAATTTCATTTCCAGTTTTTCAGCTTTTGTGCTTAGTCACCTTGCTTAAAATCTTCTCTAAATTTATTTTTCCTCAAAATGAGTGAAAAAGCTGTATATTCTACCTCAAATAATTGTTACAGCTCCCCAAATAAACTTTCCTGGCGCTTAATATGCACACAATGAAAATATAGTAGAAAGTCACAAAAATATTTTGTACTATTTTTTCATTATAAAAAATATTTCATGAAACAGGTATTTTATATGCAATCTTAAATAGTTGTTAATCATAAACTTTTAATGATCCAAGATCAACGATGTATCACTTTATCATTTGTGAAATTTTTGATATTCTCATTCATCTTTTGATAACTGCTTGCCTTATAGAAAAGACTGCTTAGCATTGCTTTTCTGATTTCTGCTTCCTGTTTTTGCTATCACTTTCTTGGCTTTCACATTTTATTATTGCCAATCTGCTTTCTACGACATTTCTTTTCCCCTTTGTATTTTATTATGATTTTTGGAAAGAAACAAAAACCTGACTACACTGGTTAAATATACAGAAAAAAGAAAGTGGTTTCAAGTGACTGCACTAAAACCTGCCAGCTCATAAAAAAAAAAAATTTAAAAAGTGTGATAGAACCACAGTGTTAATTGGGATCTCAAACCACTTTTGCCCTCTTTTCTTACCTGGTTTATATATACCTAATATTAACTTATAGCTGATACACTACCAAAATTTAATTAAACACAATAATTCCTAAGGATACAAAGTAACAGAATATTGAAGGGTCATATATGTATGACTTCTGAAGTTTTTTAAAAATCATCTATTGAAAGAAAAAGCTTTATTTTTGTTTCTGAGATTGACTTGATCATTTAAAATATGAGAAAATATAGTATTACATGGAACTTTAAGTGTCTTCCTCAATCACTCCTTCAAATCAGGACCAGTGGATCTTTTAATTGAAATGCTTATTCAAATTAACTAGAAAATAGAGTAAAAAACATCTGAATTCAGAGGTCTTTTTTAAACATCAGGTACCATGACTTGAAAATACTTTAGATCTTTATATTTTATTTGCATCACTTATCTTGACCATATATTACTTATCAAATATTTGTCTTTAAATTTTTATTTTGAGAGAATTGTAGATTCACATGTAGTTTTAAGAAATAAAGACCCAGTATATTCTTCATCCAGTTTTTTCCAGTAGTAACATCTTCCATAATAAAATATACCAGAACATTGTCATTGATACAATTTACCAACCTTATGATTTCACCAGTTAAACATGCACTGGTGTGTGTGTGTGTGTGTGTGTGTGTGTGTGTGTGTGAGAGAGAGAGAGAGAGAGAGACAGAGACAGAGACAGAGACAGAGACAGAGAGACAAAGAGACAGAGAGTGAATGATCTTAGTTTGACTTTTCACAATTGGTGCGTTTCATGACTGTGTTTCATAACTGATTACTAGGTATTATTTTAGTAGCTTCTCCCTCTTGGTTTCAAAAGCAAATAATCTTGGAGTGCTGAAATTTATATTGTTGTTTTATTAATCAACCTAAAGCCTTGGTATTGAGGTTATGTGGCATTGTTATTCCTGATCAACTGAAAAATATCCTTACTCAAAGCCAGCCACATCTGCTAAGAAGTTAGCAGAACTCCAATCAACATTCTTCTAGACATTCTATAAACTGATTAGGAAGGCTATCTCACTACAGGATAGTTAGAAAATAGGTTTGATATGTCAGTGTTCTAGATTATTCTATTAGTAAATTTTGAGAGTAATAGTATTTTTTGTCATATTGAGTAAACTAACATCCAATTAGTTATTTTTCAAGTAATAGAATATTTTCAGAGTTTGTTAGTTGCAATATAACTGTAATCAAGTTTCAAATACATGGAAAATCTACTGAAATAGATATGACACATAGAAATACATGGGATTTACTTGCTAGAAGTTAATGTAGGGTACTTTGAATGAATTGCTTTAAACCAACTCATGTTTGTGGTGATTAATCCACTCTATTTATTATAACAAGTTATCTTTACTTTTTACTGGGGAATTATATATTTTGATATAATAAAAGTACATAGGAGGTATGCAATAAATTATTACATTGGATTCTTCCAGAAATATAAAGTTAAAAAACAAAAGACTGTCCAAAACTCATTTTTGAAAGATCAACACAAACATGATACCAAAATTTGACAAGGACATTTTGAGAACTACAGGTCAATGTTATTCATGAGCACAACTGCAAAACTCCTAAATGAAATCAGCAAACCAAACCAGTACTACATAAACTAGATCATGCTGTATTAATTCTAGTGCAAAAAACAAAAGCAGCCTTGGCCACTCAGGAGCTGGCCTGGCACTGTCATCGAGGACTTGATATTGCTAATAGGTATCCTAGTAATCATACCTAGATTTCTATTTTGTCCTATAAAAATAAATCTTTCTGTAGGGTACCAATATCAGACAAGGCGACTCCGTTAAAAAAATCACCCCATTATCACATCTAGCATATATTAATCTCCAATCTCATCAAGTTGTATACATTAAATACACAAGCATGTTCACATACACACAGCTTTTTTATGTCAATCAAACTTTGATTAAGTGGTTTTAAAACAAACAAAATATTGCTCACACCACACAATAGCCAAGCACTCCCTGAGATAGGTTAATGTGAGTTACTGCCATTCCATTGCCAATGACAGAAACAAAACAAATCTGAATCTTGCACTTTATGTATAGGATGCATTAAAATACCCAATCACAAAATCGCCCCCTTGTGCTAAAAGCATTCAATAGACAACAAAGTCTGGCTTTCTTGACTGTTCCTGAAAATCACCCAATCCATCCAAATTCTATACATTCTAACAGCCCCTTACTGAGACATTCTGGGGTTTTATATGTTGTGCATTCTCCCTTGCTGTAATAATCAATAAACACAAATTGATTAAATATAAATGTTTTTGTGGTGGTCTTTGGCTTGAGGCTATTGATGTCAGAAAGGCAAAGATGATTTAATATCCAAAAATCAACCACTGCATATTTAATACATAAAATTAAGAAAAAATATATGATAATCTCAAAACAAGAATTTGATTAAATTCAATATCCATTCATGAACTTTTTAAAGTCTTAGTAAGGTATATTTAGTTTTCTTTAGTAGATATACTTATTAAAACAGGAAGGAAAGGCAAACTATCTAATTTGATAAAGTTTGTATACAAAAAAGTTTAAAAACCTATCGTGAACATACATAACAATGAAATGTTGAAAGCTTTTTCTCTGGGATCAGGGTTCACATAAGGGATGCCCACAATGACCACTTTTAAAACAAATGGCAGTGAAGGCCCTCACAAGGAGGAAAGCAAGAAACAAAGTCAAAGGATTTTAAGGAAATACTCTAACAGATGGCATGATAGTATAAGTGCTATAGATGAAAATCAATTATATTTTTATATATATGTAACAAACGCCATTTCTTAAAATATACCACTTAAAATAGTGTAGAAGTACCCATAAACATTAGCAAAAGATGTACACAGTTTCTATGCATTATAAGACAGACTTGTAAGAAAGTAAAGACTTAGATTGATATATACCTTAATATTGGATTGGTTTAATGTTAATTCTCTCCAAATTTAGATTGATTTGTAGATTTGAGGCTATACATTATTTTTTCTAGAAATAACAATACAGTTCTAGGATTTGTAATGAAATGCAAAATATCAAGAATAGCTAAAACATTGTTGAAGAAAATTTTAAAAAGAACATGCTAGCAGCTTTATTATAAGTATAGTAATTAAGGTAGTGCCCTCTTGGCCCAAGGATAGGCAAACATGACAGAGATAGAGGGGAAAGATACTGAACAATTCCTGTTTAGCCATTTGAGTTATGAAGAAATTAGCACCACAAAGAAGTGGGGAAAGCATGATCTTTTCAATATTTAGTTTCGGGACCATTTTATATCCATAGAGGGAAATGATGTTAATACTTATTTCACACTAACTACATACAAATATCAGTTCCAGGCCTATTGTTTATAAAATGCTATTGTTTACAAATTCTTGTAAAGAATCTTCTATGAAATTACACAGAAAAATATCATCATTACCTTGAGCTGGATAAATATATTTAGGAATACAAAATATGGTAACTATTAAAGAAAGATTGATAAATTACACTATTTCCAAATGAATAACTTTTATTCATCAACTGTTTGAGTGGAAGCTGACAATGCATTAAACAAGAGATATTCCATTTAAACTAGTAAACTATAATTCAGTAACATAAAGGTAAGAAGCCCTAAGGAAAATTGATTTGAAGAGTCACTTCACAAAAACACATGAAGAGGTGATGAATATATTCTGAGAAAATAGCAGTTAAAACCACAGTAAGATACCACTACACATTATACAAATATTTATTTCAGAATGTCTGCAGTTAAGACAGCTGAGAGTATCGAGTCTTAGTGAAGACATTGATCAGGAGAAATTCTCATATACTGGAGGCAGCTGGGAATAATAACTGGTTCAAGTATTTTAAGAAATGGTTTATGATTAATCCTGAAATTGAATCTATGTATAATCTATGACCCAGGAATCCCAGTCTAGGAGATTTCTTTTTGTTTGTTTGTTTTGTATATTTTTTATTGGAGTTCCATTTGCCAACATATACTATAACACCCAGCGCTCATCCTGTCAAGTGCCCCCCTCAGTGCCCATCACCCATTCACCCAGTCCCCCCACCCACCTCCCCTTCCACTACCCCTTGTTCAATTCCCAGACTTAGGAGTCTCATGTTTTGTCACCCTCTCTGATTTTTTCCCACTCATTTTCTCTCCTTTCCCCTATAAACCCTTTCACTATTATATTCCCCAGAAGAGTGGAACCATATAATGATTGTCCTTCTCCAACTGGCTTACTTCACTCAGCAGAATACCCTCCAGTTCCATCCAAGTTGAAGCAAATGATCGGTGTTCATCATTTCGAATGGCTGAGTAATAGTCCATTCTGTGTGTATATATATATATCTCACATCTTCTTTATCCATTCATCTGTCGAAGGACACCAAAACTTCTTTCACAGTTTGGCTATGTGGACATTGCTGCTATAAACTCTGGGGTGCAGGTGTCTCGTCTTTTCAGTGCATCTGTATCTCTGGGGTAAATCCCCAGTAGTGCATTTGCTGGGTCATAGGGTAGCTCTATTTTTAACTTTTTGAGGAACCTCCACCAGTTCACATTCCCACCAACAGTGCAAGAGGCTTCCCCTGTCTCCACATCCTCTCCAGCATTTGTTGTTTCCTGTCTTATTAATGTCCACCATTCTCAATGGTGTGAGGTGGTATCTCATTGTGGTTTTGATTTGTATTTCCCTGATGGCAAGTGATGCAGAGCATTTTCTCATGTGCATGGTGGCCATGTCTATGTCTTCCTCTGTGAAATTTCTCTTCATGTCTTTTGCCCATTTCATGATTGGATTGTTTGTTTCTTTGCTGTTGAGTTTAAAAGTTATTTATAGATCTTGGATACTAGCCCTTTATCTGATAGGTCATTTGCAAGTATCTTCTCCCATTCTGTAGGAGGATGCTGAGGAATGTTCCCTCTATCCCTACACTCTGAAGAGTTTTAGTTTTGTTGGCTGTTTCTTTTGCTGTGCAGAGGCTTCTTATCTTGATGAAGTCCCAATAGTTACTTTTTGCTTTTGTTTCCCTTGCCTTCATAGATGTATCTTGCAAGAAGTTGCTGTGGCCAAGTTCAAAAAGGGTGTTTCTTGTGTTCTCCTCTAGGATTTTGATGGAATCTTCACTCCCATTTAGGTCTTTCATCCATTTTGGGTTTATCTTTGTGTATGGTGTAAGAGAAAGTTCTAGTGTCATTCTTCTGCACATGGCTGTCCAATTTTCCCAGCACCATTTATTGAAGAGACTGTCCTTTTTCCACTGGATAGTCTTTCCTCTTTTATCAAATATTAGTTGACCATAAAGTTGAGGGTCCACTTCTGGGTCCTCTATTCTGTTCCATTGATCTATGTGTCTGCTTTTGTGCCAGTACTGCACTGTCTTGATGATCACGGCTTTGTAGTACAACCTGAAATCTGGTATTGCGATGCCCCCAGATCTCGTTTTCTTTTTCAATATTCCTCTGGCTATTCAAAGTCTTTTCTGATTCCACACAAATCTTAAGATGATTTGTTCCAACTCTCTGAAGAAAGCCCATGGTATTTTGATAGGGATTGCATTGAACGTGTAAATTGCCCTGAGTGGCATAGACATTTTCATGATATTAATTCTTCCAATCCATGAGCATGGAATATTTTTCCATCTCTTTGTGTCTTCCTCAATTTCCTCAGAAGTGTTCTGTAGTTTTTAGGGTATAGATCCTTTACCTCTTGGTGAGGTTTATTCCTAGGTATCTTATGCTCTGTTGCAATTGTAAAGGGGATTGACTCCTTAATTTCTCTTTCTTCAGTCTCGTTGTTAGTGTATAGAAACGCCACTGACTTCTGGGCATTGATTTTGTATCCTGCCACACTGCCAAATTGCTGTATGAGTTCTAGCAATCTCGGGGTGGAGTCTTTTGGATTTTCTATGTAGAGTATCATGTCATCTGCAAAGAGGGAGAGTTTGACTTCATCTTTGCCAATTTGAATGGCTTTTGTTTCTTCTTGTTGTCTGACTACTGAGGCTAGGATTTCTAGTTCTATGTTGAATACCAGTAGTGAAAATGAACATCCTTGTCATGTTGCTGATCTTAGGGGAAAAGGTCTCAGTTTTTCCCCATTGAGAATTATATTTGCTGTGGGTTTTTTGTAGATGGCTTTTAAGATGTTGAGGAATGTTCCCTCTATCCCTACACTCTGAAGGTTTTGATCAGGAATGGATGCTGTATTTTGTCAAATGCATTCTCTGCATCTATTGGAGGATCATATGGTTCTTGTTTTCTATTGTGATGTGTTCTAAAACATTGTCCTATGAGTGTTGAACCAGCCTTGCATCCTGGGGATAAATCCCACTTGGTCATGGTGAATAATCTTAATGTACTGTTGGATCATATTGCCTAGTATCTTGTTGAGAATTTTTGCATCTGTGTTCATCAGGAATATTGGTCTATAATTCTCCCTTTTGGTGGATCTTTTTCTGGGTTTGGAATTAAGGTGATGCTGGCCTCATAAGATGAGTTTAGAAGAATCCCATCCTTTTCTACCCTTTGGAATAGCTTTAGTAGATTAGGTATTATTTCTTCCTTAAACGTTTGATAGGGGATCCCTTGGTGGCTCAGCAGTTTAGCACCTGCTTTAAGCCCAGGGCGTGATCCTGGAGTCCTGGGATCTAGTCCTACATTGGGCTCCTTGTATGGAGTCCGCTTCTCCTTCTGCCTGTGTCTCTGCCTCTCACTCTCTCTGTGTCTCTCATAAATAAGTAAATAAAATCTTTAAAAGAATTGTTGGGTATCCCAGGTGGCTCAGCGGGTTAGTGCCACCTTCAGCCCAGGGCATGATCCAGGAGACCTGGGATCGAGTCCCAAGTCAGGCTCCCGTTATGGAGCCTGCTTCTCCCTCTGCCTGTGTCTCTGCCTCCCTCTCTCTCTCTCCCCCTCTGTCTGTTTCTCTCATGAATGAATAAAAATTGTTTAAAAAATAAGTAAATAAACGCTTGATAGAATTCCCCTAGGAAGCCATCTGGCCCTGGACATTTGTGTTTTGAGAGGTTTTTGATGACTGCTTCAATTTTCTCCCTGGTTATTGGCCTGTTTAGGTTTTCTATGTCTTCCTGTTCCAGTTTTGGTTACTTGTGGATGTCCTGAAATGCATTGATTTCTTCTAGATTGCCTAATTTATTGGTGAAAAGCTGCTCATAATACATTTTTGTATTGTTTGTATTTCCTTGGTATCGGTTGTGATCTCTCTCCTCTTTCATTTGTGATTTTATTAATTTGAGTTTTTTTTTTTTCTCCTTTCTTTTTAATAAGGCTGGCTAATGGTTTATGTATCTTATTAATTCTTTCAAAGAACCAACTCTTGGTTATGTTGATCTGTTTATAGTTCTTCTGGTCTCTATTTCATTGAATTCTGCTCAAATCTTATCTTCTCAAATCTTATCTTGAATCTTATCTCTCTTCTTCTGCTTGGTGTAGGTTTTATTTGCTGTTCTTTCTCCAGTTCCTTTAGGTTGAGGTTAGCTTGTGTATTTGAGTTTTTTCCAATTTTTTGAAGGAGGCTTGTATTGAGATGTATTTCCCTCTTAGGACTGCTTTTGCTGTATCCCAAAGATTTTTAACAGTTGTATCTTCATTTTCATTCGTTTCCATGAATCTTTTTAATTCTTCTCTAATTTCCTGGTTGACCCATTCATCGTTTAGTAGGACGCCCTTTAACTTTTATGTGTTTGAGTTTCTTCCAAATTTCTTCTTGAGATTCAGTTCTAGTTTCAAAGCATTATGGTCTGAAACTATGTAGGGGACAATCCCAATCTTTTGGTTTTGGTTGAGACCTGATTTGTGACCTAGTATGTGGACTATTCTGAAGAAAATTCCATGAGCACTTGAGAAGAATGTGTATTCAGTTGTGTTCAGGTGTTAAGTTCTGTATATATCTGCGGTATACCATCTGGTCCATTGTATCATTTAAAGCTCTTGTTTCTTTGGAAATGTTGTGCTTAGAATATCTGTCGATTATAGAAACTGCTACAGACACCAAGTAAAAGTGTATTATTATCTAAGTCTGTCTTAACTTTGGTTATTAATTGATTGATATACTTGGCAGCACCCACATTAAGGACATAAATATTCATGATTGTTAGGTCTTCTTGTTGGATAGATCCTTTAAGTATGATATAGTGTCCCTCTTCATCTCTTACTACAGTCTTTGGGATAAACTTTAATTTATCTGATATACAGATGGCTACCCCAGCTTTTTTGAAGAGGTGATAAAATATTGTAGTTAAGGTGGGAACAGAAAAAAATGGAGATTTATAGTCTGATATAAAAACAAGTTGTACTGGAAAAAGGAAAAAAAAAAGGGAGGGGTACCCTCTGGTTCTATATACTGTAGTCCCTCGATTTTCCCTGGAGCTTTACAGCACTGCCTGGTCAAGAACTTGCTCTTGCCCTGTCCTTCCAGCTGGTCTTCTGGGGGAGGGGCCTGCTGTGCTGATTCTCAGGTGTTTGCTAGGGGAGCTGCCCTGCCCTCTACTGGGTGCTGGGCTCATTGGGAGCTGTTTATTCTGTGAGGCCCCTGTTCCCTGGGGCCCCGCTCCCTCCCAGGCACAGGGTACACCAGGAGGAACAACCCCACTGGCGGCGGCCAGCTCTCCAGCTCTGGAGTCAGCTTCCACAGTAACTGCCACAGTTTCCCAGTCCATACTGGCCTGGGTGTCCTGGGGCCGGGGGGGTGGGGCGGTGGGAAGGGGGTGCTGACCTGCACAGCTCCGGGGTGCCCGGCGGCAGGAGTATCCTCGCTGTCCTGTGCCCTCCCGGTCTCCACCTGTCCCGAGGGAAGCGCAGGCTCCTGGGCTGTGTCCCCTGGCGCCCTGGTCTCTGGGGCCTGCGCTGCTGGAATTGCTCCCAGGGTGCAGCTCCTGAAGGCAGCAGGGCGCAGCCCCCTCCACCCGGAGCCCCCGCCTAACCCACCGGCTTCTCCCCGAGGCACGGCCGGGTGTGCTCCAGCCCTTTACCGAGCTCTGCCCCCAGTGTGGTGCGCTCTTCCCCGCTCTTCCCCGGGGCGCCCTTCCTCTGTTAGTGACTCTGGGAAACTGGAGGCATCACTGCCCCTCCTGCAGTTCTGCCCAGTTTCCCTGCTGAGCGTCTTTCCATCTGGGAAGAATCCAGTGCAGATTTCTGAAGTTCCTGCTTCTCCAGGGCTGGGCTTTCCTGTCCTGGAGGCTCTTGCCACCCAGCTTTCACCCAGGGATATTTCTAACAAAATGCATATATGTGACCAAAAAACATGTATAAATTCATTAAAGAATTTTCTGTAAACACACCAAACTGGTGACATCCTGAATGCCCATCAGCAGAGTGAGCTGCCATATATTTATATAATGGAAAATGCCCCAGCCGTGAAAATGAATTAATGATAGTTACACAGGAGAGCATGGACCATTCTCACATATATAATACTGACTAAAAGACTTTAGTTACAAAAACACTGTATCATTCAAATAATCTTTAACAGTTACAATTTAACTATAGTCTTAGGAGCTAGACCAAAAAAAATAGCCCCTACTCAGAAAAGGAAAAAAGTCTGTTTCACAAAGAAAGTGATAGTTGAAGACTTAAAATAAACACTGGGCTGGTGTGTTGAAGGACTACGCTGATGGTGCTCCTGGCAAGTAGTAAACAGTTTTGTTCCTGAGCAGTTACAAAGTTGAGATCTTTCCTGTTGGCGTTGAGCTCTGAGGATTGTCTTTCCATTCTACTTCTTAGGACTGAAGACAGGAGATCAGTTCACTGAACAGTGCAAATTAAACTCTAGGCTTATTTTAATTAAATAGGCTAATGAGAAATGTGATATTTCCTGTTAACCTCTGTTACTGCTTAGGGAAAAGACATATATGGTGTGAAGGTGTCTTTGCTATTCCTCTCTACTTCGAAATGGCTCCATTTTTATTACTTTATGAAAAATGATTCCATTTTTATTACTTTAGAATAAGCTTGCAGGGGATCCCTGGGTGGCTCAGCTGTTCAGCACCTGCCTTTGGCCTAGGGCGTGGGCCTGGAGCCCCAGGTCGAGTCCCGCGTCAGGCTCCTGGCATGGAGCCTGCTTCTCCCCCTGCCTGTGTCTCTGCCTCAGTCTCTCTCTCTCTCTCTTATGTGTCTATCATAAATAAATAAAATATTTTTTAAAGCAAGCTTGCAGATATTCTTGAATATAATATTTAACCCAAAAGAATATATTTATAATAAAACATTGCAGAGGAGAAAAAAAGTGGGAGATCCAAAGATAGATGCTTATCTTGTGACAACATTCTCAGCTTCATAGGCATCATTTATATGAACGTAAAAAATCAGTCCTGTTGAACCTGTGCGAGTAAAACAGACAAGTTAGGTTTTTGCCATGCCCCTTCTCTTTTGCCTCTTTTCAAAATACTTCATGAAAGTCTGTATTTTTTACAAAGGCTTTAAGTAAAATTATTGCAAAATGCAAACAAAAAATCTTTTGGAACTCACTGTTTTTTGTTCACAAAAGAAAGATAATAAAAGTCTGAAGCTAATCAGTTGGAGACCACAGGAGTAAAAGGTAGGAATCTAGGGGAAGGGGGAAGATATTTCTGTGTTAATCATTTTCAGACAAAGCAAGATTAGTTGGATAATCTGATATTATTTAATGTAATTTAAATGCAATTAATAAAGTTGATATCAAATTAGACTTCTCAATATTATCTTCTTATCTAGAAATCTACAATGAGGATTATTTCACTTGCTTTGAACTAATGGAAAGGAATTTTATATGTAATGGGCACACTTTTTTAAATTTATAGTACATAACAAATTATTAGCATAGTCACTGTATGCATTAGCACATATCATCATTTGCACCATCTTATCTAATGATTATAGTTTATCTTTTTCACCTTGTACGAAATCAGTCTAATCATAAATATAAGTTTTAACTTAATTTTTTAAATGCAGATCAATTACATTAACATATACAAAGCCAGGACAATTATTTTACAACCTCGAGAAAAATTAGGTCACTTTGTCACTTTTCTGAATTCTCAGTTACAAAAATAGCAGTCAGAGAAATAAAGCAAAATGGTAGATTTGAATTTTTTTCACTTTTCTAACATGAAAAGTATATATGCTTTTATTTTTTATTTTTTTAAATAACCCAAAATAATTTGGGTTAAAATCTTTTTTTTAAGATTTCATTTATTTATTAATGAGAGAGAGAGAGAGGCAGACACACGCAGAGGGAGAAGCAGGCTCCATGCAGGGAGCCCGATGTGGGACTCGATCCGGGTCTCCAGGATCAGGCCCTGGGCTGAAGGCTGCGCTAAACCGCTGAGCCACCTGGGCTGCCCCGTATCTATGCTTTTAAATCAGGGAGACAAAACTATCTGTCTTTGCCAACTGTAACTGAAAAAGGTGGCGTTTTATTTTTTTTTAATGCTGCCAACATGTACTTATAGAGAGATAATGAATATTTCACTGAATCAACATGTATTCATGTTAATTCTGGCTACTAATAAGTACAAAGAAAGGATACCTAGTCCCTCATTTCAGCAGGAATTTCCTAAATAGATTTTTAAAAAAGATTTTATTTATTTGAGAGAAAGAAAGTGTGTGTGTGGGTGTGTGTACAGCAGTGGGAAGAGAAGAGGGAGAGGGAGAGAGTCTCAGGCCAACTCTGCATTGAGCTCAGATCCATATGCGAGTCTCAATCACTTTTCCCAGGGATCATGACCTAAGCCAAAAATCAAGAGTCTGAGGCTTAACCAACTAAGCCACCCAGCCATTCTCTAAGCAGATTTCAATAGTTACCATCTAGCAATCTGTTATTTGCATCCAGTTTTTACATACTTACGTAAATGCATAGTGTTTCATAGCTTACAAAAATGTGATTAGGCCATAAACAGGGTACACCCTGGAATAAAGAGTCTGATAAAGCAATAGAATCATATTTGCTATTCTTAGACACAATTATTAACCAATAGTGTATGACAAAACAGCATATATAATTGCTACTAATTTTAACTTGCAAAAATAAACATTTTTGGTAAAGAAGATGGAAATAATATTAAACTTATTTTTATATAAATGCTTTTGAAAATCAGGGTTGCTGGGTATCTCAGTCAGTTAAACACTAGTCTCTTGATTTAAGATCAGGTCAGGAGCTCGGGGTCTTGAGATCAAGTCCCACGTGGGACGCAGGAGCAAGGAGGAGTCAACTTGTCCCTCTCTACTCCTTCTCTCCTCTCTCTCACTCCCTCACTCATAAATGAATAAAACCTTTTTAAAAAAATCTTTCCCCATCTTTATAGTTCACAAATAAAATTATATGTATATATATATGACATACAATGTAATCATTTGATATATACATTGTGTTAATTAACTTAATTGCTATAATTACTTCACATTTATTATCATGTAATTACTATGTGTCATGAGAATATTTATTCTCTTAATAAATGTTATACAATATTTTAAACTATAGTCACCTTACCGTACACTAGTTCCCCAGAACTTATTCATCTTACAACTGAAAGTGTATATCCTTTGACTAGCATCTCCTTATTTCCCCATTCCCCAGTCTAGTTAACTATTCCACTCTGTTTTTATCAGTTAGACTTTTTTTTTTTTCAAATATCTTATGTAAGTGAGATTGAACAATATCTGCTTTCTTCAGTCTGGTTTCTTTTATGTAACTTTGTGCCTTCTCAATTATTATCCCTTACCCCCTCTTATCCCTATGGATATTTTCACTTTAAACATTTTATTAAAACACTCATTTGGCTTCAAATCTTTGGAATTGGTGTGACCTATATTTCTTTCGAATGTTCAAAAAATCATTGTCCATCACATACATTGAACATTCTGTTAACTAGGATACAATAGTAAATTTTCTGAGTGTCTGGAAAAATTATTTTCATGGACATGAGACATATGGGAAAATATAGGTTGAGTCTTCATCTCCTGGACACAAAAAGATGACTAAAAATGTTGTTCATTTGTTATAGAGTTCATGCTGTATTTGACTGAGATCTCTTTTGGAACACTTATTTTTTTTCTTCTCATGGTTAACCCTATTACCATGCCAGTTGAGACCTAGTTGCTCAGGGATGCTAAAATTTCCTGTTATACATTTAAAAAAAATTCCCTATTGAACATAAAAGAGTAGAAATGCTTTAAGATTCATGACATATCCCTGAGATGAAAAGAGACATTTTAAATATTGTTTATTTCACAGTATTTCAGTATTTTTCCTTCCTTTTGGGCAATATGTCAGTGAGTAATCTTGGTTAGTATATAATCAGTCATGAGCAAGTATTTTAACTTTTATTTAGGAAAGTTGAAGCTTTTAGTAGATATGCATTCAAAAACACCCTGTTTAAAGGTATTAAACAAAAGAAGCACTTCTATTCACTAGAAAATAATGTATTAGCACTATTCTTGGTGAAAAGAAAGTCAAAGCTAATGCAGAAATAGAAGGTATTTTAGTTTTCTGTGATACAATAAAATGTGTATTTGTACTTTAACCTGTACTTTCAAAATGATTAGAAAATATTTTCACTGCATAAAGATACGATGGTATTCTAGCTTTGGAACAATTCCAGGTTTCCCAGTATTAGAAGATGATTCAAGCCTCGACTAATTCTCCTTACTCAGGACTGTATGAATTTAAGTTACAAAATTGTTTAATATTGCTATTGGTTATTGCATTGGGACAAAAATTCTGAAAAAATGGAGAGTATAGTTTATTTTTGAGAAAATACTGAAGTGACATTCTCGGAATGATGTTTGAGGGACTTAAGGTCTAGTTATTAACGGCTTTAGACCTCTCTTCTCATTTCTGCTCCATTTGACTTGTCTTTGTCTATTCCATGCATCTCCTATAATATCTGAAAATTAAATGCTGCTGCCATATAATTTCATATATAAGAAAACCTAAATGCATTACCTGAACTTTAAACTGAAGTATGTAATATTATAAAATGCCTTTATTTCTCATTTAAAATATTATCCTTGCTTCCTTTTTCTGGCAATAAAGGTCATTTGATGCCAGAATAAGGACTTCAGTAGTTTTACTACCCAGGACTTGATACTGTGAGTAGTTACTTTTTCATCTGTGAAAAGGCAAGACCTACTTCTTTTCTTTCAAACACACTCCAGTGATCCAACAACATTTCCTTCTGCAGAGTTCTATTTGTCAGCTAGGCTTGTCAAATATTTTGTGGAAGAAATGTTCAGTTTCCTGAGAGTAATTGAAAACTTCAAGGCACATGTTTTCAGATATAGGAGTCATCCTCTGCATCTACAGCAGGCAGAAGTTATAATTCATTACACTGGGGGTGTTTACAGGCTTGTTTCCTACAGCTGACCTTTTCTAGTTACTTACTTTTCTTTCAGGCATATCTGAAATGTAATAAACACATTTATTTCAGTCTTTGGTTTTACAAAAAATCTTAAAACAATGCAGGGCACATATGCCTCAGAAATGGATGATTTTTAACTTCAGGTTTATGCATGGTGAAAAAAATATACATTACAAGTGTCATCCAACAAATTAAGCTAACTGATTTTTCAGGTTAATAAATAAGGTTAATACCTAAAGCACAAAGTTCAGGGATCTTGTATAAAGGCCAAAGCTTACAAACATTTTCGAGAAAAAGTCTTGTCTTTTCATGTATATTTCTTATGTAAATTGACCAGTTCTTTTATTCCTTCAGAAACCTAAGTACTTAACTCCAAGCAGAAGTCTTTCTCTATGTGCTTTCACTTACCTTTCTATATAAGTCTCCTGATAAATATATTTTATATGATGCCTTTCTGGAGCACTATATAAAAATAAATTATTCAAGAGGAGCAGTCAAGATGGCAGAAGAGTAGAGGACCCTAAGCTTGACTCATCCTGGGAACACAGCTAGATAATTATCAAAACATTCTTAACACCCAAGAAATCAATATGTCCGAGAGAACAAAACTGAAAGTCTACAAGTAGAAAAATGACCCTTTTATGTAAGGTAGGAGTATGGAGAGTTGATATGAGGAGGATATAACTGTGAGTACTGCAGTAGAGAGGGAGCTCTGCTTATGGAGACTATCTCAAAGTATGATAAGTAGTATAGCACAAAATCTGAAATTTATAAGCCTGTCACCACCAGGGTCATACCTGGTTTAGAGGTGCTCAGGTGGAGAAGTGAGGCAGAGACCCAAGAGTGGACAGTGTGGTCTGAGGATCCCCTGGGTTGCAAAAAGAACTGATAATGCCATCATGCTGCACTGTTCCCAGGCATAGGAGTGGGGATTCCAGCTGAGAGTTATGAACCTGGGTACTGGTTCCCTGACACCTAGCCATAAACTCTGAACCATCATGTGATCATGCCACCACTTTCCTGCCTCCAGCTAATGATTGGCAAAAGCATAGCAAGAACCTCCCCAGAAGATCAGCACAGGTCTTGCACCACAGGAGTCCCTAAAATTTGGAGTTTTGAACCCCAGTTCTGCACCTGAGATAAAACGGTTCAGACAAAGGCAGGGTGAAGGCAGGGATCTGACAGGAGCCAAATACACAGGAGGAGTTCTGATTGTTCTTCTGTGAGGGCTTCCTGAAAAGTGGGGGCAGGGGCACAAACAGCCCCTGGGCTAGACTGTTATTTTCACCCCACTCATCTAGAGCTGAAAGTCTTCAGGGAGCAAAACAGTGCCACTTAGTGGGGGCTGAAGCCACTGACACCAAGCTCCATACCCTGTGCCCAGAATGTTCATCTCCACTAGGGCAAGTCCACCTGAGAATCAGCACAACAGGCCCCTCACTGCAGAAGACCAGCATAAACATCTCCTTTGTGCCAATCATAGAGTTGCAAAGCTTTAGCTCTAAGGGAAATAGGATCTAGTTCCATTTATTATTTTTAATTTTTTCTATTAACTTTCAAAAAATTATCATTATTTTTAAAATTTATATATATACATATATAGTTTTATTTTATTTTATTTGGATATAACTTATTTTAACAAGCAGACTAAAACACACCCAGGATCCAGGTTTGTTTTGTGTTTTGTTTGTTTTGTTTTTCTTTTTTCTTTTCTTTTCTGGACAAAATGACAAGATGGAGAAATTCACTCCAAAAGAAAGAAAGAACAGAAAGTAGAACTCATAGCCAGGGATTTAATCAATATGGATATAAGTAAGATGTCCGAACTAGAATTAAAAACAATAATTATAAGGATACTAACTGGGCTTGAAAAAAAAACATAAGAGACATAGAAAAGAATCCCTTCCTGCAAAGATAAAAGGACTAAAATCTAGTCAGTGTGAAATTCAAAATGCTATAACCAAGATGCAAACACAAATAGAGGCTATAAAAATGAGGATGGGTGAAGCACAGAAATGAACCAGTGACATAGATGATAGAAACTATGGAAAATAATGAAGCTGAAAAGAAGAGTGAAAGAAAGGTAATGGATCAAAGGTTGACTTAGGCAACTCAGTGTTATTAATATATAATAACATTTATATCATAGGTGTCCCATAAGATGAAGAGAGAGAAAAGAGGCAGAAGGTTTATTCAAGCAAATTATACCTAAAACATCCCTAATCTGGGGAAGGACACAGATATCAAAATCCAGGAAGCACAGAGAATTTCTATTAAATCAAACAAAAGCTGATTATCACCAATGCATATCATAGTCAAAGTCACAAAATACACAGACAAGGAAAGAATTCTGCAAGCAACAAGAAAAGAAAAAATTCTTAAACTGCAAAGGAAGACAGATCAGATTTGCAGCAGATCTGTCCACAGAAATTTAACAGGCCAGAAAAAGTGGCAGGATATTTTCAATACGCTGAATAGGAAGAATATGCAGCTAAGAATACTCTATCGAGCAAAGTTGTCATTCAGAATAGAAGGGGAGATAAAGAGTTTCCCAAACAAAAACTAAAGAATTTCATGACCACTAAATCCAGCTCTGCAAAAATGAATAGGAGGAAAAAAGCACAAAAAGCAACAAAGACTAGAAAGAAACAGAGAATATCACCAGAAATATCAAGTCTATAGGTAACACAATGACACTAAATTCGTAAGTTTCAATAGTCAATCTGAATGTAAATGGACTAAATACTCCAATAAAAAGACATATGGTATCAGAATGGAGAAAAAAAGCAACCAAAATCCATCATTACATTCTGCCTACAAGAAACTCATGTTAGAACTAGAGATCCCTTCAGATTGAAAGTGAGGGAATGGAGAACAATCTGTCATGCTAATGGATGTCAAAAGCAAGTCAGAGTTGCCATACTTACATCAGACTAACTATATTTCAAACCCAAGACAATAACTAGAAATGAAAAAGAGCATTATATCATAATTAAGGAGTCTATCCATCAAGAAGATCTAACAATTATAAATATTTATGCCCCAATTTGGGAGCATCCAAATGTATAAATCAATTAATAATTAAGATAAATAAACTCACCAATAGTAATACAGTAATAGTAAGGAACTTTAACACCCCATTTACAGCAATAAACAGATCATCTAAGCAGAAAATCAACAAAGAAGCAATGACTTTAAATGACACACTGAACCAGATAGACTTAACAGTTATATTCAGAACATTTTATCCTAAAGCAGCAGAATCCATAGTATTTTCTAGGGCACATGGAACATTCACCAGAGTAGATCACATACTGGGTCACAAATCAGCCCTCACAAGTGCAAGAACTTTGAGATCATATCATGCATTTTCAGACAAAAATGCTATGAAACTTGAAGTCAAGCACAAGAAAAAATTTGGAAAGATAACAAATATATGGAGGTAAAATTATATCCTATTACAGAAGGAATAAAGTAACCAGGAAATTAAAGAAGAAATTAAAAAGGACATGGAAGAAATGAAAATGAAAACACAACAGTCCAAAACCTTGGGATGCAGCAAAGGCAGTCCTAAGAGGCAAGTATGTTGCAAAACAGACCTATCTCAAGAACCAAGAAAAGTCTCAAATACACAATCTACCCTTACACCTAAAGGAGCTAGAAAAGCAACAGCAAATAAAGCCTAAAGCCAGCAGAGAAAATGAAATAATGCAGATTAGCGCAGAAATAAATGATATAGAAACAGAGGGAGAGAGAGAAGCAGAACACCTGCTGAGCAGGGAGCCCAATGTGGGGTTTGATTTCAGGACCTCAACATCATAATTTGAGTTGAAGGCAGATGCTTAACTGAATGAGCCACCCAGGCACCCCCTCTACTGGACACTTAAAGAAGGATTAATACCTATTCTCAAACAGTTCCAAAAAGTTGAAACAGAAGGAAAATTTCCAAACACACTTTACAAGGACGGCATTACTTGATTCTAAAACTGGAAAAGACCCTACAAGAAAGGAGAATCACAGGCCAATATCCCTGATGAACATGGATGCAAAAATTCTCAATAAAATTATAGCAAATTGAATTCAACAGTCCATTAAAAGAGTTATTTGCCATGATCAACTAAGATTTATTCCTGGGCTACAAGGGTGGTTCAATATTTGCAAATCAATCAATATGATACACCGTATTATTAAAAGAAAACGTAAGAACCATATCATCATATCAATAAATGCAGAAAAAGTATTTGACAAAATACAGCATCCATTCTTGATTAAAAAGCAAACAAAAAATAAGACCTCAACAAAGTGGGGATAGATGGAACATATCTCAACATCATAAAGGCCACATATGAAAGACTCACAGCTAATATCATCCTCAATGGGGAAAAACTGAGAGCCATTCCTCTATGGTCAGGAATAAGATTAAGGATTTCCACTCTCACTGTTACTATTTAACATAATAGTACTAGAAGTCTTAGCCTCAACAATCATACAAAAAGAAATAAAAGTCATCCAAGTCAGCAAGGAAGTCAAACTTTCACTATTTGCAAATGACATGGTATTTTATGTGGAAAACATGAAAGACTCTATCAAAAGATAGCTAGAATACACACATGAATTCAGCAAAGTCATGGGACACAAAATTATACCTTCAAATCTATGTACATGCAAAAGAATGAACCTGGACCACTTTCTTACACCTGAAAAAATAAATTCAAAATGGGAAAAAGACCTAAATGTGAGACACGAAATCATCAAAATTCTAGAAGAGAACACAGGCAGCAAGTTCTTTGATTTCTGCTGTAGAAAGTTCTTTCTTGGCAAGTGTCTAGAGGCAAGGCAAACAAAAGCAAAAATGAAATATTGAAAACTCATCAAGATAAAAAGCTTCCACACAGCAAAGGAAACAACACAACTAAAAGTTAACCTACAGAATGGGAGAAGATATTTGCAAACAACATATTTGATAAAGAGTATCGAAAGTATATAAAAACTTGACAAACTCAACACCACAAAACAAATAATCTAGTTAAAAAATGAGAAGACATGAATAGACATTTTTCCAAACAAGACATCCAGATGGCTAACAGACACATGAAAAGATTCTCAATATTGCTCACCAGTAAAATACAAATCAAAACCAGAATGAGATACCACCTCACACATCTCAGAATGGCTAAAATTAACAACCTGAGAAATAACAGGTATTGGAGAGGATATGGACGAAAGGGGAACCCACTTGCACTGTGTTAGGAATGCAAACTGGCACAGCTACTCTCCAGAACTGTATGGGGGCTCCTCAAAAAAACTAATAATAGAACTACCCTCCAATCCAACAGTTACACTACTAGGTATATATCCAATATACAAAAGTACTAATTTGAGGATGTATATGCATCCCATGTTTATAGCAGGATTATTGACAACAGTCAAACTATGGAGAGAGCCCAAATGTCCATTGAGTGATGAAAGGATAAATAAGATGTGGTATATGCAATAGAATATTACTCAGCCATCAAAGGGAATGAAATTTTGCCATTTGCAATGACGTGGATGGAACTAGAGTATATTAGACTAAATGAAATAAGTCCGTCATTGAAAGACCATGATCTCACTCATATGTCGAATTTAGGAAACAAAACAGATGAACATATGGGAAGGAAGATAAGGGAAAAAGAAGGAGAGAGGGAAATAAGCCATAAGTGATTCTTAATGACAGAGAATAAACTGTGGGTTGATTAAGGGACATGAGTGGGTGATGAGTTAGATGGGTGATGGGTATTAAAGAGAGCACTTGTTGTGATGAGCAGTGGGTGTTGTAAGTGATCAATCACTGAATTCTACTCCTGAAACCAATATTGCACTGTATGTTAGATAAAATTCAAATAAGAATTAAAAAATAAAATTGGAATAAAAATAAATCAATTACGCTATAGTTGACATGATGCCATAGGCCCAAATTAAACCTTATAGTCAAGACATTTAAAAGTAAAATAAAATACATAAACGAGTGAGGTATTAACTTTTTTAAAGATTATTTATTTATTTATCTATTCAATCATGAGAGACACAGAGAGAGAGGCAGAGACATAGGCAGAGGGAGAAGCAGGCTCCCTGCAAGGAACCCGATGCAGTACTCGATCCCAGGATCCCAGGATCACGACCTGAGCCAGAGGCAGAGACGCTCAGCCATTGAGCCACCCAGGTGCCCAGGTATTAACTTTTAAAACTGTAAAACTGACAACTCAACTGTACTTAATATTTTTTAAATATCCATAATATCTCAACCACATGTATTCATGTGTATATATATATGTATATACATATATACGTGTATACACACATACCTCATAACTAGCATTCTTTATAGCAAATTTTGGGGAACAAGTGTGAATGTTTTAATTTTTATGCATGTGGTCAGGGCTTTCTGAGCAAAGATAGTTGGCTCTCGGTTAAAGGATGACTGAAGAGTAGCCGTGAGATAGGGAGCTCAGATTAGATGCTATGAAAACTTTCTTTTTCTCTCCCAGAGGCACTTCTTTACTTAGGAAAGGGTTCTAAACTTTGACTTCTGTAACTATTCCTCCCCAAACAAAGACTGAGGCTCTTTCAACTTTAATCTACTGATAGTACACTGGAGGTTTGTGGGTGTAGGTAAGTAGGTTAAGCGTAGGAAAGTGTGTTCTGTAAAATTTCGGTTAAATCTCAGATGGCCTCAGTGGGCCTGTAATCTTAGGGATGTCACATTTACACATATTTTTTCAGTAGTATGACTTTTTCTCCCAGTCTCCTACTTCCTTTCCTCAATGTAGTGTCCTTAATCTATGAATATCCTTGAAGCTTTCTCTCCTGTGGACTGCATTTTTTTTTTTTTTTTTGAAATCAAAGAGGAGGACTAGAAGGGAGGCTATAACAGGAAGAATCTGCTTCTCCCAAATGGGATAAGGCTGCAACATTAGAATGTACTATAGACCAGATTCATTGTATTTTATAAAGATTTATCTTCTGCTACAGCTATGAGGGAATATTTATTGGATTTTTCACTTTGATAATCTGTTGGAATTCCCAGAAGTAAAGCCAATGAATATGACAAGATTCCCTTAGAACTGAGGACCTATGAGTGTCTTACTCAACCTAGTATACTTTCAACCTGTAGCAATTCATCAAAACTGCCATTTTGATGTCCCTAACTACATATGGTCCCAGACTCTTCTGCTCTAGTAAGCAGACCTCAGCTGTCTAGAGATACCCATCTTTCCAGATTTGGGATGATTTCCTTCCAATTTCAGGTCTTTGATGATTTTTTAAATTATTTATTTATTTATTCATGATAGAGAGAGAGGCAGAGGGAGAGAGGCAGAGACACAGGAGGAGGGAGAAGCAGGCTCAGTGCCTGGGACTCAATCCCGGGACTCCAGGATTGCGCCCTGGGCCAAAGGCAGGTGCCAAACCGTTGGCTACCCAGGGATCCCCCAGGTCTTTGATGATTTTAAGAAAAATGGCTATTCTGAATTTTTCTAGCTTTTTTGGTTATAAGGATGCAAGTTATATCCTTTTAAGATCTTTACATGTTAGTGCTGATGTCCAAAGTAGCTTTAGGTACCAAATTTGAGGACAAAGGTTTCAGCAAGGAGAATGCTGCTAGCATATCCTAGAGATTATGAAGCACAAACTCCAACCTCTAGAAACCTAGTTAATATTGACTAAGATGGGAAAATAAGGCAATTGAAAAGAAAGGGAAATTCTGCAGAGCAACATAAGATTTAGTTAATATACCAAGGCAAGGTGTAATCAAGAATATGGAGTTATCTAATGAGGAAAGCAGGACCAGGGATTTTTGTGAAACTAGGGGTATCCAGTGGAATCTGCCCCTTCAATGCCTCATCCTAAGATTGATGAATGTAGACGATTCCAAAAAAAGCCCAAACATTATTACAGGAGCCTAAAGTAAAAGATTTTGCCTTCACTGGTCTTTCACACTAAAGGACTATCACTTCTCACTCATCATACCCAGTAATATCCAGCTTGATTTATTATAGCCTACTAGCTTAGCTTCAACATTTATGTTCATCTATGCTGTGGCCTTTAACAACTGATTTATTTATTGTTTCATGTTATCTTTCTTATTCAACAAATATTCTCTATTCTATAGATTGGCCTCACTCCGTTTTTTTAAGTCTAATTTTAGACACATTCAGTGATGTCAATTAATTTACCTTTTAAGGAACCACAGAATGATTAGATACATCATGAAAGAAGTTCAATAACCAAAGTACCACTTCTCATTTTTTCCATGTTATGTCAAATTAGGTGGGAGAAAAAGAAAAAATTCACAGGGGTGAATAAGTTCTTATTTATATGCAGACAAATGAAGAAATAGATTATTCACTTACTAAGGTCCAATGAGAGAGAAACTAGGACAACAGAACACTTTGGTCTAGGTCTCAAGTGCACAGCGGTTTCCAGTTTTGATGGTTATTTGATTATGTTTAAAAAATGTCCTACCAAGGAACTTGGTTGTTTTTGAATCCTAGAATTTCTGAGTGGAAGGCAGAGTCAGCTTTACAGATTCTGAATAACATACCCTTCAAATACGTGATAGAAGGCATAGCTGAAGGTTATTTTAAACATCAGGTATTTTACTGTTATAGTCGTGATTCCTTTGTCATTTATTGAGGTTATTAAGTACCTTCCATAAATGACTTTAAACATTTATATGGTATTATTGGAAATTTTATGTTCTTTTATAACTTGTGTTTCTCCTCCAATATTTTAATGGTGTCAGCTCTTCTTATGCTCCCAATAGCCCTACATCCAGGGAATGATACATCTCCTTTAATTCCATATTACAAATTAATTGAGACATAAAAATAAACCTCATTAGGAAATAATATAACAGCAAAATTAAAAATTTAAGTGAGAACCTAAACTCTTTCTTTTAAAGAACATTAATATTTATAATTATATATAATGTCTCTATCAGTTGAACTGATCATAAAAAAAAACTCTTTCATTTTCCTTGAAAGAGTCATACCTCCCCCTTATCACTTGACTAAATGTAGAGAGCATTAGGAGAAAGATCAAAAGTGCCTCTGACCTACAGGTTAGGCACTAGGATATGTAGTCCACACATAATGGTTCCAAATTCTCAAATGATTATATATATATAAGCAAACTCATACAAATATATCTGTATCAACTATAGGCTCATCAATATTATGTATATGTATTTGCATATATACAATGCATAAATATGATAAAATAGTCATAAAATATTTATTTGTAATATTTATAAAATGCAATATTCATAATACAGGACTTGATATGATAATGAGTATGATATACATACATGAATTTTTACCTGAATCCCTATTTTCATTTTTCTAATGTCTACCATTATCCCCCACACACCAAGTTTATTCCATATGAATATTTTCAAATGCTGGTGATAATTCTCGTATATCATATATACATTCCAGTCTACCAAAGAGGCACCTTTGTGCACCCATGCTTTACAAAGTAAAACTAATGAAATCCTTCTGCATTTTTCTCTAGGCAGAAGTTCTATTTGGACACAGGGTAAAATAAAATTCAAAATCTGAAAATAGTAAGATATTCTCAGGCTGTTGAATACCCCTCACTCTTTGTCCATTATTTTTTTAAATTTATTTTAATAATAAATTTATTTTTATTGGCGTTCAATTTGCCAACATACAGAATAACACCCAGCGCTCATCCCATCAAGTGCCCCCCTCAGTGCCTGTCACCCATTCACCCCCACCCCCTGCCCTCCTCCCCTTCCACCACCCCTAGTTCGTTTCCCAGAGTTAGGAGTCTTTATATTCTGTCTCCCTTTCTGGTATTTCCTACTCATTTCTTCTCCATTATTTTTAAAGGTTTTTAGTCCTTTTGGTCATAGGGAACAATAAAAATGTCTTCCTTTCTCCAATTATAAGAAAGTAATAAATAAAAACAGAGAAAACTCACAAGTACATCTAGGATGATAACCAGCTTTCCAAGTAGACACATGATAAAAGTTGAATTGTTTTGTAGAAACAAATTGCGTGCTTTACCTTTACCTGTAAAAGTTGGGAAAAAAAATTTAAGCAAATTAAACTGGTATATTTTCCAGGAATGGTTAGACACATGGTTCATAATATTGTTTACAGAGTATTTCTAATGTAGAAAACTTTAAAACAATTTAAAACCAAATAAAACATTGTTATGTTGCCACCCCAATCCCTCATATGCCTGTAAGGCCCATGGTCTTCTGTTGACATCATCAACCTCAATTTCCTCTTCCTCTGATGCAATTTTGGCTATACTGATCTTTTTATTTTATGGTTATGTTAGCTTTCACCAATCTTAAACCCTTTGTACTTGTTTGTTCCTTCTGCTTGGAACTTTCTTACTATGGCTAGTTCCATCATTGAGATACAGTCATACATGCAACTTTCTGATCCCTTTGTCACCCATCTAAGACCATTCGAGTCTTGGTTTTATTATTTCCTACTACTTGCTAGATAAGCATCCAATGTTTTCACATGGAATATTTAATTATAGTTAGAGAAGTCTCTAAGCAGTTGCTTAAAACTGGTGAATAGATGTTAACATAAGCCTCATGAAAGCAGAGGTTACACAGTATTGTTCATGGTTACATCCCTAGTGCCTGAAGGGGTACTCTGCACAAGCTAAGCACAGAATAAATATTTGTTAATAAATGAATTAATTAGCAAGCTATAGGATTCTTTTTGATATTTAAACTAAATAGACTGTATTAGAGATGTATACATAATGTTTTAAAAAGTGGAATGTTTTTCCAGGCCTGTAAGATATTCCTGAATGGGATAAAAATCTAGAGAATATTTGATTTGATACTAAGTGGAGCAGAGGATTTTTTGAAAGTTAAAGTAAGAAAGGCAATCATCCAAGTTTCTGGAATTCCATACGGTAGCTAGAATTATCACATGGAAACACAAATGTGATCAAATTTCCACTGCAGTTGACACATAGCAATAGCTTCCAAACACATTTAGAATGAATAACACCTTCCACACAGGAGTCCATCTGATCATTATCTCAATGATAGCACCCCCTGCTGTGAAGCTGTGCATACAGAACTCAACTTGATGTCATTAAAATTTGAAATATTTCTCCAATTTCCTTCTAACTACATACTCTCCAAGAAACTGAACTGAAACCAGGTAATTTTTCCCCAAACTTACTTCACCACACCTCCCATGATTCAAACACTACAATGATATCAACATTCGTAATATGGCAGCCTCATTTCATACCATGCTTCCCTCAACTCTCTCTACTACAGTAACCACAGCCTTTTTCAATTCCTATGCTCCCTTTCTGTCGCAAGACCCATGTGTGGATAGGAATTGCTTCTTATCGTGCTTCCTTAATGCCTAGCACAGTGCCTGGCATATAGAAATTCTGATAAAGGGATCCCTGGGTGGCGCAGCGGTTTGGCGCCTGCCTTTGGCCCAGGGCGCGATCCTGGAGACCCGGGATCGAATCCCACGTCGGGCTCCCGGTGCATGGAGCCTGCTTCTCCCTCTGCCTGTGTCTCTGCCTCTCTCTCTCACTGTGTTCCTATCATAAATAAATAAAAATTAAAAAAAAAGAAATTCTGATAAATATTTGTTGGAAAAAGTGAGGAAAAAATAAATGCAATAAAATGGCATAGTGATATGTAACTTACAACATAGTTCACCTATAGAAAGAGAAAGTGTCATTTCAGTTTTTTGAAACTTCTGGTCTACCTGAGAATTTTCTGGGAAATGTTAGCCATACTTTCAGTCAAAAATCAACTTCCTTTCTAGCTGTAACTTTCAGTGATGGGGACCACCCACCAATGAAGCTTAAACCAGTTTTAGTTTGCAGAAGAGTTTGAGTAGCCATAAAAAGGCAGGCTGGTTAATATTCCAGAAAGTGATTAACTGCAAAGGATTTTGTGCACTAGGAATCCTAGGATGACTATTGGGTTTCTCTACTCCGAATATATTTAAAATGGAAAAGACAAAAAAGATAAGAAAGTTATGTACTTAATAATTTGACATTTCAAAAGAAAAGAGGTTCAGTGGAAATGATAAGATGCTATCTTGGCACATGGTTACCAATAATAACAAAAGTAACAATAACTGAAAAGTACTAAGCATTCCCCAAGTACCAGGCACTATTTCCAAGGAAGTAGGTAATTCCCAGATTAGAATGGAATCCCTATTTCAATTCATTCAGTCCATTTAAGCACAGCACAGGTTGTAAATCAAACGTGAATTTATTGATTTATATAATAGGGATTAAAAATGATAATTACTTTCTCTTCTAAAAGAAAAGAGACTTATTTAGCATCTAACAATAAGCTTGCTTTTATGTAAGTTTCCTGAATGGGTCTCTTTTCTTTGGAAATAAAGAGTATTATTCTTATATAAAATAGCAAATGAACACTGTAGCCTGTGTGTGTGTGTGTGTGTGTGTGTGTATAATTTCTTATGCAATAAGCTGAAACAACCTTCTTGAATTAGATAAAATGTGATTGGGTTTCTAGACTATGGTTTTAAGTGAGATATCAGTATTTACGTCTTCTGGTGACCAGTAGTCTGCCTTCATAATTCATTATTTATTGGAGGCCTCTTTACTTTGTGGGTCAGTTACCTCTAAGTGTTAAAATGCCTAAAGAAAATATTTATGAATTTCAAATTTCTATGCATTAGAACCCTAATATTATCATAATACTTAGTCGTATTTCCCTAGTCATATTTCCCTATTATTTAATCTTTTGAAGAACACAAATTAATTTTTTAAAGTGAGGATATTTATACAACCACCATTCACATAATGAACTGGAACTTTGCTCACACCAGAAGAAACCCTTGTCACATACCTCTCAAACATTAGACATTGTCTTATTCCTAATGTAGTCACCATCTTGATTAGAAGTATCAATATCACAGCAATGTTTTGCTTGTTTTTGAATATAATTTAATGTCACAAGGTATATACTGTTTTCTTTTGTTCCATATGATTTTTCAGCTATTCATCCATGTTGTTGGATATAGTTGTAATTAATATACTATTACTGTATAATATTCTATGGGATGCATATTACACACCTTTATATATCTATTTTATCCTTGCTGAATATTTGGGATATTTCTTGTGTGTGTGTGTGTGTGTGTGTGTGTGTTTGAAAGGCATTTTTATTATTTTTTATGTTTTATTTTTTTGAAAGTTTCAAGAAGTCACTTTTATTTATTATTCTTTTAATCATACCAAGCTTATGTTTAATTTTATTATTATTGTTTTTTATTGGAGTTCAATTTACCAACATATAGCATAACACCCAGTGCTCGTCCCACCAAGTGCCCCCCCCCATTGCCCATCACCCAGTCACCCCAAACCCCCACCCACCTCCCAATTTGGGATATTTCTAATGTTTGATTATTAGCAAGTAATGCTACTGTAAGTATGTGTAGAACAATTTATCCTCTGAGTTTTTAATTTCAGTTAGTTAAGTATTGTTTCTTCTCCATATTCTTTCTCTCTGTCTTTTGAGATGTCAATTAAACTTATATGTCATTTTGACTATATCCCATATACTTTTTTCTTCATGGGTTCTTCTAAATATATTCTGGTTCATTAAGTCTTTCCTTAGTTATATCTGATAATTGTTAGCTTTTAAAATTTTTTATTTAATATTAACATACAGTGTAATATGGGATTCAGATTTACAAAATAGTGATTCAACACAATACTTGGCACTCATTACAAGTGCAGTCCTTAATCTCCATCATGTATTTAACCCATCCCCTCCACCTACCTGCCCTCTAGTAACAATCAGTTTATTCTCTATAGATAGGAGTCTGTTTCTTGATTTGCCTCTATTTTTTTGTCCCTTTGCTCATTCATTTCATCTCAAATTCCATATATAAATGAAATCTTATGGTACTTATCTTTCTCTGACTTATTTCATTTAGCATAATACTCTCTAGCTCTATCTATGTTTTGCAAATGGCAAGTCCCATTCTTTTTTATGTCTGAGTAATATTCCATTGTGTATATAAGCCACTTCTTTATCCATTCATCAATTAGTAGATATTTGGGCTAATTCCATAATTTGGTTATAGTAGATAATTCTTGTATAAACATTGGGGTATGCGTATCCCTTTGAATTGGTATGTTGGTGTTCTTTGGGTAAATATCAAGAGGTGCAACTGCTGGATTATAGGGTAGTTATATTTTTAACTTTTTGAGGAGACTCCATATTGTTTTCCAGAGTCACTGCACCAGTTTCATTCCTACCAGCACTGCAAGAAGAGGTACTCCTTTTCTCCACATCCTCACCAACACCTGTTTCTTGTGCTGTTGATTTTAACCATTCTGATGGGTGTGAGGTGATAGTTTGTTGTAGAAGAGGTGTATAGCAATATAAGCAATATAATCCTACCTCAAGGAGGAAAATAAATCTCAAGTGAACAACATAATCTTACACCTAAAAGAGTTACAAAAAGAACAAATGAAGAAGCCCAAATCCAGTAGAATGAAAGAAATAATAAATATTAAAGCAGAAATGATACAGAAACTGAAAAAGTTACTAAAACTGATTTATCCCTAGCCACACTCAGTAAAATGAGAAAAGACCCAAATAAATAAAATCACAAATGATAATAACAACCAACACCACAGAAATACAAACAATTATGAGATTATGAAAAAGTTTATGCCAACATATTCGACAACCTGGAAGAAATGGATAAATTCCTAGAAAAATGTATATGTTACCAAGACTGAAACAGGAAGAAATAGAAAAATTGAACAGCAAATAAATTGAAAAAGTCATCACAAATCTCCCAACAAGCAAAAGGCCAGGGCCAGATGGCTTCACAGGCAAATCCTACCAAACACTTAGAGAAGAGTGAACACCTACTCTTCTCAAACTTTTCAAAAAAAAATAGAAGAGGAAGGAAAACTTCCAAAATCATTCTATGAAGCCCAGCATTACCCTGATACTAAAGCCAGATAAATATGCCTCTAAAAAAGAAAACTACAGACCAATATTTCTGATGAGCATGGATACAAAAACTCTCAACAAAAAACAGCAAATGGAATCCAACAGTATATTTTTAAAATATAAACTCACCCCAATCAAGTGAGTTATATTCCTGGATTGCAAAAGTGGTTTAACATTTGCAAATCAATCAATGTGATACACTACAATAATAAAAGGAAGGATAAGAACCATATAATCATTCCAATAGCTACAGAAAATGCATTTGACAAAGTATAATATCCATACATGATAACCTTCACCAAGTAGGTTTAGAGGGAATACCTCGATATAATAAAGGCCATATATAAAAAACTCACAGCTGATATCATCCTCAATGGGAAAAAACGGAGAGTGTTTTTTTCTCTATGATCAGGAATAAGACAAGGATGTCCACTCTCACTACTGTTACTTAAGATAGTACTGGAAGTCTTAGCCACAGCAATCAGAAAACACAAAGAAATAAAAGGCATCCAAATCAGCAAGGAAGAAGCCAAACTTTCATTATTTCCAGATGACATAATACTACATAGAAAACCCAAAAGACTCCACCAAAAAATTGCTAGAACTGATGCACAAATTTGCTAATGTCACAGGACACAAAATCAACATACAGAAATCTATTGCATTTCTCTACACCAATAACGAAGCAGCAGAAAGAAACCAAGGAATCAATTCCATTTATAACTACACAAAAAAAACTGTCATATATCTAGAAATAAACCTAATCAAAGAAGTGAAAAACCTGTATTCTGGAAATTATAAAACACTGATGAAATAAATTGAAGATGACACAAAGAAATGGAAAACATTCCATGGTTCATGGATTGAAAGAACAAATATTGTTAAAAGGCCTATACACCCAAAGCATTCTACATATTTAACGAAATCCCTATCAAAATACCACCAGCATTTTTTACAAAGCTGAAAATTTTAATGATTGTACCAGAAATTATGGCTTGCATTCTTGATTGCATTACATTGATGAGTTTCCAAGACAATATAAGGACCTTAACACATCAAAATTCCAGGACTGGGATCCCTGGGTGGCGCAGCGGTTTGGCGCCTGCCTTTGGCCCAGGGCTCCATCCTGGAGAGCCGGGATCGAATCCCACGTCGGGCTCCCTGCATGGAGCTTGCTTCTCTCTCTGCCAGTGTCTCTGCCTCTCTCTCTCTCTCTGTGACTATCATGAATAAATAAATAAATAAATAATATTAAAAAAAATTCCAGGACTTATTCCTCCCTGCTTTTCATTTTATTGTTTGGGTGATTCTATTTCTTCATTTATTTTAAACCACAAAATACATTCTCATCATTGTATAGCATGGTGAATATTTTGACTTATCTAAAAATAGCTTTCTCTTGCAGTGCATTCTTTATTTTTTTGATACATGATATTTCTTCTGCCTGAAAAACTGATTTTAGAATTTTTTTTAGAATTCAGATATGCATTGAATCAACTCAGTGTTCTGCATATCTCTTCCAATTTCAAATTTGAAGGATAATTTTTTCTTGGTATCATCTTCAGAGGTCATGTTGATAATTTCTTTCACACATTAAATATGGCATTCAATTGTTTTTGGGTGTCCATAGTTTCCACTGGAAAAAAAATAGCTTAAAACTGTAGGTAGCACCTTCTAAGTACCCCCGCCCCCAGGGATATACTGTCTTTTTGTCTTTCATTTTCAAAAGTTACTTTCTTGTACCTAGATGAGATTTTGTTATTGTATAGGAGGTAGTTGTTTTTATCCTGATTAAGTTTAATTGTGGGTCCTAAATATGTAGCTCCTCAGCTCATTTTTTTGAAAGTCCTTGGTCATTAGGTTCTCAAATATTCCTGGGCAATTGTCTTCTCTTCTCATTATTGGACCTCATATTACATTTATGATAGAATACTTCACTTTCATTTATTACATTTTAATCATTTTTGGTATGTCAAATCTACATATTAAGTATACACTTTCAGTTTTTCAAACTAATTATAGGATTTTAATTGCTAAATCACAACAAGAAGTTTGGACGTACTTCAAACATGTGGAGGTTAAGGACCATCTTGCTAAAAGATGAAAGGGTCAACCAGGAAATTAAGGAAGGATTAAAAAGATTCAGGAAACTAATGAGAATGAAGATACAACCATTCAAAATCTTTAGGATACAGCAAAAGCAGTCCTGAGGGGGAAATACATCGCAATACAAGCATCTATCCAAAAACTGAAAAGAACTCAAATGCAAAAGCTAACCTTACACCTAAAGGAGATAGAGAAAAAACAGCAAAAAATAGATCCTACACCCAGCAGAAGAGAGTTAATAAGATTCGAGCAGAACTCAATGAAATTGAGACCAGAACTGTGGAACACATCAACAAAACCAGGAGTTGGTTCTTTGAAACAATTAATAAGATAGATAAACCATTAGGCAGCCTTATTAAAAAGAAGAGAGAGAAGACTCAAATTAATAAAATCATGAATCAGAGATCACTACCAACAGCAAGGAAATACAAACGATTTTAAAAACATATTATGAACAACTATACACCAATAAATTAGGCAATCTAGAAGAAATGGACGCATTTCTGGAAAGCCACAAATTACCAAAACTGGATCAGGAAGAAATAGAAAACCTGAACAGGACAATAACCAGGGAGGAAATTGAAGCAGTCATCCAAAACCTCCCAAGACACAAAAGTCCAGGGCCAGATGGCTTCCCTGGGGAATCCTATCAAACGTTTAAAGAAGAAACCATACCTATTCTACTAAAGCTGTGTGGAAAGATAGAAAGTGATGGAGTACTTCCAAATTCATTCTATGAGGCCAGCATCACCTTAATTCCAAAACCAGACAAAGACCCTACCAAAAAGGAGAATTATAGACCAATATCCCTGATGAACATGGATGCAAAAGTTCTCAACAAGATACAATAGGTACGGGATCCCTGGGTGGCGCAGCGGTTTGGCGCCTGCCTTTGGCCCAGGGCGCGATCCTGGAGACCCGGGATCGAATCCCACGTCGGGCTCCCGGTGCATGGAGCCTGCTTCTTCCTCTGCCTGTGTCTCTGCCTCTCTCTCTCTCTCTGTGACTATCATAAATAAATAATAAAAAAAAATTAAAAAAAAAAAGATACAATAGGTACATTAGGCCAATAGGAACCAACAGTACATTAAGAAAATTATTCACCATGACCAAGTAGGATTTATTCCCGGGACACAAGGCTGGTTCAACACTCATAAAACAATCAATGTGATTCATCACATCAGCAAGAGAAAAACCAAGAACCATACGATCCTCGCAATAGATGCAGAGAAAGCATTTGACAAAATACAGCATCCATTCTTGATCAAAACTCTTCAGAGTGTAAGGATAGAGGGAACATTCCTCAGCATCTTAAAAGCCATCTACAAAAAACCCACAGCAAATATAATTCTCAATGGGGAAGCACTGGGAGCCTTTCTCCTAAGATCAGGAGCATGACAGGGATGTCCACTCTCACCACTGCTACGCAACATAGTACTGGAAGTCCTAGCCTCAGCAATCAGACAACAAAAAGACATTAAAGGCATTCAAATTGGCAAAGAAGAAGTCAAACACTCCCTCTTCGCTGATGACATGATACTCTACATAGAAAACCCAAAAGACTTCACCCCAAGATTGCTAGAACTCATACAGCAATTTGGCAGTGTGGCAGGATACAAAATCAATGCCCTGAAGTCAGTGGCATTTCTATACACAAACAACGAGACTGAAGAAAGAGAAATTAAGGAGTCAATCCCATTTACAATTGCACCCAAAACCATAAGATAACAAGGAATAAACCTAACCAAGAGGTAAAGGATCTATACCCTAAAAACTACAGAACACTTCTGAAAGAAATTGAGGAAGACACAATGAGATGGAAAAATATTCCATGCTCATGGATTGGCAGAATTAATATTGTGAAAATGTCAATGTTACCCAGGGCAATTTACATGTTTAATGCAATCCCTATCAAAATACCATGAACTTTCTTCAGAGAGTTGGAACAAATCATCTTAAGATTCGTGTGGAATCAGAAAAGACCCCGAATAGGCAGGGGAATTTTAAAAAAGAAAACCATAGATGAGGGCATCACAATGCCAGATTTCAGGTTGTACTACAAAGCTGTGGTCATCAAAACAGTGTGGTACTGGCACAAAAACAGACACATAGATCAATGGAACAGAATAGAGAACCCAGAAGTGGACACTCAACTTTATGGTCAACTAATATTCGATAAAGGAGGAAAGACTATCCACTGGAAGAAAGACAGTCTCTTCAATAAATGGTGTTGGGAAAATTGGACATCCACACGCAGAAGAATGAAACTAGACCACTCTCTTGCACCATACACAAAGATAAACTCAAAATGGTTGAAAGATCTTAATGTGAGACAAGATTCCATCAAAATCCTAGAGGAGAAGACAGGCAACACCCTTTTTGAACCCGTCCACAGCAACTTCTTGCAAGATACATCCACGAAGGCAAAAGCAAAAATGAAATATTGGGACTTCATCAAGATAAGAAGCTTTTGCACAGCAAAGGATAGTCAACAAAACTAAAAGACAACCTACAGAATGGGAGAAGATATTTGCAAATGACGTATCAGATAAAGGGTTAGTTTCCAAGATCTATAAAGAACTTATTAAACTCAATAGCAAAGAAACAAACAATCCAATCATGAAATGGGCAAAAAACATGAACAGAAATTTCACAGAGGAAGACATAGACATGGCCAACACGCACATGAGAAAATGCTCCGCATTACTTGCCATCAAGGAAATATAAATCAAAACTGCCATGAGATACCACCTCACACCAGTGAGAATGGGGAAAATTAACAAGGCAGGAAACCACAAATGTTGGATAGGATGCAGAGAAAAGGAAACCCTCTTACACTGTTGGTGGGAATGTGAACTGGTGCAGCCGCTCTGGAAAACTGTGTGGAGGTTCCTCAAAGAGTTAAAAATAGACCTGCCCTACGACCCAGCAATTGCACTGTTGGGGATTTACCCCAAAGATACAGATGCTTGAAACGCCGGGACACCTGCACCTCGATGTCTATAGCAGCAATGTCCACAATAGCCAAACTGTGGAAGGAGCCTCGGTGTCCATCGAAAGATGAATGGATAAGGAAGATGTGGTTTATGTATACAATGGAATATTACTCAGCTATTAGAAATGACAAATACCCACCATTTGCTTCAACATGGATGGAACTGGAGGGTATTATGCTTAGTGAAGTAAGTCAATTAGAGAAGGACAAACATTATATGTTCTCATTCATTTGGGGAATATAAATAATAGTGAAAGGGAATAGAAGGGAAGGGAGAAGAAATGGGTAGGAAATATCAGAAAGGGAGACAAAACATGAAGACTCCTAACTCTGGGTAATGAACTAGGGGTGGTGCAAGGGGAGAAGGGCAGGGAGTGGGGGTGAATGGGTGACGGGCACTGAGAGGGGCACTTGACGGATGAGCACTGAGTGTTATTCTGTATTTTGGCAAATTGAACACCAATAAAAAATAAATTTATTATAAAAAAAGGAATTTTAATTGCTTGTATGTACAAATTCCTGTTTTATGATAAATTACACTTCATCTTTTTTTTTTCTTAGTTATATTTTCCAATAAAATCTAACATGCTGGTCTGTTTCCATTTAATGCTTTTCTTCCTTAGTCTTATTTTTTGGTTTGGGAAATTGCCATATTGTTTCAAACACATCTCTGGTCAGCATCAAGCGCCTCTATCATGTAACTTTGAAGTTTCTTCTACTATAAGTTGAATATACTTCCTCAGTCCATTGATTTAAGGTTTAGCCATGTGGTTTATCTTGGCCGAAAGAATGTCTATGTGGATTCTGAGCCTAGACATTGAGACAGCAAACATATCCATTTACCTGCTCCTCTAGGAATTTCTGAACTCTATCAAGGAAAGAACAAGCCCTCATTCTAAGAGAAAGAAGGGCAAATGAATTGGACATAAGCCCAATCTCCAGCTTAAAACCAAGCACAGCTCAATCTATCCAAGACCACCTGCAAGACAGTTGATGAATAGATAAAAAGAAAAAAAGAAGGTAAATGACACTATTAGTGATATGCTGGTACAGCCACTCTGGAAAACAGCATGGAGGTTCCTCTAGGAGTTAAAAATAAAGCTACCTTACCACCCAGCAATTGAACTACTAGGTATTTATCCTAAAGATACAAATGTAATGATCTGAAGGGGCACCTGCACCCCAAGTTATAGCAGCACTGTCCACAGTAGCCAAACTGTGGAAAGAGCCGAGATGTCCATCAACAGATGGATAGATACAGAAGACGTAGTATACATACACAATGGAATATTATCCAGACATCAGAAAGGATAATTACCATTTACATCAACATGAATGGAACTGGAGGGTATTAGTCTGAGTGAAATAAGTCAGTCATAGAAAGACAATTATCATATGATTTCACTCATATGTGAAATATAAGAAACAGCGTAAAGGATCATAGGGGAAGGGATGAAAAACTGAAAGGGAAGTCATCAGAGATGAAGAAAAACCGTGAGAGACTCTTAGGAAACAAACTGAGGGTTGCCAGAGGAGAAGTGGGTGAGATGATGGGGGAATTGGGTGATGGGCATTAAGGAGGGCACGTGATATGATGAGCACTGCAACTGATTAATTATTGAACACTATGTCTGAAATTAAGTGTGTACTATATGTTGACTAACTGAATTTAAGTAATAATAAAGGTGATGAAAAAATTATTTTAAAAATGATATATTTAAAAAATAACTTATTTAAAGGCCCAAAAATCTTAAGATTATTAGTTCAGCAAGATTACTGTGCCAATAGTTGAATGAGACAAAAATTAGTTCATAGAAGTAAGGTAGAGCAAGGAAAATACACATACACACACACACACACACACACACAACCCTAATATGTGTCAGTGACTTTAGGAACAGGACAACAGTAAGGAAATTATTCATAAAATTGGAAAAGTATATGTCATAAGAAAATCACTATAGATAGTTGAAGTATATGATGATCTCTATTATTTACTGTGAAATATTTGGTACAACTGTCATCTGTGATAACCTGGAAGGCAGAAAATATACCTAATTAACTTGTCATGTGGGGTGAGATTTTGAAGCAGAATGCTGAATCTATGAGTTGGCTGTTGTTAGCTGCATTTTACAAGGAACCACAAGAAACAAATGAGGTTGGTGGGGGGGGGGGGGAGAACTAGCTAATTTGAAAATAAAACTTAGAAAAAATTAAAAAATGGGAACATCTGGGTGGTCAGCGGTTGAGTACCTGCTTTTGGCCCAGGGCATGATCCTGGAGTCCGGAATCAAGTCCCGCATCAGGTTTCCAGCATGGAGCCTGCTTCTCCCTCTGCCTGTGTCTCTGTCTCTCATGAATCAATAAATAAAATATTAGAAAGAAGAAAGAATTAAAAATGCCTAGAAGATGCATAGAAAACTAATCTGTTCCTTACCAGATCAAGGCACTGACAGCTTCAGCAGGGGGTATGTGGGATTCCATCACTGAAAGATGTTCTCAAAGTAAATAGGTTAGTAGTTAACCAAGTGTATAGTTAAACCTCTTTATTAATACCTTTGAGAAAATAAAAATTGTGTCTAGAACTTTTTAGCTAAATATATAGTTTCTAGAAAAATAAAGACATAGTCAAAATCATCATATTCCCCAAATAACCACACCACACACACACACAAAAAGCCTAGGCAGAAAGGCAGCTTGACAATAATTACTCATATGGCTTTGACACATGGGATCAGATTGAACCTTTTGAAGTAAAAAAAAAAAAAAAAAAAAAAAAAAAAAACAATAACAACAACAACAAAAATAAAACAAAAGTTATGTTGGCAGTACCTAAATAAACAAACAGAACATGGCTGAGATGTAAAGCTACTTTTGGGATCCCACCTTTTCACTGTTAGGCAGCAGACTGACAGAAAGTTGCTCAGCTACCAAGCAAGGCATTTTCTCTTTGTGGTAAACAAGGAAGACAGTGGAAAAGAAAGAATGGATGGAGAGAAGGATTATGGGAAAATAATGTACTGAGAGCCAATCACAGGGAGCAAAAGAAAGTCTATTCTTTAACTCCAGATTAGGGAGCCAGATAATATTTTTTCCCAACAGAATCCAAGAATTGTTATGGACTCTAGAGATTGCTTCATGTTCCTCTTGCTTCTCTTTCAAATTAGAATTTTGTTACAGATAACCCATCCCTATTGTAGAATTTATATTGAGAACTATGTGTGACAAGGGATAGAAAACTTGCCTTTTTTCTTACTAGCTCTCCAGATTAAGAAACCTCATCCAGACCAGATATAAACAACAATATTCTGGATTTGAAGCATAATACCATGATTAGATTAAACTTTTGAGGGTTTGTGAATGGATTTGAGTGAATTCTGATTGTGGTAGGTGTGAGGATAATTGTAAACAAAATGGACTACAGTGGACACCATTACCTTCTCAATTCTCCTGTCTTCCCTTAATGCATGCTCTTAGTCATTTGACTTCACAGTTCTTCTCATACAGGTTGCATTACCCCACTGATAGGAGGCTTTCTCTGTGACTCTTTTTAGCCAGTATATTCTCAGTGGAAGTGACAATTTCTAGTATTATAGTTTAGACTTTAATGGGAATCATGGGTCTCTCCTTGATCCTCTAGTAACAATCTACAATCTTACCTTCTGCTATCATGAGAAAAACTTCTGTTGAGTAGATAATACTCCTTTACCATGGGCTCTAGAATAAACACATGTAATGTAGGGTTGTTCTATCCACACATCAAATTGAAGCAACTTAGCCCCAATTAAACCACAGGTGGATGAACAACAGGTAGATAATTGTGGATATCTATGAAAAAGCTACTATACTAAAGTCCACTAATGCACTGAATCAAGCCAACTTCTGTTTTCTTATATTAATAAATTAGAAATAGTTTCATGTTATCTTAAAATTTAAAGGAAGTGAAAATATGTCAAGAAAGTATTATTTAGCATTGTCTTTTTTCCCCCTATATCTCTGGCAAGGAAAATTTACAACACACATTAATTTTTATTTTTCCCTCAAAACAATATGGATAACTAATCCTATAGAGTATACTGATAGGTATATTTATTTCATGTGGTTCTACATGCTGCTGTTTAGCAGAAAGAAGGTTTTTGAACCATGTTCTTCAGTATTTTTTTGAGTAGAACATCATTACAAATATTTCTGTACCCATAATGCAAAGTATTATACTATTATAATGTTATATTTAATTTAATTAGAAACTGCTATCCCTGTTTAACTTCATTTTCAAATCCAATTCAGTTTCTCTTGAATAGGATAAATATACAACATATTCTTATTAAAAATAGTAAAATGATTTGTTATTCATGTTTTTTAAAAAATCAAGTATAACTTTTATGATAGCTTCACATTTCACTTGCTTATTTAATTTTATATTTTACTCAAATTATTGCAGAAATATTTTGAAGCTAAAATATATTTAAAAATCAAAGTGTAATCAGTACTCATATGTAATGACTAAAATGTCAATGGCTATTTCTTGTTTACTCGAATTATACACATAAAGAATACTGACCATTGATTTTATATGAACTTTTGTCCATTTGTTCCTTCATTGAAGGAACAAATGAGCACCCACCAGATGTAAGGGTATACATATGTCTAAGAATAATGAATATAAAGATAATCTTTAAATCATTGAATTTATGAATTATTATTCATTAATACTTACCATTCACATTCTGTTTGATTGATTTTTACTTCTAAGGTAAATGTGGGGGGGGGGGGGAAACGTGGAAAGATCTCTGGGTTTCCAAAATCAATCAGTCTAAAATGCATGCATTCTATCCTCCCAAACCCACGAGGAATATAACCTGTTCTTAGGTACTATTCACATACAGTCCCATTACCACCTTATTTTGTTCATCTGTAAGCAGAGATAGAAATATAACCATGATGCCATTCAAGTCTTATTTGTGAGAAATTACACAGATTTAAGAGGTACTCCCAAACCTGCACAAGTTATTAGGACCTTTCATAGTTGAGTATATATGCTCAAAATTTGTAGTTTTAGGAGCATGTCCAACAGAAAGATGGCAGAAGAGGAAGTTTTAGACACTCTTCCTCTCTAAAGGCATACTGATTCAACAATACATGAATATATTTCCTTTGTAAGAAATTAAGAAACTAATTGACAGGCCCCTGAATTCTGAGCAACCATGAAATCAGCCATATCAAAGCTAGAATAACTCAAGACACCTTCTTTCCATAATCCATATCCCCAGCACAGTGTCATGGAATCAGGAGGAAAGCCCTGGCTTCCAGGTTCTCCCTAGGGAGGAAAAGAGATGGACCACAGTTCCAATGTTCCAACTTCTTGAGGGCTGTCCAAGGGAGTTGCTTCTGTATTTCCTATCTAATTGTGTTAATGGGCCCCAACAAACTCCGGAAATGACTGAACAAAGATGGTAGTCTGAATACCATGCAAGCATTCACCATAGTTCCCTTCATCCATTGAGTGCATAGTCAGTAAGTAAAAAAATTCCAGATCACAGCTCAGCTTCTCTCTGCCAAGGGAAAGAATTGGACCATATACCCAATCTTCCAACTTTCCCAGGAGCTGCCCAAGAAAATAGCTTCTATCTTGCCTAACTCTGAGCACTGGTGGAACCTAGGAAATCCTGGACTCCTAGCTGCTGTTAAGGAAAGGCAATGGTTTGGGGATCGCTGGGTGGCTCAGCGGTTTGGCGCCTGCCTTTGGCCCAGGGCGCGATCCTGGAGTCCCGGGATTGAGTTCCGTGTCGGGCTCCCGGCATGGAGCCTGCTTCTCCCCCCTCCTGTGTCTCTGCCTCTCTCTCTCTATGTCTATCATAAATAAATAAATCTCAAAAAAAAAAAAAGAAAGAAAGAAAGAAAAGAAAAGAAAAGGCAAAGGTTTGCATTAGCACAAGTTTGAAAAGCCCCTGAATATCTGGTTGGCTGATTTATGATGGTCTTCTGCACCAGGATATTTGTTAACTCTAGGAGAGGAAGTTTTTTTAATTTTTTTCTAATGCACATAGACATAAAATAAAAAAACATGAAGACACCAAAAAAATGTGTCCCAAGTAAAGGAACAAGTTAAGTCTCCAGAAAACAGCATTAATGAAATATAGATATTACTTACTTGACAGAGAAAAATAACTATTATAAAAATGCTCACCAAAGTCAGGATAATAATGCATGAACAACATGAGAATCTCAACAGAAACAGAAAATATTAAAAAGTACCAAAGTCCAAAAGCTGAACACAAGATGGAACTGAAAATATCATGAGATATTCAACAACAAACTAGATCAATCAAAAGCAAAGATTAGTAAACTTGATGATGGGTCAATGAAAATTATCCTGTCACAGGAATAAAAAAGAAAAAACACTTAAAATTAGTGTGGAAAGCTTAAGAAAGTTATGTGACACTATCAATTGGACAATATACACATAAAGGAGTCCCCATTATGTGAAAATTGGACAGAAAAAATAAAATAAAATAAAATAAAATAAAATAAAATAAAATAAAATAAAATAAAAGGACCAGGAGCACTAGGGCATCTTACTCAATTTTGGCTCAGGTCATGATCTAAGGTTCATGAGATCAGGCCCATTGGGCTCCACACTCAGTACAGACACTGCTTGAGATTCTCTGTTTCCCCCTCTCTTCACCCCTCCCCCTGCTCATGTGCTCTCTCTTTTAAATAAATAAAATCTTTTTGAATAATAAAATAAAAATTGCCAAAAAACTTCTCATATCTGAGGAAAGAAAAGGACAGTCACATCCGGGAAGCCAAATGGATATTAAATGCAACAAATTCAAAGAAATCCACACCAAGCCATGCTATAAGTAAATTGTTAAAAGTCAAAGACAAAGAGAATTTTAAAAGCAGCAAGAGAATTCCCTTAACTCCTATAAGCAGATTTTTCAGCAGAATCTTTGAAGTATAGAAGAAGAAAAACAAAACACAAACCTGCCAACCATGAATACCATTCTGAGCAAACCAATCCCTCAAAAATAGAGAAAATCTTTTTCAGACAAATAACACATACTAGGTAGTTCATTGCCACCAGACTTGATTTACAAAAATTACTTAAGAAAGCTCTCAGGAATTAAACTAGAATTAAATTACTAGAATTAAAAAGTTTAATTAAAAGTTAATTCAAAAGTTTAATTCTAGTAAAAGTTAAAAGATGAATATTAAAATAATTATTTATAAAAGTATGTTAGTTGATAAATATAAAAAGATACAAACTGTGATATCAAAATCATGAAGTGGGAGATGAAGTGAGGAGCTAAGTAAAAGTGTAGTTACTGGATGCTACTAAAGTTTGTTACAATAGTATATTTTAAGTTGTAACTATATTTTTTGCAAACCTTGATAACCCCCCAAAAAATACATGTAGAAAACAAATAAAAGTAAAAAAAAAATAAGCCATATTGATACCAAAAAATCAATGAAATATTAAGAAAGCAATCAAGAAGAGACAAAAGAACGACAAGACATACAGGAGACAATAATATGGTAAGAGTAAATTCTTCCCCTCAGTAATTATTTTAAATGAAAATGGGTTAATCTCCCTGCAAGACAGAGTGACTAAATGGGATTTAAAAATGCAAAGATCCAACTATATTCTGCCTACAAGAGACTTAGTTCAGATTTAGTGACACATATAGGCTGTAAGTGAAGAGATGGAAAAAAAGATATTTCATGGGAATGGTAATCAAAAAAGGAGAGATAGCTGTATTTATATCAGTAAAGATAGGCTTTACATCAAAAACTATCACAAGAGACAAAGAAGGATTTTACAGAATAATAAAAGGGTCAATTTACTTGGGAGATGTAACAAATATAATAATGCCATATTACAACATTACAAATGTAGTCATACAAACCTACATAAACATCACATAATATATAAAGCAAATACTAAAAAAAAACTAAAGGAAGAATAGACGAAATAATAGATTTTAAAATCTCATTTTCAATAATGGATAGAGCACTCAGACAGGAAAAGTCAATAAGGAAACAGAACCTGAACAACACTACAGATCAATTGGACCCAAGAGACCATTCAGAGCACTCCAACCAGCAACAGAATACATCTTCCTCTCAAGCTCACAGGAAACATTATCCAAAACAAGTTATATGTTAGGTTGCAAAACAAGTTTTAACAAATTTAAGAAGACTGTAATCATACCTAGTATCTTTTATAATCACAATGAAATGAAACTAGAAATCAATAGCAAAAGTAAAATTGTTAATTGTGACATGTTTGTGATTTTTTAAAATTTTTCAACACTGAGACAAGGATTGAATTAAAAGTCAATTAATAAATATCAGACAAATGAAAACAATCAAATATACAACATACCAAATTAGGATACAGCAAAAGGAGTGTTAAAAAGGAATTTTATAGCCATAATGCCTACATTAAAAGAGAAGACAGATCTTGACGACCTAATTTTACTCAGGAACAAATTAGAAACAGAAGAACAAACTAAGACCAAAGCTAGGAAAAAGGGAATAATATAGTAAAAATAAGTGAAATTTAGAAAAAAAATTTAAAAAATCAATGAACCTAAAGCTAAGTTTTGGAAACCAAATTGACTAATCTTTAGGTAGACTAAGAGAAAAAAGGAACAAAATCAAAAATAAAAGAGGACACATTACAACTGAAAACACAAGAAAAAAAAAAGGATCATGAAAGACTACTATAAACAATTACACTTGGACAAATTAGATAATCTAGAAGAAATAAATTCCTAGAAATATACAAACTACCAAAACTGAAGCATGTAGAAATAGAAAATGTGAACAGATCTATAACCAGTAACTGATTCAATAATCAAACACACTCCAACAAAGCCAAGAACCAGATGGCTTCACTGTTGAATACTACACAAAATGTGAGAATTAACATCCCTTCTCTTCAAACTCTTCCCAAAATTTGAAAAGGAAATACTTCCAGATTATTTTTATGAAGACAACGGTATTCTGATATCAAAGCCAGACAAAGACATTTCAAGTAAAGTACACGTGAACATAAATCCAAACATTCTCAACTAATACTAGTTAGCTGAATCAAATAGCCTATTTTAAAAGCCATACTCCATGACCACATTGTGACTTATTCCTGGGATGCAAGGATGGTTCTGCATATGAAAAATCAATGTGATGTACCACATTAATAGACTGAAGGGTAAAAGTTCCATGATCATCACAATAGATGCCAAAGAAAAAGCATTTCACAAAATTCAATACTCTTTTAAGATAAAACTCTCAACAAACTAGGAATAAGAAGCCACATATAATAAGCCCACGATTAACATCATAATCAGCAGTGGAAAGCTAAAAACTTTTCCCCTAAAATCAGGAACAAGGCAAAAAAAACCCCACCCTATTCAGTAGAGTAATGCAACTTCTAGTCAGAGCAACTAGGCAAGATATAAGTGGCATCCAAAGAAAGGAAAAGGTCAAATTATCTCTGTCTGCATGATACAATCTTATATGTAAAAAATCAAAGATTCTTTTTAACAGTGTTAAATAAACTCAAAGTTGTAGGATAGTGACTTATAAAAATCATTTTTTATAAAAAAGGAACATTTCAATAGGAAATTAAGAAAAAATAATTAATTTTTAATAGCATCATAAGTTACAAAATATGAATAAGCTAAAGAGGTGAAAAACTTGAACTCTGAAAAATATAATACATTGATGAAAGGAATTAAAGACACCGAGGTTGATCTACAGATTCAGCGCAATCTCTGTCAAAACCTTAATGACTTTTACAGAAAAAAATTTTTTTTCCAAAATTTGTATCACACCACAAATGACCATAATAGGTCAGTTTGAGAAAAACAAAACAAAACAAAACAAAAAAACAAAAGCTAGAGACACCACACTTCCTGATATCAGAATATACTACCAAATTATAGTAATTAAAGCTGTGTGGTAATGGTGTAAAAACAAACATATATATATGAATGGAACAGAATAGAGAGGCAAGAAATAAATCCACATAAATATTGCCAATTGATCTTCAGCAAGGATGTCAAGCTTATAAAATAGTAAGGGGGTAATTTCTTCATCAAATGGTTTTAGGAAAACTAAATATTCACATGCAAGATAGAGATTCAACCTTAATCTCATGCTATACACAAAAATCAACTCAAGGCAGATGAAAGATTTAAATGTAATAGCGCAAACTGTAAGATACTAGAAGAAAACAATTCCATGAATGTTTTTCCTTATGATTTCTTAGATAATATGCCAAAGCAGAGGAAACAATAGCAAAAATGGACAAATGGAACTGCATCAAACTAAAAAGTTCATGCACACCAAAGGAAATATTTAACAGAGAAAATGGTTAACTATAGAATCTGAGAAAATACTTGCAAAGCCTATTTTTGGTAAGGGGTTAATATCGAAAATACCTAAGTAACTTCCAGAAATAAGGAAGAACAACTTGATTAAAAATTGACATAAGAGTTAAATAGCTCTCCAAAGACATGCACATTGTCAAAAAATACATGAACAGATGTTCCACATCACTACTTATCATGGAAAATCAAAATCACAATGAGGTATCACCCCACATGTGTGATAGTGGCTATCAAAATATAAGTCAACTGATGTTGGTGAAAATGTGAGAAAAAGGAATTTTTGTACACTATTGGTGGAAATGTAAATTGGTGCAGCCACTATGGAAAACAGTATGGAGGTTCCTTAAAAAAATAAAAAAATGTAAGTACCATATGATTCAGAAATCCCACTTCTGATTATTTATAAAAAAAGAACTAAAATCTCCATCTTAAGAAGATATTTGCATTCCCATGACGTTTTATTCAAAGTATTCAATGCGGAAACAATCTAAATGTCCATGGACGGTTAAACCGATAAAAATGTTGAATATGCATTCAATAGACTCTTATTCAGTTTCAAAAAAGATGGAAACAGGGACATATGTGATAGCAACATATTCTCCAGTTTCACTCATTTTAAGTGAAATAAGTCAAATGCAGGACAAATACAACATGATTTAACTGAGGTATTTAAAATAGTCAAATTCATAGGAGATAATACATTCCAACAATCATTCCTTAGACATAAAACTATTGAGGAGGCCAAATTACAGTTTAAAAGATTTCTGCCAAAAAAAGTAGTGGTATGTTTGTCATTCTATTTCCAGTAGCTACTGGTTTTAAATGTTCTCTTCTACTGTCAATAGTGGGCTGAAACACATGCCTTAAATTAGAGTGTATAAAATACAGAAGTTAGCTATGCAGAACTCTTGGATCCTTGTAACTCGACTTAGATGTTAATTGAGTACTATCACACAGGTAGGAAATAGGGAAATTCTCAGGGGCAAATAAAAACATGGGAGTTTTTCATTTCTATAATCTGTACTTGGATTCGTTTTTTGGTGTTTCTGAAATTTGAGATTATGAAGATTATTTTCCTTCTTAGATTTTTTATAGAAAATGATTGTCTAAGATTTAAATGAATCTCTAAATTATAAAAGGACAAAAAACAATTATATATAAATAATTCACATTAAATCATATGTAAGAGGAAATATTTGGTTTCTATTTTCAGAAATTACACTATATCTACTGTTCTTTGAAGTGATCACTTTTGATAGAATTGAAAATCTAATATCCAATTATTTATAAACTTAGGTTTAACTCTGGTATTTTTTACCAGACTAAAATATGAATCAAAGTGATGTTTGTGGAAGACTGAATTCAAGAAAGTGTACATTAAATTTGGTATTAGTTTTCCACAGTGGAATGATTAGATTTGTTTTTGAAATGGCAGCGATTCATCTTATGCGTTGGTCTTTTAAAAAATATGAAGCAGCAGCATATAAAAATTTAAAACAGTAATAATTAAAACACCACAGTGAAAATCCTTAAGTATTTTATGGTACAAAGTTTGTACTAACATTGAGAACATTCACATTGTTGAAATACATTGATCTGAAATTAATCACTACCCTTTCACAACACAGAAATATATTCCATGCAGACAGAGCAGGAAGAAATATTTCCTTTATCATTCTAGTATGGAATGGAGTGGTCATGGTGGGAGCGATCATTCAATACACACACTTTATGGGAACTGATTTTAAAAGAAATGGCTACAGATCTGTAAAACAGAATTTGATTGAATGCTGAGCTGAACTATAGATTTTTGTGATAAACACATCTAGGTCTATTAACCAAAATTTCTCATTTTGGTTAATCATACTACCATGCATCTTATTATACAAGCCATAAATCTTGATTTTAATCTAATTTTCTGATTTCCATACTGTGCACACCCAACCATTTACCAAATCCACCACATGGCCATTGACTTAGTGCAGGCTCTTTTACTAGTGAGTTTTTGTTTCCTTGGTTTTTATGCCATGTTTTTTGGAGTCTATGTGTGTATACTCATGTATGTGATAGAATATATGGAGGAGGTTCCTTATAATTGAACATAGGCTTTGTGATAGCCTAAATAATGGACCCAAAAGATGTCCAAGTACTAATCCCTGGCCCCTGTGCTAGCTCATTTGAAAAATGGATTTTGCAAACATTATTAATTGAAAGATTTTGACAGTAGGAAGTAATCCCAAAATATCTGGGTATACTACAAATTTAATCACAAGTATCTATATAAGACGATGGCAGTGGGAGATTTATCAGAGAACAGGAGAATGTGATATGGGCAGAGATTGGAGTGATGTACTTTAAAGGCAGAGGAAGGGGACACCAGCCAAGAAAAACAGGTGGCCACTAGAAGCTGAAATGGAGTCTCCCCAGAGAGATCACAGAAGGAGCCTACAGCTTGATTTGGGGCCAGTGAAAAAGATATTGGACTCCTGACTTACAGAACTGTTATAAAAATACATTTATGTTGTTTTAAGCCACTAAATTCAGTAATTTATTATAGTGTATATATTACTAATAATATATAACAGCAGTAATAGCAAAGTAATACAAGTTTCTTGTCTTAATTCTGGATTTAGTATCACTCTAAAACACCAGTCTGATCATTTAATGGCTCCCAAAAACCTAGCAACAAAAGCATACAAAAACAGTAATCAAGATAATAGTTCACTCTGCCTCTCTGATCTCATCCCTGGGTTTCCTATACTTTATCATCTAAAAATACCAAACTTTGCAGTAGTCTTGAAGTTTTTGCCTACTTCCTAAAGTCTTTTGGAAACTTTTCTCTCTTCTGTAACACTAATTAATGTAATTACATACATCTGTTATGGTCATTATCACATGATCTTAGCTTTCAGTAGGCCTTTTCCTCTGAAACTCTGAACTCATTGAGGACTCTCAAAGACTTAGCTCAATGTCTGACACATAGAGCTGCATGAACATTTCCCAAATATATGAACACTAAATCCATCATTCTGCTCACTAAATATCCTATATATATATATATATTTTTTTTAATTTGGTCATTTCTTTTTATGTATCAATTATGAACAATGTTTACTTACACTAATAAAGCTTTCTCCACAATTTATAACAATCTTCCACTGGTAACATTATAAGTTACAAAACTACAAACACATCCCACAAGTCCCAGGAATTCACCAGCAGGCATATAAATGTATTTTTATTTTGTATCATTTGATCCCTTTAGATTTGTAGAACCTTAGCTCTTTCTTCCAGGACCTCTTCACTTCAAAGGCTTCATAATCTTTACAAGATGCTGCTGAGGTTCAACTCCTTCCATCAAAACCCTTAGTGACTGTGCTCTCTGCTAAGTAAGTTGAAATTTCTCAATATTCACATGTGAAGAATGGTTGGCAGTCATCTTTGAGGTGTAAAATGCCATGTCTATCAAAAAATCCATAGGAGAGCTGCCTGCACTTTAAGCATAAAGGGCATTTCCAGGTCCACATAGTTGTTCCCCCCCCTCAGGGCACACCCTCATTGTGGTGAGTCATTTGGACTGGTTAATTATTATTACTTTATTTTTTATTTTTAAAGATTTTACTAATTCCTTCATGAGAGACACCTGTGGGGAGCCTCTTGTGGAACCAGATCCCAGGATCCTGGGATCACAGACTGAGCCAAAGGCAGTCGCTCAACCACTGAGCCACCCAGGCACCCCTGGACTGGTTACTTTAAGTAACAATCATCATTCCTCCTCCATCTATCTCATCATCCTTTACTAATTCACTCTTTCAAGACTTCATTCAGATATTTTCTACTTTCAAATGATTTTGTGTAATACTCAAAGAATAAAAACAGTTGTATTTAAAACTTTGATTTGACATTGACTTATTAATGTCAATAACAATATTTTAAATAAAATACAAACGTTGTAAAATATTCTCCTAGCTTTATCTTAAGCATTTACTCAAAAATTTCATATTTTCACTAAAGGAGCCTTTTGATGATTCTGTAAGAAGTGACACTTTTTAAAGATTTTTTTTTTCCAAAAGTACCCTTTCTTGGCACTTTTTCCCCCAGTCATCTTTTATTGGATATTAATTCTCAATGAGGATACAAAAGGATTTAAGAGTCCAAGGCAAAGGTCATGGTCACGAATGCAGGATGCCTTGCCACATTTTCTACATAGCTAAAATATTTCTTCTATATCTCATCAACCTCTTTGTGATGTAGGAGGTGGCTATTGTCATTTCACAAATGGAAAACACATAAGAGGTTAAAAGATGACAGAGAAAACTCAGGAATGGAAATGTAGTCACTGATATATTCTAAATTTAAATATGTATTTTTTTCTGTTTTCCTTATATATATGAAGATCACAGATAGACAAAGTTCTAAGATTCCTTTTTAACAAAGCTGGTAGGATGTGACTGTATTAGACTTATACCATGTCCTAATTTTAATGGTTTATTGTCTTTATGGTTTCATCAGTCTAGAATTATTTATTTATTTATTTATTTATTTATTTATTTATTTATTTAAGATTTTATTTATTTATTCATGAGAGACACAGAGAGAGAGAGAGAGGGGCAGAGACATGGGCAGAGACAGAGAGAGAGGCAGGATCCATGCAGAAAGCCCATTGCAGGACTCAATCCCAGGTCTCTAGGATCACCCCCTGGGCTGAAGGCAAACACTTAACTGCTAAGCCACCCAGGGGTACCAGTCTAAAATATTTTAAATAACCTCATCAGCGAGGTTGATTATTTTTTTTTTTAATTTTTTTTTTTTTTATTTATTTATGATAGTCACAGGGAGAGGCAGAGACACAGGCAGAGGGAGAAGCAGGCTCCATGCACCGGGAGCCCGATGTGGGATTCGATCCCGGGTCTCCAGGATCGCGCCCTGGGCCAAAGGCAGGTGCCAAACCGCTGCACCACCCAGGGATCCCGAGGTTGATTATTTTAATCACCATGAACTTTTGGGGCAATCCGCAAACACCTTAGCACAACATTGGACCTTTTCCTGTGTGTGTGTGGGGGGGGTAGGTTCTGTATGTTTTAAGAGGGAGAAAGGGTGGGGAGGAGCAGAGGGAGAGAGAGAATCTTAAGCAGGCTCCACTTCACAACTCTGAGATCACATCCTGAGCTGAAATCAAGGTTCTGATGCTTAACTAACTAAACCACTCAGCTGCCCCTAAACCTTTTTCCTTTGATTTAGATGACAATTGCATGAAATCAAAAGTACTGTTACTTGATCTCTGCCATTTGAACTGGGTTGAAAGATAGTAGTAAATTTGTATAATATAGTTATGTAGTTGAGCATATGCCAAAAGAACAAATTTATAAAAGTTAGATATTTGGGTTCGTCTGTCTCTTAAACAAAACAAAGCTCCTTTAGCAATGAGACAAAGTTTCAGAATTGCAGAATATGCCATTCCAGAGGAGCCCCAGTTTAAAAATAAAAAAAATCTCTTATGTCCCAGAAAATATCAGGTAGAAAAGTAAAAATGAAGCAGCCTCACCTTTATGGCTAGCATTTTTGATGAGTAGGTAAGGCATAGGTGTTTGAAGGGTAAGTAGGTATTGAGACCCCTCCCATTTCCTTTGAGTAGGGTCTGCCTTTCAATGTCAGAATTCCAAACACTCCATTAATGTTTGTTCATTCAGTGGATGCATGGATGGTAAGAGCATAGCAACAAAGCAGTTTAAAAAGCATTAAGGGGGCAGCCCCAGTGGCCCAGCGGTTTAGCGCCACCTTCAGCCCAGGGTGTGATCCTGGAGATCTGGGGTCAAGTCCCACATCAGGCTCCCTGCATGGGGCCTGTGTCTCTGCCTCTCTCTCTCTCTCTCCGTGTCTGTCATGAATAAATAAATAAAATCTTTAAAAATAAATAAACAAATAAACGAATAAATAAATAGCATTAAGGAATTTAGGAACCACAATAGCCAAACTGTGGAAGGAGCCTCGGTGTCCATCGAAAGATGAGTGGGTAAAGAAGGTGTGGTCTATGTATACAATGGAATATTACTCAGCAATTAGAAACGACAAATACCCACCATTTGCTTCAACGTGGATGGAACTGGAGGGTATTATGCTGAGTGAAGTAAGTCAATCGGAGGACAAACAGTATATGTTCTCATTCATTTGGGGAATATAAATAATAGTGAAAGGGAATGTAAGGGAAGGGAGAAGAAATGTGTGGGAAATATCAGAAAGGGAGACAGAACATAAAGACTCCTAACTCTGGGAAACGAACTAGGGGTGGTGGAAGGGGAGGAGGGCGGGGGGTGGGGGTGAATGGGTGACGGCCGCTGAGGGGGGCACTTGATGGGATGAGCACTGGGTGTTATTCTGTATGTTGGTAAATTGAACACCAATAAAAAATAATTTATTAAAAAAAGGAATTTAGGAACCCAGAAAGTATAATACTATTAATATATTTGTAATTGATAACATTTTTATACTCTCCTTTTAGATCTTATCATGTATCATAAATGTTGCATGACATTTATCCTAGCACAGGTATTATATGTAAAAGATAATTAATAAATCTAAATATTCTAGTGTCATTACTGGAATTAGGACCAGGCTCAGAGGTTTGTTCCCAAGAAATTAGGCCTTAGTCTAACTACTAAAGTGAGAATCATATTTGAAAGCAAATCTGAAGAAATCACTGAGCCTGAAGCCAGGGGCCTCTTTAATTTCCTCTGAATAAGAGAAACATTAATCCCTGAAATTCAGTTGACATTAAGTCTTTAAGAAGGAGGATCTGTTTTGTCCCCAGTGTTCAATAATGAAAAGTGGATGCTAGACAGGGTCATTTTTTTTTTGGTAGCAGAAAAAGAACTGGACTTCGAATAGAATTCCTGGGTTATAATCTATCATCTCCTTGCTGTTTTGCCTTAGGGGGGAAAAGTTCTTTGATTGTTGTAAATATCAGTTTCTTTATTTGAAAAACAGGGGTTATAATGACTTTAATTTTCATTTCCTTGGACAGGAAGTATTAAACTTACTCCTCGATGTGTTACTGCTAAAGGGGAGTTTAATGACAAGAAAGGAGATGGCACAACAAAAAAAGCAATCTGATTTCAACTCAGATTCCAGACAAGAAATGATTTATCTCCCCAATGGCGAGTTTGAAATGCAACTCTCATTGCCTTAGCGCACAGAACACTAATTGTAGCAGAGAAGAATGGAATTGGCAGAAGCACACTCATGAGGACAGGAAATATTTAGGTTAGAGGAGAGAAACCAATCTCCAATGTAATCAAGTAAATCATATTACCAGAAATTAATTTTTTTTTACTTTTTTTATGTGTTCTCATGTGAAAGTCACAGAAAGTATTTGAAGAGCTTGAATTTTGCCTGTACACCTTAGAATCAGGCCAAGCCAACTTTTGTCACATGTGCCATGGCAATGTTACATACAATCTAAGCATTCTAGCATATATTGGATGAAAATGGAGCCTATATAAGACATGTATTTTATATCATTTTAACCACTTCCAGATGTAAAGGTTAAGAGTTCAATAATCAAGGTCAAGTAATAAATGACATTCCAAGTAGATTTCATAGGTCACCAAAAATGAGTTTGAACAGTGTAGAGAATACTCTATTAATCCCACTGATTAAAAAAAATTACCAGTGATTCCTTGAAGTGCTGAGATCTGAACTCAGTGTGTATCAAGTACACAGTATTTAATATGCCTATGAATGTGAAATGGTTATTTCAGAATGCGACCTCAAAGATCTGCAACAAGTATCCTTGCTCAAATCACTTATCTAAAATTCCAATTTATTTAAAATAAAGACCACAACATCTTTCATCCCAGAACATACTAAGCACACAATAAAGTGAAACTGAGCTACAATAATATAAACATACATCAACTGCCCTTTTGATACTTTATTGGCAAGATCCCAATTCTGAATTTTATTTAGTAGGCAATAGAAAAGTAGTTGAAAACCTGTATTTGAATATGCACGTGTGTTAATTTTGGAAAAGAGGGGATCCCTGGGTGGCTTAGCGGTTTAGCGCCTGACTTTGGCCGGGGGTGAGATCCTGGAGATCCTGGATTGAGTCCCACATCGGGGTCTCTGCATGGAGCCTGCTTCTCCCTCTGCCTGTGTCTTTCCTCTCTCTCTCTCTCTCTCAATCTCTCTCTCTCTGTCTCTCATGAATAAATAAATAAAACCTTTAATAAAAATTGGAAAAGAGATAGAGGGGCAAAGAGTGAAGCTTGACTACTCGGTTATTATCTAAATGTGAGTAATGATATTAGTCATCCTTATGAAATGGAATCCTATACTATCAATAAAATGAAGTAGATTTGAAGTAGATTTGTCTTGAAAATTATTTTTGTGATAGTGCCACTAGAGGCTTAAAGAAATGGGTTACAAATCAGTGATGTATAGTTTGCCCTTGGGTAAATATACATGTTTATGTATGCATGTATACTGTACATATTATATGCACCCATTACGTGCAGTAATTTTATTATGAATATCTAATAAGACAAAAACCAAGTTAAATTTAGCTTTTATGATTTCCATCATTATACTTTTTATGAAACATCCTTTACCTTGTAGGGGAGGTGGCAGATGGAGAGACAGAATCCTAAGGAGGCTCCATACCCAGCACAGAGCCCAAAGTAGGGCTTGATCTCATGATCCTGAGCCCATGACCTGAACCGAAATCAAGAGTCAGATGCTTAACCGACTGAGCCCCCCAGGTGCTCTGAGACATACTTTCTAAAAGTAATCAGAAGCTAAAAATAAAAACACACTATAAATTGTATTTGCATATTTTAGCACTTACATTTTATTCTCAAATGTCTGAAAGCTTTATTAGAAAGAAATATCCAGTATCATTCAAAAAGACAACCTACTTATGTCCCTACTGCAATATGATACTAAACTTTGGAAATATTTTCTGTGTATTTAAGACTACTTGCACTTGAGAATAATTAGTAATAATCATACATTCAAGTAAGTCAAAATTAAACATTTTACTACATATAGTAAATACAATTTTCTATTTTCTAGTTATATTAAATCTTTATTACTATTTATCTCAAATATATATTCATATATATCAAGTGGTATTAGTGACAACCTAAGCCACATTTGATACATTATACTATAGCATTTAAAAATATGAAATAGGGATCCCTGGGTGGCGCAGCGGTTTGGCGCCTGCCTTTGGCCCAGGGCGCAATCCTGGAGACCCGGGATCGAATCCCACATCAGGCTCTCGGTGCATGGAGCCTGCTTCTCCCTCTGCCTGTGTCTCTGCCTCTCTCTTTCTCTCTGTATGACTATCATAAATAAATTTAAAAAATTAAAAAAAAAAGTTTAAAAATATGAAATAAAAAAAAAAGAAAAAAAAATATGAAATGAAAAAGCCCAAATGGGGGCATCTGGGTGGCTTAGTGGTTGAGCATCTGCCTTTTGCTCAGGTCGTGATCCCAGGATCCTGGGATTGAGTTCCGCATCAGGTTCCTCATGGGGAGTCTGCTTCTCCCTCTGCTTATGTCTCTGCCTCTGTGTCTCTCATGAATAAATAAGTAAAAGCTTTATTTAAAAAAAAGCCTAAATGTATATTTCTATTTATATGTGCATAAGTATATGTAAATGACATTTCTTTGCATGTAAGAAAATACAGGAAAAGTAAATGTGCCATTGTTACAAAGGAGTGTTAAAAATCCAAAAGGTTCATAAAATAGAATTTCTTAATCTAATAGAAAATCATTACATACATGACCTGAATTATAAAAACCTACTTCATATAAAATTATATTTTCTTTTATCCTATTAGTGTCATATTCTTAACAGAAAAGCTTAGAAGAAAAACACTAGTAAAAGTTTAGTATTTACTTCTTTCAGAGAAGCTGAATTGACTTTTATAGCATCACTCTTCCTTAAAAATATGCCATATCACATCGTCCTTTAAGAATAGAGTCCTAATCTTTATGAACTTATTGGAAATAGGTAAACTTTCTATCCTATCTATATTTTCTCTAAGAAAATAAGGCCCAACTTATGAGAAAAATGTGATGTTTAATAGGATGCTATTGAAAGATTTTAAACATAGCACCCTTTTGATACAGCTTCAATAAAATTAGAGATTCTATTAAATAAATTTAAATTTTACAAAGCAGACAATATTATGCATAACTGAATTAGGTTTGCACCTCATTGGTATCAGTTTGAAGTCCAAACTCCTTCACCTAATAAAATAGTTAGCCAGATGGATTTACTTCCTTTCACATTGTACCTTTTTTTTTTCTTCTTTCTACCCTAGACTCAGGAAACATTAGGTTCTCATAGTTTGTCAAATGTCCAGATGCTCTGCCAACATCCAAATCTTTACATGTGCCACTCCTTTAGCTGGGAGCTTGAGAGCACACATTAAAACAAACCTCCGTTTCATTTGGCTGACACATTTACCTTCTCATTTCTTATTAGTTTGGTTCCATTTAGAGATGGCATTTGCAGGATGTGTAGTGATTACCTACATTCTTTCTTTTTTTTTTTTTTTTTTAAATTTTTATTTATTTATGATAGTCAGAGAGAGAGAGAGACAGGCAGAGGGAGAAGCAGGCTCCATGCACCGGAAGCCCGACGTGGGATTCGATCCCGGGTCTCCAGGATCGCGCCCTGGGCCAAAGGCAGGCGCCAAACCGCTGCGCCACCCAGGGATCCCCTTACATTCTTTCTTAATTCTCCTTCATAGAGTAGCAGATCCTGGCTTGCAAGATCCCTGACCAGCATCCCTAGTGCCTGGTATAGTACCTTATATTAGGCACTCAATACATCTTTGATGAATGGTGGATATTAATCCTGGCATATGGCTCAAAAGCATTTACTGCCAATCAAATTCAGGAATTAAGCTTTCCATTCATACTCCTGTTATGACAGTTTATCTTTTGATAGCTTAAATTAAATTAATGGGTTATTTATAAGTGTAAACATATGAAAGTATTTATTAAACCAAATGTCTATTGTGGTAAAGAAAATATTTTAGATTCAGTAAATCTCTTAGTTGATTTTAACACACAGGAATTTAAATTTTCTAGCCTCCCTCACAGTTGGGTGGGACCATAAGACTGATTTGTGGTGACTAGAATGTGGGCAGGAGTGAAATATGCTACGCCATGTGCCAGCCTCGCCTCTAAAACTTCCCTTCTGATCCCTCACAACCTCTCCACACTTGTCTCTGTGCCAAATGGAAGCAAAGAGTCTAAGTATATTAAGATCCATGTATAATCCCTCATCACCAACACCAACTTGCTTTCCATGGTGAGTCAAACAAGGGATAAAACTGTTTAGCTACTGAGACTTCAGCACAGCTGTTTATAGAAATTAGCCTGACCTGGCTCAAATAGCAGTTTGCAAAATTTTCTTCTAAAACAACACAGTGTGCTTACGATACTTAGGAGGAAAACTTTATAATTTTAGAGAGGATGCTATCAAGAGGGTTTAAACTGCAAGGGCTCTTTAAATAACAACTTTAACAAAGTTAGAGTGAGGTGAAATTTAAATTTTAGAAAAAGAAGAGTATGTTATTCCAGCATCTCTCTCCATAATGTTTTGTTTGGGAAGTTTATTGGCAAATACAAAGTAGAAAGTTATAAAATGAACCCAGGTACCTATTAGTCAGGTTTAACAATTATTAACAATTTTGGTATATAATTATCCTTTGTCCCTTTAAAGTTGAATCCTCTCAGCAAAGCTAACATACCAGATTATCTCACTCATAAATACCTGAAGCATGTATCATGTTAACAATTGTTATATAAACCATACCACTTTCACATCTAAAAATGTTGTCATTAAAATCTCTTAATATTACCTAATAGAAAGTCTAGCCTCACATTTCCCTAATTATCAACAACTCTCTTTTTTTCTTTTTTTGATGGATTATCCACCAGCTCTTGAGTTACAGCTCCCGTTTCTTTGATTCCATGGCCTTCAATTTTCATCCTCCTTGTCATTAATTTTCTGGAGAAGCAAATAGTGTCTTATAGATGTCATCTTACAAACTTGGGTCCGTGTGCTTGTACAATTTGATTCATAACCAAGTTTCTCTGGCTGGCTGATACAGTTGCTTCTGAGGCAAGACATGGTGTTTTGTAGACTGTTGTGGAAAACTCTAAAATTCTACTGGAATCAACATCTGCTGCTGCTGAAAAAGATAAAAATCAGGCCTAGAGAGGGGAAGAAAATTGGTAGGAGAATGTGGTTAGGTAAAGGATGGAAACATGAAAAAATATTCCTTCCTCTTTTTCTGGCCTTTCAGTCTCTGGCATGCATCCCTAATGGCATCCCCATTTGTGCCTATTTTTCAGGTAATAGGCATATTCTTCCTGGTTTTTATTTTCCTTTTATTTTCTAAACAATCTGTTAGTGTAGTACCAGGACTAACTTGGCTTTAATACTGAGCTAATCCCATTCTATGAATTCTCCTCCATTTCCCATGTATAAAGAGGTCTGTTCACTATGGTTCTTTAAAAAGTGGACTATTCAAGCTTTACATGATCTCTAGAAATTGTTTGACTTACCCTTTTCAGTTTTTATTTCCTTACTTTCCCAGTGTTTAATTACCAACATATACAATCAAAGCCTTGAGAGACTCCCTGGCAATCCTGCTAGTCTCTAGCTCTTCCTCCCTGCACACCTTCCTCTCCAGTGCTTGGCCCCATAAATTGTATTTGCTTTGGCATCCCTGAAATCGGAACTGTGAATCCTCAATGTGGTGGTATCAGATAGCTCCATATATAGCCCTATTCCTTTTACTAGAGCCTGAAAACGGAAGAGTAGGGAAAGTCATACAATTTACCTCATTTTGTTCCTTTCTGTCAGAGATTGTTTTCCTACCTTGCCTGTGTTCTAGTGTCTGAAAACTGTTATTTCCTATATTTAGTCTAGTTATTTCCTATATGTATCATCGTTGTTTACAGAAGGGCAATAAATTGGATTCCTGTTACTTCATCATACCTGTGAGTAAAAGCCACTTGCAACTTTTTTAAGATTAAGAAAGAGAGAGAGAGCATGAGTGGGAGGCAGAGAAAGAGAACCTGGTCGTGCGCGTAGCTGGATGTGGGTCTCAGTCTCACAACCCATGAGATCATGACCTGAGCTGAAACCAAGAGTCAGACAGTTGTTTAACTACTGAACCACTCAGGCAGCCCCCTGTTTTCTTCTAATTAGCATTTGCATAAGGACCTTTTTCATTATTGCACTTTAATCTGTATCTGTGTATTTAAAGTGAATTTCTTTTAAAGAGAAAAGGAATTTGCATCTTATTATAGTCTGATAATCTCTACATTTTAATTACAATTTTTGGACCATATATTTAATGAGATTATTGATACAATTCTGCTAAAATCTTGCTTATCTATGTCAATTTTCTTCATTTTGCCTTTCAATTTTTTTGCTTATGGTTGACATACAATGTTACATTCATTTCAAGTGTACAACATAGTGATTTAACTTTAATACATTAGGCTATGCTCAACACAAAGAGGTGTAGGGCACCGTCTGCCACCATACAACCCAATCACAGTGTCATTAAGCATATTCCCCATGCTCTATCTTTCAGCTCTGTGACATATCCATTCAGTAACTGGAAGCCTAAATCTCCCACAGAACATCATCCATTTTGACCATCCCTGTTTTCCTCTTTTTAACCGTATTATTTTAGATTAACTGAGTATAATATTTCCTATCCTTGCTATTGACTTACTAGCTTTTTATTTAATATGTTTGTTCTCGGTTTTACAATATGCATCTTTAACTTATCACCATCTACCACCAATTATACTACCTTTCATATAGATTAAGATCTTTCAATAAGATATTTTGTTTTTATTGTCATACATTTTATTCCTACCTAAACAGCCATTGTTTTCATTTTTTGTTGTCATTATTTTTCATAATATTTTGAAAAACATTTGTGTGTCACTTATGCTGCTATGTTTGTCATCTGTGATATTCATTATTTAGATTGAAAGTTTTTACATTTTCTATAAAAAGACAGACAATAAATTGTTTAGGCTTTACTGGCTCTACATAGTTTCTGTTCAATATGCTTATTCTTTAAAAAAAAAATTAACAATGTAAAACATTCTGACCTCTCAGGCTTCTGAAGAAATAGAGACAGATAGACACATCCTAAGTCAAATATGGCAGCAGGCTAAATTTTACCAAACCCTCATTTAGATGCAAAATTTTATCAAGTGCCATTTTCATTATTCACAAATGCTTACTTTCATCATAATTCTGTCACAAAGGTCTGATAACACTGAAATTTGTAAACTTTGGTTTGTCTAAAAAGTCTATCTTCATATTTGAAGCATATTTTTTGCTTGATATTCAATTTCAGGTTCACAGTTTTTTTTGTTGTTGTTGTTGTTTTGTTTTGTTTTCCTTTCAGCACTTTAATGAGATTGTTCCTCTTTGTGTTCTGGCAAGTTTAACTTCTGTCAAATCTATATGCATTCTTTGTTCTATGCAGAAGTGTCATTTCCCCGCTGGCTACCATTTAGATATTTTCTCTCAATTACTTTTTTTTAGGGTTTTTTATTATTATTCAAATGTGCTCTGGTGTGGTCTGCTTTGTTTTTTCAGCATGGTTTTGCTGATTTTTTATTTTCCCATGAAGTAAATTGGCCATTATCTCTAAATAATATGTAGACCTATCTGTATGCTCTCCAATAAAATGTTAGCCTGATATTGTCTCACTGGACATGATAATCCATTTATTTACAGTCTCTGTCTCCAGGACTTTTCCTCTATTGTTTTTATTGCTACATCAAGTTCATGGATCTTTTTCTTCCATGTCTGTTATTACTCCCATGCAGTATTTTTTTAACTTTATTTTTACATTTCAGATATTGAATTTATGTCAAGTAGTTTCATCAGAGTCTTTTGTAACTTAATTGTTCTTCACTTCATGTTCAGGCTTTATTTTAAATCCTTGAACACATTAAATGTATAATTGTTCCTTTAAACTCCTTGTCTACTGATTCCAGCTTCGATTTTTCTGCATCTGTTTTTAATGATAGATTTGTCTCTTGATAATACTTTCTATTTTTCTACCTTTTTTGTATGCCTAGCAATCTTTTCTGTATGGCAGTTTTGCAAATCATTTTGTTTAATGTTCAATTTTCATGTATTTTTGTAAAGATTATTGAAATTTATTCTAGGTCACAATTTATCTACATTTCTTCACTTTATTTCTTTTGATGCTTGATTTCAGTTAGGACAGCTTCAGAGCAGATTTATCACTGGGTTTAGTTTAGTCTTATAGCTAAGATGTGACCATTTTGGCCACTATATGATGCTCTGTGTATTAAGAGGTATTTTTATTTGGGATGATGAGAATGCCAATTGTTCTCAACCCTAAGTGATCTTCATTAATTGTTTTACCCATTGCTTCCCAGTAGTTCCATCCCTGGTCCCCTTGGAAGGCTGGTCAATACTCAGCCAACTACTTGAAAGAATCCTTCTGTGGTCTCTAGCACACCCTCTTCTCTCCTCCCTTCCTCCCTACAGTTTCCTATTTTATCTATCCACCAACCTACCAACCAATCTCCTCTATTTCTGATGTGCTGCCCTTAAAATTATAGTCAATTTGATTTCTGAAAGTATCTTCCTATCTTCCCAACTCAACTAGGTCATGTTTGGATCCCCTCTGACATTTTCTATGACATGGATAGAAACTTTCTCTAGCTAATAATGCTAGAAGTCATAGGTATCATATTTCCCCTTCCATCATGAGACTCTCTCATGTAATCCATGATCACAGACCTATGCTACCTACATTCAATGTGTGAAAAGTTATTTTTCCACTCTCATCCCCAATTTTCTTGTAATTTACATTTGTAGCAGGGTGATTCTCTATGCAGTTAAAACTCTATAGGTGAAAATGAAACTGAAAAAGCATCTTTAAATAATACATAGTTCAATGTACACACTTTTGCATGAGCCTAAACTAACTGCCACCCCAGTCATGAATAGCAGCCTTTTATAATCTCCTCATCTTGTTGGTAAGCAAAACCTGGAATTTGCTTCTAATCAATATATGGCACAAGTGAAGGATTTTTACATCAATTAAATACCTCCAATGAACTTACTTTAAGTTAATCAAAGGGGGATTATTCTGGTGGCCTTAGTCTATTCAGGAAAGTCATTTAAAAGATGGTCTAGAAGTCCCAGATTTGAAGTAGACTATTGCTGACTTTAAAAAATTAAAGAGCTGCCAAAAAAATCTCTGCTACAATGAAATGAAATCAGTCAACAACCTGAGAGCAATTGCTGAGTGGATTCTTGCCTATTGAGCCTTCAGATGAGAATGCAGCCAACCAAGACCATGATTTCAGTCTTATGAGATTCTAAGTAAGAGTTAAGAGTTCAGCTTGCAGTTCCCAGCCTTCTGACCTACAGAAATGGTTACATAAAATGACTGCTGTTTTAAGCCATTTAGTTTGTGGTAATTTATAAGGTAGCATAGGATACTAATTTAACTAAACATAATGTACTCTTCAAATGATTCTAACTATTCATTAAACTGCATTAAATGCAGCAGCAGCTACAAATAGAGACATACCCTTTCACTAAATTGCCACAAGTCAGTATTGAGATCTAAGTTTCCAAAATGTGGCATTCATTGATCACCATTTCCTCTATTTTCAGGCCCCTTCTTCAGAGAATCTGGACTCCAAAAATCTCTTGACCTTCCCAGCACTTCTATTTCATTTCATTTTCCTTTGTCACCTTTACATCTTTACTCTATTCCTATACTGCTTAAAATATCAAGGCTAATTATTAATGTCATTCCCTCACAAATATCCTAGTTCCACTTGCCCCTTTCTTGCTTTGCCATACTGTAGGAGAAAAACTTCAAAGCGAGAAAAAAACTCATCATTCTCAGTTTTTTTGTTTTACAAATCAAAAATGTCTAACAAAAATCCTTTAAAACCAGAATGGCTCCTCCTAGGATAACATTATGACAAAATTATCCTAAATTACTATTATGTGTTTTCTTTTTCTCTCTACTTTACCTGGCTCTATTTTTCTTCTATTTTGCTGAAAGAAAGGAAAGCTCACAAGAGAACTTCCACATATTTCCACCCCACATCAGAACCCCTAGTAGTATCTGTACCTGCCTGTTTCCTATGTATTTTCACCTAAAGCCAAGAAATTCCTCCATTTTTATATGTTTCCATCTTCTCTAGTGTACTTATGGACATTAATGTAGCATTTTCTTCCTCTTTCTTCTACATCAAATGTCATCTTTTCCCATCATTACTGTTTCATATCTTTGTTGACTTTTGAAAATTAATACTCCTCAGAAGTACCACCTACAATCCCTATTGTAGGCTGTGTTGTGTTTGCCACCCAACCTCCAATACCTAACAATGTTACTGTAATTGAAGATTAAGAGAAAGAGCCACTACACTGATGGGCATATGAATTAGTGCCACCCTGGTGGACACAAAAGAAAGAACACTGAGCCCAACAATTAATTTTAAGGCTTAGAATCATATGGAATTTTCCCTGCTAATTTTCAGACTTGCTGGAACCTGTGGTCCTTTCCCCTCCCCTAATATCTCCCTTTGGGAATGGTGATGTCTGTCTTACACTTGTGTTACACTGTATTTTATAAAGAGATAACTTGTCTGGTTTCTCAGGTTCACAGCTAATAAGGAACTTTGCTTCAGGATGAATTATATCTTTATTCTCAACAGTAGCTGATTTAGAGGATATTTATGTGAGATAATTAATTTGGATTTAATGTTGAAATAGGTGTAGACCTTTGGGGCTGCTGGGATAGGGTGAATATATTTTGCATTAAGGCCATGAAGTTTGAAGAACCAGACAGCAGAGTGCTATAGGCTATTTTATTTCTCACCAAAGTCCTAATCCAGAGTATCTCAAATGTGACTAAATTAGAAGATATGGTCTTCAAAGAGGTAATTAAGTTAAAATGAGTTAACTACAGTTGACCCTAATCCAGTATCACTGTTGTCCTTAAAAGAGGAAGGTATTAGGAAACAGACACAGGGAGGATAGACCACAAGAAGGCAAAGAAAAAAGATGCTATTCTACCAACCAAGGAAAGAGGCCTAAGAATAAAGCCAACCTTGCTGATATTTTGATCTTGGATATACAGCCTACAGACTGTGAATAAATTAATTTCTGTTATTTAAGCCAACCAGTCTGTCACACGTCATATGGCAGCAATAGCAAACAGTCTCCCTTTTCTCGCTTAGCCAAAGTCTAATTAGGCTTTTGTCCTCATTATGTAATTAAAACTCTTGTTGTCAGGGCCATCAATAAACTTCACATTGTGAAATTCAATGTTTCTCTCTCATATTACACATTCCTTTTGACCAATAATCAGCATTCAGCACAAATGATCAGTATCACCTCTTTGATAACGTTTTTTTCCCATTTGGTTTCCAGAATTTTACATACTCTTAGCATACCTCCTACTCTACTGTTTTTCACCCCTACTTTTTAAGATAAGAGTGCCTCAATCTTTTGTCTTTACTATAGATGTACAACTAATCCCACATATTAATTCCTACATCTACTAAGATTCTCCAAAATATACATGCCTCTTTGATAACTTTACTTGTCTGTTTAGTAACATCTCAAATTCAACATGTCCAAAATTGACTCCTATTTCCCTCTATCTATCTATCTATCTATCTATCTATCTATCCCCCGTAGCACCTCTATACAGATTTTATCATATATTTACTGGATTAGTTTGGGTTCTCCAGAGAAGCAGAACCATTACTGGTACTGTGAGACAAAATCATCATCATCATCATCATCATCATCATCATCATCTCAATCCATTAATCCCATCAATTCTTTTCAAATGTAATGAAGAGAAGTGTTATCCCCATTAGGAAATGATTGAAGTTTGCAAACAAGAAACTGATGCATAATATCAAAGGTCTGTTTTTTATAGCCATTTCTTCAACTGTTTTATCACAACATAGAAAACCAAAAATAACACTAATATTTTATTGTGGGCAATTATGGTATCCATTAATAGTTACTGAGGTGGAAGTAAATCTTGGGGACAAGAATAAAATGGTGAATAAGCAAACTCTTTTTTTGGGCAGTAGGATAAAATTTAGTACACAAGGTCATTTATAAGACTCCAATAAAAAACAAAAATACATTAGATATTATGGAAAATAAAATACAATTTCCTTGTCTATGGAATGTGTAACGCTGTGTAGAAAATAGGAAGGAGTAGAGGTGGCATGGAGAATTTTGAGAACTAAATTTTCAGTTAATAATAACAAGGGCAATAATACCTTTGCTTTGCCATCCATTGGCTTCCCCATTAACATTTCAAACAATTGAGTATTTTCTCTGTCACCTTACACTTAGGTATTCGCTATAATGTATTTATTAATATATTCCCATCCTTTAATCTGAGGTTTTCCTCCATAAATTTTGAGCTCCTGCATAGCGGTAATTATTTTCTTGTTACTATGTCATTGTTTCCTGAAATTAAGTTTCAGAAACTGGAATAACAAAGTCACTGAAATTAATGTGTATCCAAGTCCTATTGCACTTGCTAGATATCTTACATACGTGTTTGCTCAATACACCAAGATAATGCTCACAGAAAAACTTTAAAATATAAATTTCCCTCCTGAAATATATTTCCTGTATCTTCCACTGGAGTCATATTTTTTTTCTAGTATTTTGGGGACACTGTGTCTCCAGTGAGGTTAACTGGATTTTTGAGAGTAGCAGACCGCTATCAATCTTGGGAGCAATATTTGAGTGTGCTATAGAGGGATACCATTTAGTAGAGGTAACTGTAAACTTCACTGACAGGATGGTTCTACAAAGGACAAAATATCAAAATAATGATGGCCAAACAATCACAAATTCACACTGAAATGCCAGGCATAACACTCTTGAACCAAGTGACAGAATGAAAGAATAATTTACAGAGGTATTTCTTATCTATTGTACCTCACCCCTAAAAACACATTGAAGCTATGTTGAAAACTACATTACAAGTTATTGCTGCCCTGAGCTTCAATAACGTGTAAAATGCCAGCAATGCACCTACTATAAACACATTGAAAAAGCATCTTAATACATTACTGCCTCCAGGAGTGGAGACTATGTTTATGGAATTGGGACGTTATGACCCCATCTGTTACGTATGTCGAACAGCTTACCCACGGTAAAAAGGCTGCCATGCACCTTCACACATATCAGGCAGGGATAGTGGTGCTTGGCAGTGTGAATAAAACCTGGTGAAGAAACCATTTGTTTCTTAGCTCATTGCTCTTACTCCTAAATCTGGCTAATACATTGCTGTTAAAATAGTATCTCACATAAAGTATTAACCATGCTACTTTCCTCAGAGAGCTTTCTTAATCCATGTTCAAAGATGGTATTAAAAATTCGATCAAATGTAAAGCACCAACAAATGAATCACTAAAAAGTAAAGGGAGAAAAGTTCCTTTTATGAATTGGAAAGGTCATTCAAATTACTGCTTCCTGCCATTTCCTAGGATCAAAACAACCCCATGTGAATTACATCCTATCTTCTAATAAAAGATCTCACTGGTCAGCTATTCACAGACAAGCGACCATAACCTGGGAGCTAATTAGAAATGCAGAATCTCAGGTTCCACTCCAGACCTACAGAATCAGAATCAGCAACTCAACAAGCTCCCCAGGTGATCAACATGCAGATTAAAATTTGAGGAGCACTCTCTAGGGTCAAAGCAAATTGAAGAATTAATCTAGAATGACGCATCACGATCTATGTCTGCAGATATTTAGGTTAGTTTTTTTTTTTTTTACTTTAAAAAAAAATATTTTATTTATTTATTCATGAGAGACAGAAATAGAGAGAGAGAGAGAGAGGCAGAGACAGAAGCAGGCTCCATGCAGGGAGCCCAATGTGGGACTCGATCCCGGGACTCCAGGATCATGCCCTGGGCTGAAGGCAGGCGCTAAACTGCTGAGCCACCCAGGGATCCCAAGATTTAGGTTAGTATTTTTAAAGTGATGAATGTTTATTTGTGAAATGTTAGACTAAATGAAGTAAGCTGCTGTCTCTACTGCTAGACTAACAGTCTATCACAAGTCCATGCATACTGTCACTGTTCTCCAGAGGTATGTAGTACGTTAGGGTTTCTTCCTTAAAGAAGTAGAAATATCCAGTCACGTAAGTGAATTATTGCATGCAAAATATGTAACAGGCTTAAATTGGTAAGAGAATATATTTTTAAAGGGAACAATACAGGAGTGCCTGGGTGGCACAGTGGGTTGAGCTTCCAACTCTTGGTTTTGGCTCAGGTTGTAGGCTTGGATCATAGGATTGAGCCCCAGTCAGGCTCTGTGTGCTCAGCATGGAGTCTGCTTGAGTTTCTCTCTTCTTCTTCCCCTACCCAGCTCCCCCACACCCTAGCTCACCTGCTTGCACTCTCTAAAATAAATCTTTTAAAAAAATAAGAAAATTATATAACTTGATGTATTTATATTGTTTCAGTAATGTAGATATATAGATATCTAGTTTATTTAAAAAGAACTACAGATCTTTCTTGACATACAATGGGGTAAAATGCCACTGTTCAACTTTTTATGGGTTTAAGTAAACAATACAGCCAATACATATAACTTACTGAACATAACTCAGCCTAGCCTACTTTAAACATACTCAGAAAACTTATGTTAATCCACAGTTGGGCAAAATCATCTAACACAATGATTTTATAATAAAGTGTTGAATATTTCATATAATGTACTGAATACTATACTGAAAGTAAAAAACAGAATAGTTTATGAGTAGGGAGAAGTTCTCTGTCAGTTGTTCACCCTGGTGATCACGTGGCTGACAAGCAGCTATGACTACCACTGCCCAGCATCACAAGACAGTATCATACTGGGTAGTATCACAACATCTCAAGAAATGATCAAAATTCAAAATCTGAAGTATTGTTCCTAATGAATGCATATTGCTTTCACAACATCGTAAAGTCAAAAAAATCTAAGATGAACCCTTATAAGTCAGGGACTGTAGATATTTATGGCCTAAGAGGAAAGATGTTCATGATATACAAAGTGAAAAAATGTAAAAAGTATACATATAAACAGTACATATCAAATGTTACAAAGCACACAGGACATATATTATATAACATACATGGCATCTATGGTGCAGACACACATATACACAAACAAGTATGTGAAAAGAAAACATACAAGAAAACTTTGTTATTCTGAGTGCTGCAGTGAGATATTTGCGAACTTTCCCTTCTTAACATTTCTTAGAAGGAGTTTTATGGCTAATATTTACTGTATAGAGCTCCAAGAATTTTCTAGTAAAAAAAAAAATTCTTTATCCAAATGCCACTATTTCTATTGTTAAGTAGCTGATTTTACTATTTGTCTCTGATCTTTTTAACAGGTTTTTTGGTCTTTCCTCTAGGAACCATTTCCATTAGAAAAAGTAAAGCAGTAGGCAGAAAACAAAATAGTTCTTGGTAATGACTCAGACATATTTGGCAGGAGGAATATTCTAATAAAGTTCCGGTATTCTCTGTATAAATTACTTTATCCTTCCTTAAATTAAAATTAACATCATGGACTCTTGTAAAGCTCTGGTTGATCACGAATTGTGCCCTTAGGTGCCATCTATTGCCCCAACACCATGGATGAGTCATGATTCAGGAGAAAATTATGTCTTTTTACTTAAGAATCTACAGTGCCTTGATTGTTGCTCTGGCGCCCCCTGGTGGCAAAAAGTCCTGCAGCTTAGGAAAATCGAGGAGAAACCCACTAGGAATCTGTTGTCTGGAAGATAAATGTGTTGCATCTTTCAGGTAACTTCTAAGATTGGAGCACTTTGGGATGAAAGTACATTTCAGCTACATTGATTTAGTGCTATGGCCTTCTGATAAAGGCACTGTCAGGCCCTCTGTGGTGCCAGCTTCTCTGTTCTTCCTGTGGGTTTTTAATATTTAGTATAGCAGCTGTTCACAGTCAAGTTCAATATCTAGAGATGTACCAGATAAGGTCACAGAGCAAACTTGATTCTCCAAACTGTTAGGATTTAACAGTTATGTGTGTGTTTGCTTCCTATTTTAAAATTTGGCCCTGGGTTTTGTGGGGTAATCATACAGTGCCCAGAAGAAGTTTTAAAGGCAGAAATATTGAGTTGCCCCAGGCAGTCTTTGCGGTCAGATGAATATAAACTGTGTGTATATTGCAACAATTATGTATACACTGGTGCTATCATCTATGAAGTACGCAGGGTTGAATCAACATGTATATAACAGAATTATGAGGCTTAAAAGGCAATGCATTAGAGCATAATACTTAGTACATATTAAGCACTTGTTAGTAATACACAAAAGCTTTCTTTGTAATTCAAATAGAAGTACTTTTTAGTTTTTTTAGTTTTAATACCAGGAAACTGCAGATGTCTCTCTTCTATTATGTGAAAATCAAACTGTACCAATAGGGAAATATATGGATAGATGTTTTTGCACAACACAGACTTCGGTTACTATAAGCTATTGATGGCCTGGATGACAATATGTATTCTGATCCCCTTGATCATCTCTCAAAAGAGAATGCCTCCCAGCCCCAGTATTTGAATTTGGTCTAACCTGTGGGAGACAGAGATACTCTTGAAATCTCTCTGAGATTGAAAGATCTTTTATGACACCATTTCTAGGTGGTCATTCGAGTAGGCTGGGGAAGAGAAACACCCACTCCCAGTAGTCAGGAATGTGGTTTAATACTTGGCATTACCGATGTACTGATTCAGCCCAAGTGGCAGACAAGGAGTCCTGGATGGCCATCTGTTGCGATTATACTGACAGCTGCAACCTCTTCACTGAATAAGAACACCTGTAATGTCAATCCTAAGTGGACCAGCTGCATCAGGTTCCCACTGCAGCATTTTCTGAGGGGATTGGTGTTTATCCAGGCTTCTCAAGGGCGATTTTTACTTCCCTTGGGCACAAGTAAAGAAAGGCCTTTTACCATTCAAGCACCAAGGTGCATGCTATACTTTTGGGGTTTTCTCTAAAACTGAGCTGGGTATCTCACAACTAAAGTTCTGTCATCTGAGCTAAACGCACTGTTTTAGGGAAGGCTCTTTTCCCTCAGCATTTAACCAAAGGCAAGCATTAGGTTCACATGTTAGATCTAAGAATACTACCCTAACATCATTAAAGCAACTACACATAGAATCTATTTCAGATCCCTATTGTTTTATCATTACATGAGTATGCCAAAGCCTCGGCAGCTTTCCCTTATAATGTAGGTTACATATAATATAGATATATACCATTTCTAATATGTTTGTGTAGTTTCATTTAAGGTATATTACAATCGAATAGGGATAATTCTTTACATATATTTTCTGTCTATATGCATGTGAAGTATTTGTAGGGGGCACCTGATACTTCTCAATACTTATTTCTTTAGGTACCTACATAATTATTGTGCAAAAACACATATATAGTGATTATAAGATGCTCTTTAACTGCTTCACAAATATTGATTTTTAGAATTCTCCTGGAAGCCCTACTACATTCCTACTGCTACTGTAACAAATTATCATTAACTCAATGACTTAAAAAAACAAATTTATTATCATTTTGGAAGTCAGGATTCTAAAATGGATCTCACTGGGCTAATGTTAATTTAGCAACAAGACTTTCTTCTATAGGCTTGAGAGAAGAATCCATTTCCTTGCCTTTTCTAGCTTAGAAAGGCCATCCACATTCTTGGTTCATGGCTCAATTCCACCATCTGCAAAGCCATCAGTGGCCAGTCATGCCTTTATCATGCTACATTTCCCTTGTGCTCTGCTTTCATCACATTACCTAACTCTGAATTCCTGCCTATTTCATTTTTAAGGAGTATTTCTCCATCTCAGGACTGCTAATCACATCTGCAAAATCTTGTTTGGAGGTCCATGGACATTTTTAAGGGGCCATGATTTTGCGACACGTTCATAATCAACCTCATTGTACAAATGAGGAAACAAATTCAGAAGTTGAGGATTTTTTTTTAAGTTGAGGAATTTGTCCAAGGTCACACAGTTAATTAGTGGCAGAGTTTGGATTTGAAATAGGTAAGCTGGCTTCAGAGTCTCAGCCTCTAACAACTACAGTTTAATATCTGTAGACTGAAAGACCAAAGAATCAAAGAAGAAATGGACCAGAGATTTTTTTGTTTTGGTCTCTATAATCACATGCAATGCCAGCTGGCATTTAATGAATTCAACTATTACTATCAGTTAAATAATTACAGGGGGAAAAAAGACCATAGAAAAGAGAACTTAAGGACAAAAGAAACAATGCCCCAAAATAATAACTATGGGCCAGAGATTGATCATGTTTGGTATACCAACTGCCAGAGGAAGGCTGAAAGATACTAAGACACAAATAAAGAATCACAGTAAAAGATAGACTGTGTATTAAAATAACAGACAACTTTTAAAAAGCAGAAGAAAGTGAGTAGGCTCTGAAGGAGAGATCAAAGGTGCCTAATAGAGTGGAAACCGTAAAATTAGTATTTGATTGGGTAATCCAGGAATGCATATAAAATGAAAATTTCTTATCCCATCATATCCAATGACAAACTGCAGAAAATAACAAAGGTCATTCAATGTATAAAATATTTTGGTTTGTGTTATAACATGTTGGAACTCCAGGTTGAACTCTAGTATGGGATCCTTAGCCAATTTAGAGATTTTGAACTGAAACCAGGATATTGAGAAAAAATAGAACACACTCAATAACATTAGTAACTTTTTACATAAAGGTAAAGCCATGGTGTATGTATCCAAATAGGACAGCATTCTGGGCACGACTAAGTAGATGTGTATCATGTGCTCCAATTATCTACTCCTTTTCAGAAACAAACAAAAAAACTTGGTCTTCAACCAATTATAATTTCATTTATTCACTATTTAGGAACTCTTTTACAGTAAGCATTGTGTTAAAAGGCATAAAGAATGTCATATTCCCAGCCATCTACGCATGTGTTTAAGATGTGAGAGGACTTTTTTAAATACAAACATTATAACATTGATTTATCTTATTTCCAAAGAAATATATATTCAGTCTAGACAGCTTAGAAAATATAATTATTCTAGCAATCAACTAAACATCCTAATAAATGCTAGTGTTTTCAGTTGTTTCAATAGACTTTTTTACTCATGAAAACATCTGCACCTTAAGAAAAATCATAAGTTTCTAAAGTTGAGTCAACTTTTAAAAACTTTAACCATGTGTTTTGAACAAAATGCTTATACACATTTCCCCCTATCATTAAATACCATCTTGTCTAATGGCTACATACTATTCTGTTGTAAATGCACACCATAATGCATTTAGCTAAGCCACTTTTATTTGTGATTTGATTAATTTAGTCATGGAACTATATATTTCTCTAAAATGTTTGCTCCAGAATCTCTGTGGTAACACAGCTCCATAATGTCTATCACTACTTTCCATCCAACTGTATTGTACCACTTCCAGTGTCTTAACATTTTGTTACAATGGATAATACCTTTTCATTAAATATAGAACTCGGGAAAAGTTTTTAAGGTCCTTTAGACCTAGAAATATAACCAATTATAATCACTTTAGAAAAGGTTGCTAAGACATGATTTTTTGTTTCTCATTGCATTTACATGATTTCTCTAAGATTACAGACTATGCATTATTCTACAACATCTTTCCTTGCAACACCACTGCAGTTACCTCAAACTAGTGAAAACTATCATGAAAAAAAATATGCCTTGTAATCAACAAAAAGGTAACTTCCCATGAAAGTGCTTTTGGAGAACTGAACAGTAGAATTATTCTCAACAGTAGTCAGAAGTGAAATACATCATGTGATAAAAGCTTTACATCATTAAATATTGATACTGTTTTCACGATTTAATGTTGGATGGTATGGGACAATGAAAATCCAGAAAAGAGAATCAACAAGTGAAAATCTTCTTTTCAAGTGAATTCCTTATTAACTGGTTGTCTTATAACCACGAAGCAGTTTGGACCCACAAGCAAACATTGCCATGCCCCTAATGTCTCATTCACATGGTAGAAATAATCTTCACACACAAAAAAATGTGTGGATTTAAGTTTGTGTGGTGAAACCTACTTGGTACATACTAGATTCATCATTTTTTTCCTTAAAAATATGCATTTGACGTGTTTTTAAAATTAACATTAAATTTTCAGAAAAATCACACAGGAGCCATAGGTACTCAAATTTAAGACTGGATTCAACAATACAACGAATATGATTAAGATTAGTCTGTTTTTACAGATCATTTATCTACATAAGAGATCTTAAAATAAGTAGTTCTAAAATCTCTTGTGGAAAAATACTTAAACTCCTAAAATTCATACTTCAAATATCAAAATACTTCATGGTAAGATACTTCGAAGTAAAATTAAGGCACATAACAATACCAATGAACTGTGGCTTTAAAATATTCCTGATTCAATTACTAATGAAACCTGTAGATGATATTTCACCAGTAAAGAGTGAGGATGAGGCATACTGGCTGTCATTTTCAGCTACTTCTACTACCTCTTCATATAAGGACAATTCTAGTTTAAGCCCAGGCTGTGAATTTGTTTTGTGTGAATGGATAGATGTTTCTCTAGAGTCTCTGTTTTCTAATAAATGCATACTTCAAAAAGGACAAGAAAAGAATTGGTCCCTACTATATCAGAGTCTTAATGTTTGCAATTTTTTTCCATTCCAAGAATTCCTGAGGAGATTCTCAATTCCTCAAAAAACCCACCTCTTCCCCAAGAGCAGCACTTAAACCTTTAGTTAATCATTCCCTGGAGGTGACAATAGTCTCATTTCACTCAAGCCAGAACTCCATGCTCAAAGATATCAGCCTCTGAGTTCTTTTTGAAAACAATAGGTTTGGACAGCATAAATGGAGGCCATTATTTAGATTGACCTCAGTCACTGGAAGACCTACATATGGGTGGGGATTTGACACTTCCACAGTGATAGGTTATAATGGACTTTAAAATCAGGACCTGGACAGAACTAGGGCTACTTATATGCCATTAAATTAAATTAAGCACATTTCCTAGTACAGAAAAAATTTCATCATTATTTGTTAATACTGCAGCCACAAGAAAAAAAAATACTCTGAATATCCTGATTTGGCTTTCCTTCTAGGATCTGGCTGGCATAGAACGACATGACTAATGAAGTAATTCCAAGAGACCATATAAAATCACTCTGCCAGCACAGCCACCTTTATTGATTTCACTAATATTCAGGCTATTGTGAATAACTTATATTTTTGGTACCTCTAACATGACAGATGTTGCACTAACTACTTAACATGCATTGCTTCTGATATATCTTGCAACACCAATGAGAATTTTAAGTATATTCAAAACAATGACTTAGAGGGGTGGTTGGCTTAGACTCTGCCTGTTTCCAAGGCTTGCCACTTCACTAGGATGCACTATTTCTGTTCATTTTTACAAAACATGTATTGTGTTCAATAAGGTACTGTGCCTGTCACCTGTTTATAATAATAAATAATCTGGCTTTGGGAAGCTGGCTGGATCCCCAAATCAGGGCTTCACCTCCAACCATACTCTTCACCCCATGCATCACTTACATAGAGTAACTTCAGAGTCCAGCCTGGCACGCCACTTTGCAAAACCTCTTCAAGTAGCCTTAGTTACATCCAAATTTTCTCAACTTCATCAGTACCTTGTCAAATCTTTCATTATAATTATACAATTTCACATTGTAATCATTTACACCCCTATCTTTATATTAAAATGCAAGGTACTTGAAGATACGATCCATGCTTGTAATCCCAGTTCTTAATACATTGACTGGGAAAGAATAGATATTAAATAAATAATTGTTGAATGGATTACTCTGTCTCAAGAAAGATGATTTGCTGTGGAGGGATGAAAGCTGCCCCCTGGCAGGTCTGGTCTAGAAAGGATGTCTGATACTGTGAATTGTTGCTTGGAGCAGTCTTACTGCTGTGTAATTGTTTCAGCATTTCCCACTTAATCAATATTGTCTTATACGTATATTACCACATTCAATCTAGCCATCCCACAATTTACTTCCTCTGATAGAACTCTTTTGAAATACCACATCTACAATTTGTTGCAGATTACAAAGATGGGATTTGATCCTTGTAGATCAGGGTCTATGGTGGTCAGAATTAGTTGGTAAGAGTCCAAGAGAACAAAAAATGATCAATTATCTAAAGGTTTTATGGCTTATTTAAATGCAGTGCTGGGGTGCACGTGTGTGTGTGAGAGAAAGAGAGAAAGAGCAAGAGAGAGAGAGAGAGAGAGAAAGAGAGACAAAGACAGAAAACTCAAGAGTGAGCTCGGGGGCAGGGGTCAGTGCATACAGCAACAGTAAAGCAGTTAAGGGTTTTGAAGATGAGTGATGGAACTGGCCACAAATAGCCCTGAGAAATGAGAAGTCTTATAATGGTGGGAAGACACAAAAAAAGTTAAGGTCTCTGGTAAAGAACAGTATCAGGAAAAGATGTGTAATCAAATTATAAAGTTAAGGCTGAACTGAACTTATGGAGTGATTAGCAGATATGAGAGAAGTATATTCAAAGATGTTTATCTGAATGTAACAATGACCTTGGGGATCCCTGGGTGGCGCAGCGGTTTAGCGCCTGCCTTTGGCCCAGGGCGCAATCCTGGAGACCCGGGATCGAATCCCACGTCGGGCTCCTGGTGCATGGAGCCTGCTTCTCCCTCTGCCTGTGTCTCTGCCTCTCTCTCTCTCTCTCTGTGACTATAATACATAAATAAAAATAAGAAAAAAAAAAGAAACAATGACCTCACCATTCCTATATGAGGGAATACATCGAGATTCGTAAGATTCTTCTATTTTTAAGGCATCTATATGTTTTCAGTATAGCTAGATGTCCTCAGCTGAAAAGAAGATAGCCATGTATTTTTAGTTGTATTAAGTAGTGTTTAGGGATTTGGGAAGATAGAGAAATAGAAAAATCAAGCCAGCTAGGTTATATACAATCATGTCACCTCAACAGCTTTACTAGTACCTCTACTTTTATTCATTTTATCTATTAGATTTCTTGGTAAGCCTTTGGGGAATAAGTATTGTTGCCAAAATGAACGAACACACAGAAAATAAGATATAAAAGATGAATCTATCCATGTTCAAACAGAAAAATATGGGGGAACGACTGGGCATTTAAAACAGAGAGAGTAGGTATTATGCCAGTGATGGAAGAGCCTGAGAAATCAAAGCAAGCTCAGGAAAGCAATCAAGAGAATAGCACTATAGTAAGCCTCTACCACCATGCCAGGGCTGCAAGGATGAAAGGCAGACATAGGCTACAAGAACCTAGGACAGGGTCACCCAATCTCTCCTGTCCATTTTGTGGCTTCACTTTCTCTGCAAGTCACATTTTCAGACTTACCTTCTTTGAAAGATCTTTATAGCTCTGTAAAACATTCTCATGAAGATGCCAATAAATTCAGATAATTTCCAAAACAAGTAGGTAAGCTTATCACTGTGGCAGAGTGAGACATCCTGATAATTAAGGCTTGGGTAAAATGTCAGGTACTCACAAGCCTAGAGTTATATTATGTTAAAGACAGATATGGAATACATTTTAAAAATCACTAAATCTGAGACCATCATGGATTAGGGGTGGAAGTGCAATAGATGTTCTTCAGAAGAAAAGATTTATTGCCACCAGAAATATTCACATTCACTGCACAAAGCTTAGCTTACCTGAGAGTTTATTCTGTTCATAACATAACTAACTACACTTATTCAAAAAGCATATTGGAAAACAAATGATATACTGAAATACAGATTAGCTTGGACTTCCCCCATATGTAATGTTTGTGAAAAACATCATAAATCTTTGCTATTTAAGTATTAGTAAAGCTTTGTGACATTTGTGCATGACACATACTTATAACTGGAGACCACAGTTGAAATTTGATTTTCTAGGGAGACACAGGAGCAACTCCAAGTCTTTTTCCAGCAATATATGCATAAGCCAATGTTTTCGTTGCATGATAAAGCATCCTTAACGTGGAAGGAGGACTTAATGTGGAAGGAGGACATGAGAAACAGACTCCCTGGAGTATCACTGGATTCAGCAAGCAGCAGCACCAACTGCCAATTCAGAAAAAGGGAAGGAAGATCAAAAAGTTGGAAGTAGGAGAGTCGTCCCTCATGTCAGCAGCTATTCTGAAGACGCCACTCTGATGGCCTTGGTATAGAACAAAGAAAAAGAGTTTCCCTGGGTGCACCAGTGAACACTGCGGTTTCACCCACTTGGGCAGTTATATTTGTGTGAGAGATGTTTACAATTCAGGCAATACGTACTGTAAAGTATCAGCTGAATTAAAAGCTTGACCTCTGAAAAATATACCCTGCATCCAATGTTATGAGATTATGGCTTATTTTCTTACATTGTAGAGTTTATATTCAACAGTATTAGGATGAAAAACTGAAAAGCAGCTTCAAAAAGTGATTAGAAATCAACACTACATTACAGGAAAGTGAGCATAAAATTTGCTAACAGCTTTTCATCACGTACATCACACATAAATACCACAATAATAATACATATGACAGAGTATCTGCTTAGTTATCACAATATTGCAATTCTCAGAAGTTTTTTATTCTAAATTTCATTTCAGAGTAACATAAAAATACAGCAGTAAAATTAAATAGCAATGGAAAATAACGAGAGAAGAGAAAGGCATTAGTTATAGGAGTAGGAAAGAATGTTTTTAAGCGAGATTAGATTTGCAATACATAATAGGTCAATGAAGCAAATAGAGAAGTCGTATTAAAAGGCAAGATTTCAATATTTCATGTGGGTGCAATAGGTGGACAGAATGAAATCTACAGCTAAAGGCGAGATAGGAAGAGGCGGTAATTGTGTTTGAAAGTATAGGGTGATGTGTTTACTATGATTTAAAAAATAAAAGATCTCCAAAAATGAAATCATCATCATTAGTTACCTACAGTGTAAAAATGTTTTCAAATTAACATCTTTCTATATTGTCTAAACCACTTCCTGAAGACGTTTAACCTAAAATCGTGTTGCAGAAAAATTGATCTGACTTTGCAATCAGTCATCAGCTTTGAACTTTGACAGTATACTATTCTGACTCTACATCTAAACATCGAGAGACCAAATTCTTAATACTAATTTGAATTGATATTATTTGTGGAAATGGAGTTATTTCAGAGGAGGAGAATTTCTTTCACACTTTGGAAAGTAGGCAGCTGATACCAAATCAAAGAGACACTGGTAAATTAAAATCCTCTTTCATAAAATGTGATGGCTGACTTGGGAAATAAAATATAGAGATAATAGTATACCACTGAATCATATTTGAGTTTGCTTTCTGTACTTACCTCATAATTAATACCCTTTAGAAGTAACACAGATGTTTAAGACAAAGGTCCAAACATAAGGAACAACGACACTATCTCAGTTTGCTTCAAGATGTGGGCTTATTTTATCCTTATCCATTATTCAAATCAGTATTTGTCCATCTCAGTAATTCTCTACATGCCAGAATCCTAATTTTGACCTAATTTGCCAATTTTTGTCACCTAAATGTTCACTTCCTATGTCAGGCAGAAATCACCAGTCTCTTCTTTGAGGAAAAAACAAAAAACAAAACAAAAAAAAAAACATCACCCAAGTTAGAAAATAGCCACTTTTTTTTTTTTTTGCTTGTGTTTATCTTTGCACCACTACTTTTACAAATGAAGTCCTTAGTCTCCTTGATTAAATGTTTAGACTTCACATTTAATCCCTCAAAATAACTTTTGGCCAGATATTTATCACTGCAAAAATATGTAAAAGAAATATAGAATATAAAATATACAAAAGTACAAAATATATAAAAGATATAAAAAGTATTATTGATGTAGAATTACTGTGGAGAAAATTTTGGTAGAACACAGAAAAAGTCTAATATTTACTAGAAAAGTCAAATGCCACAAGGTTAAGTTGTTACTGAGTTAGATTTATGTTTCGCTGATGTGGGATTTTGAGAAGTTCCATACAAATAACTTTTCTGATGGTCCACATCTGATATTTTAGGGAATAATGAAACTAGTTCTTAAATAAAAGCGGGAGCTGCTAAATAGTGTGTGAGAAATGACTTTGTAGCTTAAGTACATTTTCCTTAACAAATATATGGGTAGCACCAACTTGGATTTGGTAGAAAATTTTCAAACCTGAATTAAAAAAAAAATAAATAAAAGAAGTGGAGAAGGATTTGTAACTAACATAATTTACTATTTTGAAATAGCAAGTGTTACTGTCCATTTTCCATGGAGCTAACCAATTTAGATATATCTCCCTGTATATGCATACATATAATTCTGCTAGTTTTTAATTACTAGGTTCTTAATCTTTAGTGGTCTCTGAAAGGCAGGTAATGACCTTATCTAAGTCAGAAGAATAGAACAGAACTAAGCAGTCATTTTAAGAATTGTTTAGTGAGGGCAGCCCGGGTGGCTCAGCGGTTTGGCGCCGCCTTCAGCCCAGGGCCTAATCCTGAAGACTAGGGATCAAGTCCCACATCGGGCTCCCTTGCATGGACCCTGCTTCTCCCTCTGCCTGTGTCTCTGCCTCTCTCTCTGCATCTCTCTGTGTCTCTCATGGATAAATAAATAAAATCTTAAAAAAGTAATGAATTGTTTGGTGAACTGATAAAATAATTACAATAAATATGTTAATTTCATATGGAAATATTTGTCGTGCTAGGTGAATGCTTTTTAAAGTTATGGGTTTTAGTTTATTCAACATCTATGTTATTTCCAGGCATTGCTTTAGATGCTGAAAATAGAGTAAATACAATTAGTTAAGTATTTGCTATCATGGGGTTAATTGGGTGAGTGATTCAGAAAATAGAGAAAATACATAGACAGATAGTGACGTATTATTTGAAAAAACAATTTTGATAATTGAATTTGAGATTGAGTGCCAGAGTGCTAGATTGGCTATTTAGGTGAACAATAGAGGACCTGAGAGAGTTAGCCATGCTTGGCACCAGGAAGAAAACATTTTGAATAATACCTGATCCATGGCTCTGTAATTCTCATGGTCTCAGAGAAAAAACAGGCACATATTCAGTTTGCTATCCAAGATAGATGTGGTTAAATGACGTGGAAAGGTAAACTAGCCTCAGAATAAAGAGTTCAGGTAAAATAATCTTAAGGACTAGAGGATTTTTATGGAGAGTATGGCACTGGAGAAATATATGGTGGAACATGTGGATGTAATCAGGGGAATTTTAGGTGGAAAAAGCATATGAACAGCAATATGGATACAGAAAATAAAATCTAAAGCGCCACCAGTAGTAGCAAGCCTGTATTGTTGAATATTGATTTTTTAGAAGTGACCAACTTGAAGCAAAGCCAATTCTAGCTTAGAACTTGAGTCAAAATTAAATGTGACAAACAAGGAAATGAGATTTCTCATGTAGTCTCTAAATGAATAAAAATACATTCTCTAATCATGCACTTGTTCTTCTTTCCCCTAGATAGCATAGTCATGATAAGAAAAGATGTCACATGAGGTTAAAAAAAATGATAAGGAGATATTTTTGTGGTAAAACAGTTACAGAAATAACCACAACTATTAGTAAAGCTATATCCTTAAGGTTTGCTTTGATGGTAAAAAGTATAATTGTTAAGGGAATAGTACTCAAAATCATTTGTACGTACTTCTAAATAAAAATGAATGTGTCTACCTATACTCATGCCTTCTAAAACAAGTGGCAGGAGTCATAGGACTCATTAAGCTGTACCCAGAGTTTAGAGTTTGGTTTTGATAAAGCTATCCTAATTTCGGGATTCCTCTCCTATGCCACAGACCAATGCATGTGCAGACATCCATCTGAACCCATCAGCATTGACCTATGGGAATTGGAGGAAGGGAAACTACTGCAGAAGGATGATCATTCTACACTCTGTGCCATGAGTAACAAAGTCTCTAGTCTCTGACCCAGGAATCTTTTATCTTTTGCTGATATACTTGAACCTGAGGCAGGCTAATTTGTCAGCTTGCAAGTAAGGTAAAATATCAGCCTCTTGACATGCATTAAAAGGCTAAGTGAATTGGTTCAAAAGAGTTACCAGATACATCACTCCATACCCACTGATCTGAGTCTCCGGGAGTAAAGCCTGGAGATTTGAATTATTGTCAACCTCCCCAAGTAATTCCTCTAACATACTCTTTCAGAACTACAATTTTAGTACATTATTCATTCTGTCAACTATTCAAAGAAGTCAAATATCTTTTTATATCTCAAGTGTAGAAAATCAGTGGATGCTGACTGCAAAGAGGTTGGCATATTACAGACAACAGCATGCAAGTGATGACTTCTCTGTTCCAGAATTTAAAAATTAAGTTAGATTTCTCTCAACTAAGGATTTTCCCTTAGCCTCTTGTCTGCAAGACCCTTCTTCTGGTTTATATAGGTAGAGTTCCTAGATGAATGTTGAAAATGCTCACTTGACAGTTCTTAGCTATGACAAGCTGATTGCTCTCATTTACTTTGATTCAATGGCCAGATGATATCAATTTGATAGACTCAATTTTTTTCTGATTTAATTCACTGTTCTTTTTGCCTTCTTTCTCTCTCCATTATTTCCTTTCACATACTCCCGTTTTTTCTGAGGTTCAATCACCATTATCTTCTTTTATTTCCTCTTAAAGACTTTCTGCTTTGTCACAATTCAGTACTTCACACATCTGTTTTTATGCATTATGCATATTTTGCTCGTTTACAGAAAATGGGCAACATACCTATATTCAAGTCAATATAACCTGTTCATCAAAAGCAGGAGTAAGAATTCCCCTTATCTATCAAACTTATCTGGAGAAGGTACAATTGATGTTGTAGAATCATGTGCAAAGTTATTTTTTCCAAGGAAGACCTAGGAGGTGAATACTGGCTATCGCCTTAATAGAAAACCAATCCACTCAGTGCCTTAGATATTCAAATTGCTTAATTCCAGCAACCTGGGCTGTTACCCCCAACCCTGTTCACCTATAGTTCTTTTTGGCTCCAATGACTTCAAAATTAATAGACTGTTAATAAATACACTCACAATCCGCAGTGGATAAAAAGGGATAATTTAAACATGTTATTTTGGCGAACACATTTTATCTAATACAGTGTGGTAAAGCAGCACTAATGCCATGTCTCAGTGGTTCTTGCCAGTTAAGTTGATAATGAGGGTCACAGTGGTCAATTTTGATATACAAGGAATTTTAAAACCATGGAAGGCATTATCTGCTATGAGCGATCTTCACAAAAACAGTATCTATAAATCAAAGTGGGGAAAAAATCCTGGAATAAATATAAAATATGTTTAAGACGACTGTTTCTGTATAGGCTCAATTACGTATTTCTTTTTTTACCACCTACCAAGTTCTGAGTTGAAGGCCTGATTTTTTTTTTTTCAAGTTAATGCCTCATGTTGAATTAGAGTGTATCTGTAAGAGAGAAAAGTAACCACATTTTTGTTACCCTTATCTTCCAAAGATTAGTATACCTTTTTTAATCATTCATGAACCATTCAGTATTTATTCTTTTGACAGAGGAAACAGTATCATTTGAATTTACAATCAACTTGTTGGAAATAAATGATCTTCGGTCATCTTTGCATTATCTAGAAAGGTGAAAGGATAAAGAACAGTTATCAATTTGGGGTCTCATCATATTTATAGTATTTTTAGTTTGGTATAGTCTTTTTTAAAAAAAAGATTTTATTTCTTTATCCATGAGAGACACCCAGAAAGAGAGGCAGAGACATAGGCAGAGGGAGAAGCAGGCTACATGCAGAAAACCCGATGTGGGACTGGATCATAGGACCGGATCCCAGGACTCTGGGATCACGCCTGAGCCAAAGGCAGATGCTCAACCACTTAGCTACCCAGGCGTCCCAGTTTGGTATAGTCTGCAAACAATGCCACAGACCATGTGATATTTGTAATTCAGCCTGGAGTTCTTATGATAGATTAATTACATATTCTCAACTAGGAAAGAGAAGAAATGGAGTCAGTTTTACCCTTAAGATTTTAGTAAGTTGTGTTTTGTTATTATTGCTGTGTAGTTGATGTCATTTTCTTTTATACGGAAGTGGCACCAAAAATACGAATTTATTTCCTTCATCACTATGTAGGAAATATTTTCTGTTTACTTTAGATGATTTTAACATAGGTCTATCATGTTTTCTAAAAAAGCAATGGTTAAAATATGCTCCAATTTTGGTTCAATAGCTCTCTTTCATGATTTAATTAACCCAAAATATCTCATTATGCTTTTGTAAATAAGATCCTGTAAAAACTAGAATGCATTTGAACTGATACCCAGATATTAAAACATTGTTAAATCTTAGGTTTTAATCTATTGGCATTTAGATGATGAGTCAACTGATTTTCACATTTAATAACTCAATTGTGTTAAGAAAAATCAATTTAGGTAATGTGAGATAATTATTTTTAAGAGGCATTCATTAAAAATACATACCCTATATTAATATACATTTATTCAGTCTGACTTAATTTTATGAAGTCTGCTAATATTTGTGGAATATACTAAATTGAGTTAAGAATCTGTGTTGTGGGCAGCCCCGGCGGCCCAGCAGTTCAGCACCGCCTTCAGCCCAGGGTGTGATCCTAGGGACCCCAATGGAGTCCCACCTCAGGCTTCCTGCATGGAGCCTGCTTCTCCCTCTACCTGTGTCTCTGCCTCTCCTCTCTCTCTGTGTCTCTCATGAATAAATAAATAAAAATCTTAAAAAAAAAAGAATCTGTGTTGTGATGTCAGAGGTTGTTTGCAACAGTCACTCTACTTAATAGTTGGGAAGCCTCACACATGTCACTTCAGCCGAGTTTCAATTCTCTTATCTGTAGAGATTGTGTAAAGGGAAAGTGTTTACCTCCAAAGGTTGTTTTAAGAATGGTGCCTGTGATCAGTGGAGGAGGCAAGGGGGTTGACCATAGTGCCTACCATTTGATTATTAACTATTATCAAGAGTTATTTTTAACCTCTTTTTAAGAGGTTGGAGTTTTGTGTTCAGGGACAGGTTTTGTTTTGTTTTGTTTTGTTTTGTTTTGTTTAAGATTTTATTTATTTATTTATTCATGAGAGACACAGGGACAGAGGCAGAGACACAGGCAGAGAGGGAGAAGCAGGCTCCCTGTGGGGAACCCAACCCCTACTGCCTACTGGATCCTAGGACGCGGGGATCACGCCCTGAGCTGAAGACAGACGCTCAACCGCTGAGCCACCCAGGCGTCCCAGGTACGGGTTTTAAATGTGTTTTAACCATGGAACTATGAGGTTTAATATACTGCATTTTTGGTTTAATAAATGGGATTGAAGGTTCTTAATATTTCATTGAAATTGAAATCACAAATAGAACTTAAATTTGCAAGATTACGATTTGGTAGCTTGTGAAGATTTTTTCTTAACATGACATTTTATTTGACTTTAGTCTGGCCGAGTTTTAAAATTAAAAAAAAAAAATCTATAGCATGTTGAAAACTCTACACCACCTATGCTGAATTAGTATTCCATTCTTTGCTTCCATTAGGCATTCTGCACATCTTTATCACATGCTTTAGCACAAGTTTTATCCCTTTTTAAGTACTGCTTTTAGTTTATAAGTTTTATCACATTGTGGTAATCTAAGGGACAAGATCTTATTTGTATTAGCTCATATTTAACCCTACCTTCTCTATCAATCAGTTTTGTGGTATAAACTATATGGTTTGTAATCATGACATTAGAAATTGAAAATTTACAATTATCATTTTACTGCTTTATTCCTAAGGTCATCATTAATATTATTAGCCAAACAGTTTAAGGCATATGGCAGGTTTGTACTTGTTCTGTCTGGTGACTGAATTGACCCTCTTAGTGTTAATAAAATGACATGATATATGTCTATGCTGAGCATTTAATTGTTAATTGAGGACCTTCCAGAGTTTTCACTTCTTTGTCATAGCAGTCAACAACATTGTATAGCATACTGTTCTGTCTGCTTGAGACACTAAGGGCCTGAAATGAAAAGAGCTCCTGCTGACACTGTGACCATGGAATGTTAGAGAGAAAAATATTTTTGTATTGAGGTGATATTTTTAGATTTTTTCCCTGACTTTTAGACTATCCTATGCTCTGATACAATGCTCTACCTTGTTAGATGGAATAAAAAAAAATCAATAGGACTTATTTTTTTTCCTGAAAAATATGATACGGAGGGCAAACATGGGTTTAGGAAAAAGGCTACATGAAGAGAATCTTCGTACTTAAATCTCTGTTCTACGGTGGCCACGTATTTACTTCATTCAGGGAAGCAAGGAGACCGTAGTCTTTCTTCGGATGGGACTTTGAATAACAGCCCAAGCAGATAAAAATACAAATATGTGTTACCAAATTAGGTATTTTCTAAAATAAGTATATAGAGATACGTTACAAATCAACTATATGGGCCTATTAGAAAGTAATCTATAAAATAAAAATGGATGTGTTAAGATAATGATGCTAAGAGAGATTTATCAATTGTCATGATCTTGGGTGTTTTCCTTTCTTAAATCATTAAAATAAAAACAAATTTCAGAGTCCTCTTATCTGATCCCCTAATGTTTATAAAGGATCTTTCAGATCTTAGAAACCTTAGTAGTATACATTCAATCCTTAGAAAGACTGACCCTAAGATGGACAAGACCTTATTCTTTAACATTGAGTTTTAGATACAATAAAAAGAACTTATTAGAATGCATATAAATCCATATTTGTTCTAAGGAAATGAATTAACATCCATGTATCTCACATTCAACAGGAAGAAATTAGCAGAAATACCTGCCAGACAGCATTTTATCTATTTTATACTCATTAGTTTAAAGATATTTTATACCATAATTATGCTTCTTAGGCATTTTCAGTTCAATTATTGCATTTGGGCTTAAGGTATAAAGTTACATAAAAGAGAAGCAGAGTTGGAAATCATGTATGGTAATATTTTCATGTAATGTGGGAAAACCTTTAATTAAAGAGAAATGAATTAAATGTGTTCAAGCAACTATATACTTTTAGCTTATAAATCTACTAAAAAGTGTACAAGCAACATTCCTAGTTTTCTATTATTGTACTCCAAATCTATGGCCTAAAACAATAGCAATCACTTATTTTGTTCATGATTCTGTGGGTTGATTGGGCTCAGGTAGGCATTTGTCCCTCTGGATGGCTCACACAATTGCAATCTGAAGGTGGATGGAGTTGGGGACATCTTGAAAACTTTTCCACTCACATTTCTGGCACCTGACTTGGGGAGATCAAATGGCTAGGAGTACTGCTAGGGATTCCTAGCACTTCTGTCTCTGTTTGGTCTTACTCTCTGGTCTCTCCATGCAGCTGCAGGGTAGCTGAACTTCCTACATGGCAGTGAGGCTCCCAGAACAAGTGTCCTAAGAGAGATCAACAGAAACCTCCTACCTGAACATACCTAACCTGCTCTTGGAAGTCACCCAGCATTGCTTCCACTATATTCTATTTGCTGACACTGTCAAAAAGGCTCAGTTTTTCAAGGGTAAGGGATACTGTTTTTGCCATTTGATGGAAAGGCATCAAAGAATTTGCAGACGTGTTTTTAAACCTTCTGTGATATAAATCAGCATTATAGAATTAGCCTATACAATGACAATGTGAGTTTGTGGAAATCCACAATCCATACTTTAGGAATTGTCTCATCTGAATCATGTCACTAAACAGCATTGCTCAATTTACTGAAGCAGGATTTTCCCAGTGAGATCAAGAAATGGTTGAACTCCTCAGCATGCAGCAATTTTACTGAGCAAGCAACTTTGTATCACCTGATGCTTCTTCTGCTTCCTCAGCAGCTGAGGCATCAATTGTCTTGAATTTCACTTCCATCCAAAGCAATAATGTGTTATTGATGGTGAGACATGCATGCTTGGCATTTAGAAGTCCTGCAAGGTAGCTGTTTTGTTTCTTCCAAACATTAAACTGATTACACAAGATTAAATATAATATTTATTTGTGACCAAATAACACAGGATTTGGCAGACTGTACAATTAGAGTTTTGAAACAAGTGACTAAAAGAATGATATCCTTTGTCTAATGGCAACATGATTTACAAAGTGGATTTTTTATAATTCCACCAACATCTGAGCAAAGCAACTATTGATTTTTTTAAAGTTGGCTGCCATTTAAATGGGGCAATTAGTTAAAGACTAAGAATAAGCAAAATCTTGCAATGCTACTGCTGTTGGTGCCCTGTGACTAATTTGAATCTTTAAGAAGACATGGATTCTAGGTCTCTAGGGAAAAAGCTCAGAGGAAAATTTTTCAGGGCTGGTGTGCCTGAAGTTACAGGAGAAAACAAGCTCCCTCCAGATCTGCCTTTTAAGGCTAATAACATTCTAATTATAGAGAGTATGGTTGCCACTACCAGCTGAAAGCATTTTGTGGATTTAAAAAGCAAATTGAAGTGAAGAAACACAGCTAATGTAACTGTAGCATCTGTGGTTTTCATAGGTTTACTTAGCCAAAACCAATATATATGTCAAGGTGACCCAAACTCTGAGGAGGTTATGTTATCTCAGGTATGTTAATATATTATTTCACAAATGACTACAAAACATTTATTCATGTCCTTGATGATATCAAAAACTCCAAATCACTTTAAGGAATTTTAGAAATACTTCACAATGAAGTTCTCCCTCCCATCAAACATATATTTTTAAAGATTTGATGAAGAGTGTGCTCACATGGGAGCAGAGGGAAGGGGAGGGGCAGAGGAAGAAGCGGACTGCCCGCAGGGTAGGGAGCTGGATGTGGGGCTTGATTCCAGGACCCTGGGATCATGACGTGAGCATAAGGCAGATGTTTAACCAACTGGGCCTCTCAGGCGCCTCCCAATAAACCTGAATTTTTATAGTATTGCATCCTTTTCTACATTTGTTGCATTTGACAAGTTGAGGAAATTACTTGACTAGCATATTCATTTCTTGAGCTATGAAATGGAATTTTCACAACTAGAATACTTGTTACACTTAAGACTTCTGCATTTTGAACCTTACTGGGCATTTTAGAACTAGCATTTGACCTTCTAACCTTTGTTACCTCCTAATCTGTATGAAAGGGTAGTTACAAAATTCATGATTGGCTTAAATTTTCATCATTTTTAAATGAAAAGAGTAATAAAATAGATTACAAATTATAAATGCTTCTTCCCTCTAAAGGATAAATTACAATATGAAGGTCTAGATTATATGGACCAAGAAGGATTTGGAAGCCAATGAGTAATTTTTCAAAGAACAATGTGCATGTATTGCTTGTGATAATTAAAGGGAAACCTCACTGAAGTGGAGTCAGGAGACAGAGAGGAAGCCACACCCCTCAACATCAGTAAGGAGGAATTGTGAGTTAAAGACTCCACCAGACATGTCAATTACAGACCCTAACAAGATGATCACCAACAGGAAATAATTAATTACGAGGCCCGAAAGGCAAAGATGTACATTGCCATTCCCTCCAAAAAAAAAAAATGGCTATCCCTGCAAGTCAGCCATGAAAACCATCATCACCCTGAATTCTTAATTTTCTCCATTGGAATTTTATTCAAAACAATCCCTCCCCTACTTCCTCCTCCTTCTGCATAAGGTAACTTTCCTCTACCTCTTGTTGGAGTTGCCGATGGCTTCACCATCGTTTGCAAATCCTGAATTACAATCCTGAATCAAAGCCATTTTTTTACTGGTAAAATAACTTATTTTTAAAGTTCACATGTTTTTACCTTGTAAAATGACTTTTTTGGCTGTGGAAAAGAGGGACTGACAACAGAAATGAGGACATAGCATCTTTCGTAGGGAAGCTGCAAGGCAATATGGAAGAAAAAGTTCTGGTAAAATTCTGACACTTCTGACCTTCCTTCTCTTCAGAGTGTAACGTTTCAAAGATAAATATGATTCTTTATAGATTTTATCTGACACATTTCAAAACTCTCTACCGAGAGTGTAATTTAATCATTTTAATGATTAGAGACTATATACAGGTTGTTGAGGGAAACTGAATTTTAAGAAAATCTTAAAGCCCTAAAAACCTTTCTATGAAAGAGAGAAGAGAAAGAAGACGGTTTCATTATTGAATAAGCCCAGAATGTGAGGTGCATCACAGGCAATCCCCTCAAAAAAGGCTGCAAAGACAGAAAGAAATCTTACCCTTTCCAACAGCGTGCAGATACCACTCATTACATACATGTTTGCAAGATAAACAATGGTTCCTCAAGTTACAGCATTCACAGCACCATTTCTCACACAGTTCATCCCAAATTCACTTGGTAGTTGAGATGACAATCTTTTTTTTTTTTCCCCCATTTGGTTAAGGCCAGTTAGCGAACAGAATCTCCTAGCTTTATAACAGGAAGCAGTAGTATAATTTGAAGTAAGGGGTCTGCCAAAATAAGGCTCCTGCACCCACCCAGAGACTGGGAGATAGAGACGCTAGCTTCCTTGATTTGCAAAAAATGGTTTCTAGGTCCTTATAAAATATATATCTGAGTCCTAAAGTCAGAAGCATATTTAGCTTTAAGAAGATTTGTGTACATTTCATAAGACTGGGAAAGAATTTCTAAATTATCGAAAGTAAATGCTCTCTCTGTAGAACATTTACTTAAACGGGGAGAATTAAGTTTCTATAATTTATATTTGCCCTTACTAGGGAAAGTGCATTCTTATAGCTGAGAGAGAAGTGTCCTATTATATAGTATAAATTAATAATCATTTGTGGATAAAAGGACTAGGAATCAGAGTATAAAAATGATTTTTTATGAAGCTAGGCCTTGACCCCCACTCCAATGTGCTTTTCCATTCTCTCTGATTGCCTCTAGGAACAGGAAGAAGTAACACACGGAGTGTTCATCCCTTTTCTTCCTCCTCTATGCACCTTCTTTATATATGAGCTCCCCAATTTCCTATGCTCATATCTAATGTTCGTTATGACAGTAACCCACAGATAGACACATTTAGGCCAGGTCTGTTCTTCCATGGGACATGGCAGTAAAATTTCACATACTAATGACTTTATAGAGGAACTTTGCAATGTGGGGAAGTAATGAAATAGGAAATCATACAAGGCTTTCCAATGTATCTAGACTTACTTTTCCCCAGAAAATAGTTTCACACAAATGACTCAACTTCATCCTACCCAAAGTAGAAAAGTTTGTGCTCTCTTCTATTTTGACTGTCTCCCTGACAACTGTGACTTATCATCCTCAGAGACCAATTCTACTCTTGCTAGCATTCTAGAAATAAATGTCGGTTACCTGTACAACTGTTATAATTCTAAAATGTCCTTACTGCTTAGTAAATAAAAGGCAAAAATAATAAATTTAGAGAATTATTTCTGAGTTTCACAAGCCCTATTTCATTTTGGCTAAATATGTTAAAAAAGCTATAATTTTCTTTGGCTTTAAAGGGTTAAGAAAATGTTCCAACTCTCCACCCAGCTACTGGGCTATGTGACCTGACATATAATGCCAACAAAGGCACTAATGTGGAACAAATTTACCTTAATTTCTCAAGTGTGTATCAAGTCATTTAAGCCATCTGCCAAAAGAATGATAGCTCAGACAAGAGCAATATAAATTCACTGATTTTATTTTAAGTGAAAAACTAGTTCAATTGCCAAATAGTCATAAAATCAAGAGCCAAAAGCAGTACTAGATGGCAAACCTAATAGATAAGAGTTGCAGGGATTGTTACAGAGGGCCATGAGCCAAGGAATATAGGCAGTTTCCAGAAACTGGAAAAAGCAAGAGAATGGATTTTCCCCTGGAGCCTCCATAGGGAATGCAGCCCTGCTTATACTTTGATATTAGGCCTGTGAGATCCATCATCTCAGACTTCAAACCTTTAGAACTATATAGTATAATAGATTTATGTTACAAACACTGAATCTGTGGCAATTTGTTAATAGCAGCAATAGAAAACTAATACAGTAATGTAACCAATATTGAGCACATTTAAATTATCAAGCTAGTTGCCACCATAGGCAACTAGCTCTCAATCCCACTCAGAACTCTAGAACCAAGACAGAACATATGTGTTAGTATTTTCCCACCCAAGTAAGAGTGATAGGTGCTAGGATATTTATCTACCAACTTCTGGAAATCTTTGGTTGAGGGTTGCTCCTGGAGAAGACGGGAGAGTGTGGTAAATATCGATACCATGTAGACTTACCTGTGGTTTATCAAGGTCAAAAAAAAAGCCTGAGATAAAGCAAGGCAGTGGCTGACTTTTGAAGATGGGCCAGTATATGTGAAAATAATGAGGGCACATGTAGTATTTAGATCTACTCATGCCCATCATAAATTTTACTCTATCCTGTCATTGATTATTCAATGTAGTGGCTAACCACAATTTCTTTTAAGAGAGAGAGAAAGAGGCCTTTGGAGGGTTTGTGCAACAAACTATACCCTCAGTTCTATAGTTGTTACCAAGGTCACAAAATGATATCACCTGTCTCCTCCAGTACCAGTTCTAGATTCTCTACCCTGGATCAGCTCTTCTGCTACTCTAGATTGCTTTTCTAGCAGGCAAACCCAGGTCAATAAACCTGAAGAATTTGAACTTCTGTTTACCCTGATACTATCTGGCCATGACTGCTACAATTTCCATCTACAATTATAACCAGACATGAGAGTACCCAAAGTATTCCTGGTGAATCCTCTAAGCTCCAGATACAGTCATTCTTGATCCCATTAGGGATCAAATTGGGCTAGTTGTTGGGTCAGCAATCTTATCTCATCATGAAAACCAGAGTTATTTATCCAAGGTAGTATAATAACTCCTTTGTCTGCTAATCTGTGGTCCTAACATGTCCAAAATTGGCCTGGAAAAAAACATAATTAAGATTAGGGAGATTCCTACTGTGCTACATGATAGAAGCAACCGTTCTGCCTTTAGGAACCAGACCTCTGGCTCAGCAGAGCTGAAATATAAAGGGATGGGAAGCACAATCACAACTGAGTGACTAGTGATTTCCAATATCCCCTTGTCCTCTACTGCAAGAGAAGAAAGTTTCTTTATACCTGGGTCATCAAATCCTTCTGATTTTACACCAGACCTTACGTTGTCAATTTCTTTTATCCATTCACTAAGCAGCAAACGAATTGCTTAGTCCTTATATTCACTATTGCCCTCATATCTCTAAATGCTAGACATATTACATAAGCCATAATATTTTTTTTCCAGATTTTCGAGCTATACATTTTATTTATTAATATCCACAAGTGAGAGTCATTTTATTTCTGTTCTAACAGAATGCCAGAGCATATCACACAATCATGTTTTTACAGCCTCTGGCCAGCCAGGGAGTGACGTGATCAAGTTCCAGAATTCCATCCTGAGACTCACTTTCCTATGTCCAGTTCCAATGAAAATTATATTAGTTTGGGTTCCCCAGAAGCAGATCCCATGACAAACATCTGGAGGCAAGTTGTTTATTTGGTGAGATGAGGAGGGGAAAAGGAGACACTAAAGAATACATTGACAGACAAATTACCTCTGTGGGCAGGGAGCTCAATCCATTTGAGAAACTCTGAGAGCCTGTAGAGAACACGACGAAGGGGCACGTAGGTGGCTCAGTGGTTGAGTGTCTGTCTTTGGCTCAGGTCATGATCCCGGGGTCCTGAGATCCAATCCTGCATCAGGCTCCTGCTTTTCCCTCTGCCTATGGCTCTGCCTCTCATTCTGTGTCTCTCATGAATAAATAAATTTAAAAAAAAAAAAAAAGGAACACGACCTAATTCAAGTTATCCCACTAAGGGCAACTGCTTGAAAGCTGTTCCAGGTATCATTAATTCTCTTGCACGCTGAGCAGACTAAACTTGGTGAGAAAGCTCAAAAATCTGGAAAAAATCTTTAAGCAAATGGAACTTTATATCAGAAGTTACAAGTTGGCCAGTGTGCAAAGAAATGATTAAATAACCTACTAGTATAACCACTTCCTTCCCTTGGTGATTTTTCTTCCTCCAACCCATGGATGACATATAGGTAAATAAATAAATAAATAAATAAATAAATAAATAAATAAATAATAGACCATCTTCTCTGCTTATGTACATATATATTTTTGGCTCCATTTTTCTTTAAATTCCAGATTTCACACAAACATGTCCTGAGCCCATCTAGAATTAGAGACCACCATTTCCGCCCATTTCTGCAGTAGATGATTAGGATTGCTATGTCAATATAGAGGTGTTGAATCTAAGCATCCCTGTTGATACGAGAATCACAAATTGTCTGTGTTTGCCATGGAATCGCA